>NC_086447.1:560724300-561324300 GCF_028390025.1 Pseudophryne corroboree | reverse complement strand
TCCTTTTTTAACTATTTTTTCGTGGACTCTCATCTGCGATCAGGGTGCACAATACCACTGTTGTGGGATTTGTTGCACTTTGCCTAACGTAGAAAGCAGATCCACATACTATATTCTTTCAAAAATATCTGTACTCTTCTCTAAATTTCCTATATAGGTGCACTCTCATTGGTGTACAATTCACATACTCCCTCTACTATCATACCACACTGCCAATGCCCGATCTTGTCCGATCTTGGAAGCTAGACAGTGTTGGGCTGGGTTAGTACTTGGAGAGGAGACCCTCCTATGAATACCCGGTGTTGTAGAGTAGGAGTCAATTTCCTCTGATATGTGATATGTGACACCAACAGCAATATCACCATTGACCTCTTTTCTCATCTATCTGGTTTCCCATACTGCACATAAGCATCTAGGCTATATCAACAGATTCATTATTAGTCAATATTTACTTATTTATTCTTATCGCTGGTGACTAGCAGTGTTTACGGTATTGACCTAACTAATTGGTCCCATTTACACATATCTATCACTACTTTGACCACTCCTTGGGCCCATTAATACAGAATCTCTGTACTGGTCAGGGGGAAATGGGTGTAAGACAAGTATGTGTCTACAACCTTTCTATTCACGTCTTGTGAGAAAAAGACCAGAATATTTTAATATTTTTTTCATATTTTTCTTTATTTTTTGGATCACCTGTTGGGTATATTGTATTTCTATTTTTAATTACTTAATAAAAAATGATGTTTTAATATCTTTCTTCACATATTTAATGGAATTTTCCATTATTGACTAAGAGTGCGCCCACACAAGAGCCTTCTTTCTCTCCCTCCACTAGTACATGTACTTGTCTGGCTCTGGGCGCACCACCAACTAGGACAATATTTGGGAATCTTTCCCAGGGTTATAATTGTCCACTTTTGGTTTCCATCATTCATGTTTCAATTCATTTGACCAGTGCTGATCGCCCCCTGATGATGAAGGGTCAGAAAGGGAGGAAGGTGAGGAGGACACAGAGGTAGGGGAGGGTACTCTGTCGCAGGGTGTTGAGGCTCTCATAGATGCTATCAGAGAAGTTCTAAATATCCCTGATAAGGTGACAGAGGAGAGTGAAGAATCTTACTTTAATATTAAGAAAAAATCTTCAGTCACTTTTCCTGTGTCAAAGGAACTAAGGCCCTCATTCTGAGTTGATCGCTCACTAGCTGCTTTTAGCAGCTGCGCAAACGCTAAGCCGCCGCCCTTTGAGAGTGTATTTTAGCTTATCAGAAGTGCAAACTAAAGGATCGCTGCTCTGCTGCAAAATATTTTCGAGCAGTTTCTGAGTAGCTCCAGACCTACTCCTAGCTTGCGAACACTTCAGAATATTTAGTTCCTGTTTTGACGTCACGAACATGCCCAGCGTTCGGACAGCCACGCCTGCGTTTCCCCAGGCACGCCTGCGTTTGTAACTGTCACGCCTGCGTTTTTACACACACTTCCCGAAACACCCACTTCCTGTCAATCACTCTGCGGCCAGCAGTACAACTGAAATGCGTCGCTAGACCTTGTGTGAAACTGTTGTGAAAGTACGCCGCACGTGCGCATTGCGTACCATATGCATGCACAGAAGTGCCATTATTTTGTCTGATCGCTGCGTTGCGAACAACGACAGCTAGCGATCAACTCGGAATGACCCCCTAAATACCCTGTTTGAAGAACCATGGGTTAATACAGATAAAAAATGTCAAATTCCTAGGTGGTTGTTACATCTTTTCCTTTTCCTCCTGAGGATAGGAAAAAATGGGAAAATCCACTGATAGTGGATGCGTCAGTCTCCAGGTAAAATTGTACTACCTGTGCCTGGTGCAGTCTCCCTAAAAGATGCTGCTGATCGCAAGATTGACACTACACCAAAATCTTTGTAAACTGCTGCCGGGGTGGCCCAGAGACCCACTATAGCATGTGGGTGGATTACACGAGCCATTGCTAAATTGTCAGGTAATTTAATTGAGGAGTTAGACACCTTACCTCAAGAGGAAATTATATTGCTCCTACAATATATACAAGACTTTGCAAGCTTTATGGTGGAAGCCATAAAAGAAATAGGTTTGCTTAATGCACGCACTACAGCTATGGCAGTGTCGGCACGTAGAGGGTTGTGGCTACGTCAGTGGACTGCTGACGCGGACTCCAGGAAAGGAGTGGAAGGCCTACCTTTCACAGGAGAGGCCTTATTTGGAGATGAACTCGACAAATGGATCTCCCGAGCTACTGCGGGCAAGTTCACATACCTTCCTTCTGCAGCTCCACCAGCAAGGAAGGCCTACTCAGCACCTAACATACAGTCCTTTCAGACTGCCAAGTTTAGGGGCAAGGCCAGAGGTTCGTCTAGCACAGCCAGAGGTGCTAGAGGTAAACCACGCAAACCAGCGACTGTTGCTTCACAGGAACAGGGCTCAGGCTCTACTTCCAAACCTTCTGCATAACAGTGGACCGTGATACCTGGAAGATGTGAGGGTAGGAGCCTGGCTAAAATTCTTCTGGACAGGATCGTGCCAGGATCCCTGGGTCATAGACCTTATATCCCAGGGCTACAGACTGGAGTTCCAGGAACTCCCAACTCACAGATTCTTCAAATCAGGCTTACCAGTTTCACAAGAGGCGAGAGTAAACTTACACAACGCCATTCAAAAACTGTTACAGACCCAGGTCATTATTCCAGTACCACCTCATCTACAGAACAAGGGTTACTATTCCGTACTTACGAGTGTTCAAATTCAAGATGGAGTCGTTGAGAGCGGTAATCTCAGGTCTGGAGGAGGGGGAATTCCTAGCATCTCTGGATGTCAAGGATGTGTACCTTCACATTCCGATCTGTCCGCCTCATCAGGCTTATCTATGGTTTGCACTGCAGGAGTGCCACTATCAGTTTCAGGCCCTGCCATTTGGTATCTCCACGGCACCGAGGGTGTTCACCAAAGTGATGGCAGAGATGATGATGTTCGCAGACAGGGATTGGACATAGTTCTGTACTTGGATGATCTTCTGATAAAGGCACCGTCCAGGGAACAGTTGTTGGAGAATATTACCCTCTAAACCAGACTACTCCTGGATCATGGGTGGATTCTGAACCTGCCAAAATCTCACCTAGACCCAACACAGAGGCTTCAGTTCCCGGAAATGTTACTGGACACAGAGGCCCTCATTCCGAGTTGATCGCTCGCTAGCTACTTTTAACAGCCGTGCAAACGCATAGTTGCTGCCCACAGGGGAGTGTACTGTATTTTCACTTTGGAGGAGTGCGAAAACCTGTGCA
The DNA here is from genome assembly GCF_028390025.1 of Pseudophryne corroboree. Taxonomy (NCBI): domain Eukaryota; kingdom Metazoa; phylum Chordata; class Amphibia; order Anura; family Myobatrachidae; genus Pseudophryne; species Pseudophryne corroboree. The sequence goes on along the minus strand of NC_086447.1, from coordinate 561,320,999 downwards.
GCCGAGCGGCAGCAATACATTTTGTGCAGAACAAGACCAGCCCTGTAGTTACTTATTCTGTACGATGATTGCTGTGACAAATTACACGCCACGCCTACGTTTTTCCAAACACTCCCAGAAAACGGTCAGTTGCCCCCCAGAAACTCCCATTTCCTGTCAATCTCCCTGGGTTCACCTGTGCGACTGAAAGCGTTGCTAGAACCTGTACAAAACCACGATGCTGTTTGTACCCGTACGCCGCGCGTGTGCATTGCAGTGCATACGCATGCACAGTTTTGCCGTTTTTGTAAATGATCGCTATGCAGCGAACAACGGCAGCTAGCGATCAACTCGGAATGAGGGCCTGAGTCTCAGAAAGAATTCCTACCCTTGGAAAAGGCAATGGAAATCCAGTCGATGGTTCGAGTCGTATGGAAGCCGTCCTGAATTTCAGTGCATCTTTGTATACGCCTCCTGGGGAAAAAGGTGGCTTCTTACGAAGCAATTCAGTATGAAAGGTTTCATGCGAGGCCCTTCCAGCTGGATCTGTTCGACAAGTGGTCCGGATCGCATCTTCACATGCACCAGAGGATTCGTCTGTCACCAAAAGCCAGGATCTCCCTTCTGTGGTGGCTACAGACTTCTCACCTACTCGAGGGTCGAAGGTTCGAGATTCAGTATTGGATTCTGCTAACCACGGATGCAAGCCTCAGAGGTTGGGGAGCAGTCACCCAGGGGGTACAGTTTCCGGGAAGATGGTCAAGTCAGGAAGTTGTCCTTCCAATAAACATACTGGAACTCAGGCCTCATCTCGTCTTCAGAATCAGGCCATTCAGGTCCAGTCGGACAATGTGACGGCGGTAACGTACATAAACCGACAGGACAGAACGAAAAGCAGAGCCGCAATGTCAGAAGTGTCAAGAATTCTCCTCTGGATGGAAAAACATGCCGTGGCATTGTCTGCTATCTTCATTCTGGGAGTAGACAACTGGGAAGCAGACTTCCTCGACAGACTCGATCTGCACCCGGGGGGATGGGGCCTTTACCCAGAGGTGTTCCGTTGGTTGACACGTCGGTGGTGGTATCCACAAATCAACATGATGGCCTCTTGACTCAACAAGAAGCTCAAGCGGTATTGTTCCAGGTCAAGAGACTCACAGGCAGTGGAGGTAGACGCCCTGACAACTCAGTGGGTCTACCAGCTGGTGTACTTGTTTCCTCCCATTCCACTGATTCCAAGAATTCTAAAAAGAGTAAAAAGGGAAAAGGTTCAAGCAATCCTCATTGCTCCGGACTGGCCACGAAGGGCCTGGTATGCGGATCTTCTGGATGTGCTGAGTGAATATCCGTGGCCTCTGCCTCTTTGAGAGGATTTTCTGCAACAGGGCCCGTTCGTCTATCAAGACTTACCACGGCTACGTTTAATGGCATGGAAGTTGAACGGCTGATTCTAGCCAGGATTTGGATTCCTGACAAGGTCATCCCGACTATGATCCAAGCCAGAAAGGGGGTAACATCTAAACATTACCATCGTATCTGGTGTGAGAGTAGACAATATTCTACGGTGTACTTTCATCTGGGACGTTTCCTGCTTTTTCTGCAGTCGGAAGTGGATGTGGGCCTACGCCTAGGCTTCATAAAAGTTCAGATTTCGGCCTTGTCTATTTTCTTTTAGAAACAGTTGGCTCTTCTCCCTGAGGTCCAGACGTTCTTGAAAGGTGTTCTGCACATCCAACCTCCCTTTGTGTCTCCCACGGCACCTTGGGATCTCAATTTGGTTTTGCAGTTCCTCCAATCGGACTGGTTTGAGCCGTTACAGGAGGTAGACGTAAAGTATCTTACATGGAAGATCGTCACAGTGTTGGCCTTGGCTTCAGCAAGACGTGTGTCAGAGCTGTGGGCATTGTCTCACAAGAGCCCCTACTTAATTTTCCTTGAGGACAGAGCTGAACTCAGGACTCGTCAACATTTTCTTCCTAAGGTGGTATCTGCGTTTCACATCAACCAACCTATTGTGGTTTCGGCTGTTATGGATGCCTCAGCTACTTCAAAGTCTTTGGATGTTGTAAGGGCTTTGAAGGTCTCTGTGAAGAGAACAGCTCGTTACAGAAAATCGGACTCGCTGTTCGTTCTTTATGATCCCAATAAAATTAGGTATCCTGCTTCGAAGTAGTCCATTGCGTACTGGATCAGGCTCACTATCCAGTATGCTTATTCCATGGCATGGTCGGTGGGTTCCTCTTGGGCGGCTGGCTGGGGTGTCTCGGCTTTACAGCTCTGCCGAACAGCTACCTTTTCGGGTTTAAACACGTTTGCTAAGTTTTACAAGTTCGATACTTTGGCCTCTGAGGAACTTCAGTTTGATCAATCAGTTCTGCAGGAACCTCAGCACTCTCCCACCCGGTTTGGGAGCTTTGGTACCTCCCCATGGTACTAAATGGATTCCTAGTATCCCCTAGGACATAAGAGAAAATAGGATTTGAATTACATAAATGTAAATCCTTTTCTCGTAGTCCGTAGGGAATACTTGTCGCCCGCCCGGAGCTTCGTTCTTCCTGCACTGTTACTTGGTTAAGTAATGTTATTTGGTTAAGGTGTTGCTGTCGCTGTTTGCAAGTTTGGTTAGTATGGCTTTCCTCTTCTGGTTGTGCCACTTTCCTTTTCTATATACAATACTTCTCTCAAAGTATGTCCATCTCCTCGGGCACAGTTTCCTAGACTGAGTCTCGTAGGAGGGGCATAGAGGGAGGAGCCAGTACACACAATCAAACTTGTAGAGTGCCCATGGCTCCTAGTGGACCCATCTATACCCCATGGTACTAAATGGATTCCCAGTATTCCCTACGTACTACGAGAAAAGGATTTACCGGTAAGTAATTAAAATCCTATTTTTACCAGGGGAATTTGTGTGTTCCTCAATTGCTTAGTATCAGATAGTATTAGGAATGTTAGGGACCCATGTGATGAAGTTACCTGGCCGCGGTACATGGGCCCACATATTTGCGCAAATGTGTGCTAAGAACTTCAATTATACTCCATGTTAATTGTGAGGGTTTATTTAAATAATTTTTACTATCAATGTTCTTAGTGCTAAGAGTGTGCATCTGCATCTCTCTTCCTCCAGCATAGTATTAGAAGCCTCAGCATGATAGCACCTCCTGATATCTATAGTAATAGGATGTGCAATACAGGTCCCCCCTTTTTCCTTTAGTATCAGATAGTGTCAGTCCCAGAGTGGGCTCAACCCATACTTGCCTACTCTACCGGAATGGCCGGGAGGCTCACTAAAATCGGGTGGCACTCCCGCCACCCCAGGGGAAGAGGGCAAGTCTCACACATGCCGCTCACCCCCCGTCGCACCCCACCGCTCACCACATCACCCTGCTCACCTTGGCAACCCGTCACACAGAAGGGGGCTTTACAACACCGGTAATGTGGGCATTGTAAAGTCACACACATCACCACTCCCCAATACAGCCTCCTCCACACCCTCTCCTATGTGACCTGGCTGCTTCCTCCCAGAAGAAGAAGCCAAAATGTAGGCAAGTATGGCTCAACCATCTCAGTTTGATGGTAGCTCAAGCGGATGTGAGTACAGACATGGGGGGTAATTCAGAGTTGTTCGCAGCAGCAAATTTGTTAGCAGTTGGGTAAAACCATGGCCCTCATTCTGAGTTGATCGCTCGCTAGCTACTTTTAGCAGCCATGCAAACGCATAGTCGCCGCCCACGGGGGAGTGTATTTTCGCTTTGCAGGTGTGCGAACGCCTATGCAGCAGAGCGGCTGCAAACACATTTTGCGCAGAACAAGACCAGCCCTGTAGTTACTTATTCTGTGCGATGATTGCTGCGATGAATGACACGGTAATGACGTCAGACACCCGCCCAGCAAACGCCTGGCCACGCCTGCGTTTTTCCAAACACTCCCAGAAAACGGTCAGTTGACACCCAGAAACTCCCACTTTCTGTCAATCTCCTTGCGATCGACTGTGCGACTGAAAGCGTCGCTAGAACCTGTGCAAAACCACGATGCTCTTTGTACCCTTGCACAGCGCGTGCGCATTGCGGTGCATACGCATGTGCAGTTTTGCAGTTTTTTTAACTGATCACTACGCAGCGAACAACGGCAGCTAGTGATCAACTCGGAATGAGGGCCCATGTGCACTGCAGGTGTGGCAGATATAACATTTGCAGAGAGAGTTAGATTTGGGTGGGTTATTTTATTTCTGTGCAGAGTAAATACTGGCTGCTTTATTTTTACACTGCAATTTAGATTTCAGTTTTAACACACCCCACCCAAATCTAACTCTCTCTGTACATGTTACATTTGCCCCACCTGCAGTGCACATGGTTTTGCCCAACTGCTAACAAATTTGCTGCTGCGATCAACTCTGAATTTCCCCCTCTGTCCAAGAAGAGCACAGCCATGAAAAGAGTAGATAATGGGGGTCATTCTGAGTTGATTGCTCGCTAGCAGTTTTTAGCAGCCGTGCAAATGCTTTGCCGCCACCCACCGGGGAGTGTATTTTCGCTTTGCAGAAGTGCGAACGCCTGTGCAACAGAGCACCTGCAAAGTATTTTTGTGCAAAACAAGGTCAGCCCTGTAGTTACTCTTCGTGTGCGTTGATTCCAACGACGGAGGTACGGCTTTTGATGTCACACACCCGCCCAGCGTTCACCCAGCCACACCTGCATTTTCCCCAACACGCCTGCGTTTTTCTAAGCACTCCCTAAAAACGGTCGGTTGCCACCCAGAAACGCCCACTTCATCTCAATCTTCCTGCATTGTGCCTTGCGACTGAAAGCTTTGCTAGAACCTGTGCAATACCACAAAGGACTTTGCACCCGTACGGTGCATACGCATGTGCAGAAATGACGATTTTTAGCCTGATTGCTGCGCTGCGAACAACGGCAGCTAGCGATCAACTCAGAATGACCCCCAATGTGCAGTAGTTTAACCGCATCTATTCTCTTCAAGCCTTTGCTTTTCTAGGACCATACCTGCACTAACATCTGCTTGAGCTACCATCAGACTGAGACAATTGAGTCACTCTGCAAAAGTAATACCCATCTCTACTCACTTTCTGTAATTCCTCAGCCTACTTAGACAAACCATCTTCTTATGTTCTTTCTTACCCAGGTAGGATAATAGCATCTTTACAATACCTTATAGACTGAAGCACCTAGAGTAGGCTCCAGGCTTTCTAGTACGTAGAAAAGGTTTTTTGGTCTGTAGACTTTCAAATTAATTCAAATACGAGATTATCTCTAACCACCAATAAGTGGGGTTCCAATGTAGAGATAGACAGTCTCTAGATAGTCAATAAGTGTATGTCATATGGTCAACATGTATTAGGTTGACAGAGTCAAAAGGTTCACAAGTTAAAGGTAAACGGTGCTTAAGGTTGACAGGTACAAAAGGTCGACATGTTCAAAAGGTCGACATGACAATGGTCAACACAGATATCGTCAACAGTTTTTTTTGTTTTTCGCATATTTTTAAATGTTTAATTGATTTACCATCCAAGTGGACTACGATTGGGAATAGTAACCTATGGCGAGCACAGTGGTAGTGGAGTGAGCCACATCGCCCAAAGTGTGGCGAGTGTATACCTTTACACTGATGGTGGTTACAGATGATGAAACATACAAAATGACACGCAAAAAATGTTGTTGTTTTTTGTGTCGATTAATTCTATGTCAACATTTTGACCCTGTTGACCTTTTGTACCTGTCAACCTTTACTACTGCCTACCTTTTCCATGTCGACCTTTTGACCATGTCAACCTAATGCATGTCAACCATATGGGGTCGACCTAATGACTGCCTGTCTAGTTACTGTAGATCTTTTATATCACACCCCAGTAGGTGCTAGCACCACTAGATCTGAAGGAACAAACCCTGAAGCCATCTCTGTAATCTCATTACCTTTGCATAGTGATAATGTGGTTATTATCTTAAAACATAAAGCTATACCTCTAAATACACTTTTACCATGGAGCTGCTGCGGCCGAACCTTTAATACACATGCTACGCACTTCGCACGCTATTTGCATACAGAGTCCCGTACCATGGCCCTCATTCCGAGTTGTTCGCTCTGTAAAAATCTTCGCATCGCAGCGATTTTCCGCTTAATGCGCATGCGCAATGTCCGCACTGCGACTGCGCCAAGTAAATTTGCTATGCAGTTAGGATTTTTACTCACGGCTTTTTCATCGTTCTGGCGATCGTAATGTGATTGACAGGAAATGGGTGTTACTGGGCGGAAACAGGCCGTTTTATGGGCGTGTGGGAAAAAACGCTACCGTTTCCGGAAAAAACGCAGGAGTGGCCGGAGAAACGAAGGAGTGTCTGGGCGAACGCTGGGTGTGTTTGTGACGTCAAACCAGGAACGACAAGCACTGAAATGATCGCAGATGCCGAGTAAGTCTGGAGCTACTCAGAAACTGCTACGAGGTGTGTAATCGCAATATTGCGAATACATCGTTCGCAATTTTAAGATGCTAAGATTCACTCCCAGTAGGCGGCGGCTTAGCATGAGCAAATCTGCTAAAATCCGCTTGCGAGCGAACAACTCGGAATGACCCCCCTTATTCGTAATGCAATACAATGATATTATTACACTCTAAACCTTTGTGCTGCAAAGCACTGCAATGATGTTACACCTTAAACTTTACGCAGCGCTGACGGTATTAAGTACCCGCAGTGCGTACACACCTTATCAATACACTTAAACTTTATACAGTTAAATACACTTTAAACCCTAGCAAGGAAATGAGGACACCACACCGATTTGTAGTTAACCGCTGGGTTCTAACACCACAGTGGATTATTTGAAAGGTGATAACAGTACAAGTTATACACTACAAGGCTAACAAGATAAATCTACAACAGAATAATGGCTACAGTCAATGTACATACGTGAGAATGTTCGCTTGCGCAACCTGGACCAGTCCTCCGCTCATCAGGTAGATAGCGTTCAGAGTCTTCTGACCGGCCAGGCAGCAATAGGCTTTTTATACACAACTTCCATAAACAATACAATGGTTACTGCAATCCCTTTGTCTATTGGACACAGAGATGCATCTTTACATTACAGGAGAGGTCATAGGTTGATTTGAAAAGGTGGGCGATGTCTTTCCCAACTGCTCTTGTGGGTGGTATCCTCTGGATTCCCGCCGCATACATAATATACAGCAAATACAGTTTATATCTATATTCTACTTCTGCACATAACTATATGCAGGAACCTGCGATCTTCCTCTAACCAACACCGGAATATTACCCTTAAAATACCCTATAGCTGGATACTAGACATCACCTTATAACCTTAGTCTGTCCCTTCCTGTCATGCAAAGGTGAATCCCTTAGTCCTGGAATCATTTAAACTGTTGATACTTGCTGATGTGGTGCAGGGGAGCTATGTGTACAAAGTGCACTATTTGGGTTAGATATGTAATGTTTTGATAACCCTCTATGCGCTCACAAACTCCGCCGTAAATACCCATACCACGCGCAGGATCGCGGGAGCGATGATACGCAAATTGCGGATATGTGCACGCACGGCGGAACAAGTGCACGCGCAGCGGGCATGTGTGTGTGGTTAGTACGTGGTGTGTGTATTACAATATTTTTCGACTTTGACAGTCCACCCTTTGGCAGCCAACAATAACTGCCACTATCTAAACATTAAACAGAAAAATATATACAATACAATATCTACAGATGACTGAATGGTGGGAGGAGAGGTGTAGGAGGGAAATGTATGACCTAGTGAGATAGTAAAAGCATGTATGTATGACTCCATGTCTGAGGGGCATGTATCACCATGCCGTATATGTTCTAGATAAGCTTCGAGGTTTTGCGAAGTATACATTAAATCCTTCTCATCCCGTATTAAGGGTCTGTAAGTGGGCCAACAAACACTACCGAGCTCTTTTCGGCTTCTTGTTCCAACAAATGGGGTGCACATTTAGTTGATGATACATGGAGGGGGAACATATGTGAGTGCTAATATATGTGGATATCACCTGTCGACTATGTGTGTCATTAACTGGAGGTTGTAGAGATGAAGATAAGACACATATCTAAAATACATTCACATAACATTTTCGTAATCATTCTTGGGTGTTGATCGAAGTCTTTTCCGGATGGGTGTATTTTTGCTGAGGGGGAAACTCAGGAAAAACGGGTGAAGGAAACTGGCCATGGAATTCATTTGCAATCCTTATCATAACATTGTTTCTATGGATGGGTCGTAAATCAAATCTGCTGCTGTAACAATGCCCCCGCTCCTTAGACTCATCAATTTTGTGCCGTGCTTGCGCCGCATTAGAATTCGAACACACCTAAATATCAAACCAATAATTATGACAACTCCCAGGATACAAAGGAGAAACTTTCCTACACTCATAATAACATGTTGAGCCCATTCTCCTAAACCTGAGTACCAATTGCGTGGGTTCAACCATGAAACCCAGCCGGTCAGTTCATTACTCACAGCAGTCAGGGTAAGGTTGTGTCTCCTTCGGGACTCCCACTTCAACTGCAAGATATCGTCCATCTTTTGATCGATGATCTCGGTTGGGTCATCAGTGCTGTTTGTAATATACGTGCAGCACTTCACACCATATTGAGTTGCCAAAGTGACACAGTACCCACCCGTCACGGCTGTGATATAATTGAGGACCATCCTGTGCTGGATCAGTTCCGTTTTGTAAGCTTGCAACTCCCTACCCGTATACCTGAAGGTGTCGTCATACATCTCAGTGATATTATCTATCAAGTTCGCTAGCGCATGGAAGTACATATAATTTATAATTCCTCTGGCAGTACAGGTGATGTCTAATGCGAGAAGGAATTGAATCCCGGTGGATTCGTGGATCAAATCAGAGGCTACGTGCTCTGTCCTATCTATGAGGTGTCTCTTAACGATGTGTTCATAATGAGTATGAGTATAAGGAGCCTGAGCACTGCGGTGAACGTCTTTCATCTTATCATGGGTTATGGTCATGACCTCTGGCAACACTCTTCCAATGTAACACAATCCCTCTGTGTTTGGGGCAAGCCACTTATACGCCTTCCTCCCACATATGAAATAAGCATCATCGGGGAGAACATAAGGGACAGAATATGACATTACCATATTGCAAACTTTCCAAGTGAAAAATCCTATCCCTAACTCTCTCATCTGTTCAGTACAAGTATCAGGCTGTATGATATGAGCACAGTACCCTGGTGATACTTCTCCAACCCGCATGGTCTTGCTTCCTTGAGTATACCTATACCGAAAATATCTTCCACTGTTGGCTATTTGGCGTATAAGTTCAGAGTCTACGGGTATCCTATCAGCTCTGTGCGAAAATGCCATGGTTTGGTTATTCCATGTCACCTCCCAATTTCCTGGTTTTCGGGAATTGGAAATGTTGAAACATACCAAGGATCTATCTACATGATACTGGTGGAGCTTCAAACTAGGGGGCCTAGAAATATTAAATTTCTTGTCCACCGGTCTCCCACCCCGTAATTCGAGTACCTCATCTATAGCTAAAGGGTACGGTACTAATCCTGACTTGCTCTGACCTTGAGGTACTTGTGAGCACACCCAGCATTCTGTTTGGTTTAAGACCTTACCCACTAGTGAGTGATAATCACTCAATGGATGACGGTCCATGTTGATATTAAGGCTGGACTGACATCTCTGGATGCACCCATCCTCAACTATGTTCTCACAATTTTTACAAATGCAATTTTCCTCAGCCAATAACCCTTCACAGTGCCTCCTAGTTTCCTGACTACCAGATCGTTTTCTGATACTCACCTTTGCTCGAGTGATGTGTTGCTCTTGGAATTATACAAATCCGTCCTCGCCATCAGAACCCATTCCAGATCCTTTCTCGACCTCTCTGGTACTCTCACCGAAACAGACTGTTCTGGTCAACAACATGGTTAACAGGAAAACCCGGAACGCAGTCTCTTGGGGTAAGTCCATCTTGTTAAGGGAAAAGAAAGGGAACAAGAAGGGGGAGGAAAGGAGGGTAATGGGAGATGGGGAAAATAAAAAAAAAAGGAAAAAGAAAACTGGTGCGACAACCGCCTCTGTTCTTGTTTTTCTCCGCGCTCAGGTGCCGTCTCAACAGTACTGCCTCTCAGCCTTCCCGGAACAGACACTACAGTGATACGATGTTCTCTCCGGGTCAGCGATCTTTCTGTAGGAAACATAAATCTGTTTAACTGTTGTGTATTATCAGTTATGTGAAGTAAACCATCCGTGGAAAGTGAAAAAGAGAGAGAAAATAATAAAAAGAAAATTTGTCAGATTTGCGTTCACCATCAGGCTGTCACACCATCATGTCTATCGGTATCTATGCACAGTCTCCCTTCACCAGTATTTCCACTCTCCACCCTTTGTGCATGGCCAGGCACAGTGATGCTGGTGAGATATACTGGGTTTGGGCAGACCTCTGAAAAGACCGAGTAGACATGTGACGTTTAAGCTGTAAATCTGTCGGTGAACGTCAGAGATGAAGAGGAAACTTTGAAGACAACTCACAGAGTTTAGTAACAAAGAAGATTTTACAAAGTTTGACATCTGGATTTGGCACTACGGGGAATGATTCCCTAATCGGTCTGTTCCCCTAAATAAAAATAAAAATTCTATGTGTGTTATATCTCTACTGGGACTTTCCCAGCCATCAATCCAGTGTCTTGTCCATTCTAAGTTCATAGGGAACCCGGTATCTTTGAGATAATTTCCTCTACCTGTGATGGACATGCTTCTAAAACAATGAAATGCAACATTAGTCTTACTGGGTGTCTTAACATATTTTGTGCTTCCTGGGTGGGAGCACTCTATATGTATACCATCTCTAACAAAACTCCTGTTAAATTACTTAGAGGTCACTTCTGCTAGAGAGAGAGAGAAGCAGAAGTTTTAGACGCCTCCTCCTAATCTCCGTAAATTCTGTCAAAAGGGTAAAGTTGCATTTATTCTGTTCTTCCCATTTAACCGAATCTGTGTTTTTCTATTCTGTATCGTGATTCCTTACTATATGTTCCTTGATCCCGTCTATGTGTTTAATAACGTGGCTTGTTTTCTTGTCTAGGGGTCTATATTGGCTATGTGCTCTACTCCTCCTACAATTTCTAGCAAAATGTCCTTTATTTTTACAAATGTAACATATTCTCTGTCTTTTGTTACTACTAGGGTTTTGGGGTTTGGGCTGATGAGACTTTGGTGTATGAGCCTGTATACTTTCAATCCTCAGCCTCTCCTCTTGCAGTTTTCTACGCCTAGCAATATTCCTATAGTGTTCTATTGCGCACTCTCTAAGGCAAGCTACTGTGACCCCTCTCCAATTAGGCAAAGATGTTTGTACTTTGTCCCTCACTGTCTGATCGAGTCCGTCCATTAGCACAGACACAGCTACCTTCCTGCAATTCGTATCGTTCCCTGTACCTGATACCCCCATGTATCTATCCATTATGTGTAGGGCCCGATGGAAATATTCAGATGCCATTTCGTTTTCCCTCTGCTTTATGGAGAAAATTTTCCTCCATTTAGCAGTTGTGGGGAAATACAACTCTAGTTGTCTGTTAATTCGTTCTATATTTTCCTGATTGAGTTTGTCAGTCATACGACTATCCGACTCTAGCCTACAATCAGTGATTAATTTTTGGGTGTCAATATTAGGGGGTAGGCATGTTTTCAAAAATGTCCGCCAATGTTGGTTTTTTGGTTCATACACATTACCCAGATCTCTGATAAATTTCTGACATCTGGCTAAATGCTTCCGAGGGTCGGGGAATTCTGAAATGATTGATCGCAGCTCATCTCTGGGCCACGGGCAATACATTGCATTATTCTCGGTGAGGACTACTTCCTGACTATCGGTTCCCCCATTGGGAGTTACCATTTCCAAGACAGGGTGTAATCCTACCATTCCGTTCCTAATCTGTTTACTGTGTGGTGTTGTTGTTTCTGTGCTATGAACTGCCTCATACTTACCGGTAGCTGTGACCTCACCAGTTCTTTCATTGGGGAATACTGTTATTGCTCTACCTGGTTGGACAGGTCCCACCTGAGTTTCCTGCAACATGACTGCTTGGAGGAGAGCTGCGATTTGGCTGACTCCTTCATCTTCCTGTGACCTAAAACCTTGGAGAGACTTCAAAACAGGATACATTTTGCAAAAGTTAGGGTTAATACATTGCTCTTTCATACAATTTCTATCATTTACGGATGTATCATTGACTGTAGCCTTCTGTTCCCCTTCGACCTGTGTCGACAATGGTGTGTTTGTGTTCTCGTCCCCGCTAGGTTTGGAACCGGTTGCATATGTTAATTTCTCTTGCATATCGCCCTCTTGCTGCCATAAATTTAAACAGTTTGTGTATCTTACCCTTTGCTTTTGGGATTTTATCAGACATATCCTAACCCTTAAATTCTGCAATACCTCTGGTTCAAAACTACCTATCCCAGGAAATGATGCTTTATCCCCCCACAGTCATTCGTGTCCATTCATCACAAAAGGTCTCAGTGTGGGGACCATACTTCCCCCACATTACCAACCGAGCTGACCCCCTGGGTCTCAATTCTGCTGTCTGAACCCTGACTGAGGAACGTCCCTGTGTTGTGCACTTAGCTCCCATTGTGGACCCTTTTAACACGGGAAAACTTCCTAAAATGCTCCAAACACAGTAGTCTAATGGTGGAAGTCCTTAAAGTTCTTCCACTAACTTCTTCTGCTCCGAGTACTACGGATTCGCCCCTTTTAGCAGACACGTGTAGCCAATGCAGGCCCTACTTCGGCCTATATCCCCTGGGCCTTTAGGAGTAACTTACCGTAGCCAGTGAATATCTGCCTAAAAGACAATGTTTACACAAATCACGCTTGCATGTGCTCTACACAACGCGTATGATGACGAGATTTACGCACAAATATGCAAAACTTCGTATCACGTTGCGCCACGTATTGCTCACACCACCGTGCGGTCCAATCGTACCGCTTATAGACACTTGCTATCTATAAGTTGTAGGATCACTGGAGTCTTCACACTGTGCTCCAAAACAGCCGGAGTGTAATACCAAGAAAACAACACCTTTAAAAAAACTTTATCACACTCCGTTGCATGTATTCACCTAGACCGTGCTCACCAAGTTCACCGAGTTTCACCGAGTTCACCAAGCGGGGTTCAATACATTCACACCTTTTTCAGCCCACACTAACACTCTATAGTTTTCTGATCAGAAAAATATCCTTTCCTGTTGACTGATAGCTTCCCCAGAGGTAATACAGAAGAAAAGGTTTTATTTAAACTAAATCTTGGACACTGAGCAATTTGTGCTGTTATCGCGTGGCTACCGTTCCGCGCCTAATACTAAACAATGCTATTGTGTAATTTGTACTTAGCGGTCGTACCCTTACGCACGTTGCGTAAACACGCGACCGTGCGTATGTCTTTACGTTGCGTACGCAGTCCCGTACTTTATCCGAGACACGTGTACAAAGACCATACGTCCGCAATAGCACAAATCACACAACTCTATCAATGTGAGCAATATTAACTATAATCGCTCACTTAACACAACACACAGTATCTTTCTGTATAAACCTGTTTAACTAAGCCAGACTGTATTTGTGTTTTAAGTTTACTTCCTTAATATTTATTCTATATTTTTAACTAAATCGCAACAAATTTCTCAGCACAGGTCAAAATGAATCTAATAATCAATACTTATGGCAACAATGCGAGCAGGTATACAAAGAAGTACAGGTGTATGCGTGTGTTGTGTGCGCATTTGGCGCCAAACAGAAATTCACAGACTTTAAAAATAGCTTTACGTATTTACCTTACGGATCCCACCAGCATCCCTACAAACCATGCAGAGCAGACGCTTATCTTATCAGCAATTGAGATAGAGTTTACCAGTGTATCCACCAACCAGGAGAAGGCTTACGTGGATACCTGTCCACCCTTTGCTGATAGATAAAGTCTGCTGTAACCTGCTAGGCTGCGGGTATGAGGAAAAACCGGACGATGCCCCCTATTGATAATGTGGTTATTATCTTAAAACATAAAGCTATGCCTCTAAATACACTTTTACCATGGAGCCGCTGCGGCCGTACCTTTAATACACACGCTACGCACTTCGCACGCTATTTGCGTACAGAGTCCCGTACCGTGTACGTACTTAGCATACACATTCTGCGCTGGGTGTACAAAGAACGCACAGCGCGCGCACACACTTTTGATAAACTTTAAACCTTATTCGTAATGCAATATAATGATATTATTACACTCTAAACCTTTGTGCTGCAAAGCACTGCAATGATGTTACACCTTAAACCTTAAGCAGCGCTGACGGTATTAAGTACCCGCAGTGCGTACACACCTTATCAATACACTTAAACTTTATACAGTTAAATACACTTTAAACCAGGGGTGGGCAATTATTTCAGCTGAGGGGCCACTTGACATTTCCTGTCAGTATCCGAGGGCCACATACAAAATAGCAGCTCGCCCCACTTGCCAAAAATATAGGGACGTGGCTTCATGTGGAAGGGGTGTGGGCAAAAAATAATACAGATTCATATTAGGCTGCACAATAGTCTCCATTATTCAAATTGCGCCAGACAGCGCCACTTACACACATTACACCAGGTAGAGACCCTTTTACACACATTACGGCAGGTAGAGCTCCCTTTTACACATTAACATTTTATTTAGGATAATTATTGTGCAGCAAGCAAATTATCCAGTGTCTTATGGCCCATGGGGAAAGGTGTGACACAGTGACAGAACACGGTGGGGGTGACACAGTGACAGAACACGGTGGGGGTGACACGGTGACGGAACACGGTGGGGGTAACACAGTGACAGAACATGGTGGGGGTGACACGGTGACGGAACACGGTGGGGGTGACACAGTGACAGAACACGGTGGGGGTGACACGGTGACGGAACACGGTGGGGGTGACACGGTGACAGAACACGGTGGGGGTGACAGAACACGGGGGGGGGGTGACACAGTGACAGCACTCGGTGGGGGTGACACGGTGACAGAACATGGGGGGGGTGACACGGTGACAGAACATGGGGAGGGGGGGGTGACAGTGATAGAACATGGGTGTGTGACACAGTGACAGAAAACGGTGGGGTGACACGGTGAAAGAACATGGGGGGTGTGACACGGTGACAGAACACGGGGAGGGGGGGGTGACAGTGACAGAACACGGGTGTGTGACATGGTGACAGTACACGGTGGGGGTGACACGGTGACAGAACATGGGGAGGGGGGGGGTGACAGTGACAGAACACGGGTGTGTGACACAGTGACAGAAAACGGTGGGGGTGACACAGTGACAGAACACGGGGATGGGGGGTGACAGTGACAGAACACGGATGTGTGACACAGTGACAGAACACGGGGGGTGTGACACAGTGAAAGAACACGGGGAGGGGGGGTGACAGAACACGATGGGGGTGATAGTGACAGAACACAGGGGGTGTGACATGGCGACAGAACATGGTGGGGGGTTGACAGCGACAGAACACGGGGAGGTGACACAGTAACAGAACACGGGGGAAGTGACATAGTGACAGAACACGGGGGTGTGACATAGTGACAGAACACGGGGGGTGGCAGTGACAGAACACGGGGGGGTGACACAGTGACAGAACACGGGGGGTGTGACATAGTGACAGAACACGGGGGGTGACAGTGACAGAACACGGGGGGGGTGACACAGTGACAGAACACGGGGGGGTGACATAGTGACAGAACACGGGGGGTGTGACATAGTGACAGAACACGGGGGGTGTGACACAGTGAAAGAACACTGGGAGGGGGGTTACAGAACACGGTGGGGGTGACAGTGACAGAACACGGGGGGGTGACATAGTGACAGAACACGGATGTGTGACACGGTGACAGAACACGGGGGGGTGTGACACAGTGAAAGAACATGGGGAGGGGGGGTGACAGAGCACGGTGGGGGTGACAGTGACAGAACACGGGGGGGGTGACATGGTGACAGAACATGGTGGGCGGTTGACAGCGACAGAACACGGGGAGGTGACACAGTGACAGAACACGGGGGTGTGACATAGTGACAGAACACGGGGGTGTGACATAGTGACAGAACACGGGGGGTGACAGTGACAGAACACGGGGTGTGTGACATGGTGACAGAACACGGGGGGGGTGACAGTGACAGAACACGGGGGGGGGGTTATACGTGACAGAACACGGGGGTGACATGGTGACAGAACACGGGAGGGGTTGGTACAGCGAGAGCTAAAGATCTCTCCCCCAAACCTTAAAACAGTCTGACGCCACTGCCCACACACACAAATATATGCACACTATCACACACACACACACACACACACACGCACTTTCTTTCACTTTTCCCATTAACTTACTGATCTGGCTGGCAGTGGCAGTAAGGATGGATCTGTAGCATCGGCACGTAGCCCCACCCCCTTCTCGGCTGAACACAGCCGTTGTCACTAGGGACTCTGGAGGAGGCTGCTACAACGCAGCAGCAGGATCAGCAGGGGAGAGAGGCGCAGAGCAATGACAAGCAGCTCAGCCGGTCGGGCCGCTTGTCATTACTCGCTGGTGGGAGGCAGTGGGCGGGGCAGGATCGGTTTGCGGGCCGCATCCGGCCCCCGAGCCGTATTTTGCCCACCCCTACTTTAAACCCTAGCAGGGAAATGAGGACACCACACCGATTTGTAGTTAACCGCTGGGTTATAACACCACAGTGGATTATTTGAAAGGGGATAACAGTACAAGTTATACACTACAAGGCTAACAAGATAAATCTACAACAGAATAATGGCTACAGTCAATGTACATACGTGAGAATGTTCGCTTGCGCAACCTGGACCAGTCCTCCGCTCATCAGGTAGATAGCGTTCAGAGTCTTCTGACTGGCCAGGCAGCAATAGGCTTTTTTATACACAACTTCCATAAACAATACAATGGTTACTGTAATCCCTTTGTCTATTGGACACAGAGATGCATCTTTACATTACAGGAGAGGTCATAGGTTGATTTGAAAAGGTGGGCGATGTCTTTCCCAACTGCTCTTGTGGGTGGTATCCTCTGGATTCCCGCCGCATACATAAAATACAGTAAATACAGTTTATATCTATATTCTACTTCTGCACATAACTATACGCAGGAACATGCGATCTTCCTCTAACCAACACCGTAATGTTACCCTTAAAATACCCTACAGCTGGATACTAGACATCACCTTATAACCTTAGTCTGTCCCTTCCTATCATGCAAAGGCGAATCCCTTAGTCCTGGAATCATTTAAACTTTTGATACTTTCTGATGTGGTGCAGGGGGCTATGTGTACAAAGTGCACTATTTGGGTTAGATATGTAATGTTTTGATAACCCTCTATGCGCTCACAAACTCCGCCATAAATACCCATACCACGCGCAGGATCGTGGGAGCGATTATACGCAAATTGCGGATATGTGCACGCACGGCGGAACAAGTGCACGCGCAGCGGGCATGTGTGTGTGGTTAGTACGTGGTGTGTGTATTACAATATTTTTCGACTTTGACAATAGTGCATCTGCCATTATGGTCTTTACATGACTAGTATTGACATAGATTTTTCCTTGTGAATATGTCAACACCAGGTGATTTAGCAGCCTGGCAACTGACAACTCAAGTTGTCTGACCACAAAATCATTGATTTCTCTTTGTAACTTCTTTGATTCTGGAGAAACTTGAGATTGGAAGTCCCCCTGAGTAATCACATGGGTCTACTTCTTACACTCTGAGATAGGAATGATGGATGCATTTGTTGAATACTATGCCCTTTGTATGGCTATGTTTTCGTATTTATCATTTTACCAAATATATTAAATCTGTTCCCTGATTAGCTTCCCCACTGTACAAGATATAAATTCATTACTTAGTATTCAATATCCCTCTGTCAACTATTCTGCTATGGGACTTCTCTGACCACATTCACATTTTATTAATTCACTTTAAGCTGGTCACTCCTATGTTCCTTACATTACTGAGAGATGCAGTCCCTACATTTCCCCACCTCAGAGTGGAAGACTAGCTCTACCCTCTACAAGCATTTTTGTGCTTTATTGTAGAGTTTTAATGTTTACGGTACTTTTTTTTTTATTTGCTCTTATATTAATCTTACATTCTACATTAGATGAATAGAAACATGACAGTCCACCCTTTTCACATTGAGCACCGTAAAAGAACATTACCAAATTGCCTCCTGGTAGTTTATGAATAATCTATATGATGGGGTCAAAGTCTACACTGAAATAAGCTTTCTCTTTGTAGGCTCATGTTCACGGCATGTTCGAGATCAAGAAGAATTTGAGATGAAAAATAATTTTTTATTCCAAAATATATTGAAGTGTGTTTTACTTCTTGATTGACTACTGAGGGGGAGGGAGTATATGAAGTGCTACTATCAGGGCATATAGGGGGTCATTCCGAGTTGTTCGCTCGTTGCCGATTTTCGTTATACTGCAATTAGTCGCTAACTGCGCATGCGCATGGTACGCAGAGCGCATGCGCTTAGTAATTTTACTAAAAACTTAGCTGTTTTGCTGTAGCATCTGGGGCGCTTTTCAATCGCACTGGTGTTCGGTTAATGATTGACAGGATAGGGGCGTTCCTGGACGGCAACTCAGCGTTTTCCCAGCGTTGGCTAAAAAACGCAGGCGTGTCAGGGAAAAACGCAGGAGTGTCTGGAGAAACGGGGGAGTGGCTGGCCGAATGCAAGGCGTGTTTGTGACGTCAAACCTGGAACGAAACGGGCTGAGCTGATCGCAGTGTAGGAGTAAGTCTCGAGCTACTCAGAAACTGCTAAGAATTATTTATTCACAATTCTGCTAATCTTTAATTCGCAATTCTGCTATGCTAAAATACACTCCCAGAGGGCGGCGGCCTAGCGTGTGCAATGCTGCTAAAATCAGCTAGCGAGCGAACAACTCGGAATGAGGGCCATAGGGCACTATGTGAGGGCATATGGAACACTAAAGTGGGAGGAATATGTGGGTCTACTGTGGAAGCATACAGGGCACTACTGTGTAGAAACATGAGGCACTACTTTTGAGGCATATTATTAACTCTGGGAAGCTACTGTAGGGGCATGTGATTAATTGGAGGACTATTGTGAGGTGAAGGCATATGAAAAGCTGTGAAGAAGGACCACTACTGTGGTGAATGATGGAGAACTACTGTGGGGGAATATTGTTAAATCTGGGACACTACTATGAGGTATTTTAACTGGGGCACTACTGTAGCTCATGGTGCTCTATTGTGGAGGCATATGGGTCACTACTGTTATGGTAAATGGTATATTATTGTGGGGGCAAATGGAGCACCACTGTGGTGGTGGTGGTGGTGGTGGTGGTAGGGGTTATCTCTAGGACACTACTGTGGGTATGTATTGTTAACTTGTGGGATCATATTATTTTACCACTACTGTGGGGGCATATGGTGTACTATTGTGGGGTCATATCGGGCACTACTTTTTGAGCATATGTGGAACTACTGTGGGAGCATATATTGTACTATTGTTATGTCATATGGTGCAATACTGGAAAGTACAGGTTGAGTATCCCTTATCCAAAATGCTTGGGACCAGAGGTATTTTGGATATGGGATTTTTCCGTATTTTGGAATAATTGCATACTATAATGAGATATCATGGTGATGGGACCTAGATCTAAGCACAGAATGCATTTATGTATCATATATACCTTATACACACAGCCTGAAGGTAATTTTAGACAATAGTTTTTATAACTTTGTGCATTAAACAAAGTGTGTGTACATTCACACAAATCATTTATGTTTCATATACACCTTATACACACAGCCTAAAGGTCATTTACTACAATATTTTTAATAACTTTGTGTATTAAACAAAGTTTGTTTACATTGAGCCATCAAAAAACAAAGGTTTCACTATTTCACTCTCACTCAAAAAAGTCAGTATTTCGGAATATTCCGTATTTCGTAATATTTGGATATGGGATACTCAACCTGTATATGTGGCAGTATTGTCGGAGCCTATGGTGCTCTACTGTTGGGGTATATGGGCACTACTGTAGGGGCAAATTGGGTACTGTTGTGGGGGGGTAGATTGGTTTTGCCCAAAAGATTGGCACTTTAAATCTAATGGTTATTTCGCGCAAATGCCTGCAAATTGCAGGTTATTACATTTTGGCCAGATTCCGAGTTGCATGCAGTGCTGATGCTCACTGAGTTTAGTGATTTTTTTGCTACTGTTCATGTGCAAAAATCCCTAAAAACTCCTATGGCAAATGCGTTATACCGTGTATACACACAGAGCAGGGACGAGCAGTCAGGGGAGGCAGGGGAGGCACTGTCCTCAATAATTAAAATAATACAGAAAGATACATATGACACATATTCAGTGTCATATGTATCTAACTTCTTTATATTATTCTAATCATTTTAGATTATTAAACTAGTTTGGGAGGTACTGATAGCTAGTGCCTCCAGCTGACTGTTGCGAATGGGGACAGAGCGGGGGGTGGGGCCAAACACTGGGCTCTATAAGCCCATTTAAAAAAACACTGAAAGCGGCACTTCTACAAATGCCTCGCTGGCAGGGAAAGCACACCCCTGCCAGCGAGGCACATGTGATTGGACAGCGGATCCAGTGCTGGATCCGCTGGTCCAATCACACAGTGGCAGCAGGACAAGTAAGGGACTCAGAGCTCTCCCTTCTGCCACTGAGCACCCGGTGACAGCATCCGCCACTGAGTACCCGGTGATCTACAGCTGGAAGAACCGGCGCCTGAAGTGTGGAACCCTTTCGGTAGCTCCTCGCCTCTCCCAAAGCTTCTCCTTGGTAAGCTTCTTTCTGTTTACCGCCTGCACACCCCGGCTGAGTTGTGGCTCCCGGAAGTGGCAGTAGCAAGCTTTGTTGTCATGCGAGTATGGGGAGGATGAGGAGCAGCGCAATATCCCCCTGCTGCGGGCTTCACCGGCTGCTCCGCTCTTTAGCAGTACTCAATATTAGGGATGTGCAGTCTCAGTCTCATTCTCTCTCTCTCTCTCTCTCTCTTTTTACACCTATGGATTACTTGTCCTCTTTTTACCCCTGTGGATTACTTCAGGAACGAAGACGACTGAGCTTCACTGGATTGTTTGGAAGTATCATTTTCATTTTTACAGGTACACATATTGAATTCTAAATGGACAAGTGGACGTGATTCTCGTTGTTGAATGTAGGTAAGTATGTGTGAGTGTGTAAGTGTGTTTTAATACATTTTTACTTTCAAGGTATGTGTGTTGTGTTTTTATTTGGGTATTTTTTTGTTGTTGTAGAGCTACAGGTACCAGCGGGCCCGTTATTTCCCCGCATGCTGGTACATGAGGTTCTCCAAGTACCAGCAAGCGGGGGAAACTTGCTGGGCCTTGTAGTTCCACAACAAAAACAATATTCAGTTTTTTTACACACTTATGGCTATTAGCCCGGTATCCACCACCCAGGGGTGCTAGGGACAGCCTCGGGCTTCTCCCCTGGCCCTTGGGTGCCTGGGGGGGGACCCCTTGATTTAAGGGGTCCCCACTCCTTCAGGGAACCCCAGCCAGGGTTGACTAGTTGGGGGGGTAATGCCACAGCCGCAGGGACCTACATAAATGTGTCCCCCGGCTGTGGCATTATGTCCCTGGCTAGTGGAGCCCGGTGCTGGTTTTAAAAATACGAGGGACCCCTACATCTTTTGTCCCCTGTATTTTTGGAACCAGGACTGGACTAAGAACCCGGTGCTGGTTGTCTAAATATGGGAACCCCTGTCCAATTTTTTTCTCAGTATTTAAACAACCAGGATCGGCTCAAAGAGCCCATTCAGACCCTTCTCCATTAAGTTAATGGAAGCCCTGGACAACAAAATTGCATTCATGTCCTCCTCCCACTCCCTTCCCAGTCCCAAACACTACAACATACAATGCACAATATATCACAAGTATGATGAGCAGGCAGGCAGCGGGCATTGGCGGCATCGGACTGAGATGCAAATTAGTGGCGGAGGGCTGGATCAGTTGATGGTGGGCGAGTTTGTAAGCCATTGGTGGTGGCAGCGGGCATCGGCTCAGAGGCAGTAGCGGGCATTGGCTCGGCGGCAGTAGGGGTCATCGGCAGGATTCGGCAGACATTATGGCTGTAGTGCCTCACCAGCCACTGACCTCACCACACGCGACTGGCACAGAGTCGCAGTGTTGAGACACACAGTGTGTGAAATGTATTGGGTGTTCCTAGGAGGTAACTGGCAGGTGGCTATACCCACTCTGGGAGTGTTATGGCAGTGTCACAGGTGTGTTGCTGTACTGGTTGCATACACAGACACTTATTTGCTCACATTGGAGGCCATAGTCTAATGATGGAGACTCTGCACCTAGCATGGTTTCAATGGCACATCCGATGGTTACACCTAAAGATGCTCAAGGTGTGCATCAAAGTCCTTGCACATTTAGATGCACGGCTGTACACCAGGGGAAAATCAACTACAGTAAAAGACGTACATTGAATTATTTTGTTTGGTATTATACTAAAACTACACTAGAGGGTGCTCAGGGCTTGTGCAGGGTTTCTCACTACCCTACGTAAAGCTGATGCCTACTGCCTCTCCTTCCCATTCCCTCACACACTTAACATTTGTAAAATAAAAATAATACTGACAGCAGCAATAATACTGACCGCTTCGCTGCCCAGTTATATAATATATATATAAGCCTTATCAACTTCTGTCAGTATAGACAATTAACTACATGTATCAAAGAATGCATAGCTGGAGTTACCTGAAACAATTCAGGGCCATGTGGTTGATTATTAAGGTCTCAAGGTTTAACAGTTTCTAACTTAGATATTGATCACTCTTCCAGCTGAAGTAATTGCTTGCCACATAAACCCCCACCTCTTTTTCTGGAGCTTGAAACATTTGGGCAGATAGCAGTCTCCATAGAAAACTCAGGTCTGCTTTGGGGAAAGACAATAGAGGGAGTACAGCAGATATCTCCGATATCTGCCTTGGATCCCTGATGGTACATATGGTGAATCCTTAAGTGATGTGATTGTCCTCTAATTCTTAATTTACATATTCTTAACATAAAAGGAAGTATTTCATGTAATAATAGCAATAACCACTAGATGGCTCCTTGGTGCTGTGAGGACAAATGTATATGTTCTGTAATAGTAATACCAGAATAAATGGCACATACTCTACATAACAGTTATGATCTCCAGAAACAGCCCAACTGAAAAATTGTCTATGGAAGTTTTTTTTTTTTTAATTTTGTTTATGTATACTTTTTGCTAATTTTCTAAAATAGGATAACATTACAAATGCAGGAGTAAAGTCCTAAAAGACACACATATGCCATTTCTGTGATATCAATCGTGTGCAGGGGGCGAGTGTCACACATACCATGGGTCACACACACCCTCATGCACACTCACACACACTCACAGACAGTCCCCACACCTGCTGTAGAGGACTGACATTGGGCTTTATTCAGAGCTGAACGCAGCTGCTGTGTTTGCTCTGAAGGTTGGGGTTTTGCCGATGCAGTGCACGTGTACTTGCTATCATTGGGGGTAATTCATACTTGCCTACCCTGCCGGAAGCTGCGGGAGGCTCCCGATTTTTCGGCTTGTCCCCTGCAGCCCCGGAAGGGTAAGTGATTCTCCCGCATCCCGCACAATCCTGCCCACTTCCTAGTGAAGCGGGCAGGATAAGGATAAAATAATACACTCTAAGGCAGCCGTCTGAGGGTCAGGGCCAATCGCGGCATATAGCCCCGCCCCTACCCGCAGTCCATCCAATCTCCCAGAAAGGAGACTTGAAAGGTAGGCATTTATGGCGTAATTCAGGCCTGATCGTAGCAGCAAATTTGTTAGCAGTTGGGCAAAACTATAGTCCTCATTCTGACTCGATCGCACGCTGCACTTCTTCGCAGCAGTGTGATCGGGTCTGGAATGCGCATGTGCGGCGTTGCATGGCGATGCAATGACGCTGACAGCGAAGAAATCGGTTGCAGCGGTGACCGCAAGAAGACTGACAGCAGGAAGGCGTTCCGGGGCGTCAACTGACCGTTTAAAGCCGTTTTCGGAGAGTGGTAAGAAAAACGTAGGCGTGTCCAGGCGAACGGAGGGCAGAGGTCTGACGTCAAAGCCGTGACCATCATCGCTGGATCCGTCGCACAGGGTAAGTATGTCCAGGGCTGATCTTGTTTTGTGTGAAATTTTCTTAGCATAGCAGGGCTGCACAAGCGATCGCAGCCCTTCTATGCTAAAATACACTCCCCCATTGTGGGTCATTCCGAGTTGATCGTTCGCTAGCAGTTTTTACCAGCCATGCAAACGCATTGTCGCCGCCCACTGGGGAGTGTATTTTCGCTTTGCAGGAGTGTGAGCGCTTGTGCAGCAGAGCGCCTGCAAAATCTTTTTGTGCAAAACAAGAGTAGCCCTGTCAGCGCCGTAACTACGTGTGTGCCAGTTGTGCCTGGCACACAGCGCAGTCGCCCTGAGGGCGCAACGGGCAGCGGCTTGTAATGAGTCAAACTGACTCATTACAAGTCACCTCTGCTGTGTCCGCCGCGCTGGAGAAGCCGGAGGCAGGGTAGGAGAGCAGCATCGCCGGAGGCAGGGGAGAAGGAGGAGGAGGGAGGGGGACTGGAGCCGCAGCAGCGCTATGTAATTGGTAGCGGCGCCGCTGCATCTGTCCCCTCTTTTTCCGCATTGGCTGCCCGGAGCTGCTGTGAATGCTGGGATGCGCTTCCGGTATGCTGGTCGTCGGCAGCCCGGCCGCCGGCAAACTGAAGACCACCCCAGCAATAGCATAAGCTCTCAGACCTGGCAGCGTGTGCTGTGCTGCAGTGCCAGAGGCAGAGAGGCAGGCTGCTTCTGCTGGACCTCTGCCTGTTCATGTACAGGTAGGGGGGGAGTGATCACACTGATCACGCTTCCCACTCAAATTGCCTCTGGCTGAGGGGCTCAAGGAGCCCCCCAACTCCACACCTCTGGGCTTTGCAAAGATTTTTGTAATTTTTCCACAAGGGGGCGTGGCCTCACCTCTCGCAATTAGGCCACGCCCCCAAAATGTTATCCGGGAGGCAGGGCAGAACTCTCTCTCACCGTCACCAGCATTAGATGTAAGGGACTCGGGAGCAGCGGGGAGGGAGCCAGGCCAGAGGGACCTTGCACTCGTATCCATGCTACATGCTGCCAGCGATACTACCTGCCTTATAGTTTGACAGGCATAGCTGCAGCTGACATCAGCAGGGTAGCAGAGCTGGGAGAGCACCTCTTCATTCATGGCGCCTCCTTGCACTGCATACCCTGGCTGAGCGGGTAGCGCCGGCTCTGAGTGCAGCTCTGACAGGCTGCGCTCCGGCAGGCTCAGCAACACACTGGGTTGGTGCTTGAGGGGCATCCTGGACAAGCGCAATTCACCCTAAACTAGTCATTTGGCTAACAGGGGCTAATCCCTGCTGTTAGCAACAAACACCTCAGGCCAGTATAAACAACTTAGTGCGGGAAACTGCGCACCATTGCAAGGGGTGGGGTTTCCTCTCAGAGCGGATCCAGCAGTCACCAGCGCCATTTTCTCCAGTTTCTCCCTGCAGATCATAGGAAAGAGACGCTGATAGGGAGCGATGCCCTCCAGATAACTCCAGCTATACCTCTGCAGTACCAGGGTGTTATAGACAGGGGGAGTGTGGTAACAGTACTAACTACCCTATTAAGGTTAGTTAGTCAGCGCCAGGCTTTTATCATAATAACTGCCTACTGGGGCACTGTGCGGCTGGCTCCTTATACTCTGTGACTGAACAAGTTTGTGAGACTGTCCTAGTTCCGTATGGAAACACTGTGCTCAATTGTACTGGCCATGGAACCCGGAGGCTATATGATATCCCTGGATATACAAGATGCTTACCTGCATATGCCTATTGCAATATTGCATCAGCGATATCTGCGGTTTGCTATTGCCAACCTTCACTATCAATTCCAGGCTCTGCCGTTTGGACTGGCCACTTTCCCTCGGATCTTCACCAAGGTTATGGCCGGGATGATGGCTCATCTCCGTCGCCAGGGAGTCAGGATCCTGCCGTATCTGAACGATTTGCTGATTCTGGTAAACTCCTACAATGTCCTTCTCAGTCATCTACAACTGACGGTAAACTTCCTACAAGCCCACGGGTGGCTCATCAACTGGAAGAAGTCCTCTCTGGTCCCTGCTCGGAGCATGCTGCACCTGGGGGCACTACTGGACACAGTCAATGGCTGTTTCTATATCTAGAGAAGGTCCTGAAACTTCAGAACAGAATCGGATACTTCCTTTCTCGCCCAAGAGTGTCGATACACTCGGCGATGCAAGTACTAGGCTTCATGGTGTCGGCTTTCGACATGGTAGAGTACACTCAATTCCATTCCCGCCCTCTACAGAGGTTAATCCTTTCCAAGTGGGATGGCCTGCCTCATTAGATCAGGTCTCACATGATCTCCTTGACTCCGGAGGTTTGTCTGTCGCTGACCTGGTGGCTACGGGACCAGCAGTTGAGGAGGGACCGGCCCTTCTGGATCCCCAACTGGGTACTACTGACTACGGACGCCAATCTGAGAGGATGGGATGCGGTGTTAAGGCAAAACTCTTTCCAGGGTCGGTGGACCATTATGGAATTGTGGGCAGTGTTCAATGCTTTGTCTCTCACCCTGCCTCTGATACAGAACAGGCCTGTTCAAGTACGGTCAGACAACGCCACCATGGTGGCATACATAAACCATCAAGGCAGCACTCGAAGCCGCATGGCAATGATAGAAGTGTCAAAAATCCTTTGTTGGGCGGAGCGCCTTCTGCCGGTAATATCGGCAGTATTCATTCCCGGAGTCCTCAACTGGGAAGGTGATTTTCTCAGTCATCAGGACGTGCACGCCGGAGAGTGGAGTCATCACCAGGAAGTCTTTCAACATCTAGTGAACAAATGTGGCCTAACAGATGTAGACCTGATGGCATCTTGACACATTCACAAAGTTCCAGTCTTCGGATCAAGAACCAGGGATCCTAAAGCAACGTTCGTGGACGCACTGCCAATTCCATGGAACTTTCGGCTGACCTACTTGTTCCCTCCAGTGTCACTCCTGCCCACAGTTTTATGGAAGTTCAAACAAGTAGTAGGAATACTACTTCTAGTCGCTCCAGCATGTCCCAGACGGCATTGGTTCTCAGACCCGCAGGGTTTATCGATAGAGCGACCTCTTCTACTTCCCCAATGCTCAGACCTCCTTGTTCAGGGACCTTGTGTCTATCCAGACCTGGCCAGACTGGCTTTGACAGCGTGGCTCTTTGGTGCTTTACTCCTGAGGGCCACAGGATTCTCCGAGGCGGTCATCCAAACTATGCTGAAGGCATGCAAACCGGCATCTGTGCAGATTTATTATAGGGTCTGGAATTCTTACTTCACCTGGTGTACTGCTAAGAATTACGAGGCTTACGAATTCAGTACTTCGAGACTTCTGGCTTTTCTGCAAGGACTTAGGCCTTCGTCTGGCCTCCCTCAAGGTTCATATCCCTGCCTTGTTGGTATGGTTTTAGAGAAAAATTCTGTCTATTCCTGACATTCATACTTTCGCTCAAGGTGTTTTACGGATTCAGCCTCCCTATGTCCCTCCTGTGGCTCCATGGGATCTGTCTGTTGTTCTGAATGCCCTGCAAGAGTGCATTTAAACCTCTTGAGTTAGTGGACCTTAAATGGCTCACGGTCAAGGTCCTGTTCCTACTGGCTTTTGCCTCTGCTAGGAGGGTGTCGGGCCTAGGCGCTTTATCCTGTAGTCCACCCTTTCTGATATTTTACCGTGACTGGGCAGTTCTTAGAACTTGCCCAGGTTATTTGTCTAAGGTGTTGTAATCTTTTCACCTTAACCAAGAGATTGTGGTTCTGGCCATCATCTCTTCTGGTATGTCCTACAAAGAGCGGTCTTTGGATGTGGTACGGCCTCTCCGTATATACGTGGAGAGGACTGCCTCTATCAGGTGGTCAGATTCCCTTTTTGTACTTTCTGGTTTTCACAAACGTACCTGGCTTGCGACTAAGCAAACCTTGGCCAGATGGATTAAAATTGTGATTGCACAAGCTTATGCACAGGCTGGACCTCCAGATACTGCTGGTATTAAAGCCCATTCTACTCGGTCTGTTGGACCCTCTTGGGCGGCCCGCCATGGCGCATCCACAGAAAATTTGTGCAAGGCAGCTACGTGGTCCACAGTGAAAACGTTCATTAAGTTCTATGCCTTTGACAGTTCAGCCTCCCAGGATGCTTCCTTGAGGAACTGCTTTAGGACATCCCCAATGCATTCTCTGTGGAACACAGTGTACCCCGCTGCAGAAAAGGAGATTTATGGTAGACTCACCATTGTTAAATCTCTTTCTGCAAGGTACACTGGGTTCCACAGGTCGCCTGCCCTGAAGCACCTAGCTTCTATGGGATTGTATGGCATTAAATGCTGGTCCAATCTCCTGTCATGAGAATGTGGTTCTATGTGACTAACATCTGCCTTCTCTTTTACCTGCTCCTGCATTGGACTGGTTAACCAAACTGAGTTCCAGTGCTTAGAGGCAGGGTTATAGAGGAGACCCCAATGCATCTTGAGACAGCTAAAGCTTTAACCTGTTGGAGCCTGGATCAAGATCCATCTCTACACCCTAATGTATTCCCTGTGGAACCCAGTGTACCTCGCAGAAAGAGATTTAACAATGGTAAGTCTACCATAAATATGCTTTTTGATTAGTAAATAAACCAAACGTACCTCTTAGCAGCATGACACCATTTTCTACCAGGCCATAGAGGATATTGCGGCTTCACAGGCACGTTTGTCTTCCCTCACAGGTGCAGCAGGGCTCCCGCTACGTATCTGTTAAGAGGAAAAGTAACTATATACGTAAATGAATGCAATCCATCTGCAATGAAAACATAATAAGTATGAAATGGAATAAGCCAAAAATGTACTTACCGAGGTTTGGGATTTCATAGTAGGAATTTGATTTGCAACTTACTGTTTTTTGCAACAGTTTGTATGTCAGCTACAATCTTCCATTTTTCTGGCCGGGCAAAGGTTCCACCTGATCCAAGATGTTTCACCTGATAACATATAGTGCTAAGATTGGTTAAAGATGTTGTTAGTAGCCAAAATTGCAATCTCAATGATGAAGATCCTGGACGGTTTTTGTCATGATGATTGCAAAGTCTCTACATTTAAAGGACTAGAATAACTTTAAATAAGAAGAAAATTCTATCTCCGGCCTTGCTATTGGGCACTTACCCCCTACAGCAGTCCAAAATTGAGGTCTTCATCTCCATAAGACCTGGGCCCTGCTGCAAACTATTATTATCCATTTGCATCCTGAAATATGGATTCAAACTTGTTTCTTTAAATATCATAGGGTAAGATGAATAGAGTAACAAAAATATAGATTTATTAAATAGTGTGGCAGAGATAAACTTACAGAAGCTTGACGTTTTCAATAATCCAGTGCAACGTTGGTTTTCTGTTCACAATGCTGTGTACATTTCATTTTGGGACAGTAAGTGCTTCCGTTCTTGTCAGAAGATCCAAAAGCTCTTCTGGTTGTTGTAGTCTGCAGGCAATTTGGAGCAGATGCAGAGTGAGTGTTACACTAGTTTTCATAGCGTAAGCTGCAGGGTTTCTCTCTGTTCATGGCAGGAAAAGTGGGTGCAAGCAGTTCTCTTACTTTGAACTTCTTGTACCAGGATGATTGGATGGGGTATGGGAGGACATTTTAAGGCAGGCCGGGTATTGTAAGGATGTGTTTGAACTTTTGAAATGTGTGGTGACCAGAGCAAAAATTAATATGCCTCTGGGAAAGAATGTATGGTTTGTGGTTGGTCATTTCCGAGTTGAAAAATCAAAGATTAAAAAGATATTAGCAGTGGCAATCCTTTTGTGATTAAAGAGATATATTTAGCAGATGTTGATTTATTGATTAGTGGGCATATTTTATGATTTTATGTGTTTGTGTATGCAAATACAAAATTGCATGCGCAAGATCATTTGTTGTTACCGCCATATT
Organism: Pseudophryne corroboree; assembly: GCF_028390025.1. Classification (NCBI taxonomy): domain Eukaryota; kingdom Metazoa; phylum Chordata; class Amphibia; order Anura; family Myobatrachidae; genus Pseudophryne; species Pseudophryne corroboree. The sequence continues at coordinate 561,290,888 of NC_086447.1, read as the reverse complement.
GGATAGGTGTTGCTGGTTTAATCGTAGTATTAGAATACATTTGTAGCAAATATATAGTTACCCCCAGTGACCCCCATGGTTCCAGAGGCACCCCCTTTCATGGGTTATAACAAGGTTTTGATTAGTAAATAAACCAAATGTACCTCTTAGCAGCATGACACCATTTTCTACCAGGTCAGAGAGGATATCGCGGCTTCACAGGCACTTTTGTCTTCCCTCACAAGTGCAGCAGGGCTCCCGCTACGTATATTTTAAGAAGAAAAGTAATTATATATGTAAATAAATGCAATTCATCTGCAATGGAAACACAATAAGTGTGAAATAGAATTAGCCAAAAATGTACTTACCGGGGTTTGTGGTTTCATATTAGGAATTCGATTTGCAACTTACTATTTTTTTTTGCAACAGTTTGTATGTCAGCTGCAATCTTCCATTTTTCTGGCCGTGCAAAGGTTCCACCTGATCCAAGATGTTTCGCCTGATAACATATAGTGCTAAGATTGGTTAAAGATTTTGCTAGTAGTAAAAAATTGCAATCAAATTGATGAAGATCTTGGACGGTCTTTGTCATGATGATTGCAAAGTCTCTACATTTAAAGGACTAGAATAGCTTTAAACAAGAAGGAGATTCAATCTCCGGCCTTGCTATTGGGCACTTACCCCCTGCAGTGGCTCAGAATTTAGGCCTTCGCCTCCATAAGACCTGGGCCCTGCTGCGAGCTGTTATTATCCATTTGCATCCTGAAATATGGATTCAAGCATGTTTCTTTAAATGTCATAGGGTAAGATGAATACAGTAACAAAAATATACATTTATTAAATAGAGATGCAGAGATAAACTTACAGTAGCTTGACATTTTCAATAATCCAGTACAATGTTAATTTTCTGTTCACAATGCTGTGTACCTTGCATTTTGGGACAGTAAGTGCTTCCGTTCTTGTCAGAAGATCCAAAAGCTCTTCTGGTTGTTGTAGTCTGCAGGCAATTTGGAGCAGATGCAGAGTGAGTGCTACACTAGTTTTCATAGCGTAAGCTGCAGGGTTTCACTCTGTTCATGGCAGGAAAAATGTGCGCAAGCAGTTCTCTTACTGTGACCTTCTTTTACCAGGATGATTAGATGGGATGGGAAAGGGCATTCTAACGAAGGTTGGATACTGTAAGGATGTGATTGAACTTTTGAAATGAGTGGTGACCAGAGCACAAATGAATATGCCTCTGGGAAAGAACGTATGGTTTGTGGTTGGTCAGTGCCGAGTTGAAAAATCGAAGATTATTAAAGGTATTAGCAGCTGCGATCCTTTTGTGATTATCGAGGAATATTCCGCAGATGTTGATTTATTGTTTAGTAGACATACGGCATGCTTTTATGTGGTTATGTATGCAAATAAAAATTTGCGCGCACAAGATCATTTGCTGTTACCGCCACATTGTAGAGGTTTAACTGGTTTTATCATAGTATTAGAATACATTTGTAGCAAATATATAGTTACCCCCAGTAACCCCCATGGTTCCAGAGGCACCCCTTTCATGGGTTATAACAAGGTTTTGATTAGTAAATAGACCAAACGTACCTCTTAGCAGCATGACACCATTTTCTACCAGGCCAGACAGGAGATTGCGGCTTCACAGGCACGTTTGTCTTCCCTCACAGGTACAACAGGGCTCCTGCTCAGAGCCGGCCCTAACCAATATGATGCCCTAGGCAAGATTTTGACTGATGCCCCCTAGCACCACCGCTGGTTCCGCCTCTGACCTTGCACCTCTTTCCCAGCACCATCACCCCTCACCCATAGCAGTCCTTATTTTGGTGTTTGTACCCCCTATATTTTATGTAGGAGCAGTTTGCACATTGGCGCTGAGCCCAAAAAGGGGTGTGTTTTTGCTGGCAAGGGGCATGGCCACACAATAGTACCCCCAATTCAAATTACACCATACAGTACTGCAACTTTATTCACATTTGATCATGCATTAGTGTCCATAATTCATATTACATCCCACAGTAGTATCACTTTACCTTATAAACGTTACTCCTCACAGTAGAGCCCCTTATTCACATTACATCACACTGAATTGCTCCTTATTCACATTACACCACACCCTAGTGCTCTTTATTCACATTAGACCACACAGTAGTGCCCTTTCTATACGCAACGCCACATAGTAGAGCACCTTGTACACATAATGCCACAGAGTAATGCCCCTTACACATATGAGACACATTATTAATGTCCTTATAAACATAATATGCCTTACACATTATGACAACCTTTATTAATGCCCTTTTACACATACTGTAATGTCCCTTACACATATGCAGCACATTATTAATGCATTTTTACATGACATACATAATGCTCCTAACTCATATTTCGAACATTACTGCACAACCAACCCACTCACATGCACACAGCACTCACACTGCCACCATAGGCGTGCGCAGGACATTTTATTAGGGGGTGCACGATTAGAAGGGCGTGTTTAGCACCGCCTATTGGGCATGTCTAACACCACCTAATGGGCGTGTCTAGCACCACCTATCAGGCGTGTCTACCACCACATATTGGCACTCAATGCAAACTAAATAATATAGAGAATTGATGCACAGATATAGATAGATAGATAGATAGATAGATAGATAGATAGATAGATAGATAGATAGATAGATAGATAAAATCTGTTTAATTTATGTTCAATTTGTATATTTTATTACCATAGATTATATCCTAATCTCTCGAAATATATATTGATATTGAATTTGAACTTGTCCTCCTCCAAGAGGAATGCTGTATTCTGTAGCGTTGGCACATGATGAGGATAGAGAGAGTGTGGGTAGGAGCATGAGCGGGCATGCACGCGGCATGACATCATCACGACACATCCCACAGGTTAGAGGAACTGGGAGTAGGATTACGTCAGTGATGCTGCACCATTAAAATGAATGACAGCCAGACTGAGCGGAGGGGGTGGCGGGCGCAATGGGCGGGAGGACAGAAATGAGCACACTCGGCGATTGCCGGTACTGCAGCAGCAGCAGGTGTGTGTTGAGGGGGTTACAGACATTAGGGGGTGCCTGTGCGCAACAGGAACCCCCCCTGCGCACTCCTATGACTCCTGTGCCACTAACACTGTGACCTCTGCCTCTGCTTGGAGACAGAGGTGTCCTCATAAATGTTGCCTCAATGCTAACGTTGAGCACCTTTTTTTATGAAAATGCATCTTATTTGCATTGCTATGTGGCTAGGATGCACAAGCAGCTTCTGCTGATTAAAATGATATGCAGCATGCCTATATACTGTGTGAGACTGTGGCTGTATCTGCATATGAAATGCTACACACAGAATATAGGCATGCCGCATATCATTTTAATCAGCAGAAGCTGCTGATGCCCCTAGGCATATCAAATGCCCTAGGCAATTGCCTAGTTTGCCTATGGCTATGGCCGGCTCTGCTCCTGCTACGTATCTTTTAAGAGGAAAAGTAACTATATACGTAAATGAATGCAATCCATCTGCAATGAAAACATAATAATTGGGAAATAGAGTTAGTCAAAAATGTACTTACCGAGGTTTGGGTTTCATAGTAGGAATTCGATTTGCAACTTGCTTTTTTTTTTGCAACAGTTTGTATGTCAGCTGCAATCTTCCATTTTTCTGGCCGGGCAAAGGTTCCACCTGATCCAAGATGTTTCGCCTGATAACATATAGTGCTAAGATTGGTTAAAGATTTTGTTAGTAGTAAAAATTGCAATCTCAATGATGAAGATCCTGGACGGTCCTTGTCATGAGGATTGCAAAGTCTCTACATTTAAAGGACTAGAATAACTTTAAACAAGAAGGAAATTTTATCTCCAGCCTTGTTATTGGGCTCTTACCCCCTGCAGCAGTCCAAAATTTAGGCCTTCATCTCCATAAGACCTGAGCCCTGCTGCGAACTATTATTATCCATTTACATCCTGAAATATGGATTCAAACTTGTTTCTTTAAATATCATAGGGTAAGATAAATAGAGTAACAAAAATATAGATTTATTAAATAGTGTGGCAGAGATAAACTTACAGTAGCTTGACATTTTCAATAATCCAGTGCAACGTTGGTTTTCTGTTCACAATGCTGTGTACATTTCATTTTGGGACAGTAAGTGCTTCCGTTCTTGTCAGAAGATCCAAAAGCTCTTCTGGTTGTTGTAGTCTGCAGGCAATTTGGAGCAGATGCAGAGTGAGTGCTACACTAGTTTTCATGGCGTAAGCTGCAGGGTTTCTCTCTGTTCATGGCAGGAAAAGTGGGTGCATGCAGTTCTCTTACTTTGACCTTCTTGTACCAGGATGATTGGATGGGGTATGGGAGGACATTTTAAGGCAGGCTGGGTATTGTAAGGATGTGTTTGAACTTTTGAAATGTGTGGTGACCAGAGCACAAATGAATATGCCTCTGGGAAAGAATGTATGGTTTGTGGTTGGTCAGGGCCGAGTTGAAAAATCAAAGATTATTAAAGGTATTAGCAGCGGCGATCCTTTTGTGATTAAAGAGATATATTTAGCAGATGTTGATTTATTGATTAGTGGGCATATTTTATGATTTTATGTGTTTGTGTATGCAAATACAAAATAGCATGCACAAGATCATTTGTTGTTACCGCCATATTGGAGTGGTTTTGCTGGTTTTATCGTAGTATTAGAATACATTTGTAGCAAATATATAATTACCCCCAGTAACTCCTATGGTTCCAGAGGCACCCCTTTCATGGGTTATAACAAGGTTTTGGTTAGTAAATAAACCAAACGTACCTCTTAGCAGCATGACACCATTTTCTACCAGGCCAGAGAGGATATTGCGGCTTCACAGGCACGTTTGTCTTCCCTCACAGGTACAACAGGGCTCCCGCTACGTATCTGTTAAGAAGAAAAGTAACTATATACGTAAATGAATGCAATCCATCTGCAATGGAAACATAATAATTGGGATATAGAATTAGTCAAAAATGTACTTACCGTGGTTTGGGTTTTCATAGTAGGAATTCGATTTGCAACTTACTTTTTTTTTGCAACAGTTTGTATGTCAGCTGCAATCTTCCATTTTTCTGGTCGTGCAAAGGTTCCACCTGATCCAAGATGTTTCACCTGATAACATATAGTGCTAAGATTGGTTAAAGATTTTGTTAGTAGTAAAATTTGCAATCTCAATGATGAAGATCCTGGACGGTCCTTGTCATGAGGATTGCAAAGTCTCTACATTTAAAGGACTAGAACAGTGTTTTTCAACCACCATGCCGTGGCACACTAGTGTGCCCTGAGCAGTTTCCAGGTGTGCCGCCAAAGCGAGGCCAGTCATTGTTTTGCTGCTACTGAGGCCCTGGAACAATCAATCCTGGTGGGTTTACTGGTTGCAGAGCCAGTTCTAATTTCGGGACAGGGCAGTGTTGGGCTCTTTTGGCTTTCTGAGATGTGGCTCAGGCGTTACCTATGAAGAAGCTGCGACATGACGTTCTAGGACACGCAACTGCACCATGCATCACCATTATATTTGAATGTGCCTTGGCAATATTTAAATCTTGTTCAGTGTGCAACGAGTTGTAAAATGTTGAAAATCTCTGGACTAGTATAACTTTAAACAAGAAGGAAATTCTATCTCCGGCCTTGCTATTGGGCACTTACCCCCTGCAGCAGTCCAAAATTTAGGCCTTCATCTCCATAAGATCTGGGACCTGCTGCGAACTATTATTATCCATTTACATCCTGAAATATGGATTCAAACTTGTTTCTTTAAATATCATAGGGTAAGATGAATAGAGTAACACAAATATATATTTATTAAATAGTGAGGCAGAGATAAACTTACAGTAGCTTGACATTTTCAATAATCCAGTACAACGTTGGTTTTCTGTTCACAATGCTGTGTACATTGCATTTTGGGACAGTAAGTGCTTCCGTTCTTGTCAGAAGATCCAAAAGCTCTTCTGGTTGTTGTAGTCCGCAGGCAATTTGGAGCAGATGCAGAGTGAGTGCTACACTAGTTTTCATAGTGTAAACTGCAGGGTTTCACTCTGTTCATGGCAGGAATAGTGGGCGCAAGTAGTTCTTTTACTTTGACCTTCTTTTTAAAGAATGATTGGATGGGATGGGAAAGGGCATTCTAAGTCAGGCTGGATACTGTAAGGATGTGATTGAACTTTTGAAATGTGTGGTGACTAGAGCACAAATGAATACACATCTGGGACAGAATGTATGGTTTGTGGTTGGTCAGTGCCGAGTTGAAAAATCAAAGATTAATAAAGGTATTAGCAGTGGCGATCCTTTTGTGATTAATGAGATATATTTAGCAGATGTTGATTTATTGATTAGTGGGCATATTTTATGACTTTATGTGTTTGTGTATGCAAATACAAAATTGCGTGTGCAAGATCATTTGTTGTTACCGCCATATTGGAGTGGTTTTGCTGGTTTTATCGTAGTATTAGAATACATTTGTAGCAAATATATAATTACCCCCAGTAACCCCCATGGTTCCAGAGGCACCCCCTTTCATGGGTTATAACAAGGTTTTGATTAGTAAATAAACACAATGTACCTCTTAGCAGCATGACACCATTTTCTACCCGGCCAGAGAGGATATCGCGGCTTCACAGGCACGTTTGTCTTCCCTCACAGGTGTAGCAGGGCTTCTGCTACATATCTTTTAAGAAGAAAAGTAACTATATATGTAAATAAATGCAATTCATCTGCAATTCAAACACAATAAGTGTGAAATAGAATTAGCCAAAAATGTACTTACCGAGGGTTGGGGTTTCATATTAGGAATTCGATTTGCAACTTACTTTTTTTTTTGCAACAGTTTGTATGTCAGCTACAATCTTCCATTTTTCTGGCCGTGCAAAGGTTCCACCTGATCCAAGATGTTTCACCTGATAACATATAGTGCTAAGATTGGATAAAGATTTTGTTAGTAGTAAAAATTGCAAACTCAATGATGAAGATCCTGGACGGTCTTTGTCATGATGATTGCAAAGTCTCTACATTTAAAGGACTAGAATAGCTTTAAACAAGAAGGCGATTCAATATCGGGCCTTGCTATTGGGCCTCCATAAGACCTGGGCCCTGCTGCAAGCTGTTATTATCCATTTGCATCCTGAAATATGGATTCAAGCATGTTTCTTTAAATATCATAGGGTAAGATGAATACAGTAACAAAAATATACATTTTTTAAATAGAGATGCAGAGATAAACTTACAGTAGCTTGACATTTTCAATAATCCAGTACAATGTTGGTTTTCTGTTCACAATGCTGTGTACCTTGCATTTTGGGACAGTAAGTGCTTAAGTTCTTGTCACAAGATCCAAAAGCTCTTCTGGTTTTTGTAGTCCGCAGGCAATTTGGAGCAGATGCAGAGTGAGTGCTACACTAGTTTTCATAGTGTAAGCTGCAGGGTTTCACTCTGTTCATGGCAGTAAAGGTGGGCGCAAGCAGTTCTTTTACTTTGACCTTCTTTTACCAGAATGATTGGATGGGATGGGAAAGGGTGTTCTAATGCAGGCTGGATACTGTAAGGATGTGACTGAACTTTTGAAATGTGTGGTGACCAGAGCACAAATGAATATGCCTCTGGGAAAGAACGTATGGTTTGTGGTTGGTCAGTGCAGAGTTGAAAAATCGAAGATTATTAAAGGTATTAGCAGCGGCGATCCTTTTGTGATTATCGAGGAATATTCCGCAGATGTTGATTTATTGATTAGTGGACATACGGCATGCTTTTATGTGGTTATGTATGCAAATAAAAAATTGCGCACACAAGATCATTTGTTGTTACCGCCACATTGTAGAGGTTTTACTGGTTTTATTGTAGTATTAGAATACATTTGTAGCAAATATATAGTTGCCCCCAGTAACCCCCATGGTTCCAGAGGCACCCCTTTCATGTGTTATAACAAGTTAGTGATTAGTAAATAAACCAAACGTACCTCTTAGCAGCATGACACCATTTTCTACCAGGCCATAGAGGATATTGCGGCTTCACAGGCACGTTTGTCTTCCCTCACAGGTACAGCAGGGCTCCCGCTACGTATCTTTAAGAAGAAAAGTAACTATATATGTAAATAAATGCAATTCATCTGTAAAGGAAACACAATAAGTGTGAAATAGAATTAGCCAAAAATGTACTTACCGAGGTTTGGAGTTTCATAGTAGGAATTCGATTTGAAACTTACTTTTATTTTGCAACAGTCTGTATGTCAGCTGCAATCTTCCATTTTTCTGGCCGGGCAAAGGTTCCACCTGATCCAAGATGTTTCGCCTGATAACATATAGTGCTAAGATTGGTTAAAGATTTTGTTAGTAGTAAAAATTGCAATCTCAATGATGAAGATCCTGGATGGTCTTTGTCATGATGATTGCAAAGTTTCTACATTTAAAGGACTAGAATAACTTTAAATAAGAAGAAAATTCTATCTCCAGCCTTGTTATTGGGCTCTTACCCCCTGCAGCAGTCCAAAATGTAGGCCTTCATCTCCATAAGACCTGGGCCCTGCTGCAAACTATTATTATCCATTTGCATCCTGAAATATGGATTCAAACTTGTTTCTTTAAATATCATAGGGTAAGATGAATAGAGTAACAAAAATATAAATTTATTAAATAGTGAGGCAGAGATAAACTTACAGAAGCTTGATGTTTTCAATAATCCAGTATAACGTTGGTTTTCTGTTCACAATGCTGTGTACATTGCATTTTGGGACAGTAAGTGCTTCCATTCTTGTCAGAAGATCCAAAAGCTCTTCTGGTTGTTGTAGTCTGCAGGCAATTTGGAGCAGATGCAGAGTGAGTGCTACACTAGTTTTCATAGCGTAAGCTGCAGGGTTTCACTCTGTTCACGGCAGAAAAAATGTCCGCAAGCAGTTCTCTTACTGTGACCTTCTTTTACCAGGATGATTGGATGGGATTGGAAAGTGCATTCTAAGGCAGGCTGGATACTGTAAGGAATTTAGAGATGTGCGGCGGGTACTTTTCGTGTTTTGTGTTTTGGTTCTATTTGCATTTTCATGTTTTGGTTTTGGCTTGGTTTTGCCAAAACCACTTTTTCGTGTTTTGGTTTTGGATCTGGATGCTTTTTGGGGGGAAAACAACATAAAAACAGCTAAAATCACAGAATGTGGGGGTAATTTTGCTCCTACAGTATTATTAACTTCAATAACAATCATTTCCACTCATTTCCAGTCTATTCTGAACACCTTACACCTCACAATATTGTTTTTAGGCCTTAAAGGCCAAGGTGGCTGTATGACTAAGCTAAGCGACACAAGTGTGCGGCACAAACACCTGGCCCATCTAGGAGTGCCACTGCAGTTGCAGACAAGATGGCACTATTCAAAAACTAGTCCCCAATCAGCACATGATGCAAAGAAGAAAAAGAGGTGCAATTAGGTAGCTGGATGGCCAAGCTAAGTGACACAAGTGTGCGGCACAAACACCTGTCCCATCTAGGAGTGGCACTGCAGTTACAGACAGGTTGGAAGATTTAAAAAATAGGCCCCAAACAGCACATGGACATATAGAAACAAACAGCAGTGGACATATAGCAGCAGCGTATATCGTCACTGGAATTACTGATGACACAGGACACTACCACTGGTCTGATGCAGCCCAACAGGTTGTTATAATTGTTATACTGCAGCAGTGGATATATAGCAGCAGCGTATATCGTCACTGGAATTACCTATGACACAGGACACTACCACTGGTCATCACAACACAGCACCACTTTATACAGCTACACTGGATATATGGCAGCAGAGAACACCAACACTGTGAATGACTGGACTGATACAGCACAATAAACTAGAGTTGTGCACCAGACATTTTTTGTTTTGGTTTTGGATTCGGTTCCGCAGCCGTGTTTTGGATTCGGACGCATTTTGGCAAAACCTCCCTGAATTTTTTTTGTCAGATTCGGGTGTGTTTTGGATTTGGGTGTTTTTTTTCCAAAAAACCCTCAAAAACAGCTTAAATCATAGAATTTGGGGGTAATTTTGATCCTATAGTATTATTAACCTCAATAACCACAATTTCCACTAATTTCCAGTCTATTCTGAACACCTCACACCTCACAATACTATTTTTAGTCCTAAAATTTGCACTGAGGTCGCTGGATGACTAAGCAAAGCGACCCAAGAGGGCGGCACAAACACCTGGCCCATCTAGGAGTGGCACTGCAGTGTCAGACAGGATGGCACTTCAAAAAATTGGCCCCAAACAGCACATGATGCAAAGAAAAGAGAAAAAGAGGTGCACTGTGGTCGCTGGATGGCTAAGCTAAGCGACACAAACACCTCAATATCACAGGCATTATTCGTTCTAATCAATGGTATTATTGGTTCAAATCACTGGAAGAAAATGACAAAATCACTGGAATTATTCATTCTAATCAATGGTATTATTGGTCCAAATCACTGGAAGAAAATTACAAAATCACTGGAATTAAATGGCAGTAATGTTGGGAATTATATCAAATGGCAGTACCACTGGACATATACGAAAGTGTCAGACAGGATTGCACTTAAAAAAATTGGCCCCAAACAGCACATGATGCAAAGAAAAGAGAAAAAGAGGTGCACTGTGGTCGCTGGACGGCTAAACTAAGTGACAACACAAACACCTCAATATCACAGTAATTATTCGTTCTAATCAATGGTATTATTGGTTCAAATCACTGGAAGAAAATGACAAAATCACTGGAATTATTCGTTCTAACTTCTAATCAATGGTATTATTGGTCCAAATCACTGGAAGAAAATGACAAAATCACTGGAATTATTCGTTCTAATCACTGGTATTGGTCCAAATCACTGGAAGAAAATGACAAAATCACTGGAATTATTCGTTCTAATCAATGGTATTATTGGTCCAAATCACTGGAAGAAAATGGAATGGATGGATACTTGCAAGATACAGCAATGGCCTACTGTACAACTATATACTGTTAGTCACCAAAATGCTGCACTGTAATACTAGAAGCTATGGAAAAGTTTATATATTATTGTATATATCAGTACAGACAGAGCGGTGTAACTGTGACCCATGTGTCCTGACAAGCAGTATAGAAGCTATAGAAAAGTATATATATTACTGTATATCAGTAGTAGTACAGAGCGGTGTAACTGTGACACATGTGTGTCCTGACAAGCAGTATAGAAGCTATAGACCAGTATATATATTACTGTATATATCAGTACAGAGCGGTGTAACTGTGACACATGTGTGTCCTAACAAGCAGTATAGAAGCTATAGAAAAGTATATATATTACTGTATATATCAGTACAGAGCGGTGTAACTGTGACACATGTGTGTCCTGACAAGCAGTATAGAAGCTATAGAAAATGATTTAAAATGATTGTATATATCAGTACAGAGTGGTGTAACTGTGACACATGTGTGTCCTGACAAGCAGTATAGAAGCTATAGAAAAGTATATATATTACTGTATATCAGTAGTAGTACAGAGCAGTGTAACTGTGACACATGTGTGTCCTGACAAGCAGTATAGAAGCTATAGAAGAGTATATAAATTACTGTATATCAGTAGTAGTACAGAGCAGTGTAACTGTGACACATGTGTGTCCTGACAAGCAGTATATAAGCTATAGAAAAGTATATATATTACTGTATATATCAGTACAGAGCAGTGTAACTGTGACCATGTGTCCTGACAAGCAGTAAAGAAGCTATAGAAAATTATTTAAAATTATTGTATATATCAGTACAGAGCGGTGTAACTGTGACACATGTGTGTCCTGACAAGCAGTATAGAAGCTATAGAAAATGATTTAAAATTATTGTATATATCAGTACAGAGCGGTGTAACTGTGACACATGTGTGTCCTGACAAGCAGTATAGAAGCTATAGACCAGTATATATATTACTGTATATATCAGTACAGAGCGGTGTAACTGTGACACATGTGTGTCCTAACAAGCAGTATAGAAGCTATAGAAAAGTATATATATTACTGTATATATCAGTACAGAGCAGTGTAACTGTGACCATGTGTCCTGACAAGCAGTATAGAAGCTATAGAAAATGATTTAAAATTATTGTATATATCAGTACAGAGCAGTGTAACTGTGACACATGTGTGTCCTGACAAGCAGTATAGAAGCTATAGAAAATTATTTAAAATTATTGTATATATCAGTACAGAGCGGTGTAACTGTGACACATGTGTGTCCTGACAAGCAGTATAGAAGCTATAGAAAATGATTTAAAATTATTGTATATATCAGTACAGAGTGGTGTAACTGTGACACATGTGTGTCCTGACAAGCAGTATAGAAGCTATAGAAAAGTATATAAATTCCTGTATATCAGTAGTAGTACAGAGCAGTGTAACTGTGACACATGTGTGTCCTGACAAGCAGTATAGAAGCTATAGAAAAGTATATATATTACTGTATATATCAGTACAGAGCAGTGTAACTGTGACCATGTGTCCTGACAAGCAGTATAGAAGCTATAGAAAATGATTTAAAATGATTCTATATATCAGTACAGAGTGGTGTAACTGTGACACATGTGTGTCCTGACAAGCAGTATAGAAGCTATAGAAAAGTATATATATTACTGTATATCAGTAGTAGTACAGAGCGGTATAACTGTGACACATGTGTGTCGTGACAAGCAGTATAGAAGCTATAGAAAAGTATATATATTACTGTATATAACAGTACAGAGCGGTGTAACTGTGAGACATGTGTGTCCTGACAAGCAGTATAGAAGCTATAGAAAATTATTTAAAATGATTGTATATATCAGTACAGAGTGGTGTAACTGTGACACATGTGTGTCCTGACAAGCAGTATAGAAGCTATAGAAAAGTATATATATTACTGTATATCAGTAGTAGTACAGAGTGGTGTAACTGTGACACATGTGTGTCCTGACAAGCAGTATAGAAGCTATAGAAAAGTATATAAATTACTGTATATCAGTAGTAGTACAGAGCAGTGTAACTGTGACACATGTGTGTCCTGACAAGTACTATAGAAGCTATAGAAAAGTATATATATTACTGTATATATCAGTACAGAGCAATGTAACTGTGACCATGTGTCCTGACAAGCAGTAAAGAAGCTATAGAAAATGATTTAAAATTATTGTATATATCAGTACAGAGCGGTGTAACTGTGACACATGTGTGTCCTGACAAGCAGTATAGAAGCTATAGAAAATGATTTAAAATTATTGTATATATCAGTACAGAGCGGTGTAACTGTGACACATGTGTGTCCTGACAAGCAGTATAGAAGCTATAGAAAAGTATATATATTACTGTATATCAGTAGAAGTACAGAGCGGTGTAACTGTGACCCATGTGTGTCCTGACAAGCAGTATAGAAGCTATAGAAAAGTATATATATTACTGTATATATCAGTACAGAGCAGTGTAACTGTGACCATGTGTCCTGACAAGCAGTATAGAAGCTATAGAAAATGATTTAAAATTATTGTATATATCAGTACAGAGTGGTGTAACTGTGACACATGTGTGTCCTGACAAGCAGTATAGAAGCTATAGAAAAGTATATATATTACTGTATATCAGTAGTAGTACAGAGCGGTATAACTGTGACACATGTGTGTCGTGACAAGCAGTATAGAAGCTATAGAAAAGTATATATATTACTGTATATCAGTAGTAGTACAGAGCGGTATAACTGTGACACATGTGTGTCCTGACAAGCAGTATAGAAGCTATAGAAAATGATTTCAAATTATTGTATATATCAATACAGAGTGGTGTAACTGTGACCCATGTGTCCTGACAAGCAGTATAGAAGCTATAGAAAAGTATATATATTACTGTATATCAGTAGTAGTAAAGAGCGGTGTAACTGTGACACATGTGTGTCCTGACAAGCAGTATAGAAGCTATAGACCAGTATATATATTACTGTATATATCAGTAAAGAGCGGTGTAACTGTGATACATGTGTGTCCTAACAAGCAGTATAGAAGCTATAGAAAATTATTTCAAATTATTGTATATATCAGTACAGAGCGGTGTAACTGTGACACATGTGTGTCCTGACAAGCAGTATAGAAGCTATAGAAAATGATTTAAAATTATTGTATATATCAGTACAGAGTGGTGTAACTGTGACACATGTGTGTCCTGACAAGCAGTATAGAAGCTATAGAAAAGTATATAAATGACTGTATATCAGTAGTAGTACAGAGCAGTGTAACTGTGACACATGTGTGTCCTGACAAGCAGTATATAAGCTATAGAAAAGTATATATATTACTGTATATATCAGTACAGAGCAGTGTAACTGTGACCATGTGTCCTGACAAGCAGTAAAGAAGCTATAGAAAATGATTTAAAATTATTGTATATATCAGTACAGAGCGGTGTAACTGTGACACATGTGTGTCCTGACAAGCAGTATAGAAGCTATGGAAAATGATTTAAAATTATTGTATATATCAGTACAGAGCGGTGTCACTGTGACACATGTGTGTCCTGACAAGCAGTATAGAAGCTATAGAAAATTATATATATTACTGTATATCAGTAGAAGTACAGAGCGGTGTAACTGTGACCCATGTGTGTCCTGACAAGCAGTATAGAAGCTATAGAAAAGTATATATATTACTGTATATATCAGTACAGAGCAGTGTAACTGTGACCATGTGTCCTGACAAGCAGTATAGAAGCTATAGAAAATGATTTAAAATTATTGTATATATCAGTACAGAGCAGTGTAACTGTGACACATGTGTGTCCTGACAAGCAGTATAGAAGCTATAGAAAATTATTTAAAATTATTGTATATATCAGTACAGAGCGGTGTAACTGTGACACATGTGTGTCCTGACAAGCAGTATAGAAGCTATAGAAAATGATTTAAAATTATTGTATATATCAGTACAGAGTGGTGTAACTGTGACACATGTGTGTCCTGACAAGCAGTATAGAAGCTATAGAAAAGTATATATATTACTGTATATATCAGTACAGAGCAGTATAACTGTGACCATGTGTCCTGACAAGCAGTAAAGAAGCAATAGAAAATGATTTAAAATTATTGTATATATCAGTACAGAGCGGTGTAACTGTGACACATGTGTGTCCTGACAAGCAGTATAGAAGCTATAGAAAATGATTTAAAATTATTGTATATATCAGTACAGAGCGGTGTAACTGTGACACATGTGTGTCCTGACAAGCAGTATAGAAGCTATAGAAAAGTATATATATTACTGTATATCAGTAGAAGTACAGAGCGGTGTAACTGTGACCCATGTGTGTCCTGACAAGCAGTATAGAAGCTATAGAAAAGTATATATATTACTGTATATATCAGTACAGAGCAGTGTAACTGTGACCATGTGTCCTGACAAGCAGTATAGAAGCTATAGAAAATGATTTAAAATTATTGTATATATCAGTACAGAGTGGTGTAACTGTGACACATGTGTGTCCTGACAAGCAGTATAGAAGCTATAGAAAAGTATATATATTACTGTATATCAGTAGTAGTACAGAGCGGTATAACTGTGAAACATGTGTGTCGTGACAAGCAGTATAGAAGCTATAGAAAAGTATATATATTACTGTATATATCAGTACAGAGCGGTGTAACTGTGACACATGTGTGTCCTGACAAGCAGTATAGAAGCTATAGAAAATTATTTCAAATTATTGTATATATCAATACAGAGTGGTGTAACTGTGACCCATGTGTCCTGACAAGCAGTATAGAAGCTATAGAAAAGTATATATATTACTGTATATCAGTAGTAGTACAGAGCGGTGTAACTGTGACACATGTGTCCTGACAAGCAGTATAGAAGCTATAGACCAGTATATATATTACTGTATATATCAGTAAAGAGCGGTGTAACTGTGATACATGTGTGTCCTAACAAGCAGTATAGAAGCTATAGAAAATTATTTCAAATTATTGTATATATCAGTACAGAGCGGTGTAACTGTGACACATGTGTGTCCTGACAAGCAGTATAGAAGCTATAGAAAATGATTTAAAATTATTGTATATATCAGTACAGAGTGGTGTAACTGTGACACATGTGTGTCCTGACAAGCAGTATAGAAGCTATAGAAAAGTATATATATTACTGTATATCAGTAGTAGTACAGAGCGGTGTAACTGTGACATATGTGTGTCCTGACAAGCAGTATAGAAGCTATAGAAAAGTATATAAATTACTGTATATCAGTAGTAGTACAGAGCAGTGTAACTGTGACACATGTGTGTCCTGACAAGCAGTATATAAGCTATAGAAAAGTATATATATTACTGTATATATCAGTACAGAGCAGTGTAACTGTGACCATGTGTCCTGACAAGCAGTAAAGAAGCTATAGAAAATGATTTAAAATTATTGTATATATCAGTACAGAGCGGTGTAACTGTGACACATGTGTGTCCTGACAAGCAGTATAGAAGCTATGGAAAATGATTTAAAATTATTGTATATATCAGTACAGAGCGGTGTCACTGTGACACATGTGTGTCCTGACAAGCAGTATAGAAGCTATAGAAAATTATATATATTACTGTATATCAGTAGAAGTACAGAGCGGTGTAACTGTGACCCATGTGTGTCCTGACAAGCAGTATAGAAGCTATAGAAAAGTATATATATTACTGTATATATCAGTACAGAGCAGTGTAACTGTGACCATGTGTCCTGACAAGCAGTATAGAAGCTATAGAAAATGATTTAAAATTATTGTATATATCAGTACAGAGCAGTATAACTGTGACACATGTGTGTCCTGACAAGCAGTATAGAAGCTATAGAAAATTATTTAAAATTATTGTATATATCAGTACAGAGCGGTGTAACTGTGACACATGTGTGTCCTGACAAGCAGTATAGAAGCTATAGAAAATGATTTAAAATTATTGTATATATCAGTACAGAGTGGTGTAACTGTGACACATGTGTGTCCTGACAAGCAGTATAGAAGCTATAGAAAAGTATATATATTACTGTATATATCAGTACAGAGCAGTGTAACTGTGACCATGTGTCCTGACAAGCAGTATAGAAGCTATAGAAAATGATTTAAAATTATTGTATATATCAGTACAGAGTGGTGTAACTGTGACACATGTGTGTCCTGACAAGCAGTATAGAAGCTATAGAAAAGTATATATATTACTGTATATCAGTAGTAGTACAGAGCGGTATAACTGTGACACATGTGTGTCGTGACAAGCAGTATAGAAGCTATAGAAAAGTATATATATTACTGTATATATCAGTACAGAGCGGTGTAACTGTGACACATGTGTGTCCTGACAAGCAGTATAGAAGCTATAGAAAATGATTTAAAATGATTGTATATATCAGTACAGAGTGGTGTAACTGTGACACATGTGTGTCCTGACAAGCAGTATAGAAGCTATAGAAAAGTATATATATTACTGTATATATCAGTACAGAGCAGTGTAACTGTGACCATGTGTCCTGACAAGCAGTATAGAAGCTATAGAAAATGATTTAAAATTATTGTATATATCAGTACAGAGTGGTGTAACTGTGACACATGTGTGTCCTGACAAGCAGTATAGAAGCTATAGAAAAGTATATATATTACTGTATATCAGTAGTAGTACAGAGCGGTATAACTGTGACACATGTGTGTCGTGACAAGCAGTATAGAAGCTATAGAAAAGTATATATATTACTGTATATATCAGTACAGAGCGGTGTAACTGTGACACATGTGTGTCCTGACAAGCAGTATAGAAGCTATAGAAAAGTATATAAATTACTGTATATCAGTAGTAGTACAGAGCAGTGTAACTGTGATACATGTGTGTCCTGACAAGCAGTATAGAAGCTATAGAAAAGTATATATATTACTGTATATATCAGTACAGAGCAGTGTAACTGTGACCATGTGTCCTGACAAGCAGTAAAGAAGCTATAGAAAATGATTTAAAATTATTGTATATATCAGTACAGAGCGGTGTAACTGTGACACATGTGTGTCCTGACAAGCAGTATAGAAGCTATAGAAAAGTATATATATTACTGTATATCAGTAGAAGTACAGAGCGGTGTAACTGTGACCCATGTGTGTCGTGACAAGCAGTATAGAAGCTATAGAAAAGTATATATATTACTGTATATATCAGTACAGAGCAGTGTAACTGTGACCATGTGTCCTGACAAGCAGTATAGAAGCTATAGAAAATGATTTAAAATTATTGTATATATCAGTACAGAGTGGTGTAACTGTGACACATGTGTTTCCTGACAAGCAGTATAGAAGCTATAGAAAATGATTTAAAATTATTGTATATATCAGTACAGAGTGGTGTAACTGTGACACATGTGTGTCCTGACAAGCAGTATAGAAGCTATAGAAAAGTATATAAATTCCTGTATATCAGTAGTAGTACAGAGCAGTGTAACTGTGACACATGTGTGTCCTGACAAGCAGTATAGAAGCTATAGAAAAGTATATATATTACTGTATATATCAGTACAGAGCAGTGTAACTGTGACCATGTGTCCTGACAAGCAGTATAGAAGCTATAGAAAATGATTTAAAATTATTGTATATATCAGTACAGAGTGGTGTAACTGTGACACATGTGTCCTGACAAGCAGTATAGAAGCTATAGACCAGTATATATATTACTGTATATATCAGTAAAGAGCGGTGTAACTGTGATACATGTGTGTCCTAACAAGCAGTATAGAAGCTATAGAAAATTATTTCAAATTATTGTATATATCAGTACAGAGCGGTGTAACTGTGACACATGTGTGTCCTGACAAGCAGTATAGAAGCTATAGAAAATGATTTAAAATTATTGTATATATCAGTACAGAGTGGTGTAACTGTGACACATGTGTGTCCTGACAAGCAGTATAGAAGCTATAGAAAAGTATATATATTACTGTATATCAGTAGTAGTACAGAGCGGTGTAACTGTGACATATGTGTGTCCTGACAAGCAGTATAGAAGCTATAGAAAAGTATATAAATTACTGTATATCAGTAGTAGTACAGAGCAGTGTAACTGTGATACATGTGTGTCCTGACAAGCAGTATAGAAGCTATAGAAAAGTATATATATTACTGTATATATCAGTACAGAGCAGTGTAACTGTGACCATGAGTCCTGACAAGCAGTATAGAAGCTATAGAAAATGATTTAAAATTATTGTATATATCAGTACAGAGCAGTGTAACTGTGACACATGTGTGTCCTGACAAGCAGTATAGAAGCTATAGAAAATTATTTAAAATTATTGTATATATCAGTACAGAGCGGTGTAACTGTGACACATGTGTGTCCTGACAAGCAGTATAGAAGCTATAGAAAATGATTTAAAATTATTGTATATATCAGTAGAGAGTGGTGTAACTGTGACACATGTGTGTCCTGACAAGCAGTATAGAAGCTATAGAAAAGTATATAAATTCCTGTATATCAGTAGTAGTACAGAGCAGTGTAACTGTGACACATGTGTGTCCTGACAAGCAGTATAGAAGCTATAGAAAAGTATATATATTACTGTATATATCAGTACAGAGCAGTGTAACTGTGACCATGTGTCCTGACAAGCAGTATAGAAGCTATAGAAAATGATTTAAAATTATTGTATATATCAGTACAGAGTGGTGTAACTGTGACACATGTGTGTCCTGACAAGCAGTATAGAAGCTATAGAAAAGTATATATATTACTGTATATCAGTAGTAGTACAGAGCGGTATAACTGTGACACATGTGTGTCGTGACAAGCAGTATAGAAGCTATAGAAAAGTATATATATTACTGTATATCAGTAGTAGTACAGAGCGGTATAACTGTGACACATGTGTGTCCTGACAAGCAGTATAGAAGCTATAGAAAATGATTTCAAATTATTGTATATATCAATACAGAGTGGTGTAACTGTGACCCATGTGTCCTGACAAGCAGTATAGAAGCTATAGAAAAGTATATATATTACTGTATATCAGTAGTAGTACAGAGCGGTATAACTGTGACACATGTGTGTCCTGACAAGCAGTATAGAAGCTATAGACCAGTATATATATTACTGTATATATCAGTAAAGAGCAGTGTAACTGTGATACATGTGTGTCCTAACAAGCAGTATAGAAGCTATAGAAAATTATTTCAAATTATTGTATATATCAGTACAGAGCGGTGTAACTGTGACACATGTGTGTCCTGACAAGCAGTATAGAAGCTATAGAAAATGATTTAAAATTATTGTATATATCAGTACAGAGTGGTGTAACTGTGACACATGTGTGTCCTGACAAGCAGTATAGAAGCTATAGAAAAGTATATATATTACTGTATATCAGTAGTAGTACAGAGCGGTATAACTGTGACACATGTGTGTCGTGACAAGCAGTATAGAAGCTATAGAAAAGTATATATATTACTGTATATAACAGTACAGAGCGGTGTAACTGTGAGACATGTGTGTCCTGACAAGCAGTATAGAAGCTATAGAAAATTATTTAAAATGATTGTATATATCAGTACAGAGTGGTGTAACTGTGACACATGTGCGTCCTGACAAGCAGTATAGAAGCTATAGAAAAGTATATATATTACTGTATATCAGTAGTAGTACAGAGTGGTGTAACTGTGACACATGTGTGTCCTGACAAGCAGTATAGAAGCTATAGAAAAGTATATAAATTACTGTATATCAGTAGTAGTACAGAGCAGTGTAACTTTGACACATGTGTGTCCTGGCAAGTAGTATAGAAGCTATAGAAAAGTATATATATTACTGTATATATCAGTACAGAGCAGTGTAACTGTGACCATGTGTCCTGACAAGCAGTAAAGAAGCTATAGAAAATGATTTAAAATTATTGTATATATCAGTACAGAGCAGTGTAACTGTGACACATGTGTGTCCTGACAAGCAGTATAGAAGCTATAGAAAATGATTTAAAATTATTGTATATATCAGTACAGAGCGGTGTAACTGTGACACATGTGTGTCCTGACAAGCAGTATAGAAGCTATAGAAAAGTATATATATTACTGTATATCAGTAGAAGTACAGAGCGGTGTAACTGTGACCCATGTGTGTCCTGACAAGCAGTATAGAAGCTATAGAAAGGTATATATATTACTGTATACATCAGTACAGAGCAGTGTAACTGTGACCATGTGTCCTGACAAGCAGTATAGAAGCTATAGAAAATGATTTAAAATTATTGTATATATCAGTACAGAGTGGTGTAACTGTGACACATGTGTGTCCTGACAAGCAGTATAGAAGCTATAGAAAAGTATATATATTACTGTATATCAGTAGTAGTACAGAGCGGTATAACTGTGACACATGTGTGTCGTGACAAGCAGTATAGAAGCTATAGAAAAGTATATATATTACTGTATATCAGTAGTAGTACAGAGCGGTATAACTGTGACACATGTGTGTCCTGACAAGCAGTATAGAAGCTATAGAAAATGATTTCAAATTATTGTATATATCAATACAGAGTGGTGTAACTGTGACCCATGTGTCCTGACAAGCAGTATAGAAGCTATAGAAAAGTATATATATTACTGTATATCAGTAGTAGTACAGAGCGGTGTAACTGTGACACATGTGTGTCCTGACAAGCAGTATAGAAGCTATAGACCAGTATATATATTACTGTATATATCAGTAAAGAGCAGTGTAACTGTGATACATGTGTGTCCTAACAAGCAGTATAGAAGCTATAGAAAATTATTTCAAATTATTGTATATATATTAGTACAGAGCGGTGTAACTGTGACACATGTGTGTCCTGACAAGCAGTATAGAAGCTATAGAAAATGATTTAAAATTATTGTATATATCAGTACAGAGTGGTGTAACTGTGACACATGTGTGTCCTGACAAGCAGTATAGAAGCTATAGAAAAGTATATATATTACTGTATATCAGTAGTAGTACAGAGCGGTGTAACTGTGACATATGTGTGTCTTGACAAGCAGTATAGAAGCTATAGAAAAGTATATAAATGACTGTATATCAGTAGTAGTACAGAGCAGTGTAACTGTGACACATGTGTGTCCTGACAAGCAGTATATAAGCTATAGAAAAGTATATATATTACTGTATATATCAGTACAGAGCAGTGTAACTGTGACCATGTGTCCTGACAAGCAGTAAAGAAGCTATAGAAAATGATTTAAAATTATTGTATATATCAGTACAGAGCGGTGTAACTGTGACACATGTGTGTCCTGACAAGCAGTATAGAAGCTATGGAAAATGATTTAAAATTATTGTATATATCAGTACAGAGCGGTGTCACTGTGACACATGTGTGTCCTGACAAGCAGTATAGAAGCTATAGAAAATTATATATATTACTGTATATCAGTAGAAGTACAGAGCGGTGTAACTGTGACCCATGTGTGTCCTGACAAGCAGTATAGAAGCTATAGAAAAGTATATATATTACTGTATATATCAGTACAGAGCAGTGTAACTGTGACCATGTGTCCTGACAAGCAGTATAGAAGCTATAGAAATTGATTTAAAATTATTGTATATATCAGTACAGAGCAGTGTGACTGTGACACATGTGTGTCCTGACAAGCAGTATAGAAGCTATAGAAAATTATTTAAAATTATTGTATATATCAGTACAGAGCGGTGTAACTGTGACACATGTGTGTCCTGACAAGCAGTATAGAAGCTATAGAAAATGATTTAAAATTATTGTATATATCAGTACAGAGTGGTGTAACTGTGACACATGTGTGTCCTGACAAGCAGTATAGAAGCTATGGAAAAGTATATATATTACTGTATATATCAGTACAGAGCAGTATAACTGTGACCATGTGTCCTGACAAGCAGTAAAGAAGCTATAGAAAATGATTTAAAATTATTGTATATATCAGTACAGAGCGGTGTAACTGTGACACATGTGGGTCCTGACAAGCAGTATAGAAGCTATAGAAAATGATTTAAAATTATTGTATATATCAGTACAGAGCGGTGTAACTGTGACACATGTGTGTCCTGACAAGCAGTATAGAAGCTATAGAAAAGTATATATATTACTGTATATCAGTAGAAGTACAGAGCGGTGTAACTGTGACCCATGTGTGTCCTGACAAGCAGTATAGAAGCTATAGAAAAGTATATATATTACTGTATATATCAGTACAGAGCAGTGTAACTGTGACCATGTGTCCTGACAAGCAGTATAGAAGCTATAGAAAATGATTTAAAATTATTGTATATATCAGTACAGAGTGGTGTAACTGTGACACATGTGTGTCCTGACAAGCAGTATAGAAGCTATAGAAAAGTATATATATTACTGTATATCAGTAGTAGTACAGAGCGGTGTAACTGTGACACATGTGTCCTGACAAGCAGTATAGAAGCTATAGACCAGTATATATATTACTGTATATATCAGTAAAGAGCAGTGTAACTGTGATACATGTGTGTCCTAACAAGCAGTATAGAAGCTATAGAAAATTATTTCAAATTATTGTATATATATTAGTACAGAGCGGTGTAACTGTGACACATGTGTGTCCTGACAAGCAGTATAGAAGCTATAGAAAATGATTTAAAATTATTGTATATATCAGTACAGAGTGGTGTAACTGTGACACATGTGTGTCCTGACAAGCAGTATAGAAGCTATAGAAAAGTATATATATTACTGTATATCAGTAGTAGTACAGAGCGGTGTAACTGTGACATATGTGTGTCTTGACAAGCAGTATAGAAGCTATAGAAAAGTATATAAATGACTGTATATCAGTAGTAGTACAGAGCAGTGTAACTGTGACACATGTGTGTCCTGACAAGCAGTATATAAGCTATAGAAAAGTATATATATTACTGTATATATCAGTACAGAGCAGTGTAACTGTGACCATGTGTCCTGACAAGCAGTAAAGAAGCTATAGAAAATGATTTAAAATTATTGTATATATCAGTACAGAGCGGTGTAACTGTGACACATGTGTGTCCTGACAAGCAGTATAGAAGCTATGGAAAATGATTTAAAATTATTGTATATATCAGTACAGAGCGGTGTCACTGTGACACATGTGTGTCCTGACAAGCAGTATAGAAGCTATAGAAAATTATATATATTACTGTATATCAGTAGAAGTACAGAGCGGTGTAACTGTGACCCATGTGTGTCCTGACAAGCAGTATAGAAGCTATAGAAAAGTATATATATTACTGTATATATCAGTACAGAGCAGTGTAACTGTGACCATGTGTCCTGACAAGCAGTATAGAAGCTATAGAAATTGATTTAAAATTATTGTATATATCAGTACAGAGCAGTGTGACTGTGACACATGTGTGTCCTGACAAGCAGTATAGAAGCTATAGAAAATTATTTAAAATTATTGTATATATCAGTACAGAGCGGTGTAACTGTGACACATGTGTGTCCTGACAAGCAGTATAGAAGCTATAGAAAATGATTTAAAATTATTGTATATATCAGTACAGAGTGGTGTAACTGTGACACATGTGTGTCCTGACAAGCAGTATAGAAGCTATGGAAAAGTATATATATTACTGTATATATCAGTACAGAGCAGTATAACTGTGACCATGTGTCCTGACAAGCAGTAAAGAAGCTATAGAAAATGATTTAAAATTATTGTATATATCAGTACAGAGCGGTGTAACTGTGACACATGTGGGTCCTGACAAGCAGTATAGAAGCTATAGAAAATGATTTAAAATTATTGTATATATCAGTACAGAGCGGTGTAACTGTGACACATGTGTGTCCTGACAAGCAGTATAGAAGCTATAGAAAAGTATATATATTACTGTATATCAGTAGAAGTACAGAGCGGTGTAACTGTGACCCATGTGTGTCCTGACAAGCAGTATAGAAGCTATAGAAAAGTATATATATTACTGTATATATCAGTACAGAGCAGTGTAACTGTGACCATGTGTCCTGACAAGCAGTATAGAAGCTATAGAAAATGATTTAAAATTATTGTATATATCAGTACAGAGTGGTGTAACTGTGACACATGTGTGTCCTGACAAGCAGTATAGAAGCTATAGAAAAGTATATATATTACTGTATATCAGTAGTAGTACAGAGCGGTGTAACTGTGACACATGTGTCCTGACAAGCAGTATAGAAGCTATAGACCAGTATATATATTACTGTATATATCAGTAAAGAGCGGTGTAACTGTGATACATGTGTGTCCTAACAAGCAGTATAGAAGCTATAGAAAATGATTTCAAATTATTGTATATATCAGTACAGAGCGGTGTAACTGTGACACATGTGTGTCCTGACAAGCAGTATAGAAGCTATAGAAAATGATTTAAAATTATTGTATATATCAGTACAGAGTGGTGTAACTGTGACACATGTGTGTCCTGACAAGCAGTATAGAAGCTATAGAAAAGTATATATATTACTGTATATCAGTAGTAGTACAGAGCGGTGTAACTGTGACATGTGTGTGTCCTGACAAGCAGTATAGAAGCTATAGAAAAGTATATAAATTACTGTATATCAGTAGTAGTACAGAGCAGTGTAACTGTGACACATGTGTGTCCTGACAAGCAGTATATAAGCTATAGAAAAGTATATATATTACTGAATATATCAGTACAGACCAGTGTAACTGTGACCATGTGTCCTGACAAGCAGTAAAGAAGCTATAGAAAATGAATTAAAATTATTGTATATATCAGTACAGAGCGGTGTAACTGTGACACATGTGTGTCCTGACAAGCAGTATAGAAGCTATGGAAAATGATTTAAAATTATTGTATATATCAGTACAGAGCGGTGTCACTGTGACACATGTGTGTCCTGACAAGCAGTATAGAAGCTATAGAAAATTATATATATTACTGTATATCAGTAGAAGTACAGAGCGGTGTAACTGTGACCCATGTGTGTCCTGACAAGCAGTATAGAAGCTATAGAAAAGTATATATATTAATGTATATATCAGTACAGAGCAGTGTAACTGTGACCATGTGTCCTGACAAGCAGTATAGAAGCTATAGAAAATGATTTAAAATTATTGTATATATCAGTACAGAGCAGTGTAACTGTGACATATGTGTGTCCTGACAAGCAGTATAGAAGCTATAGAAAATTATTTAAAATTATTGTATATATCAGTACAGAGCGGTGTAACTGTGACACATGTGTGTCCTGACAAGCAGTATAGAAGCTATAGAAAATGATTTAAAATTATTGTATATATCAGTACAGAGTGGTGTAACTGTGACACATGTGTGTCCTGACAAGCAGTATAGAAGCTATAGAAAAGTATATATATTACTGTATATATCAGTACAGAGCAGTATAACTGTGACCATGTGTCCTGACAAGCAGTAAAGAAGCTATAGAAAATGATTTAAAATTATTGTATATATCAGTACAGAGCGGTGTAACTGTGACACATGTGTGTCCTGACAAGCAGTATAGAAGCTATAGAAAATGATTTAAAATTATTGTATATATCAGGACAGAGCGGTGTAACTGTGACACATGTGTGTCCTGACAAGCAGTATAGAAGCTATAGAAAAGTATATATATTACTGTATATCAGTAGAAGTACAGAGCGGTGTAACTGTGACCCATGTGTGTCCTGACAAGCAGTATAGAAGCTATAGAAAAGTATATATATTACTGTATATATCAGTACAGAGCAGTGTAACTGTGACCATGTGTCCTGACAAGCAGTATAGAAGCTATAGAAAATTATTTAAAATTATTGTATATATCAGTACAGAGTGGTGTAACTGTGACACATGTGTGTCCTGACAAGCAGTATAGAAGCTATAGAAAAGTATATATATTACTGTATATCAGTAGTAGTACAGAGCGGTATAACTGTGACACATGTGTGTCGTGACAAGCAGTATAGAAGCTATAGAAAAGTATATATATTACTGTATATATCAGTACAGAGCGGTGTAACTGTGACACATGTGTGTCCTGACAAGCAGTATAGAATCTATAGAAAATGATTTAAAATGATTGTATATATCAGTACAGAGTGGTGTAACTGTGACAAATGTGTGTCCTGACAAGCAGTATAGAAGCTATAGAAAAGTATATATATTACTGTATATCAGTAGTAGTACAGAGTGGTGTAACTGTGACACATGTGTGTCCTGACAAGCAGTATAGAAGCTATAGAAAAGTATATAAATTACTGTATATCAGTAGTAGTACAGAGCAGTGTAACTGTGATACATGTGTGTCCTGACAAGCAGTATAGAAGCTATAGAAAAGTATATATATTACTGTATATATCAGTACAGAGCAGTGTAACTGTGACCATGTGTCCTGACAAGCAGTAAAGAAGCTATAGAAAATGATTTAAAATTATTGTATATATCAGTACAGAGCGGTGTAACTGTGATACATGTGTGTCCTGACAAGCAGTATAGAAGCTATAGAAAATGATTTAAAATTATTGTATATATCAGTACAGAGCGGTGCAACTGTGACACATGTGTGTCCTGACGAGCAGTATAGAAGCTATAGAATAGTATATATATTACTGTATATCAGTAGAAGTACAGAGCGGTGTAACTGTGACCCATGTGTGTCCTGACAAGCAGTATAGAAGCTATAGAAAAAGTATATATATTACTGTATATATCAGTACAGAGCAGTGTAACTGTGACCATGTGTCCTGACAAGCAGTATAGAAGCTATAGAAAATGATTTAAAATTATTGTATATATCAGTACAGAGTGGTGTAACTGTGACACATGTGTGTCCTGACAAGCAGTATAGAAGCTATAGAAAAGTATATATATTACTGTATATCAGTAGTAGTACAGAGCGGTATAACTGTGACACATGTGTGTCGTGACAAGCAGTATAGAAGCTATAGAAAAGTATATATATTACTGTATATATCAGTACAGAGCAGTGTAACTGTGACACATGTGTGTCCTGACAAGCAGTATAGAAGCTATAGAAAATGATTTAAAATTACTGTATATATCAGTACAGAGCGGTGTAACTGTGACACATGTGTGTCCTGACAAGCAGTATAGAAGCTATAGAAAATGATTTAAAATTATTGTATATATCAGTACAGAGTGGTGTAACTGTGACACATGTGTGTCCTGACAAGCAGTATAGAAGCTATAGAAAAGTATATATATTACTATATATATCAGTACAGAGCAGTATAACTGTGACCATGTGTCCTGACAAGCAGTAAAGAAGCTATAGAAAATGATTTAAAATTATTGTATATATCAGTACAGAGCGGTGTAACTGTGACACATGTGTGTCCTGACAAGCAGTATAGAAGCTATAGAAAATGATTTAAAATTATTGTATATATCAGTACAGAGCGGTGTAACTGTGACACATGTGTGTCCTGACAAGCAGTATAGAAGCTATAGAAAAGTATATATATTACTGTATATCAGTAGAAGTACAGAGCGGTGTAACTGTGACCCATGTGTGTCCTGACAAGCAGTATAGAAGCTATAGAAAAGTATATATATTACTGTATATATCAGTACAGAGCAGTGTAACTGTGACCATGTGTCCTGACAAGCAGTATAGAAGCTATAGAAAATGATTTAAAATGATTGTATATATCAGTACAGAGTGGTGTAACTGTGACACATGTGTGTCCTGACAAGCAGTATAGAAGCTATAGAAAAGTATATATATTACTGTATATCAGTAGTAGTACAGAGTGGTGTAACTGTGACACATGTGTGTCCTGACAAGCAGTATAGAAGCTATAGAAAAGTATATAAATTACTGTATATCAGTAGTAGTACAGAGCAGTGTAACTGTGATACATGTGTGTCCTGACAAGCAGTATAGAAGCTATAGAAAAGTATATATATTACTGTATATATCAGTACAGAGCAGTGTAACTGTGACCATGTGTCCTGACAAGCAGTAAAGAAGCTATAGAAAATGATTTAAAATTATTGTATATATCAGTACAGAGCGGTGTAACTGTGACACATGTGTGTCCTGACAAGCAGTATAGAAGCTATAGAAAATGATTTAAAATTATTGTATATATCAGTACAGAGCGGTGTAACTGTGACACATGTGTGTCCTGACAAGCAGTATAGAAGCTATAGAATAGTATATATATTACTGTATATCAGTAGAAGTACAGAGCGGTGTAACTGTGACCCATGTGTGTCCTGACAAGCAGTATAGAAGCTATAGAAAAGTATATATATTACTGTATATATCAGTACAGAGCAGTGTAACTGTGACCATGTGTCCTGACAAGCAGTATAGAAGCTATAGAAAATGATTTAAAATGATTGTATATATCAGTACAGAGCGGTGTAACTGTGACACATGTGTGTCCTGACAAGCAGTATAGAAGCTATAGAAAATTATTTAAAATTATTGTATATATCAGTACTGAGTGGTGTAACTGTGACACATGTGTGTCCTGACAAGCAGTATAGAAGCTATAGAAAAGTATATAAATTACTGTATATCAGTAGTAGTACAGAGCAGTGTAACTGTGACACGTGTGTCCTGACAAGCAGTATAGAAGCTATAGAAAAGTATATATATTACTGTATATATCAGTACAGAGCAGTGTAACTGTGACCATGTGTCCTGACAAGCAGTATAGAAGCTATAGAAAATGATTTAAAATTATTGTATATATCAGTACAGAGCGATGTAACTGTGACACATGTGTGTCCTGACAAGCAGTATAGAAGCTATGGAAAATGATTTAAAATTATTGTATATATCAGTACAGAGCGGTGTCACTGTGTCACATGTGTGTCCTGACAAGCAGTATAGAAGCTATAGAAAATTATATATATTACTGTATATCAGTAGAAGTACAGAGCGGTGTAACTGTGACCCATGTGTGTCCTGACAAGCAGTATAGAAGCTATAGAAAAGTATATATATTACTGTATATATCAGTACAGAGCAGTGTAACTGTGACCATGTGTCCTGACAAGCAGTATAGAAGCTATAGAAAATGATTTAAAATTATTGTATATATCAGTACAGAGCAGTGTAACTGTGACACATGTGTGTCCTGACAAGCAGTATAGAAGCTATAGAAAATGATTTAAAATTATTGTATATATCAGTACAGAGCAGTGTAACTGTGACCATGTGTCCTGACAAGCAGTATAGAAGCTATAGAAAATGATTTAAAATTATTGTATATATCAGTACAGAGTGGTGTAACTGTGACACATGTGTGTCCTGACAAGCAGTATAGAAGCTATAGAAAAGTATATATATTACTGTATATATCAGTACAGAGCAGTATAACTGTGACCATGTGTCCTGACAAGCAGTAAAGAAGCTATAGAAAATGATTTAAAATTATTGTATATATCAGTACAGAGCGGTGTAACTGTGACACATGTGTGTCCTGACAAGCAGTATAGAAGCTATAGAAAATGATTTAAAATTATTGTATATATCAGTACAGAGCGGTGTAACTGTGACACATGTGTGTCCTGACAAGCAGTATAGAAGCTATAGAAAAGTATATATATTACTGTATATCAGTAGAAGTACAGAGCGGTGTAACTGTGACCCATGTGTGTCCTGACAAGCAGTATAGAAGCTATAGAAAAGTATATATATTACTGTATATATCAGTACAGAGCAGTGTAACTGTGACCATGTGTGTCCTGACAAGCAGTATAGAAGCTATAGAAAATGATTTAAAATTATTGTATATATCAGTACAGAGTGGTGTAACTGTGACACATGTGTGTCCTGACAAGCAGTATAGAAGCTATAGAAAAGTATATATATTACTGTATATCAGTAGTAGTACAGAGCGGTATAACTGTGACACATGTGTGTCGTGACAAGCAGTATAGAAGCTATAGAAAAGTATATATATTACTGTATATATCAGTACAGAGCGGTGTAACTGTGACACATGTGTGTCCTGACAAGCAGTATAGAAGCTATAGAAAAGTATATATATTACTGTATATCAGTAGTAGTACAGAGTGGTGTAACTGTGACACATGTGTGTCCTGACAAGCAGTATAGAAGCTATAGAAAAGTATATATATTACTGTATATCAGTAGTAGTACAGAGTGGTGTAACTGTGACACATGTGTGTCCTGACAAGCAGTATAGAAGCTATAGAAAAGTATATAAATTACTGTATATCAGTAGTAGTACAGAGCAGTGTAACTGTGATACATGTGTGTCCTGACAAGCAGTATAGAAGCTATAGAAAAGTATATATATTACTGTATATATCAGTACAGAGCAGTGTAACTGTGACCATGTGTCCTGACAAGCAGTAAAGAAGCTATAGAAAATG
The DNA here is from genome assembly GCF_028390025.1 of Pseudophryne corroboree. Taxonomy (NCBI): domain Eukaryota; kingdom Metazoa; phylum Chordata; class Amphibia; order Anura; family Myobatrachidae; genus Pseudophryne; species Pseudophryne corroboree. The sequence goes on along the minus strand of NC_086447.1, from coordinate 561,259,548 downwards.
ATTTAAAATTATTGTATATATCAGTACAGAGCGGTGTAACTGTGACACATGTGTGTCCTGACAAGCAGTATAGAAGCTATAGAAAATGATTTAAAATTATTGTATATATCAGTACAGAGCGGTGTAACTGTGACACATGTGTGTCCTGACAAGCAGTATAGAAGCTATAGAATAGTATATATATTACTGTATATCAGTAGAAGTACAGAGCGGTGTAACTGTGACCCATGTGTGTCCTGACAAGCAGTATAGAAGCTATAGAAAAGTATATATATTACTGTATATATCAGTACAGAGCAGTGTAACTGTGACCATGTGTCCTGACAAGCAGTATAGAAGCTATAGAAAATGATTTAAAATTATTGTATATATCAGTACAGAGTGGTGTAACTGTGACACATGTGTGTCCTGACAAGCAGTATAGAAGCTATAGAAAAGTATATATATTACTGTATATCAGTAGTAGTACAGAGCGGTATAACTGTGACACATGTGTGTCGTGACAAGCAGTATAGAAGCTATAGAAAAGTATATATATTACTGTATATATCAGTACAGAGCAGTGTAACTGTGACCATGTGTCCTGACAAGCAGTATAGAAGCTATAGAAAATGATTTAAAATTATTGTATATATCAGTACAGAGCAGTGTAACTGTGACACATGTGTGTCCTGACAAGCAGTATAGAAGCTATAGAAAATGATTTAAAATTATTGTATATATCAGTACAGAGCGGTGTAACTGTGACACATGTGTGTCCTGACAAGCAGTATAGAAGCTATAGAAAATGATTTAAAATTATTGTATATATCAGTACAGAGTGGTGTAACTGTGACACGTGTGTCCTGACAAGCAGTATAGAAGCTATAGAAAAGTATATATATTACTGTATATATCAGTACAGAGCAGTATAACTGTGACCATATGTCCTGACAAGCAGTAAAGAAGCTATAGAAAATGATTTAAAATTATTGTATATATCAGTACAGAGCGGTGTAACTGTGACACATGTGTGTCCTGACAAGCAGTATAGAAGCTATAAAAATGATTTAAAATTATTGTATATATCAGTACAGAGCGGTGTAACTGTGACACATGTGTGTCCTGACAAGCAGTATAGAAGCTATAGAAAAGTATATATATTACTGTATATCAGTAGAAGTACAGAGCGGTGTAACTGTGACCCATGTGTGTCCTGACAAGCAGTATAGAAGCTATAGAAAAGTATATATATTACTATATATATCAGTACAGAGCAGTGTAACTGTGACCATGTGTCCTGACAAGCAGTATAGAAGCTATAGAAAATGATTTAAAATTATTGTATATATCAGTACAGAGTGGTGTAACTGTGACACATGTGTGTCCTGACAAGCAGTATAGAAGCTATAGAAAAGTATATATATTACTGTATATCAGTAGTAGTACAGAGCGGTATAACTGTGACACATGTGTGTCGTGACAAGCAGTATAGAAGCTATAGAAAAGTATATATATTACTGTATATATCAGTACAGAGCGGTGTAACTGTGACACATGTGTGTCCTGACAAGCAGTATAGAAGCTATAGAAAATGATTTAAAATGATTGTATATATCAGTACAGAGTGGTGTAACTGTGACACATGTGTGTCCTGACAAGCAGTATAGAAGCTATAGAAAAGTATATATATTACTGTATATCAGTAGTAGTACAGAGTGGTGTAACTGTGACACATGTGTGTCCTGACAAGCAGTATAGAAGCTATAGAAAAGTATATAAATTACTGTATATCAGTAGTAGTACAGAGCAGTGTAACTGTGATACATGTGTGTCCTGACAAGCAGTATAGAAGCTATAGAAAAGTATATATATTACTGTATATATCAGTACAGAGCAGTGTAACTGTGACCATGTGTCCTGACAAGCAGTAAAGAAGCTATAGAAAATGATTTAAAATTATTGTATATATCAGTACAGAGCGGTGTAACTGTGACACATGTGTGTCCTGACAAGCAGTATAGAAGCTATAGAAAATGATTTAAAATTATTGTATATATCAGTACAGAGCGGTGTAACTGTGACACATGTGTGTCCTGACAAGCAGTATAGAAGCTATAGAATAGTATATATATTACTGTATATCAGTAGAAGTACAGAGCGGTGTAACTGTGACCCATGTGTGTCCTGACAAGCAGTATAGAAGCTATAGAAAAGTATATATATTACTGTATATATCAGTACAGAGCAGTGTAACTGTGACCATGTGTCCTGACAAGCAGTATAGAAGCTATAGAAAATGATTTAAAATTATTGTATATATCAGTACAGAGTGGTGTAACTGTGACACATGTGTGTCCTGACAAGCAGTATAGAAGCTATAGAAAAGTATATATATTACTGTATATCAGTAGTAGTACAGAGCGGTATAACTGTGACACATGTGTGTCGTGACAAGCAGTATAGAAGCTATAGAAAAGTATATATATTACTGTATATATCAGTACAGAGCAGTGTAACTGTGACCATGTGTCCTGACAAGCAGTATAGAAGCTATAGAAAATGATTTAAAATTATTGTATATATCAGTACAGAGCAGTGTAACTGTGACACATGTGTGTCCTGACAAGCAGTATAGAAGCTATAGAAAATGATTTAAAATTATTGTATATATCAGTACAGAGCGGTGTAACTGTGACACATGTGTGTCCTGACAAGCAGTATAGAAGCTATAGAAAATGATTTAAAATTATTGTATATATCAGTACAGAGTGGTGTAACTGTGACACGTGTGTCCTGACAAGCAGTATAGAAGCTATAGAAAAGTATATATATTACTGTATATATCAGTACAGAGCAGTATAACTGTGACCATATGTCCTGACAAGCAGTAAAGAAGCTATAGAAAATGATTTAAAATTATTGTATATATCAGTACAGAGCGGTGTAACTGTGACACATGTGTGTCCTGACAAGCAGTATAGAAGCTATAAAAATGATTTAAAATTATTGTATATATCAGTACAGAGCGGTGTAACTGTGACACATGTGTGTCCTGACAAGCAGTATAGAAGCTATAGAAAAGTATATATATTACTGTATATCAGTAGAAGTACAGAGCGGTGTAACTGTGACCCATGTGTGTCCTGACAAGCAGTATAGAAGCTATAGAAAAGTATATATATTACTGTATATATCAGTACAGAGCAGTGTAACTGTGACCATGTGTCCTGACAAGCAGTATAGAAGCTATAGAAAATGATTTAAAATTATTGTATATATCAGTACAGAGTGGTGTAACTGTGACACATGTGTGTCCTGACAAGCAGTATAGAAGCTATAGAAAAGTATATATATTACTGTATATCAGTAGTAGTACAGAGCGGTATAACTGTGACACATGTGTGTCGTGACAAGCAGTATAGAAGCTATAGAAAAGTATATATATTACTGTATATATCAGTACAGAGCGGTGTAACTGTGACACATGTGTGTCCTGACAAGCAGTATAGAAGCTATAGAAAATGATTTAAAATTATTGTATATATCAGTACAGAGTGGTGTAACTGTGACACATGTGTGTCCTGACAAGCAGTATAGAAGCTATAGAAAAGTATATATATTACTGTATATCAGTAGTAGTACAGAGTGGTGTAACTGTGACACATGTGTGTCCTGACAAGCAGTATATAAGCTATAGAAAAGTATATAAATTACTGTATATCAGTAGTAGTACAGAGCAGTGTAACTGTGATACATGTGTGTCCTGACAAGCAGTATAGAAGCTATAGAAAAGTATATATATTACTGTATATATCAGTACAGAGCAGTGTAACTGTGACCATGTGTCCTGACAAGCAGTAAAGAAGCTATAGAAAATGATTTAAAATTATTGTATATATCAGTACAGAGCGGTGTAACTGTGACACATGTGTGTCCTGACAAGCAGTATAGAAGCTATAGAAAATGATTTAAAATTATTGTATATATCAGTACAGAGCGGTGTAACTGTGACACATGTGTGTCCTGACAAGCAGTATAGAAGCTATAGAATAGTATATATATTACTGTATATCAGTAGAAGTACAGAGCGGTGTAACTGTGACCCATGTGTGTCCTGACAAGCAGTATAGAAGCTATAGAAAAGTATATATATTACTGTATATATCAGTACAGAGCAGTGTAACTGTGACCATGTGTCCTGACAAGCAGTATAGAAGCTATAGAAAATGATTTAAAATTATTGTATATATCAGTACAGAGTGGTGTAACTGTGACACATGTGTGTCCTGACAAGCAGTATAGAAGCTATAGAAAAGTATATATATTACTGTATATCAGTAGTAGTACAGAGCGGTATAACTGTGACACATGTGTGTCGTGACAAGCAGTATAGAAGCTATAGAAAAGTATATATATTACTGTATATATCAGTACAGAGCGGTGTAACTGTGACACATGTGTGTCCTGACAAGCAGTATAGAAGCTATAGAAAATGATTTAAAATGATTGTATATATCAGTACAGAGTGGTGTAACTGTGACACATGTGTGTCCTGACAAGCAGTATAGAAGCTATAGAAAAGTATATATATTACTGTATATCAGTAGTAGTACAGAGTGGTGTAACTGTGACACATGTGTGTCCTGACAAGCAGTATAGAAGCTATAGAAAAGTATATAAATTACTGTATATCAGTAGTAGTACAGAGCAGTGTAACTGTGATACATGTGTGTCCTGACAAGCAGTATAGAAGCTATAGAAAAGTATATATATTACTGTATATATCAGTACAGAGCAGTGTAACTGTGACCATGTGTCCTGACAAGCAGTAAAGAAGCTATAGAAAATGATTTAAAATTATTGTATATATCAGTACAGAGCGGTGTAACTGTGACACATGTGTGTCCTGACAAGCAGTATAGAAGCTATAGAAAATGATTTAAAATTATTGTATATATCAGTACAGAGCGGTGTAACTGTGACACATGTGTGTCCTGACAAGCAGTATAGAAGCTATAGAATAGTATATATATTACTGTATATCAGTAGAAGTACAGAGCGGTGTAACTGTGACCCATGTGTGTCCTGACAAGCAGTATAGAAGCTATAGAAAAGTATATATATTACTGTATATATCAGTACAGAGCAGTGTAACTGTGACCATGTGTCCTGACAAGCAGTATAGAAGCTATAGAAAATGATTTAAAATTATTGTATATATCAGTACAGAGTGGTGTAACTGTGACACATGTGTGTCCTGACAAGCAGTATAGAAGCTATAGAAAAGTATATATATTACTGTATATCAGTAGTAGTACAGAGCGGTATAACTGTGACACATGTGTGTCGTGACAAGCAGTATAGAAGCTATAGAAAAGTATATATATTACTGTATATATCAGTACAGAGCAGTGTAACTGTGACCATGTGTCCTGACAAGCAGTATAGAAGCTATAGAAAATGATTTAAAATTATTGTATATATCAGTACAGAGCAGTGTAACTGTGACACATGTGTGTCCTGACAAGCAGTATAGAAGCTATAGAAAATGATTTAAAATTATTGTATATATCAGTACAGAGCGGTGTAACTGTGACACATGTGTGTCCTGACAAGCAGTATAGAAGCTATAGAAAATGATTTAAAATTATTGTATATATCAGTACAGAGTGGTGTAACTGTGACACGTGTGTCCTGACAAGCAGTATAGAAGCTATAGAAAAGTATATATATTACTGTATATATCAGTACAGAGCAGTATAACTGTGACCATATGTCCTGACAAGCAGTAAAGAAGCTATAGAAAATGATTTAAAATTATTGTATATATCAGTACAGAGCGGTGTAACTGTGACACATGTGTGTCCTGACAAGCAGTATAGAAGCTATAAAAATGATTTAAAATTATTGTATATATCAGTACAGAGCGGTGTAACTGTGACACATGTGTGTCCTGACAAGCAGTATAGAAGCTATAGAAAAGTATATATATTACTGTATATCAGTAGAAGTACAGAGCGGTGTAACTGTGACCCATGTGTGTCCTGACAAGCAGTATAGAAGCTATAGAAAAGTATATATATTACTGTATATATCAGTACAGAGCAGTGTAACTGTGACCATGTGTCCTGACAAGCAGTATAGAAGCTATAGAAAATGATTTAAAATTATTGTATATATCAGTACAGAGTGGTGTAACTGTGACACATGTGTGTCCTGACAAGCAGTATAGAAGCTATAGAAAAGTATATATATTACTGTATATCAGTAGTAGTACAGAGCGGTATAACTGTGACACATGTGTGTCGTGACAAGCAGTATAGAAGCTATAGAAAAGTATATATATTACTGTATATATCAGTACAGAGCGGTGTAACTGTGACACATGTGTGTCCTGACAAGCAGTATAGAAGCTATAGAAAATGATTTAAAATTATTGTATATATCAGTACAGAGTGGTGTAACTGTGACACATGTGTGTCCTGACAAGCAGTATAGAAGCTATAGAAAAGTATATATATTACTGTATATCAGTAGTAGTACAGAGTGGTGTAACTGTGACACATGTGTGTCCTGACAAGCAGTATATAAGCTATAGAAAAGTATATAAATTACTGTATATCAGTAGTAGTACAGAGCAGTGTAACTGTGATACATGTGTGTCCTGACAAGCAGTATAGAAGCTATAGAAAAGTATATATATTACTGTATATATCAGTACAGAGCAGTGTAACTGTGACCATGTGTCCTGACAAGCAGTAAAGAAGCTATAGAAAATGATTTAAAATTATTGTATATATCAGTACAGAGCGGTGTAACTGTGACACATGTGTGTCCTGACAAGCAGTATAGAAGCTATAGAAAATGATTTAAAATTATTGTATATATCAGTACAGAGCGGTGTAACTGTGACACATGTGTGTCCTGACAAGCAGTATAGAAGCTATAGAATAGTATATATATTACTGTATATCAGTAGAAGTACAGAGCGGTGTAACTGTGACCCATGTGTGTCCTGACAAGCAGTATAGAAGCTATAGAAAAGTATATATATTACTGTATATATCAGTACAGAGCAGTGTAACTGTGACCATGTGTCCTGACAAGCAGTATAGAAGCTATAGAAAATGATTTAAAATTATTGTATATATCAGTACAGAGTGGTGTAACTGTGACACATGTGTGTCCTGACAAGCAGTATAGAAGCTATAGAAAAGTATATATATTACTGTATATCAGTAGTAGTACAGAGCGGTATAACTGTGACACATGTGTGTCGTGACAAGCAGTATAGAAGCTATAGAAAAGTATATATATTACTGTATATATCAGTACAGAGCAGTGTAACTGTGACCATGTGTCCTGACAAGCAGTATAGAAGCTATAGAAAATGATTTAAAATTATTGTATATATCAGTACAGAGCAGTGTAACTGTGACACATGTGTGTCCTGACAAGCAGTATAGAAGCTATAGAAAATGATTTAAAATTATTGTATATATCAGTACAGAGCGGTGTAACTGTGACACATGTGTGTCCTGACAAGCAGTATAGAAGCTATAGAAAATGATTTAAAATTATTGTATATATCAGTACAGAGTGGTGTAACTGTGACACGTGTGTCCTGACAAGCAGTATAGAAGCTATAGAAAAGTATATATATTACTGTATATATCAGTACAGAGCAGTATAACTGTGACCATATGTCCTGACAAGCAGTAAAGAAGCTATAGAAAATGATTTAAAATTATTGTATATATCAGTACAGAGCGGTGTAACTGTGACACATGTGTGTCCTGACAAGCAGTATAGAAGCTATAAAAATGATTTAAAATTATTGTATATATCAGTACAGAGCGGTGTAACTGTGACACATGTGTGTCCTGACAAGCAGTATAGAAGCTATAGAAAAGTATATATATTACTGTATATCAGTAGAAGTACAGAGCGGTGTAACTGTGACCCATGTGTGTCCTGACAAGCAGTATAGAAGCTATAGAAAAGTATATATATTACTGTATATATCAGTACAGAGCAGTGTAACTGTGACCATGTGTCCTGACAAGCAGTATAGAAGCTATAGAAAATGATTTAAAATTATTGTATATATCAGTACAGAGTGGTGTAACTGTGACACATGTGTGTCCTGACAAGCAGTATAGAAGCTATAGAAAAGTATATATATTACTGTATATCAGTAGTAGTACAGAGCGGTATAACTGTGACACATGTGTGTCGTGACAAGCAGTATAGAAGCTATAGAAAAGTATATATATTACTGTATATATCAGTACAGAGCGGTGTAACTGTGACACATGTGTGTCCTGACAAGCAGTATAGAAGCTATAGAAAATGATTTAAAATTATTGTATATATCAGTACAGAGTGGTGTAACTGTGACACATGTGTGTCCTGACAAGCAGTATAGAAGCTATAGAAAAGTATATATATTACTGTATATCAGTAGTAGTACAGAGTGGTGTAACTGTGACACATGTGTGTCCTGACAAGCAGTATAGAAGCTATAGAAAAGTATATAAATTACTGTATATCAGTAGTAGTACAGAGCAGTGTAACTGTGATACATGTGTGTCCTGACAAGCAGTATAGAAGCTATAGAAAAGTATATATATTACTGTATATATCAGTACAGAGCAGTGTAACTGTGACCATGTGTCCTGACAAGCAGTAAAGAAGCTATAGAAAATGATTTAAAATTATTGTATATATCAGTACAGAGCGGTGTAACTGTGACACATGTGTGTCCTGACAAGCAGTATAGAAGCTATAGAAAATGATTTAAAATTATTGTATATATCAGTACAGAGCGGTGTAACTGTGACACATGTGTGTCCTGACAAGCAGTATAGAAGCTATAGAATAGTATATATATTACTGTATATCAGTAGAAGTACAGAGCGGTGTAACTGTGACCCATGTGTGTCCTGACAAGCAGTATAGAAGCTATAGAAAAGTATATATATTACTGTATATATCAGTACAGAGCAGTGTAACTGTGACCATGTGTCCTGACAAGCAGTATAGAAGCTATAGAAAAGGATTTAAAATTATTGTATATATCAGTACAGAGCGGTGTAACTGTGACACATGTGTGTCCTGACAAGCAGTATAGAAGCTATAGAAAAGTATATATATTACTGTATATCAGTAGTAGTACAGAGCGGTATAACTGTGACACATGTGTGTCGTGACAAGCAGTATAAAAGCTATAGAAAAGTATATATATTACTGTATATATCAGTACAGAGCGGTGTAACTGTGACACATGTGTGTCCTGACAAGCAGTATAGAAGCTATAGAAAATGATTTAAAATTATTGTATATATCAGTACAGAGCGGTGTAACTGTGACACATGTGTGTCCTGACAAGCAGTATAGAAGCTATAGAAAATTATTTAAAATTATTGTATATATCAGTACTGAGTGGTGTAACTGTGACACATGTGTGTCCTGACAAGCAGTATAGAAGCTATAGAAAAGTATATAAATTACTGTATATCAGTAGTAGTACAGAGCAGTGTAACTGTGACACGTGTGTCCTGACAAGCAGTATAGAAGTTATAGAAAAGTATATATATTACTGTATATATCAGTACAGAGCAGTGTAACTGTGACCATGTGTCCTGACAAGCAGTATAGAAGCTATAGAAAATGATTTAAAATTATTGTATATATCAGTACAGAGCGGTGTAATTGTGACACATGTGTGTCCTGACAAGCAGTGTAGAAGCTATAGAAAAGTATATATATTACTGTATATCAGTAGTGATAATGTCGATATTATCTTAAACCATAAAGCTATACCTTTAAACACACTTTTATCATGGAGCCGCTACGGCCGCTAAACTTAATATTCACTCTATATACCTTTTACGCTATTTGCGTAATGAGTCCCGTATCGTGTACGGACTCTGCGTACAAACACCACGCTGAGGGTACAAAGTACACGCAGCGCGTACACACTCAATTGATACACCTTAAACCTTCGTAGTAATGCAATGCAATGATATTATACTTTACACCTTATGCAGCGCTGACGGTACAAAGTACCCGCAGCGCGTACACACCTTATTAATACACTTTTGAACCTTATACAGTTAGGTAATGCAATACACTTTAAACCCTAGCAGGGAAAAGAGGACACAACACCGATTTGTAGTTAAACACTGGGTACCGACACCACAGAGTAATATATCTGAAAGGGGGTTAACAATACAATTTATACACTACAATACAACAGAGTAAATGGCTACAGTCAATGTACATACGTGAGAATATTCGCATGCGCTTCCTGGTCCAGTCCTCCGCTAATCAGGCTAATGCCCGTTATACATTATGCTACACACTACAATGCCCCTGAGATATTATACCACATACAATGCTCATGATACAGTATACCACACACCGTCATGTCTGTGACACATTATGACACACACCGCAATGCCCGTTATTCATTATACCACATACCATAATGTCCGTGATACATTATTCCACACACAGCAATGCCCGTTATATATTATGCCACACACCGCAATGCCCACTACACATTAAGCCCTACAGTAAGGCTTCTAATTACTTTTAAATTACCTGCTCGTAGCCAAGGGTTTCATGATCTTGGTTCCATGCACGGTGCCAGGGGTTTCATGCTCAGGGTGTCATGCTCGTTGCCAGGGGTTTCATGCTCAGGTTGTCATGCTCGTTGCCAGGGGTTTCATGCTCAGGGTGTCATGCTCGTTGCTAGGGGTTTCATGCTCGTTGCTAGGGGGTAATGCTTGTTGCTAGGGATTTTATGCACTGGGTGTCATGGGGAGTAAAGCTGCCCAAAACGCTCCGTGTGCAGCGGGCACCGCTGCCCGATCCCCCCATTGCTGCTGCTGCCCCCGCCGCTCCACGGTAGCAGGGCGGCAGGGCACCGCCAGCCGTGGCCAGCGCTATCGTGGGTCCCGGCACTTCCTAGACGCTGAAGGTCAAGTATGACCTCTAGCATGTCTCTTCCATGGCGGCGGCCATTTTGGAAGACACATTTAGCAGATTGACAGGCGGACGAGTCGTCCGCATGTCAATCTGCTCTGAATCAGTTGAGGCGCCCCCGCAGCCCTGCGCCTCTGCAGTGGTTGCGGGGACAGTAGTTACGCCACTGATATAATGGTGTATAAATTAAATACACCATCATTTCACATAATTTCAAGTCTCCAGAGTGCTGCCTTATTGCAAAATGTATGTATATATATATATATATATATATATATATATATATATATATATATCTGCTTGTCTGCTTCCAGGATAATTGTGTCCCAAAAGAGACTCCCCCACAGTACAGGGCTGCTTTTAAGGGTTAAAGTAGCTGGTATTTATGGCTGTAAATCTCTTGGTGCACGCACCGCATACCTTCCAATGTAATGTTCTCTTCAGCAGTCTCCTATCACACGTGTGCAGGCTCCCTCCCTCGTATTGTGCTGGCATTCCGGAGGCCCATCAGCTGTCCTCTGGTGAGAATGAGATGTGCCCCCTCACTGCAGCCTGCCTGGCTGAGTTATTGCCAGTGTAGCTGCAGAGGTGAATGGGAGCCGCAGATGCTCCTGCTGGCTGCTGACCCGGGCGGTTGTTTCCGGGATCGATCAGCAAGGAGGGAGGGAGAGGGGAGGGGGGGGTTGGCGGCGGCGGCGCGCAGCAAACGCTTCACCTAGGCGGCCCTGTCTGGGGGTGAAGATGATTGATAATGGTGGCGGCGGCTGGCTAGACTTGCGCCGCGACCGCTGCTAGGTCAGCACAAAATAATTTTTTAAGTAAAACTTACTCAGCAGCTGTATACCGCCCTCTAGTGGCTGCCGCCCATAGGCAGCTGCCTAAAGCTGCCTAATGGTAGCGCCGGCCCTGGGTACGGTACTAATCCTGACTTGCTCTGACCTTGAGGTACTTGTGAGCACACCCAGCATTCTGTCTGGTTTAAAACCTTACCCACTAGTGAGTGGTAATCACTCAATGGATGACGGTCCATGTTGATATTAAGGCTGGACTGACATCTCTGGATGCACCCATCCTCAACTATGTTCTCACAATTCCTACAAATGCAATTTTCCTCAACCAATAACCCTTCACAGTACCTCCGAGCTCCCTGACTACCAGATCGTTTTCTGATACTCGCCTTTGCTCGAGTGATGTGTTGCTCTTGGAATTCTACAAATCCGTCCTCGCCATCAGAACCCATTCCAGATCCTTTCTCGACCTCTCTGGGACTTTCACCGAAACAGACTGTTCTGGTCAACAAGAGGGTTAACAGGAAAACCCGGAATGCAGTCTCTTGGGGTAAGTCCATCTTGTTAAGGGGAGAGAAAGGAAACAAGAAGGGGGAGGAAAGGGAAGGAGAGAAGGAGGGTAGTGGGAGATGGAGAAAATAATAAAAAAGAAAAACTGGTGCCACAACCGCTTCTGGTCTTGTTGTTCTCCGCGCTCAGGTGCCGTCTCAACAGTACTGCCTCTCAACCTTCCCGGAACAGACACTCCAGTGATACAATGTTCTCTACACTGTGCTCTTTGTCACGGGTTCTCTCTGGGTCAGCGACCTTCTTACAGTGGGACGAGTGGACCCAAGTCTCTCTTTCGGCAACCTTTAATGCTGTCGTGCTGGTTAGTAAGACTTGATACGGTCCTTCCCACCTGTCAATGAGGCAACCTGAGCGTAGAAAATTTTGAATCATTACATAATCCCCAGGTTCAATGTCATGACAATTACTGTTCAGTAGGTCAGGAATCACCAGCTTTAGATTTCTATTTTGATCCCTCAACTGCTGGCTCATCCTAACCAAATATTTTACAGTCACTTTGTTATTGCATTTCAAATCATCCTGGGGGTCTATCATTACATGGAGTTGTCGGCCAAAAAGAATCTCAAAGGGTGATAGGTTAAGGGGGGACCTGGGAGTGGTTCTGATGCTGTACAATACTAGTGGCAAAGCTTCTGGCCACAACAATCCAGTTTCAGCCATCACTTTGCTCAGCTTGTTCTTAATAGTGCTGTTTACTCTCTCCACCTTCGCACTCGCCTGTGGGCGGTACGGAGTATGCAGCTTGCTATTAATTCCCATCAGTTTGCACATAACTTGAAAGACTTCACCTGTAAAATGGGTACCCCTATCGCTTTCAATTATTCTAGGGATACCATATCTACACACAAATTCCTGCACAATTTTCTTTGCAGTGAACGTAGCAGTTTTTGTGGCAGCAGGGAACGCTTCTACCCAATTGGAAAACACATCAATACAGACTAACACATATTTTAAATTCCTACAGGGTGGTAACTGTATGAAATCAATTTGTATTACCTGAAAAGGGCCATCTGTCGGCAGGATATGGGATGGTTCTGTTGGTATTGACTTTCCAATATTCTTCCACAAGCAAGTAAGACATGTCATTGCACTCTTAGCCTCATGAGAAGAGAATCCTGGCGCACACCAGTAGGCTCTCACCAGCTTACACATACCCTCTTTACCCAGATGAGTCAGACCGTGTGCCGCCTCAGCTAAGCTTGGAAAATATGCTCTGGGGGCCACTGGCTTACCTTGTCCACCTGTCCAGAGTCCTGAGGACTCCTGGCCATACCCCTTTGACCTCCAGACCGCCTTTTCCTGTAGAGAACACAAATTTTGCATTTCAATTAATTTTTGTGTGTTGATTGTGTTGAATGTCATCAGTGATGTGATATATTGTTTGTATGGGGGTGCTGGCTGCTGATTTAGCAGCTTCGTCTGCCCGGCTGTTACCAAGTGAGATTGGATCTTGGTTGTAAGTGTGTGCTTTGCACTTGATAACAGCCACTCTGTCTGGTTCTTGTATCGCTGTTAGAAGCCTTTTTATGTGGGATGCATGCGCTACAGGTGTGCCAGCTGCCGTCATGAAATTTCTGAGGCGCCATAGGGCCCCAAAATCATGCACTACTCCAAAGGCATACCTAGAATCTGTGTATATATTGGCAGACTTACCCTTGGCCAATTCACACGCTCTGGTTAGGGCGACCAGCTCAGCAACTTGTGCTGAGTGCGGTGGGCCCAGGGGTTCTGCTTCTATGATACCTCTGTCATCTACGACTGCGTATCCAGTACACAGGTCTCCCGAGTCCGTCTGTCTGTGGCAACTACCGTCAGTGTAAAAAGTAAAATCTACGCCTTCCAGTGGGTTGTCACTAATGTCGGGTCTTGCAGTGAAAGTCTTGTTCAGGTATTCCATACAATCATGTGTGTCAGTGTCTGCACTAAATCCTCCTTCACCATCATTCTCATCCTTCACCCTTTGTGCCTGTCCAGGCACACCCGGCAGATAAGTTGCAGGATTTAGTGCGCTGCATCTCTTTATGGTGATGTTTACAGGGGCCATTAGTGCTAATTCCCACCTTGTAAACCGTGCTGATGAGACATGTCTTGTTTGGGCGGAGTTCAGTAAGGCTGACACTGCATGAGGTGTATGGACTGTCAGGTTGTGTCCTAACACTACGTCTTCGCTTTTACTCACTAGCAAAGCTATCGCTGCAACACTTTGCAAGCATGTAGGGAGAGACCGCACTACGGTGTCCAACTGTGCACTGTAGTAAGCTACCGGCCTGCTGGCATCACCATGTCTCTGGGTTAGGACACCTGCCGCACACCCAGCACTTTCCGTGCCGTACAATTCAAAGGGTTTCCCATAATCTGGCATGCCTAATGCAGGTGCCTGTGATAGGCACTGTTTGAGTCTCTCAAATGCTAGTTCGGACTCATCTGTGTGCGAGATCCGATCTGGTTTGTTTGAAGAGACCATTTCTTGCAAAGGTAAAGCCAGTATGGAGAACCCTGGGATCCAGTTTCGGCAGTACCCACACATTCCAAGAAAAGTGCGCATCTGTTGCTGGGTTTGTGGCAGAGTCGTGTCGCGAATCGCCTGTATTCTATCAGCGGTGAGGTGTCTAAGTCCTTGCGTCAAGCAATGTCGCAAATATTTTACCCTGGTCTGGCACAACTGCAACTTATCCTTTGAAACCTTGTGTCCCGTATTAGAAAGGTAAAACAGAAGCTGTTTCGTGTCTTTCAAGGACGATTCGAGTGAATCAGAACACAGCAGTAAGTCATCTACATACTGTATTAATACTGATCCACTCTCAGGTTGAAAGGATTGTAAGCAGTCATGCAGAGCCTGGGGGAAAATACTTGGGCTGTCAATGAAACCTTGGATTAGGCGAGTCCAGGTGTACTGTACTCCCCTGTATGTAAAATGCAAACAGGTATTGGCTGTCAGGGTAGAGAGGGACAGAAAAGAAAGCAGAACAGAGGTCAATGACAGTGAAAAATTTTGCAGTAGGGGGAATTTGCATGAGGATGACAGCTGGATTTGGCACTACTGGGAATTGGCTCTCAACTATCTTGTTTATCCCTCTTAGATCCTGCACTAGCCTGTAACCCCTCCCCCCACTCTTTTTCACAGGGAAGATGGGACTATTGGCAGTGCTGGACATCCTGACTAGGATGCCCTGTTGTAGCAAGCGCTCTATGACTGGGTACACTCCTAATTCCACCTCTGGCTTCAGAGGATACTGAGGGATTTTTGGAGCTATCCTACCATCTTTTATTTGCACTACTACGGGAGCTACATTCGCCATCAATCCAGTGTCTTGTCCATCTTTGGTCCAGAGGGATCCCGGTATTTGTGAGATAATTTCCTCTACCTTGGATGGACACCTGTCTATACCAGCAGAGTGTGACATTAGCCTTTGTGGGGTGTCTAACATATCCTGCACTTCCTGAACGTGATTCTCGGGTATATCCAAGAAAACACCCTCAGGAGTACAATATATGACACACCCCATTTTACACAATAAATCTCTCCCAAGTAGATTAGTCGGAGCTGATGCAGCCAACAAAAAGGAATGCTTGGTCTGCAAAGGCCCTATCGTAATCTCCGCAGGTCTACTCAAAGGGTAGTGTTGCACTACTCCTGTTACTCCCATTGCCGAAATTGTTTTACCCGTGGTTTTCATACCTACCGTTGAATTTAACACTGACCTGGCTGCCCGTGTATCTACAAGAAAAGGTAATGATCTACCAGCTACATCAACTGTGACCTCAGGTTCACTACCAAGGCTAGCAATCAACTTCACTGGTTGCAGACTACAGGTGTGGCCCAACCCCTATTGTATATTGTGACCCTCCCGCAGCGCACTGGTAGCTACAATATGTGAGGGGGGTAACTGAGAATTTTCGGAGGTCTGCCAGTCCCTCCTAGGTGGGTTCCTCCTTGTTTCCCCTGCATGCGGCTCATAACTTCTCCTATGCGATCCCTGATCCCTATTATGTGTATTATAATGTGGTTCATATCCTGGTCTAGGGGGTCGGTATACCTTATGTGTGTTTGTATACCTACAATTCCATGCAAAATGTCCTTCCTTCTGACAGTTATAGCATACTACTAAACGTGACTTACCATCAGGGGTCTGGGGTTTTGCCTGATGCGGTTTGGTTGTAAGGGCATTTATACTTACTTTCATCAGCTTATCCCCCTGTGACTCCCTGTGCTTAATGACGTTACGATCGTGCTCGATAGCGGACTCTCTTAATGCAGCCTCCGAGATACCTCTCCAGTTAAGTAGAGTGGTTTGTACCCTTGTTCTTAATGTCTCTTTTAACCTGTCCATTAATACTGACACAGCTACCTCCCTGTGATGTATATTGTCCTTAATGTCCTCGATCCCAGTGTATCTAGCCATTTCCTGCAGTGCTCGGTGGAAATATTCAGATGCTATTTCACCTTCTTTTTGTCTTATGGAAAAGATTTTATTCCATTTGACAACAGTAGGGAAATATACTCCTAATTGCAGATTGATTTGTCGTACATTCTCCTGAGTGTACTCATCAGTGAGAGGTACTTCTGCGTCTAATTTACAATCAGTAATGAATTTTGCGGGGTCAATATTGAAAGGTAAACATACTCGTAACACTGTTCGCCAATCTTTGTTTGTGGGTTCAGTGGCGTTACCTAATTCTTTAATGAACCTCTGGCATGCGACTAGATCCTTTCTGGGATCGGGAAATTCAGACATAATTGTCCTCAATTCTGTCCGGGACCAGGGACAATGCATAGCAATGTTCCTGATGGGAGTGACTCCCTGAGCGTCAGTCTTCCCATTGGGGACTGCGATCACCCTGACAGGATTTAGTTCAATTACGTCATTCTGAGTTGACTCCACAATCTGAGGTGCTATTGTCTCTGCATAATGTATGGTACCGTACTTACCTGTGGACACGACCTCACTTATCCCTCCGCTAGGGGGTCTCACTACTGATCTTACTGGTTGGGCCGTGCCCACCTGAGTGTTCTGTATGGTGGCTGCTAGAGAGAGTGCCGATATCGTGCTGGGCTCATCTTCTTGCTAGCAGTCCTGAGGAAAGTTTAAAATGGATACAACTTGCAAGGGTTAGCGTTAGTGCATTTATCAACTATACTCTTATCGGATACCAATATGCCATTGTCTGTAGCCACTTTCTCCCCTATAATATACGGTGGTGGTGGTGCGGTTGCCATCATTTTCCTGCTAGGTTTGGAACCTGCTGCGTGAGCTAATTCTCTTTGCATATCGCCCTCTTGCTGCCATAAATTTAAACAGTTTGTGTGTCTGACCCTTTGCTTTCGGGATTTTGTCAGACATTTCCTAATCCTTAAATTCTGCAATACCTCTGGTTCAAAACTGCCAACCTTAGGGAATGGTTCCCTATCTTCCACAGTCATACATTCCCATTAATTGCACAAAACTTCTGTGTGTGGTCCATACTTCTCACACATTATGAACCTCGCTGACCCCCTGGGTCGCGGTATGTCAACCTGAACCCTGGTTGAATGTCCCTTACTTGAACAACTGGCCCCCATATTTTGCAGGTATTGTCCTTTCGGCTAATCCCACAAAAATAACCAAAATACTCAATATAAGGCAACGGTGAAAGTTCTCTGAGCGCTCTTCGCCCGCTCACCGCCCACGTTGGCCAGTACTACCATACACTGTTGATAGCGAAGGCAGTGTACCCAACCTAGGGCCCTACGTAACCTCTATTTACTGGAAGTATCTGGGAATAACTTACCCTTTCCAGTAAATATAAGTTGTTGGAGATTTCCTGAGAGAGACCAGCGAACACTCCCTAAACCTTTATTATACACAAATCACACTTGCGTATGCTATAGTTAGCGCTAATGATACAGTGATTTTACGCAAAGCTCGTAAAAAGAGTATCACGTTGCGCTAATATTGCACCCACTAACGCGCGGTCCAATCGCACAGCGTATAGGTACTTGTTACTTATCCGCCGTACGACCAATGGAATCGATTTTCAGGCTGCGAAACCTCAGCCGTAGCGTATAAAAAAAACTATATGGGTAAACCTTCGCTAACCCCCTGGGATGCGGTACTCTTGTGCTATTGTAGCGTGGCTACTGTTCCGCCCCTAAACTAAACAATGCTATTGTGTAATTTGTACTTAGCGGTCGAACCCTTACGCATGTTGCGTAATCACGCGACCGTGTGTATGTCTTTACGTTGCGTACGCAGTCCCGTACTTTGTCCGAGACACGTGTACAAAAACCGTACGTCCACAATAGTACAAATCCCACACTTCTATAAATGTAAGCGATATTACGTATAATCGTTTACACAGTTTCTTTCTGTATAAACCTGTTTAACTAGGCCAGACTGTATTTGTGTTTTACGTTTACTTCCTTAATATTTATTCTATATTTTTAACTAAATAGCAACAAATTTCTCCATACAGGTCTAAATGAATCTAGTTATCAGTATTTATGGCAACAATATGAGCAGGTATACAAATACAAAGTACAGGTGTTTGCTTGTGTTGTGTGCGCATTTGGCGCCAAACAGAAATTCACAGATTTTAAAAATAGCTTTGCTGGTCCCACCAGCATCCCTACAAACCATGCAGAGCAGACGCCGTCTAATCAGCAATAAATTAGGGTTTCCAGTGTATCCACCAACCAGGAGAAGGCTTATGTGGGATACCTGTCCGCCCTTTGCTGATAGATAAAGTCTGCTTTAACCTGCTAGGCTGCGGGTATGAGGAAAAACCGGATGATGCCCCCAATTGATAATGTTGATATTATCTTAAACCATAAAGCTATACCTTTAAACACACTTTTATCATGGAGCCGCTACGGCCGCTAAACTTAATATTCACTCTATATACCTTTTACGCTATTTGCGTAATGAGTCCCGTATCGTGTACGGACTCTGCGTACAAATGCCGCACTGAGGGTACAAAGTACACGCAGCGCGTACACACTCAATTGATACACCTTAAACCTTCGTAGTAATGCAATGCAATGATATTATACTTTACACCTTATGCAGCGCTGACGGTACAAAGTACCCGCAGCGCGTACACACCTTATTAATACACTTTTGAACCTTATACAGTTAGGTAATGCAATACACTTTAAACCCTAGCAGGGAAAAGAGGACACAACACCGATTTGTAGTTAAACACTGGGTTCCGACACCACAGAGTAATATATCTGAAAGGGGGTTAACAATACAATTTATACACTACAATACAACAGAGTAAATGGCTACAGTCAATGTACATACGTGAGAATATTCGCATGCGCTTCCTGGTCCAGTCCTCCGCTAATCAGGTAGATAGCGTTAAGAGTCTTGTGTCTGGCCGGCCTGCAGCAGGCTTTATTTCTACAAGTCTTCCAAAAGCAATACAATGGATACTGTAATCCCTTTGTCCATTGGACATAGGGATGCATCTTTACAGTACAGGAGAGGTCATAGGTTGATTTGAAAAGGTGGCCGATGTCTTTCTCAACTGCTCTTGTGGGTGGTCTTCTCTGGATTCCCGCCGCATACATAATATACAGTAAATACAGTTTATATCTATATTCTGCTTCTGCACATAACTATCCATAGGAACATGCGATCTTCCGCAAACCAACACCGGAATGTTACCCATAAAATGCCCTACAGCTGGATACCAGACACCACCTTATAACCTTAGTCTGTCCCCTCCTAACATGAAAAGGTGAATCCCTTTACTCTGAAATCATTTAAACTGTTGATACTTGCTGATGTGGTGCAGGGGGACTATGTGTACAATGTGCACTATTTGGATTAAATATGTAATGTTTTGATAGCCCTCCATGCGTTCACAAACTCCGCCGTAAATACCCATACCACGCGCAGGACCGCGGGAGCGACCATACGCAAATTGCGGATATGTGCACGCACGGCGGAACAAGAGCACGCGCAGTGGGCATGTATGGGTATTTTATACGTGCTGTGTGTTCTGGAATATTTTTCAACTTTGACAGTAGTAGTACAGAGCGGTGTAACTGTGACACGTGTGTCGTGACAAGCAGTATAGAAGCTATAGAAAAGTATATATATTACTGTATATATCAGTACAGAGCGGTGTAACTGTGACACATGTGTGTCCTGACAAGCAGTATAGAAGCTATAGAAAATGATTTAAAATTATTGTATATATCAGTACAGAGCGGTGTAACTGTGACACATGTGTGTCCTGACAAGCAGTATAGAAGCTATAGAAAAGTATATATATTACTATATATATCAGTACAGAGCATTGTAACTGTGACCATGTGTCCTGACAAGCAGTATAGAGGCTATAGAAAAGTATATATATTATATACTGGTGGTCCTCAGTCCCCACAATGCAGCACACTGATCAGATATTTGCAGCACACTGAGCACAGATATGGAGCATTTTCAGGCAGAGAATGTAGATATTTTCAGCACACTGAGCACAGATTATTTGCAGCACACTGAGCACAGATATTTGCAGCACACTGAGCACAGATTACGGAGTTTTTCAGGGAGAGAACGCTGCCACGTCCTCTCCGTTCAATCTCCAAAGCACGAGTGAAAATGGCGGTGACGCGCGGCTCCTTATATAGAATACGAACCTCGCGAGAATCCGACAGCAGGATGATGACGTTCGGGTGCGTTCTGGTTAACCGAGCAGAGTGGGAAGATCCGAGGCTGCCTCGGAACCTTGTAAAATGGGTGAAGTTCGGGGGGGTTCGGATCCCGAGGAACCGAACCCGCTCATCTCTACAATAAACTGACTACACTGGACTGGTCTGCACAACACAGCACCACTTTACAGCTACTCTGGATATATGGCAGCAGAGAACACCAACACTGTGACTGCCTGGACTGATGCAGCACAATACACTGAGTGACTACACTGGACTGAGCAGCAAAACACTTGCCACCCCACTTTCCCGCCCCAACACACAGACACTGAACACTGAGGACACCTCCTCTGTGTGGCTTCACAGACACGTTTGTCTTCCCTCACAGGTGATAAAGCTAAATATTTATCGTATATAATACCCTTTATGAGGTCTAAGAACAATGTACTCTATTTATGTATGAAGTACCGTAAGGGTACGCTAGTTGCGTAACAATCGCTTTGCCGTGATCGAGACGCTCAAGCGTCACGTTCACTCACGGCCAAGAGATCACAGGCAGGCACGTTATTGGCTGTTAACTAAAGTAATGATTCGCTATAGCGTAGCGAACGCTCGGGACCACGAGGAGATCACCAGCGGAGCTGACGCTCACTATATTAAACCTTTGTATTTATACCATAAACAGTGTATTGTGCAGTAAAACCTTAGTGTAATGTTAGAGAGTAAATGCACCACAGTATAACCTTATTACCTTAAAGGCTGTTTGAGCGTCACCGACGCTCTGAGAATACTTAATACTATAAGAAACACACAGATACCGTGCTCAGGGTCCAACGCCTAAAATATATATTATGAATGCTATACTTGCAAAAGAGTTAAACACAATACAAGTCATACACTACAATATAACATAGACTACCTAACCAGATAACTACACAAGAAATACAATACAATACATTTTAAGGGAAAAATGAGTGAGAAAGAGAAGGAGAGAGAGAGAGAGAGAGAAATTGAGAGAGATTGGCCCACAATAACAAGAAGATCAATATAGCTGCGGAGAAACACTTACGCACAAGGGGAAACGATCGCATGCGCCTCGATATCCAGCTCCCGATTATCAGCAATGAGAACCGTTGAAGAGAGTGAACTGGATATGGTCGGCCTGCCTATTTATGCCCCACACACAATACAATTCAATGGTCCCTACAATCTCATTGTTCATTGGACACAGGAATTCGGCTTCGCATTATAACAAAAGGTCATAGGTTGATTCATACAGGTGGGCTGTGACTATTTCCAACTGCTCAGGTGGGAGGGAAACTGGGTTTCCCGCCGCATGGGTAATAAAGTGCAAATAAAGTAAATGTTCATAAACTTCTTATGTCCATAACTATTCGCACGAGCGATTGATCTGCTTCAAACCAACACCGGAATATTTCTAATTAAATATTCTTCCGATGGATACTAAACACCACTGTATTACTCCTGTCTGACCCTTCGTATCAAACAAAGAGGGATTTCTCTGTTCATGAACATTCTATATTAACCAAACTTTCAGAATCTATCAAAGGGACCATGATCTTCAAAATACATTATTAGTGAAAATATGTAATGATTGAGTCGCACGCTACGATCGCATAAACTCTACCGTAAATACGCATACCATGCGCCTGCGGGTGCCCGCGACTGTGAGTATGCGCACGTACGGGAGAGCGTACGCATGCGCAGCACGGACCAGTATGAGGTGCAAATATGGCAGTGTGTGTAGAGATATTTTTCTGACTTTGACAGTCCACCCTTTGGCAGTCAATAATAACTGCCACCTTCTAAAACATTTCAAAAGGAGAAAAATATATGTCAGGGGTTAATTCATTTCCATGGTTGGGTAAGGGAGGAGTGAGGAGTAGGTGGGAAGAGGGTATGACCTAGTGAGATAGCAGAAGCATGTGTGTATGAGTCCATGTTTGGGGGGTCATGTATCATCGTGCCGTACGTGTTGTGAATCAAGCTTCGAGGTATTGCGAAGTATACATGTGAATTCCTTCTTATCCCGTGGTACGGGTCTGTGGATGGGCTGTCAAACTTTACCGAGCTCTTTTTGGCTTTGGTTGTAACAAAATGGGGGAGCACATTTTAGTTGATGATACATGAATGGGGGAGATATGTGATTGCTGATATCTGTGCCTGTATTCCCTATCGACTATGTGTGTCATTACCTGAGGGTTGTAGAAATGAAGAAAAGACATAATTACGGTAAATGCGGTGGTATTCTATGTCAGGTTAATGTACATCTGTCGGTTGAAGTTTTGTTCGGTATCAGTTGAAAGTCGTCTTCTTTGCGCTGTTTTGCCCATTAGGTGCGGGCAAAAAGCTTTGTCAATGCCAATAGATTTACAAAAAAATGTTGGGCTAGCGTAAGTTTAAGAATTCTAGGGAAACTGGGGATCCATGGCAAAGTTCATCAAATGTCCGTATCTAAAGTGGTCAAAACTTCTTCTTTGGTCAATCCGTTGTCTGTATATCGTCTCGTCAAATTCCTCGTCCAAGTGGGTCTTGTTACCTTGGAGCAAACGGAAAAACAGGTGAAAGAAACGGACCGTAGAAATCGCATTTTCATCACATCATTGTTTCTACATTAGGGTCATAAATCAAGTCCAGGTTAATTACAGTTTCCTCACTCCTTAAACTCATTACCCTTGTACGGTGTTTGCACTTCATTAAAGCCTGACCGCATTTAAATATCAATCCAATCGATATGACAACACCTAAGATACATAGGAGAAACTTCCCAACATCCATTATGACTCCTTGAGCCCAGTCTCCTAAACCAGAAAACCAATTTCGCGGGTTCAACCATGACACCCAACCAGTCAGCTCATTACCTACAGCAGCAAGAGTGAGATTGTGTCTCCTGCGAAATTCCCACTTCAATTGGAGAATATCGTCCATCTTTTGGTCTATGACCTCGACCGGATCCTCGGTGCTATTCGTAATATAGGTGCAACATTTCACGCCGTATTGTGTTGCCAGTGTGACACAATATCCGCCTGTCACTGCTGTGAGGTAATTAAGAACCATTCTATGCTGTACCAGTTCTGTTTTGTAAGCCTGAAGTTCTCTTCCAGTATACCTAAACGTGTCATCATACATTTCAGTGATATTATCTAACAAATTTGCGAGCGCCGATATGTATTTATAATTCAGCACTCCTCTAGCGGTGCGGGTGAAATCTAACGCGATTAAGAATTGAATCCCGGTGGATTCACTTATCAGATCAGAGGCCGGATGCTCTGTCTTCTCTATCAGGTGCCTTTTAACAACGTGCTCGTAATGGGTGTGAGTATAAGGAGCTTGGGCACCACGGTGTATGTCTTTCATTTTGTCATGTGATACAGTCATTACTTCAGGCAGTACTTTTCCAATATAACACAATCCTTCAGAGTTTGGGGCAAGCCACTTGTACGCCTTTCTCCCGCATATGAAATATGCATCATCGGGGAGAACATATGGGACGGAGTAGGACATAACCATATTACACACCTTCCATGTGAAATCTCCTAACCCTAATTCTTCCATCTGCTTAGTACACGTATCAGGTTGTACGATATGTGCACAGTATCCTGGTGATACCTCTCCAACTTTAGTAATCCTATTTCCTATGGTATACCTATACCGGAAAGATTTTCCTCTACTGGCTATGTGGCGTACAAGCTCTGTATCTGTAGGCATTCTATCTGCTCTATGCGAAAAGGTCATGGTGTGATTACTCCATGACACTTCCCAATTTCCCGGTTTTCGGGGATTGGAGATGTTGAAACATAATAGGGACCTATCCACATGGTATTGGTGGAGCTTCAAACTAGGAGGGCTGGAGATATTAAACCTCCGGTCCACCGGTCTCCCACCATTTAACTCAAGTACCTCCTCTATCGTTAAAGGAAATGGTACTAGCCCTGATTTGCTATGACCCTGAGGTACTTGAGAGCATACCCAACAATCTGTTTTGTTTAACACATTACCCACTAAGGAGTGATAGTCACTCAATGGATGCCGGTCCATATGGATATTAAAACTGGATTGGCATTTCTTAATGCACCCATCCTCAATGACATTGTTACAGAGCCTACAGATACAGTTTTCTTCAGCTAACAATCCTTCACAATTCCTTCTATGGTCAATGCTATCGGATCGTTTTCTGATACTCGCCTTTGCTTGTTGATTATGTTGTTCTCGGAAAACTACGCCTCCATCTTTATCATCAGAACCCATTCCAGAACCTCTCTCGACCTCCATGGTACTCTCGCCGGAACAGACTGCTCTGGTCAACATCATGGTCAACAGGAAAATCCGGATCACAGTCTCTTGGGGCAAGTCCATCTTAGGAGGAGACGAAGAAGAATGAAAAGGGGGGAAAAATAATTTGAGGGAGAGGGGATGGGAAGTGGAGAAAAACAATAAAAGGGAACAGGGGATCGACAACTGCTTTTGATCTTGTGGTTCTCGATGCTCAGGTGCCGCCTTAGTCCTCCTGGAACAGACACTCTAGTGATACAACCTCTACCGTCTGTTCCTTATCACAGGACTTCTCTGGATCAACGACCTTCTTACAGTGGGACGAATGAACCCAAGTCTCTCTCTCAGCAACCTTCAATGCTGTAGTGCTAGTCAATAAGACCTGGTATGGTCCTTCCCATCTGTCAATAAGGCAACCTGAGCGTAGAAAATTCCGTATCATTACATAATCCCCAGGTTCAATGTCATGACAATTACTATCTGGTAAATCAGGAATCACTAACTTCAGATTATCATTTTGATTCCTCAACTGTTTACTCATGTTAATCAAGTATTTTACAGTTACTTCATTGTTACACTTCAAATCATCCTGAGGGTTAATCATAACATGCGGTTGTCGACCAAACAAGATTTCAAAGGGAGACAGATTAAGAGGGGACCTGGGAGTGGTTCTGATGCTGTACAGTACAATGGGTAAAGCTTCTGGCCATGTCAATCCTGTCTCTGCCATCACTTTACTCAGTTTATTTTTAATAGTGCTGTTCACTCTTTCCACTTTCGCACTCGCCTGGGGACGGTATGGAGTATGCAGCTTGCTATCAATTCCCATCAATTTACACATTCCTTGAAAGACATCACCTGTAAAATGGGTACCCCTATCACTTTCGATAATTCTAGGGATACCATATCTACATACAAATTCCTGCACAATTTTCTTTGCAGTAAACATAGCGGTATTTGTGGCCGCTGGAAATGCTTCGACCCAATTTGAGAAAACATCTATACAAACAAGTACATAT
The DNA here is from genome assembly GCF_028390025.1 of Pseudophryne corroboree. Lineage (NCBI taxonomy): Eukaryota > Metazoa > Chordata > Amphibia > Anura > Myobatrachidae > Pseudophryne > Pseudophryne corroboree. The sequence continues at coordinate 561,233,266 of NC_086447.1, read as the reverse complement.
TTAAAATTTCGACAAGGGGGTAATTGTATAAAGTCAATTTGTATTACCTGGAAAGGGCCGCCGGCAGGTGGGATATGGGATGGTTCTGTAGGTATTGCCTTTCCAATATTCTTTCTCAAACAGGTAAGGCACGACATGGCTCTTTTACTCGCATGAGAAGAGAATCCTGGGGCGCACCAATATGCTCTTACCAACTTGCACATCCCTTCCTTGCCTAGATGAGTCAGCCCGTGAGCTGCCTCAGCCAAACATGGAAGGTATGTTCTGGGGGCCACTGGTTTACCATGTCCATCCGTCCAGAGTCCTGAGGACTCCTGGCCATATCCCTTTGCCTTCCAGACTGCCTTTTCCTGTGTGGAACACAAATTTTGCATCTCACACAACTTCTGTGTGTTGATGGTATTAAATACCATCAGTTGTGTGGTGTCTGTCTGTCTGGGGGTAGCAGCTGCTAACTTAGCTGCTTCGTCTGCTCGACTGTTACCAAGTGATACTGGGTCCTGGCTATATGTATGTGCTTTACATTTGATAACAGCCACTCTGTCGGGTTCCTGTATCGCTGTTAGAAGCCTTTTTATGTGAGCTGCATGCGCTACCGGTGTACCAGCTGCCGTCATGAAATTTCTGAGGCGCCATAGGGCTCCGAAATCATGGACTACCCCGAATGCGTATCTAGAATCGGTGTAGATATTGGCTGATTTGCCTTTAGCCAATTCACATGCTCTGGTTAGGGCGACCAGTTCAGCAACCTGGGCTGAGTGAGGTGGGCCTAGCGGTTCCGCTTCTATGGTGCCTTGGTCATCTACGACTGCGTATCCAGTACACAAGTCTCCCGAGTCTGACTGTCTATGACAACTACCGTCCGTGTAGAACGTAAGTTCTGCATCTTCCAGTGGGTTGTCACTGATGTCAGGCCTTGCGGTAAAATTTTGGGTCAAATATTCTATACAATCATGAGTATCTTCCTTTGTATTAAATCCTCCTTCCCCAGTACTCTCATCCTCCACCCTTTGGGTCTGTCCAGACACACTTGGGAGATATGTTGCAGGATTTAATGCACTGCATCTCCTTATGGTGATGTTTACGGGGGCCATTAGTGCCAATTCCCATCTTGTAAACCGCGCTGATGAGACGTGCCTGGTTTGGGCAGAATTTAACAAGGCTGACACTGCATGCGGTGTATGAATTGTGAGGTTGTGACCTAGCACGACGTCTTCGCTTTTCGTTACTAGCAATGCTATCGCAGCAACGCTTCGCAAGCATGTGGGGAGGGATCGCGCTACCGTGTCTAGCTGAGCGCTGTAATATGCTACTGGCCTGCTGGCATCACCGTGCTTTTGGGTTAGTACGCCTGCCGCGCAACCAGCACTTTCTGTTCCGTATAGTTCAAAGGGTTTCCCATAGTCCGGCATACCTAATGCTGGTGCCTGCGTTAGGCACTGTTTAAGTCTCTCAAATGCTGCCTCAGACTCGTCTGTATGCGAAATCCGATCAGGTTTGTTTGAGGAGACCATTTCCTGCAAGGGTAACGCTAGGATGGAAAACCCTGGGATCCAGTTACGGCAATACCCACACATTCCTAAAAATGTTCTGATCTGTTGCTGGGTTTGTGGCAGAGTCATGTCTCTAATTGCTTGAATTCTATCAGCGGTCAGGTGTCTCAGTCCTTGTGTTAAACAGTGTCCCAAATATTTTACCTTAGTTTGGCATAATTGCAACTTGTCTTTGGAAACCTTGTGTCCTGTGTCTGAAAGATGAAACAGGAGCTGTTTCGTATCGTTCAGGGATGCCTCCAATGAATCAGAACACAGTAGTAGATCATCCACGTACTGTATTAATACTGATCCACTCACTGGTTGGAAAGACTGTAAACAATCATGCAAAGCCTGAGAAAATATACTTGGGCTATCTATGAATCCTTGTGGTAATCGAGTCCATGTGTATTGGACTCCTCTGTATGTAAATGCGAACAAATATTGACTGTCAGGGTGCAGAGGTACCGAAAAGAAAGCGGAGCAGAGGTCAATAACAGTGAAAAATTTCGCAGTGGGAGGGATTTGCATTAGGATGACAGCTGGATTTGGCACTATGGGGAACTGACTCTCAACTATTTTGTTAATCCCCCTTAGATCCTGCACTAGCCGGTAACCCCTCCCCCCACTCTTTTTCACAGGGAAGATGGGACTATTAGCAGTGCTGGACGTTCTTACCAGAATGCCCTGTTGTAGCAAGCGCTCTATTACTGGGTAAACTCCTAACTCCACCTCTGGCTTCAGAGGGTACTGTGGGATTTTTGGAGCTATCCTACCATCTTTTACTTGTACAACTACCGGAGCTACGTTTGCCATTAATCCAGTGTCCTGTCCATCTTTAGTCCAAAGTGACCCTGGTATCTGAGATGTCATTTCTTCTACTTGGGAGGGAGTCCTATTTGTCATAGTGGTATGTGACATTAATTTTGACGGGGAGTCTAACATGTCTCGTACTTCCTGAGCGTGATTCTCAGGTATGTCCAAGAATACACCTTCAGGAGTACAATAAATGACGCACCCCATTTTACACAGTAAGTCTCTTCCCAGGAGATTGGTCGGTGCCGATGCAGCCAGCAAAAAGGAATGCTTGGTATGTAAAGGCCCTATTGTAATCTCTGCTGGTTTGCTAACAGGGTAATGCTGGACTACTCCTGTTACTCCCACGGCTGGAATTGTCCTACCAGTGGTCCTCATGCCCACTGTCGAATTAATCACTGATTTGGCCGCCCCTGTGTCTACAAGAAAGTTTAATGATTTACCAGCTACATTGATTGCAATTTCTGGTTCACTTCCAAGACTTGCAATCAATTTTACTGGCTGCAGATTACAGGTATGGCCACACCCCTATTGGGTATGGTGACCTCCCTGAATCCCGCTGGCAGCAACTACTTGTGAGGGAGTTAGCTGGGAACTACCAGAGGTTTGCCAATCTCTGTTTGGGGGGTATCTTTTTGTTTCCCCTGCATGTGGCTCATAACTCCGTTTCTGCGGACCTTGCTCCCAATGTCGTGTGTCGTGTCGTTGTCTAGGGGGTTGGTATGAGTTTCGTACATTCTTTACTCTACAATCTCGTGCCATGTGTCCCTGTTTATGACAAGAATAACAAGTAACCACACTTGACTTACCCACAGGGTTTGGTGATACAAACAAAGGCTGCCTTGTGGTCAGGGCCTGTATACTTACGGCCATTAACTTATCACTTTGTTGTTCCCTGTGTCTGGTGATGTTCCTATCGTGATCAATAGCAGCCTCTCTCAAAGTAGCCACAGACAGACCTCGCCAACATGGTTGTGTGGTCTGTACCCTAGTCTTTAATGATTCTTTTAAACCATCCATCAGTACCGATACTGCTACTTCTCGATGGTTTATGTTTGTTTTAATGTCCTCTATGCCTGTGTATTTTGCCATTTCTGATAATGCTCTGTGAAAATACTCTGCAGCTGTCTCTGACTCCTTCTGTTTAATGGAGAATATCTTGTTCCATCTGACTACCGCTGGGAAATATTCTTTTAACTGTAAGTTTATTCTTTTTACATTGTCTTTGTTGTACACATCTGTAAGAGGTACATCCTGATCTAATCCGCAATCAGCTAAAAATTGAGTTGCGTCAACATTGGAGGGTAAACATGCTCTCAGCAATATCTGCCAGTCTTTATTGTTGGGCTCTACAGTGTTACCTAAGTCTCTGATGTATTTTTGACTGGCAACTAAATCTTTTCTAGGGTCAGGGAATTCAGACACGATGGTCCTTAATTCCATTCTGGAAAATGGGCTATACATGGCAATGTTCCTCACTGGGGTGACCCCTGTTGTGTCAGTTTTCCCATTTGGAACAGCTATTACCCTAACAGGATTAACTCTAACAACATCACTCTGTGTGGGTTCTACAGCCTGTGGTGAAATGGCTTCAGCATAGTGTATGGTGCCGTACTTACCTGTAGACACGACCTCACCTATCCCTCCGCTAGGGGCCTTTGTTACTAATCTCGTGGGTGGAGCTGTGCCTACTGTGGTCTCTGCTATGGTGGCTGCTAGAGAGAGCGCTGAAATTGTTGCCGATTCGTCTTCTTGATCACACTCCTGAGGAAAGTTCAAAACAGGGTACAACTTGCACGGGTTAATACTTGTATTGGTTAATTGGTTAACATTATCTTTAACATTTATACAGTTGCTAAGTGTTTGTGTGTTACACCTTAGTGCGTCATTCTCCGCAACCAATTTCTCTCCTGATATGTATGGTGGCGGTGGGGCCGTGGCTATCAGTTTTCTGATTGAGCCAGATCCCGCCGCCTGAGCCAATCCTCTCTGTATGTCACCTTCCTGCTGCCACAACTGCAAATAATCGTAATGTTTGATTCGTCTCTTTGCTGATTTAATGAGACATATCCTTCTCCTTAAATTCGTTAACACTTCTGTGCTGAAGCTACCTACTCTTGGGAATTTCTCCCCGTCATGTACTGTCATTCTCTCCCATTCATCACATAAAGCTTCTGTGTGACTTCCGTATTTCTCACACATTACATACCTTTCCGACCCAATTGGTCGGTTCACTGAATCAACCCGAACCGAGGTTGATCGCCCCCTACCTGAACAAGTGGCCCCCATAGTTCGAAGGTGTTGCTTTATTTAACCAACCCTTACGCAAACCAAATGTCCAAAATAGGCTGGCGGTGGCGGTTTACCGAGTACCCCACTCACTCGCCCACGCCGACCAATACGACCTGATCACACCGATATGGTGCTGGCGTACTCGACCTAGGGCCCCTGCGACCTGAACCTCTATTTACTGGAACCTGTGAGGGTGCTCCGAAGAACACTTACTCTTTCCAGTAACTATTGGTTGCTGGATAGTTCCTGAGTGAGCAGCGAACTTCCCTTAAAATAAAAAAAGTTACACAAATCACGTTAGAATGTACAAATAGCGTTTATGACCTTCGTACACAAATAGTACCGGTCAGGTTTACTAATGCACACAATTACGTGCGGTACAATCGTTTAGTACACAAGCAACTAATCTTATGTACTGAGCGACCAGTGGAATCGAAAATTACGGCTGCGAATTCCTTCAGCCAGAGCTTATATGGCCTATATGGGTGTTGCACCAACCCTTTCTTGGTGTTGTGCCTGTGGACTGTATAGCGTACTTCCTTGTCTGCTGTACCTGAACCTGTTGGTCTGCTATGACCTCCTGGTCTGTTACAGTATGACCTCCTGGTCTGCTACACTCTAATGCTCAAATTGTATATTTAACCAGGGATGCCTCCCTAGCCACCATGTACGTCACTTACACGCATGTACCTCACGAGTACTCGACTTTTCTTGTGGTTCAACCTGTAAAATTGTATACAACACACTCACTCACCACATGTACACTTTTGTTTCTATTTCTGCGCAGAAATTTCTCTTTAGACCAGATATGTTACAAATTAGGAGAAGGATCTATTAATTTAAATTTGGAATTAAAAAAAAATTTGCGCGATTTATCGCCTGGCGTTATTTACCGCGTGGCGCTACTTATCGCGTTGAGAGGAGAGAAGAAAAAAAAAAAAAAACTTGTGATTTGAGTTACGTGGGCGTACCCGTACGCTCCGTTGCGTATTATACGCTGCGTGCGTCGGCCCTTGGATTGCGTGCGCAAGTCTCAGTCTTTTGTTAGAGACACGTGTACGCAAAGCAAAGATCCACCGTAACACAATTTATACGTTTATCAAATATAGAGCTGGCAAACAGGAGAGTGACATACGAAAATACACCAATGAAAAGGAAATGCAGATATATATGTGTGCGTGCGTGTGTACGCAAGACAGAAAAATAAACAGTTTTAAAAAGACACTATTGTTTTGTTCTTACCTCCGGTTCCCGGATTCCTTCAGCACCCTTTACTAAGAGAAGCAGACGCTTATCCAAACAGCACTACGAGGAATATGATCTCCCGCCCTTTGCTGCTGGATAATGTCTGCTGAAATTACCTAGTGCAGATATGTGAAGGACAGGGCGAGCCGCCAATTGATAAAGCTAAATATTTATCGTATATAATACCCTTTATGAGGTCTAAGAACACTGTACGCTATTTATGTATGAAGTACCGTAAGGGTACGCTAGTTGCGTAACAATCGCTTTGCCGTGATCGAGACGCTCAAGCGTCACGTTCACTCACGGCCAAGAGATCACAGGCAGGCACGTTATTGGCTGTTAACTAAAGTAATGATTCGCTATAGCGTAGCGAACGCTCGGGACCACGAGGAGATCACCAGTGGAGCTGACGCTCACTATATTAAACCTTTGTATCTATACCATAAACAGTGTATTGTGCAGTAAAACCTTAGTGTAATGTTAGAGAGTAAATGCACCACAGTATAACCTTATTACCTTAAAGGCTGTTTGAGCGTCACCGACGCTCTGAGAATACTTAATACTATAAGAAACACACAGATACCGTGCTCAGGGTCCAACGCCTAAAATATATGTTATGAATGCTATACTTGCAAAAGAGTTAAACACAATACAAGTCATACACTACAATATAACATAGACTACCTAACCAGATAACTACACAAGAAATACAATACAATACATTTTAAGGGAAAAATGAGTGAGAAAGAGAAGGAGAGAGAGAGAGAGAGAGAAATTGAGAGAGATTGGCCCACAATAACAAGAAGATCAATATAGCTGCGGAGAAACACTTACGCACAAGGGGAAACGATCGCATGCGCCTCGATATCCAGCTCCCGATTATCAGCAATGAGAACCGTTGAAGAGAGTGAACTGGATATGGTCGGCCTGCCTATTTATGCCCCACACACAATGCAATTCAATGGTCCCTACAATCTTATTGTTCATTGGACACAGGAATTCGGCTTCGCATTATAACAAAAGGTCATAGGTTGATTCATACAGGTGGGCTGTGACTATTTCCAACTGCTCAGGTGGGAGGGAAACTGGGTTTCCCGCCGCATGGGTAATAAAGTGCAAATAAAGTAAATGTTCATAAACTTCTTATGTCCATAACTATTCGCACGAGCGATTGATCTGCTTCAAACCAACACCGGAATATTTCTAATTAAATATTCTTCCGATGGATACTAAACACCACTGTATTACTCCTCTCTGACCCTTCGTATCAAACAAAGAGGGATTTCTCTGTTCATGAACATTCTATATTAACCAAACTTTCAGAATCTATCAAAGGGACCATGATCTTCAAAATACATTATTAGTGAAAATATGTAATGATTGAGTCGCACGCTACGATCGCATAAACTCTACCGTAAATACGCATACCATGCACCTGCGGGTGCCCGCAACTGTGAGTATGCGCACGTACGGGAGAGCGTACGCATGCGCAGCACGGACCAGTATGAGGTGCAAATATGGCAGTGTGTGTAGAGATATTTTTCTGACTTTGACACAGGTACAGCAGGGCTCCCGCTACGTATCTTTAGGAAGAAAAGTAACTATGGCCCTCATTCCGAGTTGATCGGTCGCAAGGCGAATTTAGCAGAGTTACACACGCTAAGCCGCCGCCTACTGGGAGTGAATCTTAGCTTCTTAAAATTGCGACCGATGTATTCGCAATATTGCGATTACTAACTACTTAGCAGTTTCAGAGTAGCTTCAGACTTACTCTGCCTGTGCGATCAGTTCAGTGCTTGTCGTTCCTGGTTGACGTCACAAACACACCCAGCGTTCGCCCAGGCACTCCCACCGTTTCTCCGGCCACTCCTGCGTTTTTTCCGGAAACGGTAGCGTTTTCAGCCACACGCCCCTGAAACGCCGTGTTTCCGCCCAGTAACACCCATTTCCTGTCAATCACATTACGTTCGCCGGAGCGATGAAAAAGCCGTGAGTAAAATTACTTTCTACATAGCAAAGTTACTTGGCGCAGTCGCAGTGCGAACATTGCGCATGCGTACTAAGCGGATTTTCATTGCGATGCGATGAAAAATACCGAGCGAACAACTCGGAATGAGGGCCAATATACGTAAATAAATGCAATTCATCTGTAAAGGAAACACAATAAGTGTGAAATAGAATTAGGCAAAAATGTACTTACCGAGGTTTGGGTTTCATAGTAGGAATTCGATTTGAAACTTACTTTTTTTGCAACAATGTGTTTGTCAGCTGCAATCTTCCATTTTTCTGACCGTGCAAAGGTTCCACCTGATCCAAGATGTTTCACTTGATAACATATAGTGCTAAAATTGGTTATAGATTTTGTTAGTAGTAAAAATTGCAATCTCAATGATGAAGATCCTGGACGGTCTTTGTCATGATGATTGCAAAGTCTCTACATTTAAAGGACTAGAATAGCTTTAAACAAGAAGGAGATTCAATCTCCGGCCTTGCTATTGGGCACTTACCCCCTGCAGCAGTTCAAAATTGAGGCCTTCATCTCCATAAGACCTGGGCCCTGCTGCGAGCTATTATTATCCATTTGCATCCTGAAATATGGATTCAAACGTGTTTCTTTAAATATCATAGGGTAAGATAAATAGAGTAACAAAAATATACATTTATTAAATAGTGTGGCAGAGATAAACTTACAGTAGCTTGATGTTTTCAATAATCCAATACAACGTTGGCTTTTCTGTTCACAATGCTGTGTACATTGCATTTTGGGACAGCAAGTGCTTCCGTTCTTGTCAGAAGATCCAAAAGCTCTTCTGGTTGTTGTAGTCTGCAGGCAATTTGGAGCAGATGCAGAGTGAGTGCTACACTAGTTTTCAAAAAGTAAGCTGCAGGGTTTCACTCTGTTCATGGCAGAAAAAGTGGGTGCAAGCAGTTCTCTTACTTTGACCTTCTTTTACCAGGATGATTGGATGGGATGGGAAAGGGCGTTCTAAGGCAGGCCGGGTATTGTAAGGATGTGACTGAACTTTTGAAAACGTGAACTGACGAGGGCACAAATGAATATGCCTCTGGGAAAGAACGTATGGTTTGTGGTTGGTCAGGGCCGAGTTGAAAAATCAAAGATTATTAAAGGTATTAGCAGCGGCGATCCTTTTGTGATTAATGAGATATATTTAGCAGATGTTAATTTGTCGACTAGTGGGCATATTTTATGCTTTTATGTGTTTTTGTATGCAAATAAAAAGTTGCGTACACAAGATAATTTGTTGTTACCGCCATATTGTAGAGGTTTTACTGGTTTTATCGTAGTATTAGAATACATTTGTAGCAAATATATAATTACCCCCAGTAACCCCCATGGTTCCAGAGCCCCCCGTCTCATGGGTTATAACAAGGTTTTGATTAGTAAATAAACCAAACGTACCTCTTAGCAGCATGACACCATTTTCTACCAGGCCAGAGAGGAGATCCTTTTGTGATTAACGAGGAATATTCCTCAGATGTTGATTTATCGACTAGTGGGCATATTTTATGCTTTTATGTGCTTGTGTATGCAAATAAAAAATTGCACGCGCAAGATTATTTTTTTTTACCGCCACATTGAAGAGGTTTTACTGGTTTTATCGTAGTATTAGAATACATTTGTAGCAAATATATAGTTATCATAAGTAACCCCAATGATTCCAGAGGCACCCCTTTTATGGGTTATAACAAGTTTTTGATTAGTAAATAGTAAATAAGCCGTACCTCTTAGCAGCATGACACCATTTTCTACCAGGCCAGACAGGAGATTGCGGCTTCACAGGCATGTTTGTCTCCCCTTACAAGTACAGCAGGGCTCCCGCTACGTATCTGTTAAGAGGAAAAGTATATATGTAATTGATTGCAATCCATCTTCAAAGGTTTTGGGTTTCATAGTAGGAATTTGATTTGCAACTTACTTTTTTTGCAACAATGTGTTTGTCAGCTGCAATCTTCCATTTGTCTGGCCGTGCAAAGGTTCCACCTGATCCAAGATGTTTCGCCTGATAACATACAGTGCTAAGATTGGTTAAAGATTTGTTAGTAGTAAAAATTGCAATCTCAATGATGAAGATCCTGGACGGTGTCGAAGTCAAAAATATTACATAAAGGGAACATACAAACTACACACATTATGAGTCGCTATACTTGCAAATACGCGCAGCGAGCACAGCAATATATGGTAACACACGCATTTACACGGACATGCCACAGAGATGGATTCAACACTTATTTCATGCAGTACATAATTGTGGTGGTATCAAGTGCCAGACATCATGATGATTTAGAATTGTATATGATGGAGTGGTGTCATGTATGTGTATTATTTGAACGAAACCAGATAGACCGGTCATGTTTACTATCGAAGCAACCAGATTGATGTGTAGATTCATTTGATGCTTGTTGTGAAGTTGTGGGACATTGCAGCGGATAATTATGATTAAATGTATAAAAGCTAAAATCACTCTTATAAGGACAGTGGACAGGAAACTCAGGCCAGCCCTTTGGATGTCTTCAAGGCTGAACCTGATTACCATATACAAAGGGACTGGTGACTCATCGTGAACCCCTCCCCCAGAAACTAGATAACACATTGATCACAAAGGAGCTCAGTGGCTTTTTGGGTCCAGAGGATGAAGGAGTTGCTGGCAGATCAGTTGCTGTATTTATTTACAGAGAGAGAGAGAGACATAAGATGCATTGGAGGGAATAGAAATTGTTTTGCTGGCCTGTAACTGAAACTGTATGTAATGGCATGTAATTGTATGTAACTGTATGTTATTAACTGCTTACTGTGTGAGTTGTAATCATGTAACTATAGGTATAATGTACTTTGTAATATATATTGAATCCATATCCTTTTAATAACAAATATATACATCAATGAGCTTTGGAACTCAGATAATGTGTTGGTGTATTGTTTTCTCTTATGGGATGCAGTGTTTTGCGATGTATAGCGCACATTCATGGGATATGGTAATAAGAGGTGCAGGCATTTACAATATATATTAGAGCGGGCATTTTAAATATTTGTGAGAAATCAATTTGGCATTCATAACGGTCTTTGTCATGATGATTGCAAAGTCTCTACATTTAAAGGACTAGAATAGCTGTAAACAAGAAGGAGATTCAATCTCCGGCCTTGCTATTGGGCACTTACCCCCTGCAGCAGCTCAGAATTTAGGCCTTCATCTCCATTAGACCTGGGCCCTGCTGCGAGCTGTTATTATCCATTTGCATCCTGAAATATGGATTCAAACATGTTTCTTTAAATATCATAGGTTAACATGAATACAGTAACAAAAATATACATTTATTAAATAGTGAGGCAGAGATAAACTTACAGTAGCTTGACGTTTTCAATAATCCAGTACAACGTTGGATTTTCTGTTCACAGTGCTGTGAACCTTGCTGTTTGGGACAGCAAGTGCTTTCGTTCTTGTCAGAAGATCCAAAAGCTCTTCTGGTTGTTGTAGTCTGCAAGCAGTTTGGAGCAGATGCAGAGTGAGTGCTACACTAGTTTTCATAACGTAACCTGCAGGATTTCTCTCTGTTCATGGCAGGAAAGGTGGGCGCAAGCAGTTCTTTTATTTTGACCTTCTTTTACCAGGATGATTGGATGGGATGGGACAGGGCATTCTATCGCAGGCTGGATACTGTAAGGATGTGATTGAACTTTTGAAATGTGTGGTGACCAGAGCACAAATGAATATGCCTCTATGAAAGAACGTATGATTTGTGGTTTGTCAGGGCCGAGTTGAAAAATCAAAGATTATTAAAGGTATTAGCAGCGGCGATCCTTTTGTGATTAATGAGTTATATTTAGCAGATGTTAATTTATTGATTAGTGGGCATGTTTTATGCTTTTATGTGTTTTTGTATGCAAATAAAAAGTTGCGTACACAAGATCATTTGTTGTTACTGCCGTATTGTAGAGGTTTTACTGGTTTTATCGTAGTATTAGAATACATTTGTAGCAAATATATAATTACCCCCAGTGACCCCCATGGTTCCAGAGGCACCCGTTTCATGGGTTATAACGTGGCTTAGATTAGTAAATAAACCAAACGTACCTCTTAGCAGCCTGGCACCATTTTCTACCAGGCCAGACAGGAGATTGCGGCTTCACAGGCACGTTTGTCTTCCCTCACAGGTACAACAGGGCTCCCGCTACGTATCTGTTAAGAAGAAAAGTAACTATATACGTAAATAAATGCAATCCATCTGCAATGGAAACACAATAAGTGTGAAATAGAATTAGGCAAAAATGTACTTACCGAGGTTTGGGGTTTCATATTAGGAATTCGATTTGCAACTTACTTTTTTTGCAACAATGTGTTTGTCAGCTGCAACCTTCCATTTTTCTGGCCGTGCAAAGGTTCCACCTGATCCAAGATGTTTCACCTGATAACATATAGTGCTAAGATTGGTTAAAGATTTTGTTAGTAGTAAAAATTGCAATCAAAATGATGAAGATCCTGGATGGTCTTTGTCATGATGATTGCAAAGTCTCTACATTTAAAGGACTAGAATAGCTTTAAACAAGAAGGAGATTCAATCTCCGGCCTTGCTATTGGGCTCTTACCCCCTGCAGCAGCTCAGAATTTAGGCCTTCATCTCCATTAGACCTGGGCCCTGCTGCGAGCTGTTATTATCCATTTACATCCTGAAATATGGATTCAAACTTGTTTCTTTAAATATCATAGGGTAAGATGAATACAGTAACAAAAATATACATTTATTAAATAGTGTGGCAGAGATAAACTTACAGTAGCTGGACGTTTTCAATAATCCAGTACAACGTTGGCGTTTCTGTTCACAGTGCTATGAACCTTGCTGTTTGGGACAGCAAGTGCTTCCGTTTTTGCCAGAAGTTCCAAAAACTATTTTGGTTGTTGTAGTCCGCAGGCAGTTTGGAGCAGATGCAGAGTGAGTGCTACACTAGTTTTCATAACGTAAGCTGCAGTGTTTCCCTCTGTTCATGGCAGGAAAAGTGGGCGCAAGCAGTTCTCTTACATTGACCTTCTTTTAACAGGATGATTAGATGGGATGGGAAAGGACATTCTAACGCAGGCTGGATACTGTAAGGATGTGATTGAACTTTTGAAATGTGTGGTGACCAGAGCACAAATGAATACACATCTGGGAAAGAATGTATGGTTTGTGGTTGGTCAGGGCCGAGTTGAAAAATCAAAGATTATTAAAGGTATTAGCAGTGGCGATCCTTTTGTGATTAATGAGATATATTTAGCAGATATTGATTTATTGATTAGTGGACATATTTTATGCTTTATGTGCTTGTGTATGCAAATAAAAAATTGCACGTGCAAGATCATTTGTTGTTATCGCCACATTGTAGAGGTTTTACTGGTTTTATCGTAGTATTAGAATACATTTGTAGCAAATATATAGTTATCCCAAGTAACCTCAATGATTCCAGAGACACCCCCTTTCATGGGTTATAAAAAGTATTTGATTAGTAAATAAACCAAACGTACCTCTTAGCAGCATGACACCATTTTCTACCAGGCCAAAGAGGCGATTGCGGCTTCACTGGCACGTTTGTCTTCCCTCACAGGTACAGCAGGGCTCCTGCTACGTATCTGTTAAGAGGAAAAGTATATACATAATTGATTGCAATCCATCTACAATGGAAACACAATAAGTGTGAAATAGAATTAGCCAAAAATGTACTTACCGAGGTTTGGAGTTTCATAGTAGGAATTCGATTTGCAACTTACTTTTTTTGCAACAATGTGTTTGTCAGCTGCAATCTTCCATTTTTCAAAATGTACCTCTTAGCAGCATGACACCACTTTCTACCAGGCCATAGAGGAGATTGTGGCTTCACAGGCACGTTTGTCTTCCCTCACAGGTACAGTAGGGCTCCCTCTACATTTCTTTTAAGAAGAAAAGTAACTATATATGTTAATAAATGCAATTCATCTGCAATGGAAACACAATAAGTGTGAAATAGAATTAGCCAAAAATGTACTTACCGAGGGTTGGGGTTTTATAGTAGGAATTCAATTTGCAACTTACTTTTTTTGCAACAGTTTGTATGTCAGCTGCAATCTTCCATTTTTCTGGCCGTGCAAAGGTTCCACCTGATCCAAGATGTTTCGCCTGATAACATATAGTGCTAAGATTGGTTATAGATTTTGTTAGTAGTAAAAATTGCAATCTCAATGATGAAGATCCTGGACGGTCTTTGTCATGATGATTGCAAAGTCTCTACATTTAAAGGACTAGAATAGCTTTAAACAAGAAGGAGATTCAATCTCCGGCCTTGCTATTGGGCACTTACCCCCTGCAGCAGCTCAGAATTTAGGCCTTCATCTCCATTAGACCTGAGCCCTGCTGCAAGCTGCTATTATCCATTTGCATCCTAAAATATGGATTCAAGCATGTTTCTTTAAATATCATAGGGTAAGATGAATAGAGTAACAAAAATATACATTTATTAAATAGAGATGCAGAGATAAACTTACAGTAGCTTGACGTTTCTAATAATCCAGTACAACGTTGGCTTTTCTGTTCACAATGCTGTGTATTTCATTTTGAAACAGTAAGTGCTTCCGTTCTTGTCAGAAGATCCAAAAGCTCTTCTGGTTGTTGTAGTCCGCAGGCAGTTTGGAGCAGATGCAGAGTGAGTGTTGTACTAGTTTTCATAACGTAAGCTGCAGGGTTTCACTCTGTTCATGGCAGGTAAAGTGGGCGCAAGCAGTTCTCTTACATTGACCTTCTTGTACCAGGATAATTGGATGGGGTAGGGGAGAACATTCTTAGGCAGGCTGGATACTGTAAGGGTGTGATTGAACTTTTGAAATGTGTGGTGACCAGAGCACAAATGAATATGCCTCTGGGAAAGAACGTATGGTTTGTGGTTGGTCAGTGCCGAGTTGAAAAATCAAAGATTATTAAAGGTATTAGCAGCGGCGATCCTTTTGTGATTATCGAGGAATATTCCGCAGATGATGATTTATTGATAAGTGGGCATATTTTATGCTTTTATGTGCTGGTGTATTCAAATAAAAAAATGGCATGCTCTATATAATTTGATAATTTGTTGTTTCCGCCATATATGAGAGGTTTTACTGGTTTTAGTATAGTATTAGAATATATTTATAGCAATTATTTAGTTACCCCCAGTAACCCCCATGGTTCCAGAGGCACCCCCTTTCATGGGTTATAACAAGGTTTTGATTAGTAAATAAACCAAACGTACCTCTTAGCAGCATGACACCATTTTCTACCAGGTCAGAGAGAAGATTGCGGCTTCACGGGCACTTTTGCCTATTAGTACATTTACCTAACCGCAATATACTTCTTATAGCTGGAAAGTTACTAAGCTCAGTGTTTGTCCGAATTTGCAAATCACATACATTTAACAGAGACATAACACGGGAGTATTGGCTCAAACAGAAGTTCAAAACATGTTTCAGACAAACATGGGTGAGACACGATTCTAAGAAAATTTACCCGTGTCTGTGTAAGACACAGAGTAACAGTAGCAGAGTTTAGGAAAAAAATAAAAAGTAAAATCTCAGATAAACTTAATTCGGAATGTTGTACCTTTGTAACATGAAGCGGGAGCTGACTGTCATCTCTCCAGTAGGTTTTCCTATAATTCGATATTCCCTCTGAAAAATATCTCTTTTGGGGAACTGCTACTGTATATGGCGTCCACTTTATAAAAAATAATCTAATAAAAAACCCCTTTGGTTTCTGCTTTTTCCCAGGAGAGCGTGACCGTCAGGCTGCGTCTGACAGTTACACAGCATCTCAGTTGGCAGTTAAAGCAGAGGGGGCGGAGCTATGTATTCAAATGTCACATCACTGCAGTTGCCATGTTAATAATTTATTTATTTTATTTATTTACAGTTTCTTATATAGCGCAGCATATTCCGTTGCGCTTTACAATTGGAACAACAGTAATAGAACAAAACTGGGTAAAAACAGACAGAGAGGTAGGAAGGCCCTGCTCGCAAGCTTACAATCTATAGGGAAATAGGCATAGATACACAAGGATTGATGCTACCTATTGCATAATGGTCCACCAGATTGCTAGGTTCTTAATGGGTTGTATGATGATACCCCACAAAGTTATCCAAGTGTCAGGAGGGTGTGAGACTAAAGAAAGACATGATAAGTGATGTTATGAATACTCTACAGAGGATGTAATTAGATAGGGAAGCACTGAAGGTTATGTGGGTGGGTCTGGAATTTGATAGGCTTGTCTGAAGAGGTGTGTTTTCAGGGAACATTTAAAGGTTTGGAGACTAGAGGCGAGTCTTACTGTGCGTGGGAGGGCATTCCACAGAGTGGGTGAAGCCCGGATAAAGTCCTGTAATTTTGAGTGTGAACAAGTAATGCGTGTGGATGAGAGGCGTAGGTCTTGTGCAGAGCGGAGAGGTCGGGTAGGGAGATATTTTGAGATGAGTGAAGAGATGTATGTTGGTGCAGTTTGGTTAATAGCCTTGTATGTGAGTAAAAGTATTTTATATTTAATACGGTAGAATACCGGTAACCAATGGAGGGACTGACAGAGCGGATCTGCAGACGATGAACGCCTGGCAAGGAAGATTAGCCTCGCAGCTGCATTCAAAATGGATTGTAGTGGTGAGAGCTTATGTTTGGGAAGACCGGTCAGGAGACTATTACAATAATCAATGCGGGAGATAATGAGAGCATGGATTAGAGTTTTTGCTGTGTCTTGTGTAAGATAAGGGCGTATTTTGGATATGTTTCTTAGATGTATGTAACATGATCTTGAGACAGATTGAATGTGGGTAACAAAGGACAGTTCAGAGTCAAGAATGACATATATTTTGTAAACAAACTATAAATTATGAATAAATGCTATGTTACCCCCCCACCCGACACCCCAAAAACAAAAATGAACAACTCTGTATGTGGGAAATGTAATAGAGTGTGTATTTTTAAAACCGCAAGTTTTTTTGAAGGCATTTTGTAAACTGAGAGATTTAGAAAAGGACATAAAATCACATACAGTAGCGGTCTATGTACTAAAGCCTTGGAAAGAGATAAAGAGGATGGAGAGAAAGTGCAAGTCAATTAGCTCCTAAATGCCATGTTACAGGCTGTGTTTAAAACAAATGACATTTAGGAGGTGGTTGATTGGTACTTTATCTCTGTCCAGTTTATCTCTCCACAAGGCTACGTATACCCCATAGTCTTACACTGCTTTCTAAAATATTCAAATGTCAGGTATACAATCTGTGCAATGTAAAAATTAGCAGTTTTCAAAATGTCCAGTTTTTTAGACATAGTGTCAAGTGTGACAGCTAAATCTTGTTGCTTGTGCTACTGTACCTTGTGAAAATACTTTGTTGTCTCTCTCTATTGCCTATATTATTCAGCATTTCAAAATGTAGGCCTTCATCTCCATAAGACCTGAGCCCTGCTGCGAGCTGTTATTATCCATTTGCATCCTGAAATATGGATTCAAGCATGTTTCTTTATCATAGGTTAAGATGAATACAGTAACAAAAATATACATTTATCAAACAGAGATGCAGAGATAAACTTACAGTAGCTTGACGTTTTCAATAATCCAGTACAACGTTTGCATTTCTGTTCACGATGCTGTGTACATTGCATTTTGGGACAGTAAGTGCTTCCGTTCTTGTTAGAAGTTCCAAAAGCTCTTCTGGTTGTTGTAGTTTGGAGCAGAGTGAGTGCTGGACTAGTATTCATAGCGCAAGCTGCAGGGTTTCACTCTGTCCATAGCAGGAAAAGTGGGTGCAAGCAGTTCTCTTATGGGCCCTACTCACTGGCCGAGGTGCCCGACGGCCGATACGGCCGACGAGCGACCCGGCGGCGGGGGGGGCAGTGACGGGGGGAGTGAAGCTTCTTCACTCCCCCCGTCACCCGGCTCCATAGACGTGCAGGCAAATATGGACGAGATCGTCCATATTGGCCTGCATGCACAGCCGACAGGAGACCAGCGATGAACGAGCGCGGGGACGCGCATCGTTCATCGCTTAAGTCTCCACACTGAAAGATATGAACGAGATCTCGTTCATTTATGAACGAGATCGTTCATATCTTTCAAAATATCGGCCAGTGTGTAGGGCCCATTACTTTGATCTTCTTGTACCAGGATGATTGGACGGGGTAGGGGAGGGCATTCTAAGGCAGTCAGGGTACTGTAAGGTGTGATTGAAGTTTTGAAAACGTTCACTGACCAGGGCACAAACGAATACGGTATCTGGAATCCAGGTCGACACCACCTTAGATTGACACCTGAAATAGTTCAACATGTACAAAAGGTCAACATGAAAAAAGGTCGACATGTGTTTTTTAATTTTTTTTTAAACTTTTTCATATTTTACGATCCACGTGGACTATAATTGGGAAATGTAACCTTGCCTGATGTGAGCTATGCGAGGGGACACTGTGCACTAATTGAGGTTCCTGGTCACATTACAGAGAAAACGACACCAAAAAACCATAAAAAACTCATGGCGACCTTTTTCCATGCCGACCTTGTTCATGTCGTTCTATTGCCAATGTCGACCTTTTTCTGGTGTCGACATAAGGTGTCGACTAATTAATGTCAACCTAAGTGGTGTCGACCTAATTGATGTCGACCCTGAATCCCAGACCCACTAATACACCTCTGGGAAAGAACGTATGGTTTGTGGTTGGTCCGGGCCGAGTTGAAAAATCAAAGAATATTAAAGATATTAGCAGCGATGATCCTGATTGAGAAAAAGAAGGTGGAGCAGGCTTCTTAACCACTTGCCTGGCATGGTCGCATCAGATGCGACCATACCAGCAATTGTCTTATCTGACCCGGTCGCATAATGGCCCTCATTCCGAGTTGATCGCACCAAGCAACTTTTTGCTGCTGGTGCGATCAACTAATCTCCGCCTATGGGGCAGTGTATTTTAGCTTAGCAGGGCTGCGAACGCTTGTGCAGAAAAAAATGCTATGCTAAAAAAAATTCCTGCAAAACAAGACCAGCCCTGGACATACTTATCCTGTGCGACGGATCCAGGGATGATGGGCAAGGCATTGACGTCAGACATTCGCCCTCTGTTCGCCTGGACACGCCTGAATTTTCATTACCACTCCCAGAAAACGGCTCCAAACGGTGAGTTGCCGCCCCGGAACGCCTTCCTGCAGTCAATCTTTTTGCGGTCGCCATTGCGACCACTTTCTTCGTTGTCAACGTTGTTGCTTGGCAATGGCCGTCGCCGGGCAATGACATGCGTGCACATTACGGCCCCCGCGCTTGTGCAGTAGTTACCCGGTTGCAGCTGTGCAAATGAAAGCACGCTCCGATCGGGTCAGAATGACCCCCAAAATGCGACCAGTCTGATAGAGAGTGTTTGCAGCGGCATGGAAAAGAAACTTTTCTCCGCTGCTGCTGTCAGATGACACCGGAATGTCTCTCTGCCACCCTACACCCTCCCCCAGTGTTTGCCGTGCTGCCGATCACTACTGATCGGTCAGCACGGCAGAACCCCCCACCCAGCGGCTGCAGACAATAGCAGCCTCTGGGGAAGTGTTAATGACCCCCCTGTGTACCTGGTGGCTGTCCTGGCTTTCAAAATGTTGGTCGCTATGTTTCTGATGGTCACGATGTTCCAATGTTGGCGACCAATGTTCCCATGTTTGGAAAAAAAAAAATTCAAATATATATATATATATATATAAAAAATATATATATTTTTTAAACTAAAATCATTTTGATAAATACACATTCAACAATTAATTCACTCATAAAATAAACCCAATGTTTTCTGATCGTTTTTTCGGAAAATAATTTGTTAGGTAAGTAGGTAAAAGCAGGGAATGGTTGCTAGAATTAAAGTTGAAGGATATAGAGGGAGTACAATTGGCTGCAAAAAGTATAAATTATAAAGGGCATAAACAGCAGGTAATAGCCATTGAGAAGATGGGAATGCTGTGTACCATTTGCTTATTGCAGCAGGGAACAGTAGAAATTAGCAACAAGATACAGAAAGCTGTAGACTGTATACATACAGAAGCCTACAGATGGAAAGGCTGCAACAATCTGGATCATGCAGATTGTTTCTGTAAAGTTCAGAATCTGCAAGTAATGGACTGGCACATTTAATTGTAATGGCTATGTTCCAGTACTTTCTAAATCTTGTGTGTCTTTTATATGAATCTTCATTTGGCTTCAAATCATTGTTCAAAAATATGTTAAACAATAGAAAAGAATATAGGGCCTGAGTGGGGTGGTCTTCAGTTTGCCAGCTGTGAGGATCCCGGCGCACAGTATACCGGCACCGGAATCCCGACAGCCGGCATACTGACACCTTTCTCCCTCTTGGGGGTCCATGACCCGCCTGGAGGGAGAATATATAGCGTGGCGCGCGTAGCGCGCCACCGTGCCCGCAAGGGGCTCATTTGCGCTCGCCCAGCTGTCGGTATGCCGGTGGTCGGGATTCCAGCGCCGGTATGCTGGCCGCCGGGAGTCCGGCCACCAGCATACCCTACTACACCCCCTAATTCAGAGGTGTACGCTATGCCGAGGTTTTCCCAATTGAGCTATTATCAGCAGACAGCGCATGTGCTGCGATCGCACTGCGCATATGTAAAGATACCTTTGCGACTCGGTTCGCAGTGAGATTTTTTTTATGCAGAGTGATTGACAGGAAGTGACTGTTTTGTAGGCGGTAACGGAGAGTGGTGGCAAAAATGCAGGCGTGTCATGGCCATTTTCAAAGCGTATATCTGATATCAGCTGCGATCATGTACACAGAGACACATGGCGCCTGTGTCGCTCCTGCTGCGGCTTATCTGCATAGCATTAGAACTACTCGAGCAGTTGACGTTCTCCATTGTTGCGTGTAGGCTGCAAATGTGTATGCAGTTGCAAATGGGTTTGCGATGGCTCCGGTGGGATAATAGATCAGTTAAAGGTGAAGGAATATATTTACTACTGTAAGTAGTGGATTTTCAAAACTTTCAATTTTTAAAAATTTTTATCTGACACTTTTAAAGAGCAATAATAGTGATTTACTATTATTGCCCTTTAAATTTACTTAGTAAATACATATACCCCCAAAAAGAGTTAATTTCCAGCACACACAGATAGATACTTACCCCTCCAGAGTCCCGCGGCGGCCCTTCACTGCAGACACAAATGACTAGGGAAATAGCCACCTCGGCCATTTCCAAATAATTTGCTCACGTACAATGGAGATTACCTTGGGAAAAAGGTTTGTTCGCCACTTTCCCTGAGACCTGCGCATGCGCAGTAGACTCCAGTATAATACAGTCTACTTGTTGCCAGAGAGGAGGGGGCCCGCAACAGAGGCTGCACGTGAGCCCTCTCCTCTCTTAAAACACCCCTGCTTGATTTCCCCCTATAGAGATGAGGAGCAGCGTTATCCTTTTATTATATAGGATATGTGTGGGGGGTTTTTCATGTTTTTTTATTATGCACATCATGATACAGTTAGCTCCTGATTTTGAATAAATATAGCTTGTTACCACACCAGATTTTGTTAAACAAACATTTGAGTTTTGTTTTTCAGAACTAATGCTGTAAATATGCTATAATCCACAGGATTTATATACTCAAGTGACTTAATTGTATTGGCAAAGAAAATGACTTACAACACAATCTATCAGGCTTCATAAATGCCTTGCTGCATTTTATCTTGAGCAAAACTCTAGCTCTCTGCTTTATGCCGCATGTTATGGTGTAGGCCATAGCTCATTCGGCTGATCAGTAATAAAAAGAAATATATGAAGCAGTAGGTATGCAGACATAGAAGTACATAAAAATGCTTTGTGTCCTGACCGCCACATAACTTTAAAAAAATAAAAAAGTAAAAAAAAAAAATATGAAAGTTACAATCAGACGCAATTGTTCATTGCCACAACGAGGATGATAGTAACATTCATTTTAAAAGGGCAGATCAACCATAATTCAGTTTATAAACTGAGAAGCTGGTTGTGAGTGTCTAGATGAATATTCATTAGAATCTCTTAATCTGCCATCGACTGTGATTCATTAGGCATATGTAAATATTACTCACTTTAATTACCCCTAAACTGACTTAACATAATGTTGTCATTAGCAAATTATTAGTTATTTGTGTAACTAATGGTACATTATGGTGTGCACGTTAAATTGTCAGATATATGATTGCAATTATGACGATGCTTTATGCTAGGTGCCTTTAAACTGTTCCATGAAATATAATACAGACAAATCAAATCTTGCATGCTAATAACACAGTTCTCAGAACTTTTTTTAGTATTTACTGTCTGCTATTTCACCAATAGATGTAGACTATGCTGAAGTACTTAAAGAAAACCTAATCGGATGGTATTTTTTATTTCCTTGTATTTATATTTTACTGACTTCATTTTTTCATTCATTTATGTTTCCTGAGTGCTCTGCATAGACCCTATTTTGGGAATAGAATTTTGATTATTGATTAGTAAGTGTAATAAAATACAAGTGAACAGCCAGTGCACTTCATTTTTGAAGTGTGCTAGTTGTACATTGGAAAAATGGACCCAATGATCTGTCCACCACATATCACGCCTGCTATTAGCCCTTTTGTTAGCTATATCTGGAAGCCAAGGGATAGTATAGAGGATAAATTGGGAGCGATACAAAAAAAGTAAGTGACTTGTTAAAACCATGTTGCACTACAGGGGGGCAGATTTAAAATGTCCAGACGGATTTAAGGTGGGTATTCACAGTACGATGTGTACCCACCAATGCAACGGACAATCTGAGGGCCGACATATGTGATCTTTAACCACTTTCCCAGATCTTTTGAACATGCAGAAAGATCAGGGCAAGCGACGGGAGTACCCCACATGGAAAGATTGGTCGTCTGATCGATCGGGAATGGCCAATTCATTTGATAAATAATACCTGCGTATGCCCCTGCAGGGGGTGGTTGCTGGTGTGGGCTCCCTTGTCTTGGGTGCTCAGGGCCCCCCGAGGGCTTAATCCGGCCCATATTTTCAGGGTTCACTCAGATTCATTTAATGAAAACTGCAAAATGTGGGGCCCCAGTTGCTTTGGGGGCGTAAGCTGGAGCATGGCAAATATATAAACTTTAGCTCACCTTGGGGGGGATAGGGCACTGCTAAGGACCCCCGGGCCACAAGTGTTCCAAACTTTGCAAGTACCACAAACAATGACCTAATACCAGAAAATATGGGGTACCTAACTCGAAAGTTCTGTCTTGGGACTCCATCGTAATTGGCCTTCATATCTGTTAAATCTGAGGGGGGGGACTTTACAAGTGTTATCTGCATTGTGAAAAAAGTAATCACTGAAAGTACTGTGCAGCACCTTTTTTGAGCTGTCCATTGTGTTGATAGCTTGTCACCCCCTGAGCAGTTAGATATACAGTAACTGACACGACGTGTTATCCCTCCGCAGTTTGTGTTATGGTCAACTTACCCACTTGTGTTATGTTCTCCCCACTCATATTATGCACCGCTCCCCCCGCTTGCATTAAGCTCATTATATTATGTCAACATAACATAAGATTTCTAGTGTAAATCCATCAAACATATTATTAGGTTATGCAAACAATGGGGGTAAATCGTAGATGTGCTAAATTTAGCACATCTACGATCAGCTTCCCTGACATGCGGGGGGACGCCCAGCACAGGGGTAGTCCGTCCCGCATGTCAGGCCCTACCCCATCGTACAAGTACAAAAGTGCTTTTGTACTTCAGGAGTAGCTCCCTACGAGCACAGCTCCTGCACGTTGGCATGGATCTAGTCAACACTGCCCGGGTAGCAGCAGCTGCGTGTTACATCACGCAGATGCCGCGGCCCACCCCCCTGAGCGGTGGCCAAATGCCGCCGGCCCGCCTCCTCCTGCCCAACGACCGCCTCTGCCTGTCAATCAGGCAGAGGTGATCGCAGGGCAAAGACAGCCGTCGGCGCCGGCGCATGCGCACTTCAGATCTGAAGCAGCGATCAGGTCTGAATTAGGCCCATTGTTTGCATTTGGATTCTGGTGGAGAATTTCTGGAATTTTCTGCTCCTTTCAAGGCAGCAAAAACCACAAATTGTTTGGCCCTAATTCCCAAAGCTGTTAGAGCGCTGGTCTGCATATTTTTACTCAATATTAATTGGCAAGGCTTTATGCAGAAAAGAAAAATGGCATCTTAATAAATGATGGTATCGCTTTCAATCCTAAATGCAATATATTTCTCACAACATGAGCATGCTTCTTTGTGCGATATCTGGACCTCAACATCCTCAACACTTCAAATATATTCAGAGATTGTTAGAGTTAGCTGCACAAAGATAGAAAGGTCTTGTACCAGTGACATCGATATCTACATAGGGGCGTATTCAATAATTGGCGGAAGCTGCCGTCTTGTCGGAAAGATGGTAGCTTCCGACAGGTTTAGGTTGGAAGGGGTTTCGACCTATTCAATGCCAATCTTTTTTCCGACAAATCAGGAATTCCCGACTTGTCGGAAACCACATGGATTGTCGGGATCCACGTTGGCTGTCGGAAGCGCGGCCAAATCTGACAGGTTTTAGCCCCGTTTCCGACAATGTCAATCCGACTTTAAAGAAATTCGGATTGCTATTGTCAGAAACAGGCCAAACCTGTCGTGTTTGGCCCGGCATTGAATACTAATCTGTCAGATCCTTTCCGTTGGAAAGGATCTGACAGTTATTGAATATAAGTATAAATCTTTAGGCCCATACACACTAGACGAGAAAATAAAAGATATCGCTCAGTTTTATAATCTCGTCTAGTGTGTACACTCAATGTCGTTAACGATGTGCACTCCCGCCCATCGTTTATGACCCCATGTACAGATGAGGGAGGTCCTCGTTAAAAACAGCCATGCTATAGATACTGCATGGGCGTTGTTGCCCCCACCGTTGCTACCTTCCCTGCTAGCAACGGCAAGTGTGTATGCACTTGCCAATGCCAGCACCCCGCCGGAACCCAGCTGATGCCAATATCGGCGTCGGTGGGGGTCGTTTAGTGTGTATGGGCCTTAACTCTAACCTATACTGTATATTCAAATGTATCATAAGTTGAAAGTATCTTATACGGGAATGATGCAGCAGTTCTAGGGTTTCTATGCAATTATTAAAAAATAATTGTAATACAATGTAATTTTACTTCCTAATGCCCTAGAAATATAATTTCATACAGTATGAAAAGGAAAAGTATGGTGCAGAGGACTTTACTAGGGACAGGAAATTTGGATGATAAGCCTTAACTGTGTGTTTTATTTGGAAACCAGAAACAACTGGCAATTGTTTAGCTTAAAGTGCTTTAATAAAAGCTTCATACCTGACCCCCTATGCGCTTCAACATCTGTGATGATGTGGCTGGTGAAAACAAAGTATTTGTTCAATATCCCCCATGGACTCCAATATTGACTAGGACTATTCACACCATGAATTAAATGCTAATTGTCTATAGCCAACTTCATCAATTTCAACAGAAGGATTTTTTTTTTACTTTATTTTGTTATTGAAAGGGCAATACACGTGAAGTACTTTACATTATTTCTGTTTATGTAGGCAAGTAGGAGGGAGATACAGATGCTCAGAAACCCTCCTGCAGAACAGATTTGACAATTACAATCTAATTAAAGGACAACTGTTGAATAACATAGACTTATTGTTCTATCTATCTATCTATCTATCTATCTATCTATCTATCTATCTAGGGGGCCCTGATGAAAATTACATTGGATTGAAACCGACATTGGGTATAATTTGGGATTTAATTTCATTCAAACATATTGATCCGAGACAGAGAAGGATGCAATGTTGATATCGGACGCAGTACAGTGATTTTCGAGCATTTGTGTTCAGTAATGGGATAGTGGCTGTAACATTTGTATATTTTCACACAACCGCTGGATCCGGAATTGTGGCTACAATGGTATTTGTGACCGTCTCTGAATCAGGACCATTCTACATTGTTCATTCTAAACTACTGAGTGTTTTTTTCATCAGAGTGTATGTGATAATTCTTCTTTCTATGGATCTAGCAACTTAATTTCTGAGCTCTCTCTTTTTCTTTCTGTATCTCTCTCCCTCTCTTTTCTCTCTCTCACTCTCTCTCTTTCTGTTTGATGTTTTAATGCACTCTGAATTTAAAGCATGGAGCAAACAATCAAATGGAGATAGAACAGAAATTCTAGAATCATTTTGTTTAACAAAATGTAATCAAAATTTTTGACTTAGCAAAGTTCATTTTGTAGACACACTCATGGCATTCTTTCTACAATGGAAATCAAATATTGTTTGGGAAGTTCTTCCCAACATTGTTGCAGAAGTTCCAACAAAAATGTTGCTCTTGAAGGTTGCTTTGTCTTCACCCTTCTGTCAAGTTCATTCTAGATGGGCTGCAAGCTTAAATGTTTTGATCAAACAATGACAAAACACACAGATTGCAGTATATTGTTACTGTCGACAGCAAAAGTCTTTCTGTTTTGTACACATATATGGCATGTACAATATGGGTAAAACCAAGCGTGGGCATTTCTGCAGCGGGGTACACTGTGTTCCACAGGGAATACATTGGGGTGTAGAGATGGATCTTGATCCAGAGGCACCAACAGGCTAAAGCTTTAGACTGTCCCAGAATGCATTGCAGGGCCTCCTCTATAACCCTGCTTCCAGGCACTGTGAGCTCGGTTTTAGAGTTGGTGCCTGCATGAAACAGGTCACTTAACAGGGGGGCTGCACTAGGCAGCCCTGAAAAAGTTTTTTAGAAGACTTCACGGGCTGCAGCACGTCATATGTCAGCGTGACATACTGTGCTGCGGCTCCATCACCTTCACAGCAGTGTCGCATACTCCCGCTGGCTCTGTTCACGGGTACTTGTGACGGAGGAGCTCCGGTTCCTAGGCACACCACCGCAGATGCTCTCCTGGATCGCGTGGCTGCTACTAAGGGAGGAGGTAAGAGGGTTCCCCAGATGAGACCCACCATTATACACGTTCCAGTCGAGGTTTACGGAGATGGACCGCTACGCTGGTGTGGACACTGTGACAGAGCAGGGACCCCACTATATCCACTAGGGCATGGGAGTAAAATACTTGGATAGTAAAATATCCACTTTAATAAGGCTCCATAGTACCCAGTGGTGAGGACCAGCAAAGGAGAAAAGGCGCTTGACCTGTAGCCCCTCCCCCAGCTCCGGGCACCATCTACTGCTGGTGTTCCCGCCCTGGAGCTGCATCACACTCTCCCTCAATCCCTGACTGAGATTCTGGATGCCATCTTCTCACAGTAGCTGCGACTGGTCTCCGGGACTGCAGGGCAAGGTCTCCTCTGTAAATCCGCCTTATTCATCAGCGCAGGGCCGGATTAACAATGGGGCGGATGGAGCTGCAGCTCCAGGCCCCCCATTGAAAATAGGCCCACAGCAAACTGACAGCATTGACAGGAAAAAACATTTTCCTGTCACAGACTGCCAGCAGCGTCCTCTCTCCCATGTCCCCTCCTCCTCCGGCTCCAGCACTCTCAC
The DNA here is from genome assembly GCF_028390025.1 of Pseudophryne corroboree. Taxonomy (NCBI): domain Eukaryota; kingdom Metazoa; phylum Chordata; class Amphibia; order Anura; family Myobatrachidae; genus Pseudophryne; species Pseudophryne corroboree. The sequence goes on along the minus strand of NC_086447.1, from coordinate 561,205,853 downwards.
CTGAGAGAAGTAACGGAGCCGTGCAGGCAGTATGCTGCCCGACCCTCCCTCTCCAGTCTCTCCTCCGGGGTCCTGCTCTCACTCACAGGCCCAAGCTCCGCCCCTCCAGACTGCACGGAGAGCTGCTGTTGCAGGAAGCCTGGCAAGTGTAGTGATGGCTTCTTGAGTAATGTGTGTATACAGTTTGTGTGTGTACTGAATGTGTGTACTGTGTGTGTGTGTGTGTGTGTGTGTACATTAGGTGTGTGTATATGGTGGGTGGGTGTGTGTATATGTGGTGGTGTGTGTGTGTACATTAGGTGTGTGTAGTGTACTCTGTATATGGTGTGTGTGTGTGTGTGTGTGTGTGTGTGTGTGTGTGTGTGTGTGTATATGGTGGTGGGTGTGTACTGTGTGTGTGTATATATGTGGTGGTGGGGGGGTGTACATTAGGTGTGTGTAGTGTACTGTGTGTATATGGTGGGTGTGTGTAGTGTGTGTGTGTGTGTATATGAGGTGGTGGAGGTGTGTACATTGTGTGTGTATATGAGGTGGTGGGTGTGTACTGTGTGTGTGTATATATGTGGTGGTGGGGGTGTACATTAGGTGTGTGTAGTGTACTGTGTGTATATGGTGAGTGTGTGTGTGTGTGTGTGTGTGTGTGTGTGTGTGTGTATGTATGCGAGGTGGTGGAGGTGTGTACTTTGTGTGTGTATATGAGGTGGTGGGTGTGTACTGTGTGTGTGTGTGTGTGTGTGTGTGTGTGTGTGTGTGTGTGTGTGTGTGTGTATATATGTGGTGGTGGGGGTGTGTGTAGTGTACTGTGTGTATATGGTGGGTGTGTGTGTGTATATGAGGTGGTGGAGGTGTGTACTTTGTGTGTGTATATGAGGTGGTGGGTGTGTACTGTGTGTGTGTGTGTGTGTGTGTGTGTGTGTGTGTGTGTGTGTGTGTGTGTGTGTGTACTTTGTGTGTAGTGTTTATATGTGGTGGTATGGGTGTTTCTTCTGTTGACAGCTGTCTGTCCATTAAGGTAAAAAGTGGATGGGAAGCTATAGTTAAATATACATGAATGCGAGCACAGTACTACTTTAGTGCCCTACGTTCTGTTCATCCTTTGCTGTGGGGATGACCAACTGAGCAGCAGTCAGAAATTCAAGCAAATATTTAGCTGAAGAAGGAAAGTATTGTATAAAGGGCCTGTCATGCAGCAATGTGGTTATGTAACTTTTGTTATATCCAGAAAGCTGCAAAACATAAAAAAAACTGAGTCATGGTATAGATAATTGAGAATACTGACAAGTAATGTGGTCAATCAGTTATTATCTAGCATATATCATAATCGGGAACATTCAGATTTACAGTCTGGTTCTGAAGTCAGTGCTTTAGTTACATTTATTGGGCTAACTGTAATTTAGCAACTCTAGGGCAGATTTATTAAGCTCGGTGAAGTGATAAAGTGGAAGGTGATAAAGCACCAACCAATCAGCTCCTAACTGTCATTTTTCAAACCCAGCCTGTAACATGGCAGTTAGGAGCTGATTGGCTAGTACTTTATCTCAGTGCAATTTATTACTTCACTAGGCTTAATAAATCTGCCGCTGAATCACATGCAAATTATTGTGGTAATTTAATGTGTTCTTAGTGTTTTGTACAGCTTGGAGAATATATAACAATGTGTGTTTGCAATAATCTACTAGTAATTGTTACACTTGATATTATAAAGAAATCTGCTTCTAAGCTGAGTACACGTTATCCAATTCGAGCAGATCAGCTAATAATTGTCTGATTGGCCCAATAATTGCATGGCTTGTATGCAGAAGCAGTAGCTGATAAATGGCTTCAAACGCTCCTGCAATGGTCAGATCAGGGGGGCGGAGTATAGGGCGTTGCACAGGCTATCTCCTTCCCGATCTCCCAATCCCATTGTAGAGTACACAATGAGTAAGAAATTGGTGCGCACCATTCCAATAATCACTCGTCGTATTGGAGTGTTTTTTTGGATAGTGATCAATTTTCTTATCGTGTGTATCCATTTTAACAGATCACAATGGAAAATTGATAATCTACAAGATTCAATCTGCACATCAAATGTAAGCATGGCATAATTCATAGCTGACATCCTGCGTTGTATGTACCAAGATAGATAAGGTCATATCATATAGTGGCTCTTTCCTTACTGACATCATGGACCGGATATAATGACGCCTGAGTTTGGCGGGCTTGTGGAATACTGGCTGAACTCTGACTCTTTTTAAAGGGGCAATAACTTGCAAGGCATGGTTTTGCCTTGCAAGTAAAAGTCTGAGTTCAGCCGGTATCCTGCACGGCCGCTAAACTCAGGTGTCATTACATCCGCCCCGTGTTTATTATAAATAGTAACATTTGTACATCTTCTGTTCGCTTAATATATGGGTAGTGGTTGAAAGTGTGTTGGTGTGCTCGCCCCCATTTCTAACAAAGAACATTATGCAAAAAAAGGGGCGTGGCTTTGTGGTGAAGGGACATAACTCATACACAGGCAGGGAAATAAATAATGAAGTTATCAAATAAAGATATATAGGCAGTCTTTTATGAACTGAGATATCTCATAATAATGGTACCAGGAATCTCTTTAGGTCCTGGTCTAATAGTATGTGCACTTTCAACTGACCTTCCATTCAGTGTAATTCTAATTTGAGATTCCATTGATGCAGCAAGCTGATAGTGTTTATAGGAGCCGGGGGAGCGGGTGACTCGCCCCTCCTACCTGCCCGATGGATCTGGGGAGAAGGCTGTGACTTTGGTGTGCAGGCTAGGAGTCACCGGGTGTGTTGTAGAGTGGTTGCTGGCACCGCACATGCTCCTGGTCTGCACATGCTGCTGGCTCAGCTCATAGCCCCGTTACCTGGAGCTATTAAACGTCCGTCCACTTCTGGTTGTCCGAGGGGGGGGCGGGGAGGGGTGTCGTGTGGTTGCGTAGGGACTCAGAGTAGATGGTCCTAATACCGGTATACATACATAGACAGTACAATACATGACAAAAAGCAAGAAACATGAAAACATTTAAAATGCCATTTGAATAATGCAGTGGCAAGAAGTAATATTTCTGCTGACCTATTTGATTGGAGAAAAATCCCTGTTTTCCCCTATTTTTCCTAAGCAATTTAACCTAAGGAATACATTTTTCCAATTTTTACCTGTTTGTAGAGGTACAAAAGCACTGAAGGGAGAGTAAACCGCACAGATTTTTCTCCAATCAAATAGGACAGCAAAAATATTTCTTCTTGCCATCGCATTATTCAAATGTCATTTTAAATGTTTCTTGTTTTTTTGTCATGTATTGTATTGTACTGTCTATGTATACCGGTAGTAGGACCATCAGCATTATATAAACCATATAAACTAAATAATATGGAGATTTTCTGCATTATATCCTAATAAATAAATTGGATTACACCAGATTTTAAAAGTAAACTGTGTTTGTGTGTATATGGTGTGGTGGGGTTGTTTGTGTGTACTTTGTGTGTGGAAGTAATGTGTACTGTGTGTATGTATATGTGGTGGTGGAGGTGTGTGTACTTTGTGTGTGTGTGTAGTTTGTACTGTGTGTGTATATGTGGTGGTGTGTGTGTACTGAGTGTGTACACGTGGTGGGGGCATGTATACTTCTTATGTGTATAGTGTGTACTGTGGGTGTATGTACTTTGTGTGTCTAGTGTGTGCTGTGTGTGTATGTATATGTGTGTGTACTTTGTGTGTGTACTGTGTGTTTGTATATGTGGGGAGGTGAATGTGTTAGTGGGCACTGTGATGTTGAAATTGATAAATGAATGGCTTATGACTGCTAGATGAGGGTAGTTAACGGGTGCTGCCATGTGTGTGTAGTAAGGGGTGCGGCCTGTGTGTGTAGTAAGGGGTGCTGCTGCCGTGTGTGTGTAGTAAGGCGTACAGCCATGTGTGTGTAGTAAGGGGTGCTGCCATGTTTGTGTAGTAAGGGGTGCTGCTGTGTGTGTAGTAACGGGTGCTGTTGTGTGTGAGTGTAGTAACAGGTTCTGGTGTGTGCGTGTCGTAACGGGTGCTGCCGTGTGAGTGTAGTAAGGGGTGCTGCTGTGTGAGTGTAGTAGGGGGTGCTGCTGTGTGTGTGCAGTAAAGGGTGCTGCTGTGTGAGTGTAGTAGGGGGTGCTGCTGTGTGTGTGCAGTAAAGGGTGCTGCTGTGTGAGTGTAGTAGGGGGTGCTGCTGTGTGTGTGCAGTAAAGGGTGCTACTGTGTGAGTAGTAGGGGGTGCTGCTGTGTGTGTAGTAACGAGTGCTGTTGTGTGAGTGTAGTAACTGGTTCTGCTGTATGTGTGTAGTAACGGGTTCTGCGGGGTTAGTGTAGCAACAGGTGCAGCTGTGTGAGTATAGTAATAGGTGCTGCTGTTAGTGTGCTGCTGTGAGTGCCCCTCCACATCACTAGTCACACCCTCAGCGGCCCCATATAATAGGCCCTTTGTAAATTTCAGCTCCAGGCCCATGTGGACCTTAATCTGGCACTGCATCAGCGCTGTGATTTTACAGAAACTTAAGTATTCTACATGTCATTTTAAGACAGTGTTAGCTAAGAACAAGTGCACTTCTGCCAGAATATATTGTACGAGTACTCTGATATATACATCCGGTCTCGGACCGCGCATTGTTTTATATATATATATATATATATATATATATATATATATATATAGACAGGGGCGGATTGGGAAACAAAAGTGGCCCTGGAAAAATTTCTAAAAGTGGCCTCATGTGGGTGGCACCAAACCAACTGTAGGCGAAACCAATATCAAAGTAGGCGGGATTAATACTTCAAATTAATATTACACCTCATAACCCAGTGATCACGCTGAGTCGAAAAAAAAGTGGGTCCCAGGGACCCCTCACTTTTAAAAATTGGGGTCCTACCTGTCCTATTCTGGGTCCCATCGGAATGAAGGTTCTTATTAATCTTATTAATGATTCAAATATAAAAACACAGAGTTAATGATTCAAATACAAAAACACAGAGTTGATTTGGAAAGTACAAAAGTTGCAAAGGGGAGGGGGGGGGGGGGGGTGACAGTGCTGCTGGGCTGTGTAGCATACAGGACACCCTGCACCAGAGCTGTAACTAGACATTTTGGCGCCCTTTGGCAGAAACAGAATTGGTGCTCCACCTGCTATACCCAAAAGAAGGGACAGTGCGCGCAAAGGCGCGCAGCAAAAATTTAGGGGAGTGGCTTTGTGGGGAAGGGGCGTGGCCACATAATAGTGCCAATTAACATTACACCACACAGTAGTGCCACTTATACACATTGCACCAGGTAGAACCTCCTATACACACTGCGCCAGGTAGAGCACGTTATACACTTTGTGCCGGGCAGAGCACATTATACACATTGCACCTTGTACAGCACATTATACACATTGCACCAGGTAGAGCACGTTATACACTTTGCGCCAGGTAAAGCACGGTATACACATTGCACCAGGTAGAGCACGTTATACACTTTCCGCCAGGTAAAGCACGTTATACACATTGCACCAGGTAGAGCACGTTACACACTTTGCACCAGGTAAAGCACGTTATACACATTGCACCAGGTAGAGCACGTTACACACTTTGCACCAGGTAAAGCACGTTATACACATTGCACCAGGTAGAGCACGTTACACACTTTGCACCAGGTAAAGCACGTTATACACATTGCACCAGGTAGAGCACGTTACACACTTTGCGCCAGGTAAAGCACGTTATACAGATTGCACCAGGTAGAGCACGTTACACACATTGCACCAGGTAGAGCACATAGACATACATTAAACAACCCCCCAAAAAAATATGTAGTCAGCGTCATTACACACATAAAGACCTGTTATATGCAGTACTAAGCTCGATGTGATTTGGTCTATAGCAGAACAAAGACAGACTAGAACCATCCACCTGGGGCAGAAAGGGAATGGGTGCCAACCAGCCAGGTAAAGGGTGTCAACCACCCAGGGCCAGGGGGAGGGATGAGGGGGCACAATGTTGCGGGGGGAGGGGTGAGGGGGCACACTGCTGCCGGGGGGAGGGATGAGGGGGCACACTGATGCCGGGGGGAGGGATGAGGGGGCACACTGCTGCCGGGGGGAGGGATGAGGGGGCACACTGATGCCGGGGGGAGGGTTGAGGGGGCACACTGTTGGCCAGGTGGAGGGATGAGGGGGCACACTGTTGGCCAAGGGGAGAGATGAGGGGGCACACTGCTGGCCAGGGGGAGAGGGGGAGGGATGAGGGGGCACACTGATGCCAGGGGGAGGGATGAGGGAGCACACTGATGGCCAGGGGGAGAGATGAGGGGGAACACTGATACCGGGGGGAGGGATGAGGGGGCACACTGCTGGCCAGTGGGAGGGGATGAGGGGGCACACTGCTGGCCAGGGGTGGATGAGGGGGCACACTGTTGGCCAGGGGGGGATGAGGGGACACACTGTTAAACAGGGGGGGATGAGGGGGCACACTGCTGGCCAGGGGGAGGGATGAGGGGGCACACTGTTGGCCAGGGGGAGGGATGAGGGGGCACAATGCTGCTGACAGGAGGGGAGATGGGGACACTCCAATGCTGTCAGGGGGAGATAGGGGGGGGCCAAGCTGGTACTGGCATGGGGAGATAGGGGGTCACACTGGCACTGTCAGGGGGGATGGGGGCACACTGATGCTGGTAGGGAGGATATGGGGCACACTGGTGCTGGCAAGGGGGGCAGGAGGCCTCTCACAGTCACGCACCCACATGACGGGACTTACCGCCAGAGCAGCGCGGACGCAGCAGCCAGGAAGCCTCCCCCTGGTGATCCTCCCCGCAGTACAGCTCCTGTGAACAGGAGTCTTGGAGGAGTGGCTGCGCCTGCAACACGGTGGACCCAGCTGTCTAGATAGCGGCCGCTGGCCGCAGCGGTCACCGGCCGCAGCGGTCACCAGTAAGCAGGTGACAGGGAGGAGGGGTTATGGCCGGCTCTCCTGACAGCGACCGCTACCCGGCTCACTAATAAGCATGTGATGTGGAAGGCGGGCCGGCTGGCTCTCCTGACAGCGGCTGCGGCACTCACAAGTTGGCAGATGACGTAGAGGGGGATGGTGCCACTCATGACAGGCGGCCCCGGACCCCGATCGGCCCGCCGGGGTATTCCCCGGTAAAGGCAATGGCCAATCCGGCCCTGTATATAGATATATATATATATATATATAGATATATAGATATATATTTACTAGTCCAGTGCAGTTTTATTGTCTGACTGGAATAATTATCTGCATTGTCCCTTAAAAGGGAGTACCTCCAAGTTCTTTTTGGAGTCCAGGTCCACCTTCCATTACCTCAACCACAGAATTCGGCGAGCCAGGATGGATGTAGTCGACACTTACACCTGCCACAGAGGACTCCTCCTGAATATATTGGGAGGCGGTGGTAATATGAGACAGATATTGTCTGGCAGTGTCAGATTTATCCTGAGGCAGGTCTTCCTCTATTGCCTGAACCCATGCTTCAATTCCTTTTGCAGCCCAGTAGGCTGCTATTGTAGGTCTATGTACAGCACCTATAAGGGAGTAAATAGACTTCAGGCATCCCTCCACACGCTTATCTGTCGGTTCCTTCAGTGAGGTGACAGTGGTGACAGGTAGAGTCACAAGACGGGTGACATGGGAATCCAGCGGCGATTAATTTTCCTACTTGTTACACAACTCAGCAGGGAGAGGATAACAAGCTAGCATCTTTTTAGACAGGGAGAATTTATTTCCTGGAGAAGACAAGGGGTCCTGACGTATGTCTACTAAATAGTCAGATGTAGACCTGATGGCGCCCTGACACAATCACAAAGTTCCGGTCTTCAGATCAAGATCAAGGGATCCTCAAGCAGCGTTCGTGGATGCACTGGCAATTCCATGGAATTTTTGGCTGCCCTATGTGTTCCCTCCAGTGTCACTCCTGCCCAGGGTACTACGGAAGTTCAAGCAAGAAGGAGGAATACTACTTCTAGTCACTCCAGCGTGGCCCTGATGGCATTGGTTCTCAGACCTGCAGAGTCTCTCGATAGAGCATCCTCTTCTTCTTCCTCAGCGCCCAGACCTCCTCGTTCAGGGCCCTTGTGTCTACCCACACCTGGCCAGACTGGCTTTGATGATGTGGCTCTTGAAGCTTCACTCCTGAGGGCCAAAGGATTCTTTGAGGCGGTTATCCAAACTATGCTAAAGGCCCGCAAGCCGGCTTCTGCACAGATTTATTATAGGGTTTGGAATTCTTACTTTACCTGGTGTGCTGCTAAGAATTACGGTGCTTACAAGTTTAGTACTTCCAGACTTCTGCCTTTTTTGCAACAAGGCCTGGATGTAGGACTTCGTCTGGCCTCCCTCAAGGTTCACATATCTGCCTTGTCAGTGTGGTTGCAGAGAAAAACTGCGTCTATGCCAGACGTTCATACATTTACTCAGGGCGTACTGCGTATTCAGCCTCCCTATGTCCCTCCTGTGGCTCCATGGGATTTGTCTGTTGTCCTGAAGGCCCTGCAAGAGTCTCCATTTGAACCTCTTGAGCCAGTGGACCTTAAATGGCTTACGGCTAAGGTCCTTTTCTCTTTGGCTATTGCCTCTGCCAGAAGGGTATCGGGCTTAGGCGCTCGTGACAGAGCAGTTCTCCGAGCTCACCCCAGTTATTTACCTAAGGTGGTGTCATTTTTTCACCTTAACCAAGAGATTGTGGCTCTGGGAAATTCATCTCTTCTGACTTGTCCTCCAAAGAGCGGTCTTTGGAAGTGGTAAGGACTCTCTGTATCTATGTGGAGAGAACTGCCTCTATTAGGAGGTCAGATGCCCTTTTCATTCTATTTGGTTTCCACAAACGTGGCTGGCCTGCGAATAAGCAAATCTTGGCCAGATGGATTAGAATGGTGATTGCACAAGCTTATGCACAGGCTGGGCTCCCGGTTCCTGCTGCTATTAAGGCCCATTCTACTCTGTGTGTTGGACCTTCTTGGGCAGCCCGCCGTGGCACGTCTGCAGAACAATTGTGCAAGGTGGCTACGTGGTCCTCCGTGAACACGTTCATTAGGTTCTATGCCTTTGATACTTCCGCCTCCCAGGATGCTGCCTTTGGACGCCGGGTTCTCATACCTGCTAAGGTGTGTCCCCTCCCTTGAGGAACTGCTTTATGACATCCCCGATGTATTCCCTGTGGAACGCAGTTTACCCCGCTGCAGAAAAGGAGATTTATGGTAGACTTACCATGTTTAAATATCTTTCTGCGAGGTACACTGGGTTCCATAGGGCGGCCGCTCTGATGCACTTAGCTTCTTTGGGTTTGTATGGCATTAGCCGCTAGTCCCGTCTCCTGTCGTGAGAACGTGGTTCTATATGACTAACATCTACCTTCTCTTTTACCTGCTTCTGCATTAGACTGGTTAACAAAACTGAGCTCACAGTGCCTGGAGTCGGGGTTATAGAGGAGGCCCTCAATGCATTCTGGGACAGTCCGAAGCTTTAGCCTGTTGATGCCCCTGGATCAAGATCCATCTCTACATCCTGATGTATGCCCTGTGGAACCCAGTGTACCTCGCAGAAAGAGATTTATCCATGATAAGTCTACCATAAATCTCCTTATTTCTTTTCTGTTTTAAAAAAGAATGTGCCTAGTGCCCTCATGGCAGCTTTCAATTAATGGTATAAAAGGCCTAGTTGGGTGTGGCTCACAAGCCAGCCCTGTGTAGCTGTTCCCCTCTGTATCTGGGAGTTAAGTACATTTAACTGCAATGTAAAGGTGTGCTGGGCATATATGTTAGTTTAGAGACTTGAAGAAAATTGAGGTCCCTTGACGTGAACTGCAGGCTTAAATTTTTAATCAAAACATGACAAAAACCCCTCTGTTTTATGTGCTACATACAGTACACACAGATTTGGAGTATATTATTGTTAGCCCTGATGTAAAAGTACTACTACGCAGCTGGTACCATGTATGATGTGGGTAAAACCGAGCACAGGCTTATTTCTTTTCTGTTTTGATGGGATATATGTCTGGTGACCATTCTATGATTTACCGTCTTCTTCCCATAGTCTAGAGGGGTGTTGCATGGTGCTGCAAAATGCTGCGGAAGCCGTTTTGGATCAGGCTGCCAGTCGCTCTGCAAGTGACTGACTCTAGATCCAGCAAATATGCCACAGACCATCACACTTTCTCCTCCATGTTTGACAGTTGGTGCCACGAGGATTTATTTACTAAGCAGCGGCTTGTAAAATCCTCCACTTATCTGTGTGTTTAAGGTTGAAGTTTGGAATTGCAATGGTTTTACAAGCATAACCCTTTTACATTTTGGGCTTAAACAAACTGGGAAGCATAGGCTTTTTCAAGCCGTCACTTAGTAAATAAACCCCACATATTGAGTAACCATCCTTTGAACTACTTGACAGTGTACAAAATCTCTGTGTGATGAACCAAGGATTTAAACTTTTGATTTATCAATCCATAAGGCCTTCTACCAGTCTTCAGTAGTCCACTGGTGGTTCATAGTCCAGACAAACCTCTTTTTCACTGCTGCAGAACAGATGCACGTTTTAAACTCATTACTTGTTCCCTGAAAACACATTTTTTTAATATTTGAAGTTTAGATTACTTTTCTAAGAAAACATTCTTTTAACCTCTAGCAGTTTAGCGCTTACCTGTGTACCATTTCACGTTATTCACTGGACCTGAACTGCTTACATGTCAATTAGAAATGGATTAAATTGTTAACATTCAGACCACATTGACATTTCATTAGTATTGATATGCTGCATGTTGATATAGGGGTTATTCAAAGTTGGCAGCAAATCAAAAAAGTTAGCAATTGGGCAAACCATGTTGCACTGCAGGTGGGGCAGATGTAACATGTGCAGAGAGAGTTAGATTTGGGTGGGGGGTAATGTGCAGAGAGAGTAAGATTTGAGTGAAATCTAAATTGCAGTGCAAAAATTAAGCAGACAGTATTTACCATGCACAGAAACAATATAACCCAGCCAAATCTACCTCTCGCTACACATGTTACATCTGTCCCACCAGCAGTGCAACATGGTTTTGCCCAATTTCTAAATATTTTGGTTTGCTAACAACTCTGAATAACCCCCTCAGAGAGAAATAACACAATGTCAGCATGGTGAATGTCAACCTAAGATACTGAATCCATACGTAGATATCTACGTATACTGCCCAGATAGATAGATAGATAGATAGATAGATAGATAGATAGATAGATAGATAGATAGATAGATAGATAGATAGATAGATAACATGGCCACCCCCTCCTAGCCATCAATACAAGTCGGTAGACTATAGCACTGTGCCAGAGTCTACTGCACATGCGCAGGAATCCGTGAAAATTTACATTTTGCCAGTGATTTTTCTACTGTGCATGAGCAAAATGCAGGGAAAATGGTCACAGCGCCATGATTTGCTTGGTGCTGCTACTGCAGATGTGGGACTTCAGAGAGTATTGAAGAACATGGTCCACACCCTGCATCCGGTAAACCTGTCAAAATGCAATGCATGTGCCCTAAGAAGAGCTCAGGGAAGACAGATGGAGCAGATGTGGAAATGTGAAATTGAAAGTAAATTTAACCATTTAATCAGCATTTTAGTAGGCAAGAAGAAGCTTTACTCTGCAGTGATATTTAACTACTTGCCTGACATGGTCACATCTGAGGTGACCAGTCAAAAATGACCACTGGGTGGCTGCCGAAAAATGATCTTCCAGCAGCCACCAATCTTGGAGGGACCTCCCCACCCCTCTGCATCCTTGTTCCCTCCCCTGGTGCCTGCCTTGCAATCATTCACTGCTGATTGGGCAGCTCGGTGGCACCCCCGATCCTGTGGCTGCAGAAAGACTTGTATTCAGCATACAGAACTAGAGAAGTGGTGTTGTGCAGGTGTCCATGGATCTACGGTAAGAATAATTACAAGAATTATCTCCAGAACACAAGGCAAGCGACTGTACAGTTTGCATACAGTGAGATATTAATGCAGTGCAACATTGCAAGGCAAAACAGTGTGTCACTCATTGTAATAACAGAAGAGATTTACATATATGTAAACAGTTTGTCTATACAGTAGGTCCCCTTTTTTTAGTAAATGAGCTGATAGTTGTAAATTATTCTAATGTCACAAACAATATGGAATACTGATTTATATTATCCTTAGCATCCCCAGTATACGGTATATGATGTTTGAATATTTTGACAGTGTGTACAATTTATTTTCTTTTTCATTTACTTGTATAGAGCAGATAGCAGAATAAGAATGAGTTGTTGTACTAAATGGCCAGTATACAAGTAAATAAAATAATTTTACTCAATATTGACTATCAAAGTTATGCTTCTGTCTGATAAATAAATGTTTTCAAACATATGTATTTGTATAGAGGAGGGGAGGACTGATGGGAGGAAGAAGGAAATGATTGGCAGATTGTGTGTGGAAAATATTAGAGATGTTCGGGTTAGGTTTTACAGAGATTTACTTGGTTAAGTTCGGATTTCAAAAACTGCATTTTTATTGGCTATCGGATCTCACATGTTTTGTATAGCCAATAAGATAAATCCAAACTTGAGCTAGTTTTGGTGAAAAGAGGCAAATAAAAACGAATCTGCACATCGCTAGAAAATATGTCAGTCACCAAAATGTACAAGGGGTTATTGTGGGAGTTCTCACAGTTATAATATGGCCGAGCAAATAGCATCTATCACGCAGAAGATCTAATTAATTCTTGTCTACTCCCCTGAAATGTCTGGGAGACTCCTGAATTTTGGTCAGTAGCTCACCTTCCCAAATCTAACCCACCTCCCCAGTGAAGTGGGCAGAATATGGGCATGATTACTAATTTGCAGTGAATTGTATCATTAAGTCCCATCCTATGATACCACAAATCATTGCACTTTGCAAAAGGCCTTATTACACCTGAAAAAAAAAAAATCATCATCATCATCTAAAACACAATTAAAAAAAATTCTCACATCACGACACCGTTTGAAAATCCCATGCTTTACAACAGTAACAGGACATTGTTGTGATGTTTCATTAAGGCAGCCTGTAGATTCCCACTGCATGACTCCTGGTGGCTTCTTCCCTGTGTATTGACTTGCAAATCAGCTCATGCATCACACATTTGCTACCTAAATTTCACTAGAGGAAATTCCTTTTGTACAAAGACTATTTAAATGTTAAACAAGTGCTGTAAATATGTTTCTGCATAATTGATTGTGGGCTTTTATGTAAGATGATGCCAGTGAACAATCATCTCTTTTGGATTTTTTCATAAATATAATAAAAAAACAAACAGGTGTTCATGCTTCAAGATCACTTTAGTTTAATCTTTCAGAAGAAAATACTAAAACATTTAGTTTTGGTTTCATTAACAAATATAAGTTGCGCTTGCTTCCAAAATGAATCAATAATTAAAAAGATCATATAAACAGTGAGAGAACATGGCTGCGTGGTGCACAGTAGGCTGATGCACTGTATAGAAGTCACAAAGCAGCATAAAATATTGCAAATATTAAATTAAGCTTATTAAATGAGTATGTATGATCATAGGGACAGAATATTTAAATCAATATCATTGAGCTTATTTTATTTGTGCAACATACAATTAAATTCACAATGTGGATGCGCCATTTGTTTTTTCTATTTTTTTTGTTTGTTTTTAATACACTAATATGCAATCACCTAAAATAAAATAACAGCAGATAAATAATATACTAAAATCAATGAAAATAAAGGAAAAAAAGGTGAACCATATTGAAAAATATCAATAAAATCAAACAGAGAAGGTATTATGAAAGTGTAAGCATGAATGGGTGGGTCATCTGAGAAAATTCAGAATTAACATTCACTTTTTTTACTGGTGTGCAAGTATTCTGAATGGTTGGTCTTCATCTTTTAGATTGTAAGCTCGCAATATCAGGGCCTTCTTTCCTCGTGTGCCTTTCCTTTTCTTACTTACACTTCCATATTCCCTTTTTTGGCACCTAACCCCTGGCTTTCCATACCTGTCCTTTATTGTCTACAGCTGTAAGTGCGGTTTTCTTGTTTGCGCATGTGATTATGTACTGTGTAATGGGCGCTGCGGATCCCTTGTGGTGCCATATAAATAAAGGATGATAGTAATAATAAAAGGGGTTGTTCCCTGAAACTTTGATTTATAATTACTGACAGTCTTGAGTTTCTGAGTGCTGTCCCATACTGTTGTTATATAGTATCTCTGGGGAATGGCACCAATGAAAGCTGCTGTTTAGGGTGGCCAATCTTTTCAATCCCGGGAATCTGGATTGAAAAATGGTCAATCCCGGGATACCCAGGATTGGCTGCATTTCAATGTGTCCCATCCCGCCTGCCCTGCCCAGATAACTCACAGCAATCTGGATGGCGGGTGGGTGGGACACATCCTGGGCGATCAGGCGGGCGGCCAGTGCAGGGCGGCAGTGAGGTCCGGCAGGTGAGTGGGCGGCTGGCTGCACAGCGTGACCTCTGACTTCATGTTAAACTGCACAGTGCGCCCAGCCAGAGCCACGGGGGAGGTGAGCAGGGGGAGCCGGGCAGCGTCGAAACGTCCTGAGGACACTCAATGCTGCCTGGCATATAAAATACTAGGTTGCTGGCCAATCCCGAAATCCTCAGGATTTTAAGTTCCAATTCCGGGATTGAATTCCAGACAATTTTAGGCCGGGATCCCGCTGATCCCTGGATTGGCCACCCTACTGCTGTTTAACCATGTGAGTGCTGTCTCTTTCTCCCCATCCCTTGGACCTATAAGGATGGGAAAACCCTTGTTTGGAAGAGGATTCCCTCTCTCTCAAACTATGTGCAACATAAGACCAGTGGCGTCATCAGGCATTAGCTCCTATACTACAGAGAAATCATAGGATCCAGGGATGGGAGAACTCACCAAAGCTGACTTAAAAATAATGAAGGTGCATCCAAATTACAAAGAGGGAAGTCCACTCTTTCAATTGATGAGGCACTTAGTAGTTTTTGTCTAGTAATCACCTGTAATCATTAAACAATTAGGGCCAGATAAACAATTAGGTGAATGGGATTACAGATCCAGGAATCCGCATTACTATAGGGCAGTGCTGGCCAAACCAGTCCTCGAGATCTACCAACGGTTCACATTTTCCAGCCCACCTTGCAAGAGCACAGGTGTAGTCATTACTAATTAAGATGTGCTGCATTCATTCCTAACTGACAATTCTGCAGATCTCCAGGAGGCCTGGAAAACATGAACTGTTGGTAGATCTCAAGGACCGGTTTGGCCAGCCCTGCTATAGGGCCATTATCATGACATCATGATTATTACTAGCCACCAGCTGGCCACATGGTCAGCCATAAATTATAAGTATTAAAAATGTATTTCTATTTTTCTAACAAAATTATGCATTTTCTCATTTTAGATACTTAGGGAGACATTGGAACTGAGAGTGTACACACCCACATGGCACTAGCCACACCCACACAAAACTAGTCACACTTTCTCACAATAGGCCCTTGATCATTTTCAGCACAGGTTGAACCCGATGGGCATTTTGCCTCTTTTCAACCTCATTAACTATGTGGCCTTTAATCTGGCTCTGCAGGCAATGGTACCATGCACTATGTAAACCATACATGGGCAGAAGGGTACCGTGCCTTATCAAGCATATTATTGCCATGCAACCATGGGAGCTCCCACTTTCCAATTACTGTATGTGGCCCCTTAGCAGATATTGTCTGGTGGGGAAGGGTGCATTGTTCCCTATGTCCCCCATACTAGAGCACAAATATATATATCTTAATGAATCCTCTAGAAATTATTGTCTGGTGATCACCAGACAATGACTTCAACAGCACACACAAAATATGGGGTAGCTAAAGCCCAGATCTCCTTCACATTGTGTCAAGTAAAAAAAACAATACAGCAAAGAAGAAAATGTATTAGTATTTTCAAGAACAGATCTTTGTGAAACCCTGTATGTAGAATGTTGTAGGTTGCAACTGAATGGGAAAGTAATGCCAAATCAAGAACCACAAAGTATTTATTTGTGGGGTTTATTGGAAAAAAAAATCTTCTCATTTATTTTTGGCTTACTATCTTGAAATTTTAATAAAAACACTAGTTTGCACAATTTGGTTACATTTATTTGACATATTAGAATAAGCAAAAACAGGTAACTTTCTGAAAATACAAAATCATCTGAAAAAAAAAGAATAAATGTGGCGCTACATAAAATAATCTGTTATACTGACGTTCAGTATATTTACTATGGGGGTTTGTGTGTGCGTGCATATGTGTAGTGTGTGTGTATGTGTATGTATATATATATATATATATATATATATATATACAGAGCCGGCCCTAATCAATATGATGCCCTAGGCAAGATTTTGGTTTGTGCCCCCTTGCACCACCGCTAGTTCCTCCTTTGACCCTGCACTCCTTTGCCAGCACCATCACCCCTCACCCATAGCAGTCCTCATTTTGGTGCTCCTACCCCCTATATTTTAAATAGGAATAGTGCATACATTCGGCGCACAGCTCAAATAGAGGCATGTTCTTGCTGGGAAGGAGCATGGCCACACAATAGTACCCCCAACTCAAATTACGCCACACAGTAGTGCAACTTTATTAACATTTTATCATGTGATAGTGGTCCTTATTCACGTTACATCACACAATAGTACCACTTAACCTTATATATGTTATACCTCACAGAAATGCGCCTTATTCACATTACATCACACTGAATTGGTCCTAATTCACATTACACCACACCATATTACTCTTTATTCACGTAAGACCAAACAGTAGTGCCCTTTCTATATGTTACACCACACAGTAGAGCATCTTATACACATAATGCCACACATTAGTAATGCATTTATACACATAATACCACACCGTAATGCCCCTTACACATATGACACACATTATTAATGTCCTTATAAACATAATGCGCCTTGCACATTATGCCAACCTTTATTATTGCCCTTATACACATAATGCCCCTTACATAAATGTCAAACACTACTGCACAACCAACTCACCCGCACACAGCGCTCACATGACCGCTAACACTGTGACCTCTGCCTCTGCTTGGATACAGATGTGTCCTTATACATCTTGCCATGCAGCAGGAGATGCCTGGTGTGAGTCAGCTTGCAGCTCTACTAATGTCAGGCGCCTTTTTTTGATGAAAAATGCATTTTATTTGTATTAATAGGTTACTAGGATGCACAAGCAGCTTCTGCTGATTAAATGATATGCAACATGTCTATATTCTGTGTGTGACTGCGGCTGTATCTACATACAAAATGCTACGTTACAGTGATTTACAGGAATACACTGTTCCATAACATTTCATATGCAGATACAGCCACAGTCACACACAGAATATAGTCATGCCACGTATCATTTTAATCAGCAGAAGCTGCTTGTGCCTCTAGGCATACCAAATGCCATAGGCATTTGCCTAGTCTACCTATGTCTAGGCCTGGTTCTGTATATATGTATATATATATAATATATATGTGTGTGATTGTACGCGAAACCCCCCTGCGTGCACCACTGATGGTAAAATGTGATGAGCGGTCATGTTGAAACATGACAACCCAGGGGTTAGAAAACCCTTTACAGCAAAGGGGTTAAACTAGAAATGATCAGTTGTATAATAAAAACAACCATATACAGTATTAAGAATAAATACTGTTGTATTATAGATAATGTGGTAACCATACTTTTAGCACATAACTAAATAAAATGTTGTGTATTTGATCCCAAATAATGTTTCCTTATAATAAAAATTGTTGTCATTTATTGTCATGGCATAGATCACTCAATAATAGGAAATAGTAATCACACTGAGTGACATCTGAGGTCCTGTTAGCATCTGTGCACCTACATTGTTGAGGCACTGCCTTCTATCCCACTATATTGAAGAGGGTTTGAGAAGTTCAATGGTTTAGGCAGTCCAGAACTCAAATCACTTTCCCACTACTTAGTATTATAATCATCACTGATTAATTCAGCAGGGAATTTAGCATAGGGCCAATAGGTGACCTTAAGTTGGAAGTGCCCTAGCTCAGTTGTTAGGGACTTGTTACCAATACCTAGTATCATTAAACTAAAGAACAACACAGCTCTGATATGCAAATTTTTACAGCACACCCATAATGCGGTTTTACAACAGATTTCAGAGCTTTATAACAAGAACCACAAATAAAGGGGACCAATAAAAGAGTAGTGATGGATGGGCTGATTCCCAGTGGAAATATACCATGTAATCTTATGAAGACAATACATTATGGATAGCTTTGTGATGATTGTGGTTAATCATCTCCCTCCCGCACTGACCCACTCTCCCCTGCCTCTGCTAGTCAGATGAAAACTACATGGCGGCCACATTGTGGGGGCACGAGTCTTGGATACAGATGGGAACACAGAACCATTACAATCTGCTGCATGCTAGGAGGACAGAGAACAGGGGGCTTGCAAGTAGGCAGCTTGTCAGCAGGGGACAGAACTGGGGGCCATATGCCTCTCTTCTATTCCCTTCTGTCGCCAAGTCTGCTGTCTCATCCTTCTGTCAGGGGACACTTCAATGATGAACATTTTTTTAAACTGTTTTTGTTTACCTAGAAACAGTCTTTCTGTGGATTATTGTTCATTAAATACCTTCATCATTCACTCTTTTAACTCATTTTCACATTTAGCACGGTACAGGACAGTAGCTCACCACACATACGACCTATATAAAATAATAAAAAGAGTTTGGTTTTTTTCTGGCAAAGGAATTTTTTTTTTACTGAACATGATCTATCCAGTATGTGGTCTAATGCAGTGTTTGAAATTGAAACTTTAAAAAAATTCACAATTATAAAACATTCACTTTTGCACTATTGTTTTATTTTTATTATTAATAATATTATTTTACAGGATTTGCTTGTCAACATTTAACATATTATTAATTAAGGTTAAAGTAAAAGGATATATCAAGACGGAAAGAAATGTTAGAGAGGATACAGCTTGCAAGAGTGTAGACTACAGGCTGCAAGGAGAAGTGACATAGTGAACGGCTATGGTTTTCATTCAGTTTACACCTGGGTGTCCTCAGGCAGATTGTTTGCATCATTTGTACTACATTTATTTATTTATTTATTTATTAATAGTTTCTTATATTGCGCTTTACAATTAGAACAAAAGTAATAGAACAAAACTGGGTAAAAACAGACAGACATAGAGGTAGGAAGGCCCTGCTCGCAAGCTTACAATCTATGGGGGTAATTCCAAGTTGATCGCAGCAGGATTTTTGATAGCAACTGGGCAAAACCATGTGCACTGCAGGGGAGGCAGATATAACATGTGCAGAAAGAGTTAGATTTGGGTGGGTTATATTGTTTCTGTGCAGGGTAAATACTGGCTGCTTTATTTTTACACTGCAAATTAGATTGCAGATTGAACACACCACACCCAAATCTAACTCTTTCTGCACATGTTATATCTGCCTCCCATGCAGTGTACATGGTTTTGCCCAGTTGCTATCAAAAATCCTGCTGCGATCAACTTGGAATTACCCCCTATATTTGCACAGCAATACATTTGTATTGAATATAACCGCTATTGGATAAAATGTTCAGGCTCTGCAAAATATAAAAAGCAATAAATGTGCTATAAACAACGATTTTAAAAAGATACAGGAACAGAATGTAGAGTACATATACTGTATAAATGTCTCATATTACAATGTGTTACTTATGCGGAATATAGTTTTATTTTCAGTTTTACTTTTTTTACAGCCCCCAATCATATTTTGGAATAAATTGCTGCGCTATATAAGAAACTGTTAATAAATAAATAAAATAAATATGTGTGCACTGTTGGAGATCGTATGGCAAAGTAATAGTACACACCAGCGGATGGTCTGAGGTTACTGAACGGTGCAGTAATTAACCAATAGGGTGGTTTATTTAGCAGTAAGTAACTTGGATGTTCAGTCATAATCGCAGTTATGCATGTAACAGACTCTCAACATGGAGCGGAGCTTGAGTGGAGCATACTTGCCACCAGGCGGTGGCTGTATGTGGGTAGCAATGCAGGATACAAGCATTGTACGCATTGTGGATTGCAGTATTTGAGGGTCTCACTGAGTGAAGTGGAACATGTCCATGCTCTATTGTGGCACTCTAAAACAGTTACAAGATGGTGCTGAGTGTGTGCAGAGGTACAGGCAGCAACCATATTGGCTAAGGATTGAAGCTATCTTAAAGGAGACAACATGGAGACTGCACAGTAGTGCTCTTCTAGCATCAACATCATACACACATTACTTCCAAACTCACACATTCTCACTTATTTGCTCCCTGTGGCATACAAATAGTTGGAAGAGTTTACAGAGCAGATGAGTGTGAACATGATAATTACTTACCTAGGCACCCATTAGTTAGAGGTAAATCCATATAATTCACCTTTGGAAGGCGAGCAGCAAGGTAATGTTCATTCTAAAATTCTCTTGCTATTTGTGCGGGCTAAATGTAATAGTTTCCGGACTGAAGGAGGTGCAGGACTTTGCTGCTTTAAAAAACAGGCAGATTTGCACAATCATTTACAAGGCAAAACCAACCTTGCAAATGATTGCTGTTTAAAAATAACCAAAAAAAACAAAACAAAACAAAACAAAACAGAGCAGACTGGCACAAATTCCCGCACATCTGGTAACCCAGAGGCTATTAGATTTAGTCTTACATCTCAAACAGTCTTCCCTACAGTCTTCCTTTCTACAATATGGTCTCCTTGTCAACTTTGCCGCACATTGCAAAACAGGGCATACCTAAATATCCTTACTTTATGGAAACTAATCTGGGGTAAATCTATCCTGTGATGGAAGGAGGGTGACCACCATTTTATACAGGCTGCATGTCCCTCTTCCTCTGCTTTCAGATATTTGGCTGGCACGTGACCTCCCTGCATTGCGTGTTATAGGCCATATGATGTGTCGGAGATCATATAATGGGATGCATTTAATTTGCCAGCTGTCGAGATCCTGGGGGTCAGGATGCCGAGGCTGGAATCCCGGTGCTCCAGGGCTGTTCCCACTTGTGGGTGTCCATGGCACCCATAGAGTGCGAATAGACCCTGTCGCAAGTGCAGCAAGCCTCCGATCCTGCAGGGGAACCCTTAGCACTGCTGGCATTTTGGCGGGCGGGATGCCGCTGTCGGGATATTGACAGCTGGCATCCCGTCCACTGGTAGAACACACAGAATCCCATGTAATGCAGTAGTTGGATGCTCCAGTAAAGAATAAATTCAGTTTTATTCTATTTGAAGAACTGCCAATTTATTTCATGATCATGACTGGAGTCCTATGGCTGCAACTCATGGCTGGAATCAAGAAGGCTGAATGTAACTCTTTTGCACGAGATTTGGTTAGCAGTGAGAACTGCCTTTGTTATGAATTGTTGGTAAAAGATCACTGAGTGGTTCTGTACCAGACTGGTTACCGGCTGAAGGGTTAAAGCTGGACCAGACTTGTTACCGGCTGAAAGGTTAAAGCTGGACTGGACTGGTTACCGGCTGAAGAAGTAAGCTGGACCAGACTGGTTACCAGCTGAAGTATAAAGCTGGAACGGACTGGCTACCGGCTGAAGTATAAGCTGGACCGGACTGGTTACCGGCTGAAGCATAAACTGGACCAGACTGGTTACGGGCTGGACCTGTTACTGCTGCCCAGGAAACAAAATGCAGGTTCCACACACAATGTAACTAGTTGCTATTCCTGAGATCTGCTTTATACCCTTAGGTAGACTGCCATTGGTGGAAGGAGTCAGCTGAGAGTAACCAGCGCTCCTACTGGTGAATAATAAGTTGACTAGAAAATATGGCTGCTGGAACTTCTTGTGAACACAATGGGGGTAATTCCAAGTTGATCGCAGCAGGAATTTTGTTAGCAGTTGGGCAAAATCATGTGCACTGCAGGGGGGCAGATATAACATGTGCAGAGAGAGTTAGATTTTGGTGTGGTGTGTTCAATCTGCAATCTAAATTGCAGTGTAAAAATAAAGCAGCCAGTATTTACCCTGCACAGAAACAAAATAACCCACCCAAATCTTACTCTCTCTACACGTTATATCTGCCTCCCCTGCAGTGCACATGGTTTTGCCCAACTGCTAACAAAATTCCTGCTGCGATCAACTTGGAATTACCCCCAATGAACAACGATACCAGAAGCTGTACATAAGATCCTGCACACAAGGGAAACCTACACAGGTGGATTAATCAGGAGAGAGAGCAACACAGGCACATGCTGCAGCAGAAGTCTGCATGGAGCTTGCAAGACTGAGAGAAACCCTGAAATTCATGCAGAACAGTAGGTAAGGTACAAGGAAGACTTGAAATAATCCAAGATCCTGACACTGGAGCAGAAAAAAATAAATTGGTGCAATGGGCACGAAGCAAGGAAGGAGCTGGGACCAGAGGTGAAGGCTTGAAACCATACAGGCAGTCATAGACTTGCCTGTTACTTATAACTTGTCTAAAGTCTAGGTTATGTCTATAAGATTGAAGTACATTTTTACATAAAAAGCATTATAGCAGCATTATCACTAGGTCTAATACTTTTCAATATAACATGACCATTGCAAATTGTCTTATTGCTGACATTGGTCTTCTGCCAGTGATCTCTGCTCACCAGTCTCTGACCCTCATGCCCACTTCCTCGCCAGTCAGCGTACCAGGGGCCCCTTTCTGCCCCGGTCAATGCCTCATACACCTTCTTCCTTGCTATTCTGTGCCCATGCCTCACATGCTTGTCTTCTTCTCAGGCTGTTGTACTGTCTGACTGGAGAAGTCACATTAAATGAAGTCACAGTGACAGGCTGACAGTAAAGGAGGCCATGTATGTGACAGAATGCAGATCCTGTATGAAAGAAAAGTGTCAGAACAATGGGGGTAATTCCAAGTTGATCGCAGCAGGACATTTTTTAGCAGTTGGGCAAAACCATGTGCACTGCAGGGGAGGCAGATATAACATGTGCAGAGAGAGATAGATTTGGGTGGGGTGTGTTCAATCTGCAATCTAATTTGCAGTGTAAAAATAAAGCAGCCAGTATTTACCCTGCACAGAAACAAAATAACCCACCCAAATCTAACTCTCTCTGCACATGTTTGCCCAACTGCTAAATTACTCCCAATGTTCTGCACCATTTCCCTCTCCACTATAGCTGGTAGCAGGGCTGTATGAAGTTTGTTCACTTTGGCTACAAACTTGTGAATTGTGGCTTTTTTTGGCACTCATTAAAATTTAAAATCAGTGAGCCCGCATGGGGACTGTCAGCAAATCTAAAGCTTTAGTGTTTTGTAGCCAGCAAATTCTTTTGTGAAGGTCGTATTGAAAAACAATCTGTATAATTCCAAGAGCAAGTCAACAAAAGGAATCGATGAATGCAATTTTATAAGAAGTGATTTCCAACATGAACTGGAGAACCATTGCTGAGTTACATATACTGTATCTGCCACTATTCCACCACTATTTCCCGTCCAAGGTGAAACGTTAGAGAACCTAGAGGTTTACTTGAGTATTCCTAATTCTAGCCACTCCTCTAACCATATAACCATGTTGTGCACGGCAGGGGCGTTTCTAGAGAGGAGGGGACCCATGTGCATACTCCGTGTGTGGGCACCCTCCTCTCCCGTAGCCGTCGTGCCGCTGCTAGACTCTGGCACAGTGCCACAGTCTACAGCGCATGCGCAGGACTCCGAAAAATGGCCACCGCACCATTTTTTGGGAGTCCTGGCATGCGCTGTACACTTTGGCACTGTGCCAGAGTCTCAAGTAGCCAGTGCGCTAGCAGCAGCGCGACGGCTACGGGAGAGGAGGGGGCCCAAATACGGTCAGCGATGGATTCCAGAAAGGTAAGTATAGGAGAAATGAGTGCAGTGTGTACGATGTGGGGCCCCCTGGACTTAGGGGCCCGTGTGTACCGCACACACTGCACCCATTATAAAAATGCCAATGGTGCATGGATACTTACACATCAATTTAAACATTTGAGTTAGCTGCAACTAAGATCTATCTTTGTCATATTCATACAATCTGTTTGATCTTTAGCTAAAAGTTTACCTCTTTCCATGGATGAATTAATTTCTTTTTCACAAGTTCCACTCACATTTTGTTGCTAATAAAAACAAGGATGTAAATACTATTAAGTACAAAACAGCCTGCTGCCTAATTGTTTCAAGGCAATTACAGATTATATTGAGCCATTCATTGCGCACAAACCAGTTTTTCTAAGACACCAGTTCCCTGTACCTTGAAATTTTATTGACCTAAGAATTTCATGTACCATATGTTGTGATAGGAGACTAGCTGCAGTTCAGCAAACAACTTTCTGATATATAAGTGAATGATCACCTGATTTTAAATGTGTTTATCTAATGAGACAGTAACAATAATTTACTGTGAACATAAAAATTCCCACTGTTACTCAACGTACACCTTTGGCTAAAAAAGGTTGATGCACTGAAATATGCTAATGAATATCATCTTGGTTTTTAGCAAGTCGGTAATAAAATTTGCATTTGATATTGTGCACAGTAAACTGGGTTATTAGCCTTGAAAATGAGTCTCATAAAATTTAAATATAGGCTTAAATCATATTAACTGTCTTGTAGATTTTCCAAGAGGCTTTAAAGCATTGTGTTTTGTTTCCATAGTGTTGAGAATGCAGATGTCATTCTGCCTTCAGGGGGTGTCCTGGAATGATCCATGAGAGCCCTTAGGGTTTCTTCTGCTTTTTTGGGACTGGTCTTATTTTCAAGAATGAAATTATAATTCAGGAAACATGTTTGCGCCAAATATTTAACCAGCACGTTGCATCTTCTGTTTTTCATAATACACACAGAGGGTATTATATCTGCTATATGTGTGTTGTGTTAACTGTTTCACTGCAATGCAAATAGATTGCTTTAGAAAGGAATATCAATATCTTCCGCACTATCTTGTTCCTAATACAGTGGTTCCCAAACTTTTTTGAATCACGGCGCCCTAGAGCAGAGGTTCTCAAACTCGGTCCTCATTACCCCACACAGTGCATGTTTTGCAGGTCTCCTCACAGAATCGCAAGTGAAATAGTTAGCTCCACCTGTGGACCTTTTAAAATGTGTCAGTGAGTAATTAATACACCTGTGCACCTGCTGGGTGACCTGCAAAACATGTACTGTGTGGGGTAATGAGGACCGAGTTTGAGAACCTCTGCCCTAGAGCATCGGAAATTTTTTTCACAGCACCTCCAGGACAAAAGTTTCTTATTGAGACATTTAGAAAGAAATATTAAATAAAGTAAATTGTGTTTATGTGTCATTCTTAAGTTAAATTGTGTGGTGAGGGACAGGATTTGCTTGTATTTGTCCACATATTTTTTGATCGACAGACATCAGCACTGGTTTTGCCTATTATATTGACCATAAATAATTTGAATTGGTCCTGGACCACCAATCCAAGGCACCCCTGCAAGTGTCCTGATGCACCCCAGGGTGCCTAGGCACACAGTTTGGGAACCATTGTCCTAATATATACTTTATTTTCCTTACCATAGTGAGCATTTCTGAAGCACAAAGTTCTCCATTCAACTCTATTCTGCAGCCATTCTGCTGTGGTTCTGTACTCGTACTCTGAGTAAAACGACGAGGGGTCACCAGTCTCTAATATTAAATCACTATTTTTAAGTTTAATGTAGCATTTCCAGTGACAATCACCTCAATTCTTTAGGTTTGCTATGTTTATGTTGATGCTTAATATTGTAGCAAATGCATATGTGCTCACTATAGGCACATGTGAGCAGGGAGGACAAGCTGCAAGGGGAATTTTATATACTGTATGCAAAGCAGTTTCGCCTATTATTTTAGGCCAGTGATAAGTCCCCTTATTTATATGAAACTTAGAACATTTGTAAAATTTGACAAAATATTGATTGACATGAAACATCTGAATTTGCTACAGTCACTCATTGGGCCAGATGCATCATCGCTTGAAGAGTGATCAAATGAAAAGTGATAAACTACCAGCCAACCAGCTCCTAACTGTCATTTTTCATACAGGGCCTGTGACATGGAAGTTAGGAGCTGATTGGCTGGTACTTTTTCTCCATTTTATCACTAGCCAAGCGATGGTGCATCTAGTCTTTGTTGCTTTCTGAGAAAAACAAACAAACTAAACAACAAATAAGGCATGGCTGTTTTATGGGTCTGTACTGTAGTTGCAGCAAATGACGTGTTGTGCAATGCTGGAAGAAAAATGTTATTGTACCTGAAATGTAGCAGCTGAGACAGAGCTAAAGGGCCCTACACACTTGGCCGAGGTGCCTGACGCCCGATATCGCCGATGGGCACCACGGCAGCGGCGGGAGGGATGACGGAGGGAGTTAAGTTTCTTCACTCCCTGACGTCACCCAGCCCCTTAGCCCAGCATGCTAATATGGACGGGATTGTCCATATTGGCATGCATGTTTAAACGAGCCAGCACCAACAAATGAATGAGCGCGGGGCCGCACATCGTTCATTGTTGGTGCATACACACTGAAAGATATGAACGATATCTTATTCATTAATGAACAAGATCGTTCATATCTTTCAGGGTAATCGGCCAGCGTGTAGGGCCTATAAGTGCTAGCAAAGTGGATCTGTAGACAAACCTGTGACTGGAAGATACCGATGTGTAACATTAGCACAGGTGACAAGTTTCCTCACAGTTTATCTAGCCAGGAAACTATTGCTCTGCCAAAAAGTAACATACTGCAAAGCTGGCCATACACTGAGTCGATGAAAGGACTGTTCACAACAATTATCGGTCAGTGTACAGTATTGACCTAAAAGATAGTCATTCACGGGACAAAAATGGCTGAAAATGGACTGGATTGTTTGATTGGATTATCACATTTGTCCTCCTAACATTTATTTAACACGTTCCATGCTATAGATGTGGGTGTTTTATATTATGAAAACATTTACAATGTGAACATTCATTAGATCAACATGAAAACGACTGTAATGTCAGTGTTAATGTCAACATTATGTTCATAAAGTTGACATTAACCATGTTCACATTCAGTATGTAGATACTGATGTAATGCTGACATTGCTGAAATGTCAACAGTAATATGTTTTTAGTGTCATTTTAGCCCTAGCCCTAATGGTAACCTGAACCCGAGGTTCAGCCTGTTCGCCAGCTTTATCATGCAATATATGGCCTGCTTTAAATAAGTAATTGCTCCCCCTAGGTGACACACATCAACTAACACACACATAGCTATTACATGAAATAAGAGCTATTCTCACTGATTTAACATAAAACAGCACATGCTGTACACATGACAGTCACTTTCTTATGTGCTCCCCTTTATTTCTGCTCAGAACCCCTGCACGTGCTCTCTCTGCAGAGCCCTCTCTCCACCCACCACTCCAAGCTGTAACACTACCCACAGAGTACTGCCTGCTCTCAGTGATATACTGTATGAAGCTCCAGGACCCTCCCTTGTGTTATCATTTATAAATATCATCTTTGTATTATTCATATCATCTTTGTAATATTATTCTGATCATTTTTATTGCCAAAACTCTCCACCAACTTATATACAGTATGGGCGGGATTTAATTCTTTTCACCCCTTTCCACACCCGTTCTGTTTCTGCCCTCAGGGGCGTGGTATCATTATTTCAGCTCGCTACCCCCGGAGTAGCGAGGCACCCAACCCTTTACGCAGCTAACCTTGATTACTATGGGCGCAATATGCGCGATAATTGAGACAATTTTAAAAAGGAAATTGGGCGTGATATATCATTTGAATCCCACCCTATGTGTGTGCAAATCTGTCTCTCTTACTAGATAGTGCCTCCCCAGCCAGTGACCTTCCCGCACCTCACTGACTCCCACATGTTATACTGACTTACACACTTTCTAAACGAAAACCTTTCCAACCCCACTAACCCTCACAGATTATACCATCATCTGCTCTGTGCACTAATACTAATGTCCTTCAAGTCGACTCTGTCTAAGTCGACAATCACTAGGTCGACCACTGAAGATCGACAGTAAGTAGGTTGACACTGACTGAAGGTCGACAGTAAGTAGGTTGACACTGACTGAAGGTCGACACATGACTAGTTAGACAGGTATGGAAGGTGACATGGTCATTAGGTCGACATGGGCAAGGTCAATGCACAAAAGGTCGACACCTTTTTTGTTTTTTTTGGGAGGTTTCAGGACCTTTTCATTCCTCCCCTATCCAAGTGGTTATATAGTTGGCTATAAACCTTGTGGCAAGTGTAGTGAGCCACCGTGCCCAGCGAGGGAATGTGTTTCGACTGTTGGTGGTCCCAGATGGAAATTTGGGTGAAGAACCCCCCCAAAAAAAGTGTCAACCTTTTGTGTGTCAACCTTTTGTGTGTCGACCTTGCCAAGGTTGACCTAATGACCATGTCGACCTCCATACCTGTCGACCTAGTCATGTATCGACCTTCAGTCAGTGTCAACCTACTAAGTGGTCGACCTAGTGACTGTCAACCTAGCCAGGGTCGACCGAATGATCCACGCCCATGAACCATATACAGATGTAGCCATGCTCATCGTTGCCGCGATTTGCATTGATGGCACGGCTAGTGTGAGTGTGCATATGCACACAATTAAAGCCTATGGTGCAAACGCCAATAATCTGGCCTTATTTCTCACCTACAGTATATGCACATCTAAAACCACTCTTGACTAATAAACTGCAAAACTAGGAGCACCAGTGTGGTCACTTTTGCTCCTAATAAATAAATCAGTATTGCTAGAAGCACAAATGTAATTAACACCAAGCTTGAATGATTTGATACTTAATTGTTGAATTGTGAAAGCCAGCAATGTAAACAATGTAAAATGATATGGCAATAAATGAAGCAATGAAAAGACACAGTACAATGTTAGTGGGACATGATTTGGCAAATTCTGCAGATCATATTGAACCGCTTGAAAAGTACATAGAGACATGCCTGTCTGCTGCTTCCCATTTTTACCAATCTGACACACTTTATTGGAACCTGTTGTTCTCACGTATTATCATGAGCCAAACACACACTGCCACTGGCTCTCTTACAATATGCTTGGCACCTCTACACAAAATCATTGCTTGTTCTCCCCTTTTCACTATGTATGTAGACAAATGAGTTCAGTCACATGTGGATGAATTCATTAAGTAATGTCAAATGGAGAATAAATTATTCCATAATTGAAAACTTTCCTCAATCCCAGCATTCAATGTGCAATACTTTCCTGGCACTATATCACCAATAAATCTAAAATACTAGTTTCTTTATATAAAAAAGAAACTACTAATATAACATATTTATCAGTCCCCAAACTGTATCTTGCCATATATATAATATATATATATATATATATATATATATATATATATATACAGGTTGAGTATCCCTTATCCAAAATGCTTGGGACCAGAGGTATTTTGGATATCGGATTTTTCCGTATTTTGGAATAATTGCATACCATAATGAGATATCATGGCGATGGGACCTAAATCTAAGCACAGAATGCATTTATGTTACATATACACCTTATACACACAGCCTGAAGGTCATTTTAGCCAATATTTTTTATAACTTTGTGCATTAAACAAAGTGTGTCTACATGCACACAATTCATTTATGTTTCATATACACCTTATATACACAGCCTGAAGGTCATTTTAGCCAATATTTTTTATAACTTTGTGCATTAAACAAAGTGTGTCTACATTCACACAATTCATTTATGTTTCATATACACCTTATACACACAGTCTGAAGGTCATTTAATACAATATTTTTAATAACTTTGTGTATTAAACAAAGGTTGTGTAAATTGAGCCATCAAAAAACAAAGGTTTCACTATCTCACTCTCACTCAAAAAAGTCCGTATTTCAGAATATTCCGTATTTCGGAATATTTGGATATGGGATACTCAACCTGTATATATATAATTATATATGTATGTATAGTACAAGCAATTGACTTTTATTATCAGTTATCAGCCATTTCAGAGTTAAACAGGGTCAAGTGTCCTTCAAAATGGGTGTGGTATACGCAACGCCGGGATCCCGGCAGCGGAATACCAGCAGGAGGTGGCGAGTGCAGCAAGCCCCTTGTGGGCATGCTGCGCTCGCCATGCTGTGGGCTCGGTTGCTACCTACATGGCGCCACGGGTTCTATTCCTACTCTATGGGTGTTGTGGACACCCACAAGTGGGAATAGTCCCTGCTGGTCGGCATGCCAACCATCGGAATTGTGAGGGGCGGGATGTAGGGGGAGGTTATGTGACATCCCCTTCAAAAGGGCCTAGACTCACTGGCCCTGATTCAGATTTGGAAGCAAGGCACAAAAAAGCTAAAAAAAATGTTTCATTTTTATCTCAAACAAACCTTACCATGCGAGGGGAGCTAATACACTTATATTTTTTCTGTGCAGAGGAAATACTGTCTGCTTTTGCCTGTAGAACACAAATGTTAGAACACTTCAGTATGGACACCCCCCCCCCCCCCACCCAAGTCTAAATCTCTCCGCACATGTTACATCTGCCCCACCTGCAGTGCAACATAGTTTTGCTCAGTTTTTGCTTTCTTGCTTTGCTTACAAATCTGAATCAGACCCACTGATGTTAACTCTGCTATGCATAGGGAATATAGTCAAAATACCTTCCACCACAATCATAACAATTTACATATATATTTATGAATATTATTTGTAGTCAAATATTTGTTTCTTTTGTTTAGTGGCTGTTAAAGGAGTTTTCTATTGAAAAACAAAAATAAACTATGTACAGGTTGTGGCCTTCATATTGCATTTCTAACTGCACCAGTTGGTTCTGCAGAGTAGCACATACTTAGAACTGAGTACAAATGTCACTCTCTTTTATGTCACAGTTTAATTGCATGAAAGTTTTTCATCATGGGCAGGATATAATAGAGTCTGAGATCGCCGGAGGTGCGGGATGCCAGTTTTGCCTTGTGATTGGCCCTTCAAAAAACCCGTCAGAGATCAGCCATCATACCGCACCTCTGGCGATCTCAGGCTCCATTATATCCCGCACCATAAGTATAACAAACAGGTCAACCATAGTAAATTGCTTAATCATATATTAACCCTCCAACAAAAACGCTAAGGAAATACCCTACTAACTGTACTTTATTAACTGACCCCACTAACTGTACATTATTAACTCACCCCACTAGCTGTACTTTATTAACTCAATGTGTACAGCCCAGTTTGTAACAAATATTAGCATGGTTGGATAAATTAACCAACTTACCACCAAACAATATAAAGACAGAAGGAAGGAGAGTTCATTACAGACACACTGACATTTTCTGTCACTTAACACACCATGAAACACACCCTCATCCTGTCAATGTAACCTTTCCAGACTGTCCTCATGGCTAAGGCATACACTATGCTACATTACATCCTGCCTTAGGAGTTATAAAGGGTTCTTGTCTAGCTAGCAAAGGGTACTGTTTCCTGAAAAGATTACCACAGACACTTGGTTTTGTTATGAATACTATGGGTGAGATTCAAATGATATATCACGCCCAATTTCCTTTCTAAAATGATCTCCGTTATCGCGCATATTGCGCCCATAGTAATCAGGTTTAGCTGTGTAAAGGGTTGGGTGCTTCGCTACTACGGGGGTAGCGAGCTGAAATAATGATACAATGTCCCTGAGGGCAGAAACAGAACGGGTGTGTAAAGGGGTGAAAATAATTGAATCCCACCCTATATGTATAATTAAGCTTACCAAATGTTACAGCCCCTACTAGTTACCTATAAACACCCCACTGAACTTCCTTAAATCTACATGATCTTCTCAAAAAGAAACCATTGCCTTCCTGGATATTAAGAATTGATTCTGGTCTAGCCCATTAAGATGCATTATTCTGCATGTACAAATCTTTTATATCCCCTTAAAAATATCATGTGCCCCAAGTAATGCGTGCAAACTGAGATACACATCTGTTCGATTTAATCCAGAATTTCACAAGTGCTTTTATTGGTCTTTGGCACATCTCCAAAACTGACTGGGGGGATCACAGACTTAGTAGTACACAATACTTTACTGCCTCCACTAACTACCAGAGCGTCAGTGCACCGAGATCTATTCCCCCAAATGAGTTACCATCACATGGAGAATGGAAGTATGCAGCCTAGCATGTCTCACTGTCTCTTGACACAGTTTCCCTGGTCCCTAGCAAGTAATATATGTAAAGTAAAATCAATCTACATCCCACATCTTAACACCAAGATCTTTTGAGCTCAAAACACAAATAATTGACCCAAAATACATATATGAAGTACTAGGACCACTGGTAAAGGGATACAAGAACCTTAACAACCACTAGGGTCTGGCTGTAGTTTTTCCAGACATACAAACTATCTTACTGATATGCAAACCACCTACCAATCCTATTAATGTGCTCTCCCCTCAGCCCAGCCTTAATGTCTCAGTAGCCATTCCACCCAAAAAGTCCCCACCATAATGCCCATGATCCTCACCCAATGTACCCAAGCATCTTTCATTATTCAAATTAATTACTATATGGGGTCTCCATAGAAGAATAAAACTCTCACATAACCAACTGGGCAGACAGATTAACCACAAATCAATCCTAAAATGACTCGGACTGCTTTACCAAATGTGTCATTCTATACTGTAACTAGACCTCCTGACTGAAAAATACGCTTCTCTGCCTTTTGGCTAAGATCAAGTGTAGTACCTGCTCGAGGGAAACACTTGGTGGAGTACCTGTTCTTACACTGGGAGCGTGAGAGGCCGCTAGTGTGGAATGGAGAAACACCTTGTGGAGTACCATGCCGGGGTGTGGCAATGCCACTGGTCGAGAGTGGAGAAAAACTGGGCTTAGTATCCGTTGCCTTCTAAGGGGATGAAATAGGGCCCCTTGCATGAAGCGGGAACGGCCTGGTCTAGTATCTACTCTCGTACTGGGGGTTGACCCTGTCACAAAGTGGGTATGAAGCCTGGTCTGGCTGGGAGGTCGGGAGCAGCCTGAAGCACTAGGTGTTCTGTGCCTGGAACTGGAAGGGACAGGGGTGCCTGAAATGCACTGGGGATTCGGACCACCTTTGCACTAGGGCACTTTAGCATGGAGCACTTCAACCCTTTCTGTCTGCACCCACTTTCCTTTGCCCTGGCCTTTTGGCTAGGGCAAGGATAATTTTTACTTTCCCCCCTGCCTTCTGGCTGGGGCCTTATTTATTTATTTTTCATGTATGTATACACTTACACATGCACTTACACTGCACCTTTTTGTGTTTTTTGTGTGTGAGTCACGTTTTTGTTTCAGGGTTTAGGTGAGAACCTTAAGGGCCACCCACTCCCCTAGTGGCCGAGGCCCTCTCCTTTTGGGGAGGGCTAGAGGCTGTTTCGATCCCCAGGGGGAAGCTTCGTCCAACCCTGGGGATACCTGAGGGTCCCTCTGCGCTTCGGCAAGGAGGGACCCAAAGACCCTTTTTCCCCTCAGTAGGCCTTTTGGCTCTGAGGGGTTGGGCTTTTGGCTCTGAGGGGGTTGGGCTTTTGGAGAGGGTCCAAAGTCCTACTCCCCCAGCACGTTTTGCACAAGACACTGGCTGATGAAGTCACGCACCTCGGGCTTCAAGAAAAAAAAAAAATCCTGACTGAAAAATACATAGACCTGTCCCATATCTAAACATCTCATAGAGAAACCCAATGCTTGAGCTAGTACCAAGAGCTTGCACAAAAATGTCAGGTCATATTACTGCCAATGGATGAGTTTGACATCCTATGTGCAAACCAATGACAGCACACTGTCCCCATTTGTCACTACAGCAGTGGTTCTCAAAATTGATCCTCAGGACACCACACAGTTCATGTTTTCCTGGTCACCTGTGCATCTATAAAATGTGACACCTTTGCACCTGCAAAATAGTCTGAAGGATCCCACTTGGAAAACACTGCTCTGGAGAAACCTTAAGTACATCAGACAGCCGATTACCTCACCCATGTAGCTAGAGTCACTGAAAACATCCCCCATCACAGACTGTGTGGTTAAGTGTGGGTCTCTGCTTTTACCTAAACCCACTTATTCTCTATATCCTATTTCACCACCTCTCAGTCAGTAGCATCTGTGGCAAGCTTAAAAGTACTTGACACAAGGATTTAAACTGGATCTCCAGCATTATTCATTGTTAAAGTCATCACTTTCACTCTTGAGGCTTCACATTTGATTACTCCACCTTATAATGTGCCTCCACAAACATTCAAATTATTTTTAAGAATGAATCAAATTAGGGACATACAGGGAAAATATTTATTAATTCAATGCTTGCATACATCTATGAAATATAAATAGCAGCTCACAGTGGCCTGACGGATCAAACATTTTGAAACAAAACATAGCTAGATTTTTAGATTTGCATTTGTGCATGCACAGTAATATAAATACTCACATACTGTAAATAAAATCAAATTATGTTTCTTTTTCTGTATTAAAAGACACTGGGGGTAATTCTGAGTTGATCGCAGCAGGATTTTTGTTAGCAGTTGGGCAAAACCATGTGCAGTGCAGTGGGGACAGATATAACATGTGCAGAGAGAGTTAGATTTGGGTGGGGTGTGTTCAATCTGCAATCTAAATTGCAGTGTAAAAATAAAGCAGCCAGTATTTACCCTGTACAGACACAAAATAACCCACCCAAATCTAACTCTCTCTGCACATGTTATATCTGTCCCCCCTGCAGTGCACATGGTTTTGCCCAACTGCTACAAAATTTCCTGCTGCGATCAACTTGGTATTACCCACACTATTCTGAAACAACACGAAGAAGCATTTCCGATGTACAGTATATAAAAGGCACTCTGCTTTGATTCTGATGGAAGCTGCACATACGCATTGCTCCCATATTTACGAAGAGACAAGTGTTGTTACTGTTGAAAATATAGTGGAAGAGCTGGAGGCTTAACTATACTGCCTGCCACTGTTGGACTATTAGTATGGAAATGAGGCATGTGTGTGACAGGTGGCCTTACAACCAGCACAATTACCTTCCTCCATTACCCTGCACGCTGACAAAACAGATGCAGCATCAATAAGCAAAAATCCACAAACACTGAATAAGAATGACAAGTTACACCCCCCCATTATTTTCCAAGGAGGAGAAACATAAATCCTACAATTAAATGTGGAAAGTTCCTTTTCTCTCTATCGAGACATAGTTTTTGCTGTGTAAACACTGAAATAAATGGTAAGATGTTGATTATACTTGCAAAACCGTTGTAACAATTTGTTATTGGTTTGTTTAATTTGTTAGATAACAGTGTTTATGTGTCTTGTGATAATCCTTATTATATTTCATTAAAATTAATAAAATTGATTTGTGAGAAATCTATATAATTACAAATTATAAATAACACTACATTTTAAATACTTTTTGTGTACTGTAGGCTGTATATATTCTTGGTAATAACTTTTCTAGTAATTTTACAATAATAATACTAATAATAATAATATGCTGAAATCAGCTTTCCTACAGGATTTTGTACGATAGTATAGTATTTAAAGATCAAATTCTCTTTTGACACTTTTGTGACTAGAAACCCAAAGACAATCTGCATACAGGATCCTCATCATCGTTATAGATAAAATTGTGTGGCTCAGCTCAGGATTCATATTAACACAGTACATTAACAGATGCATTGACACTTATTGTTGATTGCATACAGTAGCTTTGCTTTTTCAGATTATATACAATTAAAGACATTTAAGGTTCAACAAGGAAATTATCATTTTGAGCAAGTCCATCTTTTGGGTGTGGATCATAGAGTCGACAGTAACTAGGTTGAAAGCCATTAGGTCGACCACTATTGGTCGACAGTGACTAGGTCAACATGGAAAAAGGTTGACATGAGTTTTTTATATATTTTTGGTGTAGTTTTCTTTGCTGTGTCCCCTCGCTATGCTTCGGGTAAGGTGCCTCGCTCTGCTAGCAATGCGCTCGGCACAGGTTAATATTCCCAATCATAGTCCATGTGAATTGTAAAGTATGAAAAAGTTTTTTAAAAAATAAAAAAATGTGGAAAACTCATGTCGACCTTTTCATGTGTCGACCTTAGCCACGTCGACCTAATGAGTGTCGACCTAAAGACCGGATACCCATCTTATTGGGACCCATTCATCAGTAATCAACTGGGACAATTCTGCGTTTCACTGATGATTCTGTAAAAAAATGGCAATGTATGAGAGTTCACCAATTACCAGTTGAATTTCACTGACTTATCAGGGCTGTAGTTTGCTAGTGTATGACGCTGATCAGCCAATTTGCAGTCAGTAAATAGCATTTTACTAGTAAAATGGGCACGTTTATGATTTGCAGATCTGCTCTTTGGATACAAAAAATTTTGCAACTCACTGAAAAATATCAGCAAAGTATGGGCGCATATTGGTGGATTGGAGAACCATTAAATTGGGGGGAGGGGAAACGCAAACTCTGTTCATCTCTTCTTTTTCTTTTATTGCTCTGTATGATATCCCGGCTGTCATGATCCCGGCAATCAGGAGGCAGACGCCGGGGTCCTGGTAGCGAGCGCAGCATGTCCCCTCGTGGGCTCGATGCACTCGCCACGCTATGGGCCCAGTGACGACCCCTTGGGTGGTAGTGTGGACCACCACCCAAGTAGGGGTTCCTGCCGGCGGACAGGATTCCGATCGCTGGTATTTCACCGGGTGTCGGGATTCCAGCGTCGGTATCCTAACAGCCGGGATCCCAACAGCCGGTAAATTGACTGCCTCTCATTATAAGATATGTTTAAATTTACTGTGTTACAACTCTTTAGTATAGTGTTACCTTTTATATGCAAGGGGCTCAGTGGAAAAGAGGCACATGCCACAAAGTTACTTTTTTACTTTTCAACTAGATGGGTCTTGAAATATAATACCAGGGATTTGTAATTTACTACTGGTGAGAAATAGGCACATGGCACTATGGTAGACGATAGTGGTGAAGACGCTAGATGGCAGAAGCTGCTTAAGACCAGCAAAAATTCAACATCCATGTAGATGTGGCACATGCCTTTTTTCCTCTGAATTGTTTCCAGACCCTTTATGACTTGTTATTTTAAATATCTTATTACTGCATTTTGTACCATGCAGTGGAATCTCAGTAGCTTTGGGCCCATATAAGCTGCGATATCAACTTAATTGTCTGATGCAGGATATATGAGTATCTGTACATTCACAGTGAACCCAATACAGTTACAATACAATGTAAATACAATTTAACCAACACAAATTATATCTTTAACATACATGCAAATTACATGTACTGCTATAGAACAATACCAATGTAAATGTTATGCAATTCCCTTTTCCTACTAAAAGGATCTATTTCTGCCTGTAGCTTATAATGTCCTTAATACAGGGCTTGACAAATTTTTATAAAATCTAGGAGCCAGGGTGAAAGTGTAGGAGTCAGACAATCTTCTCCCCCCTACCACAGCCACATTACTGAGCAGCCTTCCCCCACCCTTCTAGGCAAACCAACCCCCACGGCCACACAACTCAGGGATCCTGCCAAGCAAACCAGTGCTCCGCAGCCACACTGCTGTGTAGCTACCTCCGGGCGAACAACGCCCCACCCGCCCTGACAATTAACCCCCAAGGCCACACAAAAAAGGGGGTAATCCCAGGCAAACCACCCCTTCACAGGACCTGGCCCTCACCACGGGCCCCTCCAACAAGTCAAGAGTACCTGCTGCCCAACCCCCCCCCCCCCCCTCTTGGCGCCACTTGAAGTATGTATTGGAGATGGTGACCATAGTTTTCCTGGGGAGGCACTCGATATACCAGCTGTCGGGATTCCAGCGCTTTGCATACCGGCCCTGGGATACCAACAACTATTCTCCCTTTTGGGTCTGAATAAATGGATATGAATAAATACGAGGATGAAGTTATGCGTCACCTTTATGATCCCTCTACTTATAGGAAGTTGAGAAACAACCCAACTGAATCAACTCTGTCTAAACTAAAAGATTTAATTGATAAATATGAAAGGAGTGGCACCATTAGCGACAAGGAAGCAAAATTTATCCTGTCTGAAAATCCAGTGACTCCTGTGATCTATATTCTTCCAAAGGTCCATAAAAGCCTGATTGACCCGCCAGGAAGGCCAATAATTTCAGGAGTTGGGTCTATAACAGCGAATTTATCGCAGTTCATTGATTTCTTATTGCAACCAATGGTACTTACCAATAAATCACACCTAAAAGATACTAAAGATTTTCTTACCATGCTAGAAACTATCGAATGGAGGGAGGGTGATTGGCTTGTAACAGCTGATGTTAGCTCCCTCTACACTATTATAGACCATAAACATGGAGTAGAGGCGGTATCTTTTTTATGAATCAGTCTGATTTATCAGGAGACATGAGAAATCTTGTTATAGAGGGGATACAATTTATTCTTTATAATAATTTTTTCCTTTTTAAGGATCAATTTTACATTCAGAAGACAGGGACTGCAATGGGCACCAGGTTTGCTCCGAGTTACGCCAACCTCTTTATGGGGTTGTGGGAGACTAAATCCATCTGGTCTAATGACGTTCTCGGGGTGAACCTGGTGTCCTATGCACATTATACAGATGATATTTTTTTCGTATGGAGGGGAGATGAGACTTCATTAAAGAATTTCTGTACAACACTCAACTCAAATGATAGGAATATCAACCTTACTTTCGAGATGGATCAACAGACTATACACTTTTTGGACATTACGGTCTATATTAAGGAACAGAAAATTAATACTAAAACTTTTTCTAAGCCTACGGATTGTGGAGCTTACATTGCAGCTACTAGTTGTCATCACGAATATTGGCTCAATTCAATCCCTGTGAGCCAATTGAAGAGGCTAAAAAGAAATTGTAGTGATGAAGCCACTTTTCAGAGCCAAGCGTCAAGTTTAGTCCAAATATTCGAAATATGTGGCTATAATAAAGATAAAATAAAGGAAGCCAGAGAAAGGACTAATGAGGTAGAACATAAGTACCTTTTAGCGAACAATACACAGAATACAAAGAGTGATAGATATGAATCGGCGTTCATCACGGAGTTTAACACTCAATTTAAGTCCATTGAACATATCTTTAAGAAACACTGGGGCCTTATAAAAAGAGATCCGATCATTGGGTCCCTTGTACCTGACAAACCAGTTTATATATATCAGAGAGTGCCCAATTTAAAAAATAAATTGGTCTCTAGCGCACTCACCCCTTCACCCTCTGGATCAAAAATCCTTTCCAAAGGTTTTTTCAGGTGTGGAAGCTGCATCAGTTGCAAAAATATTAAAAGTGAAGGATGCAGTAAAATCACCGGTATTTCTATTAATAACATAGATATTGACATTAGTGATTTTATAACATGCGACACCAAAAACATCATTTATGCCATTAGGTGCAAATGTAATTTATTTTATATTGGAAGAACATCACGCCCCTGTTAGGGTACTTTAACCACTTAAGGTCTGGTCTATTAACTCTCTTCAGTAATCAGTCAGAATTCTGTTCCTTTAGCAACCGGTTGGAGGTCAGTGAATGACAAGATGACACA
The DNA here is from genome assembly GCF_028390025.1 of Pseudophryne corroboree. Classification (NCBI taxonomy): domain Eukaryota; kingdom Metazoa; phylum Chordata; class Amphibia; order Anura; family Myobatrachidae; genus Pseudophryne; species Pseudophryne corroboree. The sequence continues at coordinate 561,166,208 of NC_086447.1, read as the reverse complement.
CAGGATTATGTGTAACCTAGGCAAATCATAGCTGACCTGCTTAGGGCTCGTTACAGGTTTATTATTATAGTTTAAAGACAAAGGAATCATGCTTGCCAATACATTTAGCCAATCAGAATACACCATGTATGTCTCAGAACCTGAAATACATCAATTGTCATACAAGATTCTAATTAGCAATTAGAACATTCTTGAATATGGTTTATTGCTTTGTGATTATCAGTCTCTCGGACATATACTCAAAACATTCTTCCTGATCTTCCTGACTGGCCTTGGACACATCTGGCGTTGTATGTCCTTGAACAATTCATGCTTTAAACAAGATATTCGGAGTATATAGTTTTCTGAATATCTGTGCAATATTTAAGGATACATGAACACATTTTGTGATTAACAGTAAATATCTTAATCAATGCGAAAAAGCGTGAATCAATATATTTGCTATACTGCGGAAGCTCCTACACCATCACCCCCAAAAACTGAGAATGGGGAACATATCAGAAATGTAAAGAAGGGACTGGATACCCATTCATTATCTTTACATTTTAAGAACACACATAACTGTTTGGTATCTGATATTACAGTTTTTTTTGGCATATGACATATAAAAGGGTCTTTGAGAAATAGAGATACAGCTTGTACCTTGGCTAAAACAGAAATTAGTTATATTTATAATTATAACACCTTTAGCCCTTATGGTCTCAATTGCGACTTTGAACTCAAGTGGTTTCTGTAATTAATTTATTTCGGCACTAGCTATGATGCTTTTCTGTTCTAAACATTGTGTTTACATTTTAAAATGGACAATTCATGTCTTTTTTAACACCATCAACTTCTATTTTATGTAAGATATTTTCCATATATATTTTAACAAAAGTATAATTAAATGAGTTTTATAAATGTATACAATGGATTATCTTTTTCTAACGCAAGATGCTCTAACTACATTTCCCATAATTCTTAGACAACATCCACGGACTTTACTTCCGCTTTGAAAGCGGCACAAACTACATTCGCCATGAATCTTTAGCAGAACCCTGGCTCCACCGATCACGCGGCACTACATTTACCGGAAGTCGCGCGGGAGAACAGTGTACTATCACTCGAAAGAACTACATCTCCCAACTACCCCCGGTGGACCGGAACTTCCGCCTGGCGCGGATAAATAAAGTGTGATTTAATACTTATTTATATGTGATGTTTTGTTAAGAATAGGGTAGTGGTTTAAAAGATTGTTTAATGGAGGGGAAATATATGTAGAAATCACTTGCGATGACATATTTGTATAATTATGAACAAGTTTGTACTCATTTAATTGGATGATGTCATTTACGGTGTACATCCATTGGCTGCTTGTACTTTAAATATCGCACTCCCAGACACTCCAGTTATATCTTGATAAAGGTCCAAGAGACCAAAACGCGTTGATTATATCCCAGGGAGTGTGAGTAGCCATTTTTTTTAATAGAACCCATGTGGATTTTGCTTTCTATGTTTTAAGCTTTTTTCCATATATGGAATAAATTTTATTGGACTCTTTTTCCATTTGTGTTTTTGTATTTTTTGTATACTCCGGTGTGGAGCTCTGTGTAGTACAATAAATCTATGTTTTTATGGAAAACCGTGATTTGGATTGGAAGTGCCTGATATCCCGCATAAAGATACCTTGATAGGAACGGCGCCCCATCTGCATGCGTGAGTCCTGGTACACAATATATGAAGATTGATGCACATTATAAAGATACCGTGATGTGTTTGACACTTGTGGTGTTGCTGTGAGTGTTGGGGTACGCCACTCCATTTGTTTTCCACCTAACATTTTTCTGTGAATTATCCAGTCTATAAGGTTAATACATATCACTCTAATAGATAACTAAAATAGTTAAAGAGGAAATTGGTTTTAAAAAAAGTTCTTGCATCTTTGAATACATCCTACACATTGGCCTTTCCTTTTTTCTTTTATATAATACATCAAGGATATATGGGATTTTCTTGAGAAAGAAATATTGGTCGAGGAAATCGATTAAAGATACCTTGATAGGAATTACTTTACATCGCTAAGAGTGAGTTGGGGTACGCTGTGTATGAGAAATCACACACTTTAAAGAAACCTTGATGTACTTCATATCTTCCTGTTTCCTGTGAGTTTCGGGGTACACACTGTATCAGACGAATTACTCTATATCTATCCCCACTGCGCACTTCAAGGGTGTATGGATACGGCAATATACTGCACAAAGATACCTTGATATACATATATTCACCCTTTATTGAGTGAGTGGGGTACGCTGGATCCAGATACTTACTTTCCTCTTTTTTAGAGACTTTTCATAGTTTATTATTGTGAATTGCTACACATTGGGGGTAATTCCAAGTTGATCGCAGCAGGAAATTTTTTAGCAGTTGGGCAAAACCAAGTGCACTGCAGGGGAGGCAGATATAACATGTGCAGAAAGAGTTAGATTTGGGTGGGTTATTTTATTTCTGTGCAGGGTAAATACTGGCTGCTTTATTTTTACACTGCAAATTAGATTGCAGATTGAACACACCCCACCCAAATCTAACTCTCTCTGCACATATTATATCTGCCTCCCCTGCAGTGCACATGGTTTTGCCCAACTGCTAAAAAATTCCTGCTGCGATCAACTTGGAATTACCCCCATTGGTTGCTTTGTTATTTTATGTTTCATATTTGGAATACACAAACTGGATATTACTTACCTGGAGGATCCAGCCAGAGACGTCTGACCCTGCACATTTAACCAGGAACGTATTCCCTTTTTTCTTTTCCCTTTTTGCGCTGCATGTACTAGGAAGGTTTATACTTGTTGTATTCAATTATAGTCTTTAAATGTGGTGACATTTACTTCTAAACCCTCAAGTACTATAGCTGCATTGCGCCCGCCACTTGATACACTTTCCTACTTTTCTCCATTACTCCCTTTTGGGGTGTCCACAACACCCCTGGAGAGAGATAAATAGGCACCACCGTGTACTCATGGGGCTCTTTTGCGCTCGCCCAGCTGCCGGCATTCCAGCCGTCGGGATCCCGAGTGCCGGTATATCGTAGTACACCCGTTTTCCTGCATACGTTTGTCTGTTAAGGGACCTGCTCTTTCATACATGACTGAATGCAAAGCTACCTCCATGCAGAATCTATGGCAGAAACGTATTTTTGGAACTATCAGGTGATGGTACTTTGCGATCAGTAACATTGTTAATTTTCCCTTATTCCACCCAGATGATACTCATGCAGAGAAGTTATTATTAACAGACTTAATAAAACTACATAGATGGCTTTTGCCATCATTGATCTGAAATGTGCCTTTTTAGAAACCTGTGTGTACAGAATGTGCATAGAACTCACTGCTTCCTATATTGTTATTAGTTAGCATAATACAGGGCCTTAGGGAGGGGTGTATGAGCAGTGCCACTGCCCACGGTGCGGGACCTTGGTGGCAGTACTGTCGCTTAGAGCCGGCCCTAACCAACACGATGCCCTAGGCAAGATTTTGGCTGGTGCCCCCTAGCATCGCCGCTACACAGCCCAAAAGGGGATGTGTTCTTGCTGGGTAGGGGCATGGCCACACAATAGTACCCCCAATTCAAATTGCGCCACACAGTATTACAACTTACACATAGTAGCCCCTTACACATATGCCGAACACTATTGCACAACCAATCCGCCTGTACACAGCACTCACATGGCCGCTAACACTGTGACCTCTGCCTCTGCTTGGATACAGATGTGTCCTCATACATCTTGTCTCAATACGCCATGAAGCAGGAGATGCCTGGCATGAGTCAGCTGGCAGCTATGCTAACATTGGGCGCCTGTTTATTTGACAAAAATGCATCTTATTCGCATTTTTATGTGACTAGGATGCACAAACATGTCCTGCTTACCAAAATGATATGCAGCATGCCTATGTTCTGTTTGTGACTGTGGCTGTATCTGCATACAAAATGCTACATTACAGTGCTTTCCAGAATACACTGTAACGTAGCATTTCGTATGCAGATACAGGGGGTCATTCAGACCTGATCGCTGTGTGCGTTTTCACACAGCGGGCGATCAGGTCCTAACTGCGTATGTGTATGTACCACAATGCGCATGCTTGTCGGACAACAACAACAGGCATCACCGTTCAGTGTCGGGATGGTGCGAAAAATCCGATCATACGGGCGTTCGAAAGGTGATTGACAGGAAGAGGCCATTTGTGGGTGGTAACTAAGCATTTACTGGGAGTGTTAGGGAAAACACAGGCAGGCCCAGGCGTTTTCAGGGAGGGTGTCTGACGTCAGCTCTGGCCCCGATCAGCCTGATTCTATCGCACTGAAGGAGTAAGTCCTGAGCTGCGCACAAACTGCACAAAGTGAATTTTAGCAGCTCGGCATACACATAGGAACGCACACTTGCACAGCTATTATACACTCCCCCCTTGAGGCGGCAACTATCTGTACGCAGGACAGAAAAATTAGCAGCCCAGTGATCAGGTCTGAATGACCCCCACAGCCGCAGTCACACACAGAATATAGGCATGCTGCATATCATTTTAATCAGCAGAAACTGCTTGTGCCCCTAGACATTTCAAATGCCCTAGGGAGGCATTTGTCTGGTTTGCCTATGCCTAGGACTGGCTCTGCTGTGGCTCCGTCATGGCACCCTGCTACAAGTAACTCTGCTTTAGTGCTGCCCAAAGCATCCAAAGTAGGGATGGACATCGAAAGCAAACCATCATATGATGGCAATGTTCTACCATTGAAACTTTCGATGCAATGGTTACTAACCATCACATCAAAAGTATTAGATGGTGAAAACTATTTATATGACTAGTTCATGCGCAAAAGCCTGTATTTTCGTTTGCAATGTGGGAATTGGGATCGGGGGCAGGGCCAGACTCTGAGCAACATATTACTTTATCACTGGACATTGTGTGTATAATATACATATATAATATACACACACAATGCCCAATGATGAAGTAACATTGCCCCCTCAGTGCCAAATATACAATGCCCCCACTGTGCCAGATATACAATGCCCCCACAGTGCCAGAGATACATTGCCCCCACTGTGCCAGATATACAATGCCCCCACAGTGCCAGAGATACAATGCCCCCACTGTGCCAGATATGCAATGCCCCCACAGTGCCAGATATGCAATGCCCCCACTGTGCCAGATATACATTGCCCCCACTGTGCCAGATATACATTGCCCCCACTGTGCCAGATATACAATGCCCCCACTGTGCCAGATATGCAATGCCCCCACTGTGCCAGATATGCAATGCCCCCACTGTGCCAGATATGCAATGCCCCCACTGTGCCAGATATGCAATGCCCCCACAGTGCCAGATATGCAATGCCCCCACAGTGCCAGATATACATTGCCCCCACAGTGCCAGATATACATTGCCCCCACAGTGCCAGATATACAATGCCCCCACAGTGCCAGATATACAATGCCCCTACAGTGCCAGATATACAATGCCCCCACTGTGTCAGATATACAATGCCCCCACTGTGTCAGATATACAATGCCCCCACTGTGTCAGATATACAATGCCCCACTGTGTGCTCATTGCCCCCCACCTCTTACCGCTGGCTGTTTCTTCTATGTGAGGGGAGGAGAGCGTAGCATAGTGTCTCTCTTGCCCCTCAATTCTCTTTGATGCCCGGTCTCACTCTCCAACGGCGGCGGGGTCTATCTGAAATGATGCGCCGGTTTGTTAGCCAATCAGAGCTCGCGGACCGGCAGCCAATCAGGAGCCGCGGCTGCCGGTCCATAAGCTCTGATTGGCTAGTAAACCGGTGCCTTATTCAGATTGACCGCGCCGCCGCCGTTGGAGAGTGAGACTGGGCATCCAAGAGAATTGAGGGGCAGGAGAGGCACTGCGCTGCGCTCTCCTCCCCTCACACAGAACGAAGCCAGCGGAATGCAGTATTGTGGACGACCCGGTGGTACGGCGTACCGGCTGAGAATTTCTTACAATAATGTGGATGGCAACTTGCTCAGTGCGCGGTTTGCTTTGCTGTCTCACATGGGACCAATTCCGATGATTATGGTGTGGAGTTTGTATGTTCTTTCCATGGTTTTGTGTTTTCTCTTGGTTTTTCCCACAGTCCAAAACATACTCAAGCAAGGACTTTGTCCATAGCCCTCCTAAATTATCCCCCCTGAATCTGATCAATGGTGGTGTATAGCTGGAGTGATATAAATATCAGTGAGGTCACTCTGTCTCCTCTGAATCTTCCTGAGCTCCGAGTGTCTGTGGCTTCTGCTGCTGCAGGGTAAGGTCTGGGATCTGATTGGCTCTCTGAGTCAGTGAGAGCCAATCAGAGCTTGCAGTGGGCCCTGTTGCCTAGCAGCAGCCTAGAGAGGGGAGGGGGTGAGGGGTCTGGCTGAGCAGGCTCATGTCTGAAACAGACAGCCTCCAATGGACTTAGGAAGTTTCCCTGATAGACACAGCAGCAAGAGGAGGCATAGCTATTTGGAATTAGAAAAAAACAAGCCACCATCGGAAGAACATCGAATGACTATCATTCGATAGTGAAAAACATCGGGAGGGCACCATTAAATGCTAAAAACACTACCATCGAAACGAAAACATCGATGGTTCGGAAACATCGACCATCGATGTCCATCCCTAATCCAAAGGACACTCTGTGCATGCACCTTGCAGTGTATATAGCCAAATGCAAGCAATGCGTCTGGGCAACTTTACACTATCTCCTGCCAACAGCCCCGTCCCCTCCCTTGACATCACAGCTTTAGGGGTCGGCACAGAGCGTCTGGGAGCTGGGAACTACTGCTGGTATAGTATGGACATGCAGCATTCTAAAACTAAATAGATGCCATTGATATGGACAAAACCATACTCTCAGCATGTGGCTCATTGCATTCTTCCAGTCGCTTCCCACATCATGACACTGCCCCTGTCTCATACAGCAATGTATTATCATATATGTGGACTTGTCATTGGGATCCGGTCTGAAGATCAACAGTATCTAGGTCGACAATGTTTAGGTCGACCACTATAGGTCGACAGTCACTAGGTCGACATGGATGGAAGGTCGACAGGGTTTCTAGGTGGACATATGCCAGGTCGACAGGTCTAAAGGTCGACATGACTTTTTCAAATTTTTTTCTTTTTTTGAATTTTTTCATACTTAACTATCCACGTGGACTACGATTGGAACGGTAATCTGTGCCGAGCGAAGCGGTAGCGGAGCGAAGGCACCATGCGAGGGGACGCGGTGCACTAATTTGGGATCCCGGTCACTCTACGAAGAAAACTACAAAAAAAAAAATCCTCATGTCGACCTTTAGACCTGTCGACCTAGCACATGTCGACCTAGAAACCCTGTCGACCTTCCATCCATGTCGACCTAGTGACTGTCGACCTATAGTGGTCAACCTAAACATTGTCGACCTAGATACTGTCGATTTGATGAACCACACCCTTGTCATTGCCTCCCACAACAGCTGTATCCTGAAATAGTATGTACTGTGATGTGCAATGATCTGATGGCTATAGATATTCTGTTCTTCCTCAGTACAAGACAGGCTACACAATGAGAGCAGGAGAAGAATAACAAAAAGGTGCTCATACTCTAATCAGACGCATGTTTAAAATAATTCACTGCATTCAAGCAGACTAATAATTCTTGATAGAAATTAGATCTCATCATATAATTGATCTTATTAACAGTGTCATTAGTTTCAAACTGAATAAGAACTTTACTAGTAGCCCTTCAGCAAGTAGGTGTTAATGAGTAGCTCTGCTTAACAGAGATGCCTGAAGGGAAGAGATCAGGCTCTTATGGTACAGGAAAGCTACTAGAGTTCATTAGTAATTATCTAGATGTGGAGATCCATGATGGTGCCTTCCTAAAACTAATGAATCTATGGCAATAAATTAGTATAAAGTCCAGTACAGTGCCTAGAGCAAAGCTAATTAATTACCAGCTTTACAGTAATGTCTCTGTGCCCCATGGAAAGTAATAGTAATCTTGTATGCAGATTAGTTGGTCTTTGACTACCCTAAGTGGCCAATAATAATAATAGTTATGGTAGACTTACCATAGTTAATTGTTGTTTTTTTAGGTCCATAGGATCCACAGGGAATACCTTTGGGTGTAGGTGGTTGGAGAGGATCGGGCACCAGACAGTTAAAGCTTTTAAGCACCCAGGATGCACTGTTCCCTCCTCCCCTACACCCTACCCCCAGTCAAGGCTAGCCAGTTTTGTGAACAAGTCCAAGGCAGGAGGAGAGAAGGAAGACTGGTACACATAAGAAACACATTCTCACACAATAGAGAAGAGTACCAGTGATCAAGATAAGAGATCCATGGAAACCAGATGTGTCAGGGTGGGTGCCCTGTGAATCCTATGGACCTCGAAGGAAAAGAGTTAACTATGGTATGTCTTCCATAACTCTTATTTTCTTCTTCAAGGTCCATAGTATCCACAGGGAATACTTTGGGGATGTCCCTAAGGAGTGTTTTTAAAGAAGGGGACGTTCCTGAGCAGGGAGGAGAATCCTGCACCCAAAGGAAGCATCCTGAGATGCATAGCTATCAAAGGCATAGAACCTAAGAAAAGTGTGCACAGAAGACCACGTGCCCGCCTTGCAGTTATTCAGCATAAGAGCCATGGCAGACTGATCACGAAGAACCCACAGAGCAAGTAGAATGGGCAAAGACTATCCGGCACAGGGAGGTCAACCTGTAACCCTGTTAGATAGTCATGTGAAGCCATCTAGTCAGAGTCTGTTTGTTAGGTGACCAGCCCCTCTTGTGGAACCCTTAGAGGACAAAAAGGGAATCCGTTTTCCTGATGAAGCTGGTATGATACACGTAAATCCAAGAGCATGGACCACATCCAAGGAGGCTTCCCCAATTGAGAGGTCCGTTATTGGAAGGCTGGAACCACTCTCCTGCATGGACATCATGACAGCTGAGTAAGTCCGCCTCCCATTTAAGGATCCCACGGATGAGCACTGCCAAGATGACTGGAAGATGAGGTTCGGCCCATCTGAGAAAGTGCACCACTTCCTGCATCGCCAACAAACTGCAAGTGACCCCCTGGTGGTTGAGGTAGGCCACTGCAGTGACATTGTCGGACTGGATTTAAGGGGTCATTTCGATCCGTGCGCATGCAACAGTTTTTCGCTGCTGTGCAAACGGGTGCAGAATGCGCATGCGCAGCGGGCCCAGGGTGCGTGCGCGACTTTCCCGGCAACAGGGGTCGCCGGGTTACGTTTCGGCTTCCGATGGGAGCGGTCACAGCGGCGACCGCTAAGAAGATTGACAGCAAGGATGCATGGAGGGGCGGATCTGGACCGTAGGAGAGCGTTTTCGGGGAGTGGTGAGTATAACGCAGGCGTGTCCAGGACAACGGAGGGCAGAGGAGTGACATCAAAGCCGGGCCCATCATTGCTGGATCCATCGCACAGGGTAAGTATGTCCAGAGCTACTCTTCTTCTGCTTGATTTTTTTTTTTTTTTAGCTTAGCAGGGCTGCACAATCAATCGCAGCCCTGCTAAGCTAAAATACACTCCCCCATAGGCATGGACTGTTGATCGCAGCAGCAGCTAAAAGTTGCTAGCTGCGATCAACTTGGAATGACCACCTTGCTCAGATGTTGAAGGGACCTGGGCCCTCATTCTGAGTTGATCACTCTCTCTAGCTTTTTTTAGCAGCCGTGCAAACGCATAGTCGCCGCCCACGGGGGAGTGTATCTTCGCTTTGCAAGTGTGCAAACGCCTGTGCAGCCAAGCTCTGCAAAAACATTTTGTGCAAAACAAGACCAGCCCTGCAGTTACTTATCTTGTGCGATTAATCCAGCGGCGAAGGACACGGAATTTACGTCAGACACCCACCCTGCAAATGTCTGGACACGCCTGCGTTTTCCCAAACACTCCCAGAAAATGGTCAGTTGACACCCATAAACACCCTCTTCCTGTCAATCTCCTTGCGATCGGCTGTGTGAATGGATTCTTCGCTAGAACCATTGCACAGCAACGATGCTCCTTGTACCCGTACAACACGCGTGCGCATTGCACCCCATACGCATGTGCAGTTTTGCCATTTTTTTTAAATGATCGCTACGCAGCGAACATCGGCAGCTAGCGATCAACTCAGAATGACCCCCCTGGAGTGGAATTGGGCGTGAATGGACACTCGGCGACTGTGAAGTAACTTGCATACTCTCATTTTGTCTGCTAGTAGTTAAATACTTTGTACCTAGGAATCCAGGAGAGCTCCCATCCATTGGGAGGACTTTTTCCAGTTGATGAGCAAGCCATGTGTTTACAGGAAGGCAATGGTCATCTGCAGATGGCGGTGTAGTACCTCTAAAGAGTGTGCCAGAAAAAGAACATCATCTATGTAAGGGAGTATACTGACCCCCTGATGACGAAGATGGGCCGCCATAACAACCATTACTTTGGTAGAGATCCTAGGAGGCCAAATGGCAGTTCCTGAAACCCAAAATGTTGCTAGAGGACAGCAAAGCGGAGAAACAGTTGATGAAAGGGTGCTATGGGCACATGCACTTGGGCATCTTGAATGTCCAGAGACACTATAAAGTCTCCAGGCTCTATTGCTAGGACAGTGGAGTAGAGGGTCTCCATACGAAACCTGGGCACTCGGATAAATTTGTTTGGTGATTTGAGATTGAGAATAGGTCAATAAGACCCATTCGGTTTCTGAACCAAGAAAAGGGTGGAGTAAAAACCCATCCTCGATGTGCTGAAGGGACAGGGATTATTACCCCTGAATGAAGCAAAGACTGAATGGCTTTCTGGAATGCCAGGGCTTTCATTGGGTCTGTTGGAGGGCCTGTACAAAAGAAATGTGCCTCATAAATGTGAGAGCGTACCCATGAGAGACCACTTCTTTGACCCAGGCGTCTGTGGTGGTATGACGCCAGGACTCTACAAACTGAAGATGTCGGCCTCACACCCTTGGATCACACAGGAGAATTTGTTGTCAGACTTGATGGCTGGACGTCTGGTAGCCCAGGCCTGTTTAGTATGGGGCTTGAAGGCCTTTGTGGAAGTAGACTGCCGAGGGAAGGACTGTCCTTTAGCTTTACTTTGGGGGTGAAAGGACCGAAAGGAGGATGTCCAAGGCTTCATGGTAGTTGCTGAAGACAGGAAAGCAGATTTAGAGGCTGCTAGAGTATCCACTATTTTGTCCAGTTCTGCGCCAAACAGAATATCCCCAGTGTAGGGCAGTGATTTGAGGGCCTTCTTAGAGTCGGTGTCTGCTTTCCAAAAGCATAACCAGATGACCCTGTGGGCAACCACCGAAGTAGCGGATGCCTTAAAAGCTAGGAGACCAGTATCCAAAGCTGCTTCACCTAAGTAGGAGGCTGCTTCTCTGATATGGGAGATGTGGGACAGCTGTTCCCTGGTAACATCAGAGGCGAGGCTGTCTTCTAGGGCCTCTGCCCAGCTTTCAATAACCTTAGCCACCCAAGCTGAGGCCAAAGCTGGTCGTGTAATATCTCCTGTTAGAGAATTGACAGACATAAGACAAGTTTACATTTTTCCGTAGCTTCCTTCAGGGAAAATGCAGGCGGGATAATAAAAGTAGAGCTTTGAACCAGACGTGCCACATGAGATTCTTTTGTAAGGGAACCACCCACTTAGCACATTCTCCAGACGAGAGAGGGTAAAAAAAAGCAAGGCATTTTGGTATCGGAAACTTCTTACTAGGGGTACTCCATACTTTATGCATTAGGTCATTGAGCTGATCTGATTGAGGGAATTCAGCCTCAAAACCTTCTGGCGTTGGAATACCGGGATTTTTGGCTTAGGAGCTGGCTTCCCCTTCTCTATTTCCAGAATAGATATGAATGCCAACCCCAGCTCAGGTACATCAACTGTAGAATGACATTCCTCCTCTCCTGTGGGGGACTCAGGGAAAGAAACATCTGCCTTCCCAGAGGATACGTCAGAATCTGAAAGCTGCGTAGACTGTGAGGATGGTACGTACGCTTATGTGCTTTGGCAGCTAAGGGTCTGTCACCATGTAACATCTGCTGAAAGGCGACGGAAGTTTGAGCCAGATTCTAAACTGAGTGAGACAGTACATCCACCTAGGGAGGAGGCATAGAGGGGACTGGTAAAGCAGGTTGTAACTGCTGTGGGAATCCCAGGGAGGGAGGCAAAGTGGAAGCTGCTAAGTGGTCCACTATCCAGTGGCGCACCCAGGGGGGTTTCCGAGCACCCAGAAACCCCCCTCCACAAAAAATATATATATATATATATTTTTTTTTTAGCTGCATGACTATTATTAATGGCTGTCTAGCGTCCTCTGCAGCCTGCTGTCTTCCTGGTGGCACTTGTAAGTGCAGTAAAAGTTTACTTTATGTTAATTATAGTACATATATATCCATGTGCATACATATATACACATGTATATACATACATACATATAAACACACACACATATGATATATATACATATGTATATTTATGTGTACTGTATGTGTATATATATATATATATATATATATATATATATATGTATGCATATTTAATATGCTATGTATATGTGTTTATGTATGTGTGTGTATATATATATATACTGTGTATATATATATATATATATATATATATATATATATATACACGGTATATATATGTGTAGATATGTATTATATATATATATATATATATGTACACACACACACACACACACACACACACACACACACAGACACACTAGTTTTACGGACCCAGCATATACTGGGTCACCTCAGTCCCCACCCCCATGATTGACTCCACCCAGTTCTGGAAACCCCCCCATGCAAATCCTGCGTTTTCCACTGCTATCTGCAACAAAACCTGTGAAAAGGAAGACTCCCATGGGGGTGCTGAACAGGGGCTGGTGGGGCAGGCTGGTTAGGTGGAATATAGCAAGATGCACACAGACCATCCTGTACAGAGTCCTGAGGGGATAATCCCGCTGAACAGGACTTACATGAGACCAGCATAGAAGCAGCAGCCTCCTTGTTACTTTTGCCTTTTAGAAGACATAGCAGCAGTAATACTATAGCACACTGTAGCAAGTATTGCAATGTGACGCCCTTCACAAATACTTTGTAAATGTGAGGTACTGTGAACCCAATACACCTGTATCTAGGGTTATAAGAACAGTAGGAATATGTATAATGGACAATGAGAAAATCAGACAGCAGAGCTAGCACAAGTCACATTATACAATGCATATGAAAATGTACAATTTCAATGGACACTGAAATCAACTACTGAGACCGCAGTGTGTGGTGGGATTTAGCGCTGTATAACCTGGCCCTTTGGAGAGCTATACAGGGAGACTGGATCCAGTGTTCCTGGAGACCTGCAGTGCAGCTTCAGCACTGTAAATAAAATGACTGCTGAGCGTCTCTGAGTGGAGGGAGGGTGAAGGAGCTCAGATGTGGAAACCCGCAGTGAAATCACTCTCTGAGCTGGGGGAGGGGCCGCCAGGGAAGAGCAGACCTCCCCTTTCTGACGTTAACCTCAAGGGGCCAATGGCCTCTAGAAATACCACAGTGTCAGTATTTTGTAGCCCTGGTGGACTAGTGGGTTCGCTGATCAGCACCCACATCAGCACCTCTGGTCCGTCTCTGCGACCAGAGGAGAGAGTGCACTGAAAGACGCGGATCCCCGCAAGCAGGGACCTGCCTTATCTTTCCCTCCATTCTCCGACTGCAGCCTGTGGGTCCCCAGGGAGCCTGCTTGCTGAGCTCCGTGGTGCCTACCATAATCACTAGTCCACTCACTGGTGTTGCCACACCAGCGGGGAGTTGATGGAGCAGCAGTGCTGGTATCCTCAGGACAGCCTAGCGTTGCTTACTTTAAGTTTGTAAAAAAAAGAAATAAACATAAATCATAAAATAAAAAGCTTAGGGCTACTTAAAAGCAGCCCCACTGTTAAATGGTGGATCCGGCTCCTGCCAGCACCAAAGCAAAACTGGCTAGCCTTGGCTGGGGGCGGGGTATAAGGGAGGAAGTACCAGGGCATCTTGAGAACTCAACATCTTTAACTGTTTGGTGCCCAGTCCTCTCCAACCACCTACACCCCAATGTATTCCATGTAGAGACTATGGACCCTGAAGTAGAAATTAACTATAACCTTATTACTAAGTACGGGAACGTTGAGTGTAAATTTAGTGAGTTTTGGTGTCTGTGCTCCAATTGGCTGAGTGACTGTGCGTGATTGTCACTCAGCCAATAGGAGCACAGCAGACATGCTAAGGAGTTCCTGCAGGAATCTCCTCAGCGTCACAGCAGTCCACTGGGTGCAGCACAACAGCTGAAGTAGCGAGTGCTGTATACAGCTTGTCGTGCCCCAGATGATAGTGGATGGCGTTACAGAGCAGAGTAGCACTCTGGGGATTTACCCAATAGACAATTACATGGCCCTGAGTGGGTACTGTTATCATGCAGTGTAGGGACTGCCAGTAATCAGAGAAGCTGTGAAGGGGCCTGGCAGCTTACCATGTATTTGCAAATGTATCCACCAAATATCTCTGAATTACTACTATCATATAGTCTTTCAAGTTTTTGTTGCAAGTACTATTTGTTGTGCTGGGGGACACCTGAGGGGTGAAGCCCCCCCCCCCCCCCCCCCCCCCTGTGTTTTCTGTTTGCTGTGACCCCTCCTTTTCATGCACCTGAAAAGTTCTGTCAGATGCAGACTGATTGAGCAGCTTTCCCTCTGTTTTCAGTTGTGAGAGCGATTGCATGGGGTCAGCATTTGGAAGGCATGCTTGTTCCTGTAGTGCTACTTGGAGATCCCAGGGAGGGCTTATAGGTTATCTATCCCTGAATTTGAATTTAATTCTATATGTGCCTTTATCATGAGGCCTTACAATAGACAATTTCATGGCCCTGAGTGGGTACTGTTATCATGCAGTGTAGGGACTGCCAGTAATCAGAGAAGTTGTGAAGGGGCCTGGAAGCTTACCATGTATTTGCAAATGCATGCAACAAATATCTCTGAATTTGTACTATCATATAGTTTTTCAAGTATTGTTGCAAGAACTATTTAGTGTGCTGGGGGACACCTGGGGGGGAAAGCCCCCCACCCCTTTTTGTATTTGATTTATCTAACAGTCCGAGTCTTAAGGGCCCTACACATTCGGCGACCCACCGCCGAGCTGCCCGACGGCGGATAAAGACGAAGGGCGACCGGGCGGCGGGGGGGGGGGTGACGGGGGAGTGAAGTTTCTTCACTTCCCCCGTTACCCGGCTCCATAGCAATGCATGCTAATATGGACGAGATTGTCCATATTGGCCTGCAAGCATAAGCGACGGGGCACCAACGATTAATGAGCGTGGGGCCGCGCATCGTTAATCGTTGGTGCCTACACACTGCACGATATGAACGAGTTCTAATTCATTAATGAACAAGAACGTTCATATCATGCTGCCAGTGTGTAGGGCCCTTTAGGTAAACAATAACTTTGGCCGGCTGAGGGGGTGGAACTTTGGGCGGGTCTCGGGGCAGACTCTCACGTGGATTCCGAGGAGACCTGGCAGAATTAGAGTGGCTGTGGGGTTATAGGCCACATATCACAAAATTTATTGTGCTTGTGCTGTCTGATGACCATGCATGTGCTGTTGGCCGTCTGAGGTCCTACATGACAAAGTAAAGTGATCGCAGATACAATCACCTTATTTTACACATTACAAGGACAGACTCCTATCGGAACCCCTGTCCCTGCATGTGATTTTTAATACATCTGAGTGGTAAAGAGTTGCTTATTGAAATGAATAGTGGCAATAAGAAATTGTATTTATCGGGTCTAAAAATAAAATAATAAATGGGCCCCTAAATGAATGACTTAATGTTACTCATTGAAGTTTTAGGTGCTCCTGAAATGTTGGTTTTCTAGTCCAACTAATATGGACATTCATGTCAAATGTACTGAAGCACACAAATATATTTTACATTGGTCTAACATCAATTTGAAATGTTTTTGTTTTTTAAACAATGCAATGGTTTAATGACAGCTATAGAAAACCCATTAGAATATTTTAACCAATTGCCCAGTAAAATCAGCTAGATGGAACAGTAAAATTAACCAGAACAATACTGCATTACACGAAGCCAAAGGTGGTAAACTACTTGCATATAGCTAGTGTTAGCTATTGTAAGAGAGCTTGTTAGACTTGTAGGAATAAATAAGAGGATGAAAGTCAAACAAACAGACCAGAACTTTCTGTTGCAGCTTTGTAACACTTGTCATGTCATTGTCGTTTTAGTGCCATCGTAAAACGTCCCATTCAGTGAGTGTGACTGCCTTATTGCAATAGCCTTAACCATAGGAGACATTTCACTGTTGTAAAGGAGTTTAATGATTAAGAGTGGCAGCTACAGCTCCCATACACACTCACAAAAAACATTCCTCCACAACCATGATGCTGCCTTGCTTCAAAATGTTTCTTTGTCCCCATCAGGAGTAAGTAACATAAGCATCTGAATTTTTCACCCATACCTCCCACCAAGTGTAAAGTTAATGTATAAATCCCTTTTGTGGTCTCACCTACTCTAGTTATCAAACAATTCAGCTTTTCAATTGTATATCCAATGGCATAAACTACTACTATTTTGCTCCATAGAAGGGTAAAACACTATGGGGCTCATTGAGAGATTCATTTTGTGCAATGAATATACACTGCTCAAAAAAATAAAGGGAACACTAAAATAACACATCCTAGATCTGAATGAATGAAATATTCTTATTAAATACTTTGTTCTTTACATAGTTGAATGTGCTGACAACAAAATCACACAAAAATTATCAATGGAAATCAAATTTATTAACCCATGGAGGTCTGGATTTGGAGTCACCCTCAAAATTAAAGTGGAAAAACACACTACAGGCTGATCCAACTTTGATGTAATGTCCTTAAAACAAGTCAAAATGAGGCTCAGTAGTGTGTGTGGCCTCCACGTGCCTGTATGACCTCCCTACAACGCCTGGGCATGCTCCTGATGAGGTGGCGGATGGTCTCCTGAGGGATCTCCTCCCAGACCTGGACTAAAGCATCCGCCAACTCCTGTACAGTCAGTGGTGCAAGGTAGCGTTGGTGGATGGAGCGAGACATGATGTCCCAGATGTGCTCAATTGGATTCAGGTCTGGGGAACGGGCGGGCCAGTCCATAGCATCAATGCCTTCGTCTTGCAGGAACTGCTGACACACTCCAGCAACATGAGGTCTAGCATTGTCTTGCATTAGGAGGAACCCAGGGCCAACCGCACAAGCATATGGTCTCACAAGGGGTCTGAGGATCTCATCTCGGTACCTAATGGCAGTCAGGCTACCTCTGGCGAGCACATGGAGGGCTGTGCTGCCCCACAAAGAAATGCCACCCCACACCATTACTGACCCACTGCCAAACTGGTCATGCTGCAGGATGTTGCAGGCAGCAGAACGTTCTCCTTGGCATCTCCAGACTCTGTCAAGTCTGTCACATGTGCTCAGTGAGAACCTGCTTTCATCTGTGAAGAGCACAGGGCGCCAGTGGCAAATTTGCCAATCTTGGTGTTCTCTGGCAAATGCCAAATGTCCTGCACGGTGTTGGGCTGTAAGTACAACCCCCACCTGTGGACGTCGTGCCGTCATACCACCCTCATGGAGTCTGTTTCTGATCGTTTGAGTAGACACTAGAGATGAGCGGGTTCGGTTTCTCTGAAACCGAACCCGCACGAACTTCATGTTTTTTTCACGGGTCCGAGCAGACTCGGATCCTCCCGCCTTGCTCGGTTAACCCGAGCGCGCCCGAACGTCATCATGACGCTGTCGGATTCTCGCGAGACTCGGATTCTATATAAGGAGCCGCGCGTCGCCGCCATTTTCACACGTGCATTGAGATTGATAGGGAGAGGACGTGGCTGGCGTCCTCTCCATTAGAAATTAGATTAGAAGAGAGAGAGAGATTGTGCAGAGTCAGACAGAGTTTACCACAGTGACCAGTGCAGTTGTTGTTAGTTAACTTTTATTTATTTTAATATATATCCGTTCTCTGCTATATCCGTTCTCTGCCTGAAAAAAAACGATACACAGCAGCAGCCAGTCACACAGTGTGACTCAGTCTGTGTGCACTCAGCTCAGCCCAGTGTGCTGCACATCAATGTATAAAAGGCAAAGCTTATAATAATTGTGGGGGAGACTGGGGAGCACTGCAGGTTGTTATAGCAGGAGCCCCCAGGAGTACATAATATTATATTAATTTAAAATTAAACAGTGCACACTTTTGCTGCAGGAGTGCCACTGCCAGTGTGACTAGTGGTGACCAGTGCCTGACCACCAGTATAGTAGTATATTGTTGTATGTATTGTATACTATCTCTTTATCAACCAGTCTATATTAGCAGCAGACACAGTACAGTGCGGTAGTTCACGGCTGTGGCTACCTCTGTGTCGGCAGTCGGAACTCGGCAGGCAGTCCGTCCATCCATAATTGTATTACAATATATACCACCTAACCGTGGTATTTTTTTTTCTTTCTTTATACCGTCATAGTGTCATACTAGTTGTTACGAGTATACTACTATCTCTTTATCAACCAGTGTACAGTGCGGTAGTTCACGGCTGTGGCTACCTCTGTGTCGGCAGTCGGCAGGCAGTCCGTCCATCCATAATTGTATTATTATTATAATATATACCACCTAACCGTGGTTTTTTTTCCATTCTTTATACCGTCGTCATAGTGTCATACTAGTTGTTACGAGTATACTACTATCTCTTTATCAACCAGTGTACAGTGCGGTAGTTCACGGCTGTGGCTACCTCTGTGTCGGCAGTCGGCAGGCAGTCCGTCCATCCATAATTGTATTATTATTATAATATATACCACCTAACCGTGGTTTTTTTTTCATTCTTTATACCGTCGTCATAGTGTCATAATAGTTGTTACGAGTATACTACTATCTCTTTATCAACCAGTGTACAGTGCGGTAGTTCACGGCTGTGGCTACCTCTGTGTCGGCAGTCGGCAGGCAGTCCGTCCATCCATA
The DNA here is from genome assembly GCF_028390025.1 of Pseudophryne corroboree. Taxonomy (NCBI): domain Eukaryota; kingdom Metazoa; phylum Chordata; class Amphibia; order Anura; family Myobatrachidae; genus Pseudophryne; species Pseudophryne corroboree. The sequence goes on along the minus strand of NC_086447.1, from coordinate 561,147,160 downwards.
ATTGTATTATTATTATAATATATACCACCTAACCGTGGTTTTTTTTCCATTCTTTATACCGTCGTCATAGTGTCATACTAGTTGTTACGAGTATACTACTATCTCTTTATCAACCAGTGTACAGTGCGGTAGTTCACGGCTGTGGCTACCTCTGTGTCGGCAGTCGGCAGGCAGTCCGTCCATCCATAATTGTATTATTATTATAATATATACCACCTAACCGTGGTTTTTTTTTCATTCTTTATACCGTCGTCATAGTGTCATACTAGTTGTTACGAGTATACTACTATCTCTTTATCAACCAGTGTACAGTGCGGTAGTTCACGGCTGTGGCTACCTCTGTGTCGGCAGTCGGCAGGCAGTCCGTCCATCCATAATTGTATTATTATTATAATATATACCACCTAACCGTGGTTTTTTTTCCATTCTTTATACCGTCGTCATAGTGTCATACTAGTTGTTACGAGTATACTACTATCTCTTTATCAACCAGTGTACAGTGCGGTAGTTCACGGCTGTGGCTACCTCTGTGTCGGCAGTCGGCAGGCAGTCCGTCCATCCATAATTGTATTATTATTATAATATATACCACCTAACCGTGGTTTTTTTTTCATTCTTTATACCGTCGTCATAGTGTCATACTAGTTGTTACGAGTATACTACTATCTCTTTATCAACCAGTGTACAGTGCGGTAGTTCACGGCTGTGGCTACCTCTGTGTCGGAACTCGGCAGGCAGTCCGTCCATCCATAATTGTATTATTATTATAATATATACCACCTAACCGTGGTTTTTTTATTGCGCCTCATTGCGCCTCTTTTTTTCTTTGCGTCATGTGCTGTTTGGGGAGGGTTTTTTGGAAGGGCCATCCTGCGTGACACTGCAGTGCCACTCCTAGATGGGCCCGGTGTTTGTGTCGGCCACTAGGGTCGCTAATCTTACTCACACAGTCAGCTACCTCATTGCGCCTCTTTTTTTCTTTGCGTCATGTGCTGTTTGGGGAGGGTTTTTTGGAAGGGCCATCCTGCGTGACACTGCAGTGCCACTCCTAGATGGGCCCGGTGTTTGTGTCGGCCACTAGGGTCGCTAATCTTACTCACACAGCTACCTCATTGCGCCTCTTTTTTTCTTTGCGTCATGTGCTGTTTGGGGAGGGTTTTTTGGAAGGGACATCCTGCGTGACACTGCAGTGCCACTCCTAGATGGGCCCGGTGTTTGTGTCGGCCACTAGGGTCGCTTATCTTACTCACACAGCGACCTCGGTGCAAATTTTAGGACTAAAAATAATATTGTGAGGTGTGATGTGTTCAGAATAGGCTGAAAATGAGTGTAAATTATGTTTTTTGAGGTTAATAATACTTTGGGATCAAAATTACCCCCAAATTCTATGATTTAAGCTGTTTTTTAGGGTTTTTTGAAAAAAACACCCGAATCCAAAACACACCCGAATCCGACAAAAATAATTCGGTGAGGTTTTGCCAAAACGCGTTCGAACCCAAAACACGGCCGCGGAACCGAACCCAAAACCAAAACACAAAACCCGAAAAATTTCAGGCGCTCATCTCTAGTAGACACATGCACATTTGTGGCTTGCTGGAGGTCATTTTGCAGGGCTCTGGCAGTGCTCCTCCTGTTCCTCCTTGCACAAAGGCGGAGGTAGCGGTCCTGCTGCTGGGTTGTTGCCCTCCTACGGCCTCCTCCACGTCTCCTGATGTACTGGCCTGTCTCCTGGTAGCGCCTCCATGCTCTGGACACTACGCTGACAGACACCGCAAATGTTCTTGCCACAGCTCACATTGATGTGCCATCCTTGATGAGCTGCACTACCTGAGCCACTTGTGTGGGTTGTAGGGAGGTCATACAGGCACGTGGAAGCCACACACACTACTGAGCCTCATTTTGACTTGTTTTAAGAACATTACATCAAAGTTGGATCAGCCTGTAGTGTGTTTTTCCACTTTAATTTTGAGGGTTACTCCAAATCCAGACCTCCATGGGTTAATAAATTTGATTTCCATTGATCATTTTTGTGTGATTTTGTTGTCAGCACATTCAACTATGTAAAGCACAAAGTATTTAATAACAATATTTCATTCATTCAGATCTAGGATGTGTTATTTTAGTGTTCCCTTTATTTTTTTGAGCAGTGTACATAATTGCTTAAGAAAAGTGGTTTTACATGCATGACTGTGTTGTCGGGGGAATCTCAAGATGCATCCAGTTTAAAAACTTTAGCATCTGTGTGAGATATACTCCAGGTGTAAATGTATGTTTACTAAGGAGGGTACACCCATGTATGATTTTCTGTTGATCAGGTAACACTCCCGGTCAGCAGAGCTGTGTCTCACCTGCTTGTACTCCTGACTCCCGTACACAGATACGATTCTGACGTGACATGATGTGAATTGTACGTGTGTACGGGCTTCTATGGGATAAGGAGGTCAACCCTTCAAATATTAAAAAGAGCATATTGTCAATATTGTTTTGTTGCCCAAAAGGGGGTATATAGTTACTTTAATCAACATGCGTATTTTTTATTATATACATATTGACTTTGATAATGAGTGAGATAATATATATTGAGTGAGTTAGTGAGAACGCAAATAAATTCAATATTGTCAAGCAATCTGCAAACTATCTAAAAAAATGTTCGGCATACCCATACCTTCCAGTCGTTCTGTCTATTGGCATCTCTAATGGGTGCTATGTGTGCGGTGCACATGGGCCCCTGAGTCCAGGGGGGCCCATGCCGCCCACATTGCACTTACGTTTTATTACTTACCTTTCCGGAGTCCTGCGTTAGAGCTGCGGCCACAGTAAAAAAACATTACTGGTAAAATGGCCGCCAAGCAGGTGCGGTAGGGATTTATTGGCCTATTTATTATCATTATTTTTACTAAAATAATGTGAAAAGGGGTGTTTTCACACCCTTATCACATTATTTTAGTATCACCTGAATGTATTAAAGGGCATTTGGAGCAGTTTTCATGAAAAACTGCTCCAACCCCTTTAATTGTCATTTTTTATTTACTTATAATGGGAAATGCGATATAGCCGAATTTACTATAAATTTTTTTTATCAATAATCGCAGTGTGACTTTGGTCGAGTTTATCACCTGTCAGCTGCCTCTTTAGATGCGGATGGTGATAAATAGACCTGTTAGTCCCCGGAACATGGTGGATGCCATGTTTCTGGAGACTTGCGCATGCCAGAGTCTGCACATGAGCTCCCTCGTCTGTTAAAATGCCTCTGGTTCTGTCCCAATGGTCAAATGTAAAAATGTGCATGGCCTTTTAAAAAAATAGTAGTTGATTCTTCTTTGTGTAGGTTGGGCAAATCTAGGTGAGGATGGGAGGATCACCTGCATGCTTTAGGTAGGTAATAGGTTCTGTGGATCATATTTTTTTAATGATCTTTTTAAAATGTTCAGGGTACAGGGGCATCTGTTGGGGTCCGGGAGAGACAGGGACACAAGACCCCACAATAAAAGCACAAAATACAATGAGGGTACCACTAGTCCACAATAGTACTAGAAGCTGAGGAACACACAGTGCCAACAATCGGGAGGGCTTGTGCACATTGCTGACTATACGGGGGTGCACGGTGCTGGGGATAGGGGGTGATGACTGTGCCAATTATAGGGGTGGTGAGAGGTGCACAGTGCCACTGACAGCTGTACTGAGGTGTTCACAGGGATCCGGCAGCAGCAGCACTGAATTCGGGGTAGGTATCGAGCTCAGTATTGACGGCTAGCAATAGATAGACAGTATACTCCATCTAGCTAGGGTGGGGTCATGGTGATCGCGGGTGCTGGGGAATAATGGGGGTGATCACAAGTGCCTGTGGAGGTCACAGTAAATGGGTGTCGGGGGATGGGTGGTGATCGCGGGGTGGAACTGCAGTGAATGCTGGTGCCGGTTGGGGGACAGGGGTAATGTTGAGATTGACATGCAACAATAGCTCCGGTCCCCCACCTGTTTCACTGCTGCCGACATAGTGATGGACTGTCACTCCTGCACCACCATCTCATAGGGGGGTTGGATTTGGGGGCAGGGAAACACTAAGGAGGCAGTGAGTTGTTGCCTGGGCACCGCGGCTGGAGCAGGATGGCAGTGGGGAGGTTGCAGCTGGACCCTGCGGCTACGTCAGTGGTCTCAGAGGATCAGCTGGTATGTGCCCAGGTTCGGAAGTCATGCTGTCGTAGTGTATCAAAAGTAGTGATGAGCAGGTTCGGATCCTCGGGATCCGAACCCGCCCAAACTTCACCTTTTTTTTCACGGGTCCGAGCGACTCGGATCCTCCCGCCTTGCTCGGTTAACCCGAGCGCGCCCGAACGTCATCATCCCGCTGTCAGATTCTCGCGAGATTCGGATTCTATATAAGGAGCCGCGCGTCGCCGCCATTTTCACACGTGCATTGAGATTGATAGGGAGAGGACGTGGCTGGCGTCCTCTCCGTTATAGTAGAAAAGAGTAAAGACTGAGTGACTTAGTTATAATTGTGGGGAGGATTGGGGACGGGGAGCAGCTGTTAGGGAGTACAGTGCAGGGTTTTGATTATACCACCAGTGAGTTTAATCCGTTTTTTCTCTGCCTGAAAAAAAACGCTCCGACCACCATATCTGTGCTCACTCAGTGTGCTGCACTGCTGCATATATCTGTGCTGAGTGCACTGCTCACACTGTCTAATTGTGGGGACTGGGGAGCAGTTATAGCAGGAGTACAGTGCACAGTTTTGCTGACAGTGACCACCAGTCCAGTATACGTTTGTCTGCCTGAAAAACACTCCTGTGGTGGCTTTTTTTTTCTTCATACTAGTCTAGCAGTCTGCTGACAGTGTCCACCAGGTCCGTTATTATTATTATACAGTATATTATATATATATAGCAGTACGGTAGGCCACGGCTGTACCTACCTCTGTGTCGTCAGTGCACTCGTCGTCCATAAGTAATATAATACTATACTATCCATCCATCTACATTGTATACCTGTGGTGGCTTTTTTTTTCTTCATACTAGTTTAGCAGTCTGCTGACAGTGTCCACCAGGTCCGTTATTATTATTATACAGTATATTATATATATAAGCAGTACGGTAGGCCACGGCTGTACCTACCTCTGTGTCGTCAGTGCACTCGTCGTCCATAAGTAATATAATACTATACTATAGTATCCATCCATCTACATTGTATGCCTGTGGTGGCTTTTTTTTTCTTCATACTAGTTTAGCAGTCTGCTGACAGTGTCCACCAGGTCCGTTATTATTATTATACAGTATATTATATATATAAGCAGTACGGTAGGCCACGGCTGTACCTACCTCTGTGTCGTCAGTGCACTCGTCGTCCATTTGTAATATAATACTATACTATAGTATCCATCCATCTACATTGTATACCTGTGGTGGCTTTTTTTTCCTTCATACTAGTTTAGCAGTCTGCTGACAGTGTCCACCAGGTCCGTAATTATTATTATACAGTATTTTATATATATAAGCAGTACGGTAGGCCACGGCTGTACCTACCTCTGTGTCGTCAGTGCACTCGTCGTCCATAAGTAATATAATACTATAGTATCCATCCATCTACATTGTATACCTGTGGTGGCTTTTTTTTTCTTCATACTAGTTTAGCAGTCTGCTGACAGTGTCCACCAGGTCCGTTATTATTATTATACAGTATATTATATATATAAGCAGTACGGTAGGCCACGGCTGTACCTACCTCTGTGTCGTCAGTGCACTCGTCGTCCATAAGTAATATAATACTATACTATAGTATCCATCCATCTACATTGTATACCTGTGGTGGCTTTTTTTTTCTTCATACTAGTTTAGCAGTCTGCTGACAGTGTCCACCAGGTCCGTTATTATTATTATACAGTATATTATATATATATACATATATATATATATATATAGCAGTACAGTAGGCCACGGCTGTACCTACCTCTGTGTCGTCAGTGCACTCGTCGTCCATAAGTAATATAATACTATAGTATCCATCCATCTACATTGTATACCTGTGGTGGCTTTTTTTTCCTTCATACTAGTTTAGCAGTCTGCTGACAGTGTCCACCAGGTCCATTATTATTATTATACAGTATATTATATATATAAGCAGTACGGTAGGCCACGGCTGTACCTACCTCTGTGTCGTCAGTGCACTCGTCGTCCATAAGTAATATAATACTATACTATCCATCCATCTACATTGTATACCTGTGGTGGCTTTTTTTTCCTTCATACTAGTTTAGCAGTCTGCTGACAGTGTCCACCAGGTCCGTTATTATTATTATACAGTATATTATATATATAAGCAGTACGGTAGGCCACGGCTGTACCTACCTCTGTGTCGTTAGTGCACTCGTCGTCCATAAGTAATATAATACTATACTATCCATCCATCTACATTGTATACCTGTGGTGGCTTTTTTTTCCTTCATACTAGTTTAGCAGTCTGCTGACAGTGTCCACCAGGTCCGTTATTATTATTATACAGTATATTATATATATATATATATATATATATATATATATATATATAGCAGTACAGTAGGCCACGGCTGTACCTACCTTTGTGTCGTCAGTGCACTCATCGTCCATAAGTAATATAATACTATAGTATCCATCCATCTACATTGTATACCTGTGGTGGCTTTTAGTTGTGCGCATTAAAATTGGAGAACAAAAATGTGGAGGTTAAAAAAATAGGAAAAGATCAAGATCCACTTCCACCTCGTGCTGAAGCTGCTGCCACTAGTCATGGCCGAGACGATGAAATGCCATCAACGTCGTCTGCCAAGGCCGATGCCCAATGTCATAGTACAGAGCATGTAAAATCCAAAACACAAAAGATCAGTAAAATGACCCAAAAATCAAAATTAAAAGCGTCTGAGGAGAAGCGTAAACTTGCCAATATGCCATTTACGACACGGAGTGGCAAGGAACGGCTGAGGCCCTGGCCTATGTTCATGGCTAGTGGTTCAGCTTCACATGAGGATGGAAGCACTCATCCTCTCGCTAGAAAAAAGAAAAGACTTAAGCTGGCAAGAACTGTGCGTTCTTCGAAATCATAAATCCCCAAGGAGAGTCCAATTGTGTCGGTTGCGATGCCTGACCTTCCCAACACTGGACGGGAAGAGCTTGCGCCTTCCACCATTTGCACGCCCCCTGCAAGTGCTGGAAGGAGCACCCGCAGTCCAGTTCCTGATAGTCAAATTGAAGATGTCAGTGTTGAAGTACACCAGGATGAGGATATGGGTGTTGCTGGCGCTGGGGAGTAAATTGACAAGGAGGATTCTGATGGTGAGGTGGTTTGTTTAAGTCAGGCACCCGGGGAGACACCTGTTGTCCGTGGGAGGAATATGGCCATTGACATGCCTGGTCAAAATACAAAAAAAATCAGCTCTTCAGTGTGGAATTATTTCAACAGAAATGCGGACAACTGGTGTCAAGCCATGTGTTGCCTTTGTCAAGCTGTAATAAGTAGGGGTAAGGACGTTAACCACCTCGGAACATCCTCCCTTATACGTCACCTGCAGCGCATTCATAATAAGTCAGTGACAAGTTCAAAAACTTTGGGCGACAGCGGAAGCAGTCCACTGACCAGTAAATCCCTTCCTCTTGTAACCAAGCTCCCGCAAACCACACCACCAACTCCCTCAGTGTCAATTTCCTCCTTACCCAGGAAAGCCAATAGTCCTGCAGGCCATGTCACTGGCAAGTCTGACGAGTCCTCTCCTGCCTGGGATTCCTCCGATGCATCCTTGAGTGTAACGCCTGCTGCTGCTGGCGCTGCTGTTGTTGCTGCTGGGAGTCGATCGTCATCCCAGAGGGGAAGTCGGAAGACCACTTGTACTACTTCCAGTAAGCAATTGACTGTCCAACAGTCCTTTGCGAGGAAGATGAAATATCACAGCAGTCATCCTGTTGCAAAGCGGATAACTCAGGCCTTGACAACTATGTTGGTGTTAGACGTGCGTCCAGTATCCGCCGTTAGTTCACGGGGAACTAGAGAATTGCTTGAGGTAGTGTGCATCCGTTACCAAATACCATCTAGGTTCCACTTCTCTAGGCAGGCGATACCGAGAATGTACACGGACGTGAGAAAAAGACTCACCAGTGTCCTAAAAAATGCAGTTGTACCCAATGTCCACTTAACCACGGACATGTGGACAAGTGGAGCAGGGCAGACTCAGGACTATATGACTGACAGCCCACTGGGTAGATGTATTGCCTCCCGCTGCAAGAACAGCAGCGGCGGCACCAGTAGCAGCATCTCGCAAACGCCAACTCGTTCCTAGGCAGGCTACACTTTGTATCACCGCTTTCCAGAATACGCACACAGCTGAAAACCTCTTACGGCAACTGAGGAAGATCATCGCAGAATGGCTTACCCCAATTGGACTCTCCTGGGGATTTGTGGCATCGGACAACGCCAGCAATATTGTGCGTGCATTACATCTGGGCAAATTCCAGCACGTCCCATGTTTTGCACATACCTTGAATTTGGTGGTGCAGAATGATTTAAAAAACGACAGGGGCGTGCAAGAGATGCTGTCAGTGGCCAGAAGAATTGCGGGCCACTTTCGGCGTACAGGCACCGCGTACAGAAGACTGGAGCACCACCAAAAACACCTGAACCTGCCCTGCCATCATCTGAAGCAAGAGGTGGTAACGAGGTGGAATTCAACCCTCTATATGCTTCAGAGGATGGAGGAGCAGCAAAAGGCCATTCAAGCCTATACATCTGCCCACGATATAGGCAAAGGAGGTGGAATGCACCTGTCTCAAGCGCAGTGGAGAATGATTTCAACGTTGTGCAAGGTTCTGCAACCTTTTGAACTTGCCACACGTGAAGTCAGTTCAGACACTGCCAGCCTGAGTCAGGTCATTCCCCTCATCAGGCTTTTGCAGAAGAAGCTGGAGGCATTGAAGGAGGAGATAAAACAGACCGATTCCGCTAGGCATGTGGGACTTGTGGATGGAGCCCTTCATTCGCTTAACCAGGATTCACGGGTGGTCAATCTGTTGAAATCAGAGCACTACATTTTGGCCACCGTGCTCGATCCTAGATTTAAAACCTATGTTGGATCTCTCTTTCCGGCAGACACAAGTCTGCAGGGGTTCAAAGACCTGCTGGTGAGAAAATTGTCAAGTCAAGCGGAACGCGACCCGTCAACATCTCCTCCTTCACATTCTCCCGCAACTGGGGGTGCGAGGAAAAGGCTTCGAATTCCGAGCCCACCCGCTGGCGGCGATGCAGGGCAGTCTGGAGCGACTGCTGATGCTGACATCTGGTCCGGACTGAAGGACCTGCCAACGATTACTGACATGTCGTCTACTGTCACTGCATATGATTCTCTCACCATTGAAAGAATGGTGGAGGATTATATGAGTGACCGCATCCAAGTAGGCACGTCAGACAGTCCGTACGTATACTGGCAGGAAAAAGAGGCAATTTGGAGGCCCTTGCAGAAACTGGCTTTATTCTACCTAAGTTGCCCTCTCTCCAGTGTGTACTCCGAAAGAGTGTTTAGTGCCGCCGCTCACCTTGTCAGCAATCGGCGTACGAGGTTACTTCCAGAAAATGTGGAGAAGATGATGTTCATTAAAATGAATTATAATCAATTCCTCCATGGAGACATTCACCAGCAGCAATTGCCTCCAGAAAGTACACGGGGACCTGAGATGGTGGATTCCAGTGGGGACGAATTAATAATCTGTGAGGAGGGGGATGTACACAGTGAAAGGGGTGATGAATCGGACGATGATGATGAGGTGGACATCTTGCCTCTGTAGAGCCAGTTTGTGCAAGGAGAGATTGATTGCTTCTTTTTTGGTGGGGGCCCAAACCAACCAGTCATTTCAGTCACAGTCGTGTGGCAGACCCTGTCGCTGAAATGATGGGTTCGTTAAAGTGTGCATGTCCTGTTTATACAACATAAGGGTGGGTGGGAGGGTACAAGGACAATTCCACCTTGCACCTCTTTTTTCTTTCATTTTTCTTTGCGTCATGTGCTGTTTGGGGAGTATTTTTTTGAAGGGCCATCCTGCGTGACACTGCAGTGCCACTCCTAGATGAGCCAGGTGTTTGTGTCGGCCACTAGGGTCGCTTAGCTTAGTCACACAGCTACCTCATTGCGCCTCTTTTTTTCTTTGCGTCATGTGCTGTTTGGGGAGTATTTTTTTGAAGGGCCATCCTGCGTGACACTGCAGTGCCACTCCTAGATGGGCCAGGTGTTTGTGTCGGCCACTAGGGTCACTTAGCTTAGTCACACAGCTACCTCATTTCGCCTCTTTTTTTCTTTGCATCATGTGCTGTTTGGGGAGTATTTTTTTGAAGGGCCATCCTGCGTGACACTGCAGTGCCACTCCTAGATGGGCCAGGTGTTTGTGTCGGCCACTAGGGTCGCTTAGCTTAGTCACACAGCTACCTCATTGCGCCTCTTTTTTTCTTTGCGTCGTGCTGTTTGGGGAGTATTTTTTTGAAGGGCCATCCTGTCTGACACTGCAGTGCCACTCCTAGATGGGCCAGGTGTTTGTGTCGGCCACTTGGGTCGCTGAGCTTAGTCACAGAGCTACCTCATTGCACCTCTTTTTTTCTTTGCGTCATGTGCTGTTTGGGGCGTATTTTTTTGAAGGGCCATCCTGCGTGACACTGCAGTGCCACTCCTAGATGGGCCAGGTGTTTGTGTCGGCCACTAGGGCCGCTTAGCTTAGTCACACAGCTACCTCATTGCACCTCTTTTTTTCTTTGCGTCATGTGCTGTTTGGGGAGTATTTTTTTGAAGGGCCATCCTGCGTGACACTGCAGTGCCACTCCTAGATGGGCCAGGTGTTTGTGTCGGCCACTAGGGTCGCTTAGCTTAGTCACACAGCTACCTCATTGCGCCTCTTTTTTTCTTTGCGTCATGTGCTGTTTGGGGAGTATTTTTTTGAAGGGCCATCCTGCCTGACACTGCAGTGCCACTCCTAGATGGGCCAGGTGTTTGTGTCGGCCACTTGTGTCGCTTAGCTTAGCCATCCAGCGACCTCGGTGCAAATTTTAGGACTAAAAATAATATTGTGAGGTGTGAGGTGTTCAGAATAGACTGGAAATGAGTGGAAATTATGGTTATTGAGGTTAATAATACTATGGGATCAAAATGACCTCCAAATTCTATGATTTAAGCTGTTTTTTAGGGTTTTTTGAAAAAAAACACCCGAATCCAAAACACACCCGAATCCGACAAAAAAAATTCGGTGATGTTTTGCCAAAACGCGTTCGAACCCAAAACACGGCCGCGGAACCGAACCCAAAACCAAAACACAAAACCCAAAAAATTTTCGGTGCACATCACTAGAGCAGCCAGTGTTTGCCTACTTATCGTTAATTTGGGGGGACAGTTCCCCATATACCTGAACGATTAGTTGGGTAAAATCAAACAAGTTTGAATTTCCCAACAAGTTGAACCAACAATTTTTAGACATTTTACAGCATGTGGGAGCAATCAAGTGATTATCGTTTGTACCCACACACTAGACAGATTTTTATTCCAACCAGCCAACTAGTTGGCTGGGTGGAACGATATTGTCCTAACGTTTGGCCACTATAAGAGAGAGTTACTTTGCAGCAAGACTACTGTCTCGGGTTGTTCAAGTAAAGCACTGTTTGATAGTCAAAGTACTCCCTACTGGCAGTATGAGTGACAAGTGGGTATATGGAAAGTAGGAGTTTTTTAAGAAGCGCTGCTCGAGGACATGCACTGAGACTGGAGGGGGGGAGGTTCAGGGGAAATTTGAGGAAAAATAACTTCACAGAAAGGGTAGTGGACAAGTGGAATAGCCTCCCATCAGCGGTGGTAGAGGCTAAGACAGCAGAGCAATTTAAACATGCATGGGATAGACATAAGGATATACTTACAAAGAAATAAGGATCAAATAAGGTTTGAGATATAAATATGGTAAAAAAAAAAAGGGGGCAGACTAGATGGGCCAAGTGGTTCTTATCTGCCGTCAAATTCTATGTTTCAAATATATAAAAAATATAACCATTTTTATTGACCAATTTAGATTTTTACTCATACATATAAAAATGTACCAGTTTCATTCTTACACGTACATACACATAATAAAAAACATATAAAAGAAGTTTGCTAACATTAATAATTCCTCAATACTTCTTTGATGCATCAAATTACATCTCATGCACATATTAAGCCACTGCCTATAAATATTATTCAGGAGACGAAGACATCAGATTTCTGCCAAAGGACGCTGTATAATACCATAAACATCAATCACGCAATTGTTAGTTTGTTAGTATTATTGCATTCTGTCTGAGATGGGTTAATAATATCCGCAGTCATTTGGACTTTTTAAACATGAAATAGTTCTTTGTTACTCAGGTGACTGTTAGTTATAAGCAAGGTAGCAGCTGAAGCGGGTTAATGGTGTAAGTCCGCAAGCATTAAGCTTTCATAGATTTACTCCTTATTATGCTCCTTATTAAATGCCTTATTTGATCGACCCGATCATGTCCTTGAAGTGTATTTTTTCTGTTTTGGAGATGGCACTCCTACCTTTTCGCTGTCAGGAATTCCCCCTGCAGTTCAGATTCAGGGGTCCTGTATCCTCACAAGAAAGACAAGGTTTTACACACCCCGGTTGTAATATCTGTTCTTCCTATACAGGAGCAATTGTACAATAGCCGGACCACCAAGCAGAGAGGTCCAGATTAGTGCAGCAATCCAAGGCAGCTTATAACACATTTCCTCGTCTTAATACGATTGGCGGCTTCCTCGGATGAACGAATCTTGTCTGATCTTGGAAGCTATGCACTGTTAGGACTTGTCAGTACCTGGATGGGAGACCACCAGGGTATACTAGGTACCATAGGTATTTTACTCTTTCACACAGCACTGATTCTGACACCGAGGTAATCAATGCTATATTCAATTGAGGTACAACACAATTTGGAGTATACACTGATTCTAAATCAGTGATTTTCAACCGTTTTTTACTTGCGGCACACCGAACAATATTTTAAAATTGCCAAGGCACACCATCAGTTCCCCACAGAAAAAACAAAAGACACACATTGGCCCTCATAGTAAAAAAAAATTCAAACATACATTGGCCTACACAGAAAAAACAATCACATTGCTCCCCACATAAATCATATTGCTCCCCACATAAATTATTAACATTGTTCCCCCCATAAATCCTTATTCTCCCCACATAAATCCTATTGTTCTCCACAGGAGAAAAAAACACCCTACCAGTCAGCTGTCCTCCTCCCTGTCCCTCAGTGGCGGGGGTTGTTCATAGTGGATTGCTGCGAATACTGAGCAGCGGGCGGTCGGGCAGGTGTGGATGTGGGCAGGAACTGGAAGATGTGTATGCAGGCGGGTGGGCTGCCTGGATGGTGAGACGCGGCGGCCGTGACCTATGATATCACACTGCCGCGTCTTCAAGGCATACGTCACGGCTGGAGCATGACTGATCCTCTAAGAAGAGCCCGGGCCAACAGTTCACTCTGAAGGTGCAGGAAGCTGCTCTGGCTCCGCGGCACACCTTGCAACTGGTCGCGGCACACTGGTAGAAAAAGCCTGTTCTAAATGGACATCCTTTCCTATTAAATATTTCCTAATATATGGAAGTAGTATCATATCGTACAAGGAAAATAATTTTTCACTTGCATACTAATTTATCGCCTAATCTTGTATCCATACTTGAATGTATGTATGTATGTTCACGTCTGTTCCTCTCCTTTTAAGTATGATAAAAGTTACGTTTTAAATTTCATTAATATAATCCAAAGTGTACCCCAGAAAAGACATATAGGAACTCATTCTGAGTTGATCGCAGCAGCAACTTTGTTAGCAGTTGGGCTAAACCATGTGCACTGCAGGGGAGGCAGATATAACATGTGGAGAGAGATTTAGATTTGGGTGGGGTGTATTCAAACTGAAATCTAAATTGCAGTGTAAAAACAAAGCAGCCAGTATTTACCCTGCACAGAAACAAAATAACCCAACCAAATCTAACTCTCTCTGCACATGTTATATCTGCCTCCACTGCAGTGCACATGGTTTTGCCAATTGCTAACAAACTTGCTGCTTGCGATCAACTCAGAATTACCCCCATAGTCGCTTCTGTTTTTTGCTGTCGCAAAACCTTATCTTTCAGTTCTTGAATTCTCTTACAGGTCTTCTTTGTTCCCCACTCTCAAACAAAAACCCAGGAGTGCTGGTGGGTGATGGGTGTTCTATCAGGAGCTCTTGAAGTCCCTGATACCTAGTCTTCCCCCAATGCCTGTATTCTGGTGTGTGTGGAATCCACATGTGGGTTACCCAGATAAGCAGGGAGAAATGGAGCAGAGGCAGAAGCACCACAGCAAGCAGGTACCTGTCACTACCTGGAATTGTAAAACATGTCTACCATTGCGATGCCTCTCCAGGTTAGCGATGCGGTCCACTCTCAATGTGTCCTCACGGATAGCGATAGGATCTGTGTGTGGGAATCACTCCCAACAGATACAGAGCTGCCGCTGCTCAGTACTTCTCACGGCGTCATGCCGGTTCCAGACATCGTTCTCTGCAGCACTCCACTGCCCTTCCATTGCATTGGAGACATGGGCCTGCTTCCTCCACCCATGGTTCCCTCAAAAACTCTTGCATTGGCGGATCCACATTGGAGGAACTCATCTGATTGTTCTTAGCAATTCCGTCTGCTGCTTTCAGCCAGCTGATCACAGCAACCAATCCCAAGGAACTGACACCTATAAAGGGATCAGCTTGGCCACTCTCAAATCACTAGTATAATATCACTTCTTCAGTGAATGCTGCTTTGTGCTGAGTTCCCTGATACCACAGTGTCAAAATGGGTCCAGTCCATTTTATCCAGCTCCAGGTTGGTTATCTTTAATCTCTGTTGCTGCTACAGTTATACGAGCTCAGTCTGGTTCTACAGTGACTTTGTGCTATATCTCCAATCCAGCTCCACTATACTGGTTCCAGTCCGGTCACTATCCTGCTTCCAGTCCAGTCTCCAATCCGGTTCCAGTCCGCCACTCTTTTGGTACCAATCCAGTTGTTATTCCAGTCCAAGTTCTATTCCAGCTCTAGTTCCAGTATCTCAGCCTACATTAGCAGTCTGCCATCATATCTGCTTCTAGCTGGGAATTCAAGAGTTACACTCTGCTGTACAATAAAGTTACACGGTCGAGTCACATTATTATGACCACCTCTCACATTTGATGTTGGCAGCGCATAGGCCATGAAGTACGTCATGCGCTGGCTTGGTGGGTATATAAGGTGTGCAATAGGCCATCTTCACACATACCACTCGTTACTGTCATGGGTAAAAGGGGTAATTTTTCTGAGTTGCAAAAAGGGATGATTATCGGCTGTCGGGCCATGGGTGGCAGTATTTCTGAAACACTGCAGTTTGTGAACTGCTGCTATAGTGAAGGTGTATCGTGACTGTACAAATGGCACCAGTGCAAATAACCAACATGGAAACTGCAGAGCACCACGTGAGAGGTGAACGTCGGCTATGAAGGTGCATGAGGGCCGACCGACACGCTACAGTGGAGCAGGTCACCGTCAGTATGAACCTTGGTGCTACCAGATGTGTGTCTACAATGACAGTTCAGTCCATTTAGCTGCTGTTCATGCTGTACATGGTGGTTACTCTGGCTATTAGCTGGTGGTCATAATATTTTTTATTTGTGTTTATTCTCAGGCCTTCGGGCCAGCCACTGCTAGAGCACCAAAGTTCTTCTAGAGTTCACTAACCACACTTCAACCTGTGCATATCATTCCATGAAAAGAGTTGGATTAAGCCTCTGTGCTTCCTTCACTACAAGTTTAAAAATGATAATATTCTTTGCTTCAAAGGATTTCATGCCATTCCTTGCTGTTTGTTTTACTTCTGCCACCTTTGTCAAGTAATCAGCTTTGATCTTGAGCAGTTCTCTCTCTCTCTCTCTCTCTCTCTCTCTCTCTCTCTCTCTCTCTCTCTCTCTCTCTCTCTATAGCGTATCTCTCCTCTTTCACCCTCATAATTTTTTTCTGTAGTAGCACCACCATTTTTCATTCTTCTGCCCAGGCATTATAAAGTGCCAAAATACATATCATTAGTAGAGATGAGCGGGTTCGGTTTCTTTGAATCCGAACCCGCACGAACTTCACTTTTTTTTTCACGGGTCCGAGCGACTCGGATCTTCCCGCCTTGCTCGGTTAACCCGAGCGCGCCCGAACGTCATCATGACGCTGTCGGATTCTCGCGAGACTCGGATTCTATATAAGGAGCCGCGCGTCGCCGCCATTTTCACACGTGCATTGAGATTGATAGGGAGAGGACGTGGCTGGCGTCCTCTCCATTTAGATTAGATTTAGAAGAGAGAGAGAGAGAGAGAGATTGCTGTGATACTGTAGATTAGAAGAGAGTGCAGACAGAGTTTAGTGACTGACGACCACAGTGACCAGTGACCACCAGAGACAGTGCAGTTGTTTGTTTTATTTAATATATCCGTTCTCTGCCTGAAAAAAACGATACACAGTCACACAGTGACTCAGTCTGTGTGCACTGCTCAGCCCAGTGTGCTGCACATCAATGTATTGTATATAAAGCTTATAATTGTGGGGGAGACTGGGGAGCACTGCAGGTTGTTATAGCAGGAGCCAGGAGTACATGATAAATAATATTATATTAAAATTAAACAGTGCACACTTTTGCTGCAGGAGTGCCACTGCCAGTGTGACTAGTGGTGACCAGTGCCTGACCACCAGTATATTAGTAGTATTGTATACTATCTCTTTATCAACCAGTCTATATTAGCAGCAGACACAGTACAGTGCGGTAGTTCACGGCTGTGGCTACCTCTGTGTCGGCACTCGGCAGGCAGTCCGTCCATCCATAATTGTATTATAATATATACCACCTAACCGTGGTTTTTTTTTCATTCTTTATACCGTCGTCATACTAGTTGTTACGAGTATACTACTATCTCTTTATCAACCAGTGTACAGTGCGGTAGTTCACGGCTGTGGCTACCTCTGTGTCGGCACTCGGCAGGCAGTCCGTCCAACCATAATTGTATTATATACCACCTAACCGTGGTTTTTTTTTCATTCTTTATACCGTCGTCATACTAGTTGTTACGAGTATACTACTATCTCTTTATCAACCAGTGTACAGTGCGGTAGTTCACGGCTGTGGCTACCTCTGTGTCGGCACTCGGCAGTCCGTCCGTCCAACCATAATTGTATTATAATATATACCACCTAACCGTGGTTTTTTTTTCATTCTTTATACCGTCGTCATACTAGTTGTTACGAGTATACTACTATCTCTTTATCAACCAGTGTACAGTGCGGTAGTTCACGGCTGTGGCTACCTCTGTGTCGGCACTCGGCAGGCAGTCCGTCCAACCATAATTGTATTATATACCACCTAACCGTGTTTTTTTTTTCATTCTTTATACCGTCGTCATACTAGTTGTTACGAGTATACTACTATCTCTTTATCAACCAGTGTACAGTGCGGTAGTTCACGGCTGTGGCTACCTCTGTGTCGGCACTCGGCAGGCAGTCCGTCCAACCATAATTGTATTATAATATATACCACCTAACCGTGGTTTTTTTTTCATTCTTTATACCGTCGTCATACTAGTTGTTACGAGTATACTACTATCTCTTTATCAACCAGTGTACAGTGCGGTAGTTCACGGCTGTGGCTACCTCTGTGTCGGCACTCGGCAGGCAGTCCGTCCAACCATAATTGTATTATAATATATACCACCTAACCGTGGTTTTTTTTTCATTCTTTATACCGTCGTCATACTAGTTGTTACGAATATACTACTATCTCTTTATCAACCAGTGTACAGTGCGGTAGTTCACGGCTGTGGCTACCTCTGTGTCGGCACTCGGCAGGCAGTCCGTCCATCCATAATTGTATTATATACCACCTAACCGTGGTTTTTTTATACCACCTAACCGTGGCAGTCCGTCCATAATTGTATACTAGTATCCAATCCATCTATCTCCATTGTTTACCTGAGGTGCCTTTTAGTTCTGCCTATAAAATATGGAGAACAAAAAAGTTGAGGTTCCAAAATTAGGGAAAGATCAAGATCCACTTCCACCTCGTGCTGAAGCTGCTGCCACTAGTCATGGCCGAGACGATGAAATGCCAGCAACGTCGTCTGCCAAGGCCGATGCCCAATGTCATAGTACAGAGCATGTCAAATCCAAAACACCAAATATCAGAAAAAAAAGGACTCCAAAACCTAAAATAAAATTGTCGGAGGAGAAGCGTAAACTTGCCAATATGCCATTTACCACACGGAGTGGCAAGGAACGGCTGAGGCCCTGGCCTATGTTCATGGCTAGTGGTTCAGCTTCACATGAGGATGGAAGCACTCAGCCTCTCGCTAGAAAACTGAAAAGACTCAAGCTGGCAAAAGCACCGCAAAGAACTGTGCGTTCTTTGAAATCCCAAATCCACAAGGAGAGTCCAATTGTGTCGGTTGCGATGCCTGACCTTCCCAACACTGGACGTGAAGAGCATGCGCCTTCCACCATTTGCACGCCCCCTGCAAGTGCTGGAAGGAGCACCCGCAGTCCAGTTCCTGATAGTCAGATTGAAGATGTCAGTGTTGAAGTACACCAGGATGAGGAGGATATGGGTGTTGCTGGCGCTGGGGAGGAAATTGACCAGGAGGATTCTGATGGTGAGGTGGTTTGTTTAAGTCAGGCACCCGGGGAGACACCTGTTGTCCGTGGGAGGAATATGGCCGTTGACATGCCAGGTGAAAATACCAAAAAAATCAGCTCTTCGGTGTGGAGGTATTTCACCAGAAATGCGGACAACAGGTGTCAAGCCGTGTGTTCCCTTTGTCAAGCTGTAATAAGTAGGGGTAAGGACGTTAACCACCTCGGAACATCCTCCCTTATACGTCACCTGCAGCGCATTCATAATAAGTCAGTGACAAGTTCAAAAACTTTGGGTGACAGCGGAAGCAGTCCACTGACCAGTAAATCCCTTCCTCTTGTAACCAAGCTCACGCAAACCACCCCACCAACTCCCTCAGTGTCAATTTCCTCCTTCCCCAGGAATGCCAATAGTCCTGCAGGCCATGTCACTGGCAAGTCTGACGAGTCCTCTCCTGCCTGGGATTCCTCCGATGCATCCTTGCGTGTAACGCCTACTGCTGCTGGCGCTGCTGTTGTTGCCGCTGGGAGTCGATGGTCATCCCAGAGGGGAAGTCGTAAGCCCACTTGTACTACTTCCAGTAAGCAATTGACTGTTCAACAGTCCTTTGCGAGGAAGATGAAATATCACAGCAGTCATCCTACTGCAAAGCGGATAACTGAGTCCTTGACAACTATGTTGGTGTTAGACGTGCGTCCGGTATCCGCCGTTAGTTCACAGGGAACTAGACAATTTATTGAGGCAGTGTGCCCCCGTTACCAAATACCATCTAGGTTCCACTTCTCTAGGCAGGCGATACCGAGAATGTACACGGACGTCAGAAAAAGACTCACCAGTGTCCTAAAAAATGCAGTTGTACCCAATGTCCACTTAACCACGGACATGTGGACAAGTGGAGCAGGGCAGGGTCAGGACTATATGACTGTGACAGCCCACTGGGTAGATGTATGGACTCCCGCCGCAAGAACAGCAGCGGCGGCACCAGTAGCAGCATCTCGCAAACGCCAACTCTTTCCTAGGCAGGCTACGCTTTGTATCACCGCTTTCCAGAATACGCACACAGCTGAAAACCTCTTACGGCAACTGAGGAAGATCATCGCGGAATGGCTTACCCCAATTGGACTCTCCTGTGGATTTGTGGCATCGGACAACGCCAGCAATATTGTGTGTGCATTAAATATGGGCAAATTCCAGCACGTCCCATGTTTTGCACATACCTTGAATTTGGTGGTGCAGAATTTTTTAAAAAACGACAGGGGCGTGCAAGAGATGCTGTCGGTGGCCAGAAAAATTGCGGGACACTTTCGGCGTACAGGCACCACGTACAGAAGACTGGAGCACCACCAAATACTACTGAACCTGCCCTGCCATCATCTGAAGCAAGAAGTGGTAACGAGGTGGAATTCAACCCTCTATATGCTTCAGAGGTTGGAGGAGCAGCAAAAGGCCATTCAAGCCTATACAATTGAGCACGATATAGGAGATGGAATGCACCTGTCTCAAGTGCAGTGGAGAATGATTTCAACGTTGTGCAAGGTTCTGATGCCCTTTGAACTTGCCACACGTGAAGTCAGTTCAGACACTGCCAGCCTGAGTCAGGTCATTCCCCTCATCAGGCTTTTGCAGAAGAAGCTGGAGGCATTGAAGAAGGAGCTAACACGGAGCAATTCCGCTAGGCATGTGGGACTTGTGGATGCAGCCCTTAATTCGCTTAACAAGGATTCACGGGTGGTCAATCTGTTGAAATCAGAGCACTACATTTTGGCCACCGTGCTCGATCCTAGATTTAAAGCCTACCTTGGATCTCTCTTTCCGGCAGACACAGGTCTGCTGGGGTTGAAAGACCTGCTGGTGACAAAATTGTCAAGTCAAGCGGAACGCGACCTGTCAACATCTCCTCCTTCACATTCTCCCGCAACTGGGGGTGCGAGGAAAAGGCTCAGAATTCCGAGCCCACCCGCTGGCGGTGATGCAGGGCAGTCTGGAGCGACTGCTGATGCTGACATCTGGTCCGGACTGAAGGACCTGACAACGATTACGGACATGTCGTCTACTGTCACTGCATATGATTCTCTCAACATTGATAGAATGGTGGAGGATTATATGAGTGACCGCATCCAAGTAGGCACGTCACACAGTCCGTACTTATACTGGCAGGAAAAAGAGGCAATTTGGAGGCCCTTGCACAAACTGGCTTTATTCTACCTAAGTTGCCCTCCCACAAGTGTGTACTCCGAAAGAGTGTTTAGTGCCGCCGCTCACCTTGTCAGCAATCGGCGTACGAGGTTACATCCAGAAAATGTGGAGAAGATGATGTTCATTAAAATGAATTATAATCAATTCCTCCGCGGAGACATTGACCAGCAGCAATTGCCTCCACAAAGTACACAGGGAGCTGAGATGGTGGATTCCAGTGGGGACGAATTGATAATCTGTGAGGAGGGGGATGTACACGGTGATATATCGGAGGGTGAAGATGAGGTGGACATCTTGCCTCTGTAGAGCCAGTTTGTGCAAGGAGAGATTAATTGCTTCTTTTTTGGGGGGGGTCCAAACCAACCCGTCATATCAGTCACAGTCGTGTGGCAGACCCTGTCACTGAAATGATGGGTTGGTTAAAGTGTGCATGTCCTGTTTTGTTTATACAACATAAGGGTGGGTGGGAGGGCCCAAGGATAATTCCATCTTGCACCTCTTTTTTCTTTTCTTTTTCTTTGCATCATGTGCTGATTGGGGAGGGTTTTTTGGAAGGGACATCCTGCGTGACACTGCAGTGCCACTCCTAGATGGGCCCGGTGTTTGTGTCGGCCACTAGGGTCGCTAATCTTACTCACACAGCTACCTCATTGCGCCTCTTTTTTTCTTTGCGTCATGTGCTGTTTGGGGAGGGTTTTTTGGAAGGGACATCCTGCGTGACACTGCAGTGCCACTCCTAGATGTGCCCGGTGTTTGTGTCGGCCACTAGGGTCGCTAATCTTACTCACACAGCTACCTCATTGCGCCTCTTTTTTTCTTTGCGTCATGTGCTGTTTGGGGAGGGTTTTTTGGAAGGGACATCCTGCGTGACACTGCAGTGCCACTCCTAGATGTGCCCGGTGTTTGTGTCGGCCACTAGGGTCGCTAATCTTACTCACACAGTCAGCTACCTCATTGCGCCTCTTTTTTTCTTTGCGTCATGTGCTGTTTGGGGAGGGTTTTTTGGAAGGGCCATCCTGCGTGACACTGCAGTGCCACTCCTAGATGGGCCCGGTGTTTGTGTCGGCCACTAGGGTCGCTTATCTTACTCACACAGCGACCTCGGTGCAAATTTTAGGACTAAAAATAATATTGTGAGGTGTGATGTGTTCAGAATAGGCTGAAAATGAGTGTAAATTATGTTTTTTGAGGTTAATAATACTTTGGGATCAAAATTACCCCCAAATTCTATGATTTAAGCTGTTTTTTAGGGTTTTTTGAAAAAAACACCCGAATCCAAAACACACCCGAATCCGACAAAAAAAAATCGGTGAGGTTTTGCCAAAACGCGGTCGAACCCAAAACACGGCCGCGGAACCGAACCCAAAACCAAAACACAAAACCCGAAAAATTTCCGGCGCTCATCTCTATTTCCTGCCCCAAAAAACAGACACTGAGCACACTGAATACACGTCCTCTCACTCTCCGAGACTGGAGTGAAAATGGCAGCGACACGCGGCTCCTTATATGGAATCCAAATCCCGTGAGAATCCGACAGCGGGATGATGACGTTTTACCGAGTTCGGGTTTCCGAGTCAAGAGGGAAAATCCGAGCCTGGCTCGGATCCGGACTCGGAAGGCAAAGTTCGAGGGGGTTCGGTTCTCTGAGAACCGAACCCGCTCATCTCTATCAGTAATGAGCAAAAAGGCCAATGCCCCTATTGTGCAGTCTGCTTACGATTTTGCAGAACTTGTAAAGTGACTGATGCCGGCCACAAGAGTCCTATACAGTACATCGGTGAAAAAGACATTCCACGTAATGATGAGATCTGGAAAAATGCCAGGAACATCAAAGTTACATGGAATAAAATGCACACCAAGTAAAGAAGTACAGGTATATGCAAATGCAGTTTCATCGAATAATGAATTTCAGTTTCAAGTCACTGTTACACCTTTCACATCACACAAATAACCCGGTATCGACACAACATATTGCCGGGTCAACACGGGTCAGTGTGCGGTGTGAAAGGGCCATGATTGACATCCAGAGACACCAGGAACTCCCTCTCCTCCAGAACGGACACCAATGCCCGCAGGAATTCCATCTTGAATTTGAGCACCCGCAGATACGGGTTTAGAGACTTCAGGTTCAGGTTCAAGATGGGGCGCGAAACGCCGGTTTGGGAACGACAAAAAGACTGGAGTAAAAACCCCTGTTGTGTAACAGAAGAGATACAGGAACCACCACCCCAGTCAGCAAAAGTTTTTGAATAGCCTCTTGCTGCGGGTAGAGCTAGTAAGCCTGACTTGGAAAACCTGTGAGGAGGGAGTGTTTGATATTCCAGCCGGTATCCTTGGGAAATAAGGTCCCTCACCCAAGGATCCCAGCAGGACTCTGCTCACATGTGGGCGAAGTGTTGAAGGCGAGCACCTACCTGAAAATTGCCTTGCCGCTGGTGATCCGGTGGTCTGTTCCAGGAAGACAGCAGGTGCAGGTTTACGGGATTTACCACGAGATCCTCTGGAAGTGGTGGAGACCCCTCGGGCCCTGCCTCTGAACCTTGCCACAGAAAAGAATTGCAAGGAGGGTCCGGTGTAAGAATGTCTAGCAGGTAGTGCAGCTGACGGCAAATAGGTAGACTTACCCGCCGTTGCTTGGGAGATCCATTTATTTAATTCGACTCCAAACAAGGCATCACCTGTAAAGGGAAGATTTTTCACACCCTTTTTTGGAATCAGCGCCAGCTGACCACTGACGTAACCACAGAGCTCTGCGCGCCGAAACAGCCATAGCAGTAGTGCGGCCATTTATCTCACACAACTCTTTAATAGCCTCGCTCATAAAATTAGCAGCATCCTGTATATGTTGCAGCAGAGTAATGACCTCATCCCGGGGCAGAGAGTCTAAACCGTCAATAACAGTATCAGACCTCTTGACTACCGCCCTGGAAATCCACCCACAAACTATTGTGGGATGCTGTGCTATGCTTACTGCCGTATAAATTGCCTTGAGCGTGGTCTCAATTTTGTGGTCAGCCGGCTCTTTCAGAGATATAGCCCCTGGTACTGGTAGTACCAATTTCTTAGATAGTTTAATTCCTTAGACACCAGAAAAGTTGCTGATCACTTGGGTCTAACATTAAAGTATAACTCCTCATCTGGTTCTGCCTCCTGATCTGGTATGTGGACGACCTCTCTTACACTTACCTTCTTGGCATCTGCTGCTTTAGCCACGCAATCAATAGAATGCTTTAACACCTGTCTCTCTTTTAGCTGCAGCTAATTCTGAACTGACATTCTGTATCATGCTTTTAAAGCTATCTAACCAGTCAGGTGCCTGTAAGTTGGGTCCGTGTTGTGATATGGAACATTGCTCACACATGAGTGACCCCGCTGAAGATCGGGGTTAAATTAAAAGCAACACACATAACCATGTCCACAGACATCGTACACAACTGTAAATCAGCGCAGCCCACTAACCAAACACCTCCACACAGACCCCAGAGAGCCCTTGGAGTGACATTGAGGAGCGGACATCAGCACACAGAACACAGCAGTATAATATGTGTAACTAAATGTATGACCTGACAGAAGTGCAGTGGCGCTGCCACTGATGTTCTCTCCCCTTTACTATGACCCCCTCATACCAGTACAGAGTCCTGTAGCAGCGTGGGTCTCCAGAGCAGCAGCGTGCATGCAGCCTGATCTGCAGCAGCAGGAAATGGTGCCTTACCACCTCAGGTCCCGCTACGGGAAGCCCCGCCCCCTGTTATGGCGCGCGGTCCCTGATCCAAATTTCTATACTGGCTATGTTACAACATCATATATGCAGACAGTACACACAAAGCCTTTGTTGAGACAGTGAGCACTGAGGGCTTAGCCAGTTTGTCCACAGCGGGCACCACAGCTCTGGGCCCATGACCGCCACGTGATTTTCCTGCCAAACTGCACCGCTAACAGGGACCCTGGTGTAACACTCACCGCACCTTGTACTTCGGCATCTGTTAGAGGGTGGCGGCTAGCTGCTGGTGTGGGCACACATACTTACGATGAGCACCTCAGGAGCTCAGTGTCCTGTCAGTTGGGATTACAAACATTAACCCTCAGGAGGTTGGTTCGGTCCCCCCTCTAAGTCCCATGAAGCCTGGTTGCCAACCAGGGCTACCTGAAAATAATAAAATAAAATAAAATTCAAAAGAAACTCTCGGGAGCGCCAGAGAAATGCATCTGGCTCCTGGGCACATTGTTTTAAACTGAGTCTGGTAGGAGGGGCATAGAGGGGAGGAGCCAGCACACACATACACACTATAAAGGTTTTTAAAGTGCCAGGCTCCAGTGGACCCAATCTATGCCCCATGGTACTAAAGTACAAGACCCCAGTATCCACTAGGCCGTAAGAGAAACTTTGTTATAGCTGGCGATTGTTTTTATGATTTGGAACTTCTACATTGGTTAGTGAAATTTTATTTTTTGTGCTTTATGTTCACTTTCTGGAGAATCACTCAAAATCACAGTGAATGAGGTGTAGTAGGGATATTGTATACAGTATTCTCAGTGTTGGACTAGGGCATGGCGGGCCCACTGGGGGAATGCAGCAGTAGGGGCCAATGTGTAGGGGTTTGGCCAGTCTCCAGAGGGGGTGTGGCCAGCTGCCACAGAGGTTTGGCTTACCATGAGAGAGTGCATAGTCTGGGCCCCTTGATAAATGGATGTAGTAAGTACTGATAGCACATGCAGTATACCAGACTAATAACAGCAATGCACTGTTGAAAATACACCATCGTCCTGTGCCTGTGTATAATGTGTAACTCTGGTGCACAGTCTGGAACCTGATCCATAGAGGAGGGGGTGGGCCCTCAAGAGGTGGGTGGTTTCCCCTGTACCCCTGTGAGCCAGTCCTGCCCTGCGCAGATCCTTATTACCCAGGCCAGAGTTTGTTGCTGGGTGGTAAGCCAAATGCATTGCGCTTTAATAGTATTTTACATTGATTTCTTTTTCAGAGGTAATGTGGCCACCCGATGTGACTAACCCTGCTCCTGGGCCCCATGGATGTCTCAACAGCCCTGCATGCAGGATTAATATGGATGTTATTTTGATTGTAGTCGACAAATACTGGACAGCTTTTTTTTTACTCTGCGATACAGATTTGAGTTTGGATACGTCCCTCTCTGAATCTAAATCTTTCTGCACATTTTTATGTCCTCACCTGCAGTGCAGCATGGTTTTACCAATGTGCAAAGTCACTCCTACTGTATTTTTGTTTATTGCTTTGATACAAACTCAGACTCAGCCCCATGTGGTCCATTGCAAATTCTGTCGGCCACACATGGGAATGCAATAATCATTTCTGACATCTGATAAAATATATTTTCCAAAGATCTCCATGTAAATGTGTATTTGAGTTTTATATTGCTGTTTATTTGAGACACTGGGCATTCTCTGTGAAAGGACAGATGTAGGAAGACCGCATACAGTTACACAATACTTGCTTCTTGCTGAAACTTTTTTTTTAGGACATCTACACTTGAATTATGATTAACATAAAAAATGAAATTTCTGTCCATTCATTCAACTTTTTAATTGGGCACACAAGATTTCCAAAGAACAGGGAAAAGATATTGATATTAATTATTGCCTTTATCAAGATTTTGATGTGTTATATTAAAGCACTGTTCCAGCTGCTATTTCTAATGAACTTGATGATCAAACGAGAACTTGCTAATTAGTAAGTTAATGAGGACAAGTTTATATAAATATTTAAGTCAGTAATTTTAAGTTTCAAAGAAATCTTGAAATAGAGCGAGATCACAAGTTCTGGCTAAACAGCATTTTTCTTCCCTTTGAATCGAGTTGCACACAAAGCATTAAGTCAGGGACTGAGGCAGAAGGATGGGTAATACATAATAAATTACTTTCACCTTACGCTACATTTTAATGATAAGTTGTGAAGGCAGCTCAAACATGGATTGGCAAATTGATAAGAAGAGACAAAAAATAAAGTGATATTTAATGTAAAAAAAAAAAAAACAACAACAACCCTGATAAAGGGTGATGAGATTACTTTCTTGGAGATACATGTAGACTGCATGTAATAAATTCCTTCACATTGCATTGTAAATAATCTGCACAATTCTCTTTAAAGCTCTATAACTGTGCAATAGCCCAATGTGTGTGGGACATACTCTAGGTGTCACTGTTGCATAGGTGGTCATTGTTATCATAGTAACATAGTAACATAGTATCTGAGGTTGAAAAAAGACAATTGTCCATCGAGTTCAACCTATTTGTGGTGTCCTATGCATGATGATTTGACTAAAATTTCTGACTGATGCTGCTGTCAGCCATTGCATTTAATCCCTATTTATAGTAACTATAATGCATGACTATGCACCATACCCCTGGATATCCTTTTCCAATAGGAATTTATCTAACCCATTCTTAAAGGTGTTGACAGATTCCGCCATTACAACTCCCTCGGGCAGGGAATTCCAAACACGTATTGTCCTTACCGTGAAAAAGCCTTTACGCCGTATTGTGCGGAATCTCCTCTCCTCTAACCTGAGCGAGTGTCCACGAGTCCTCTGTGTTGATCTAACCAAAAACAGGTCCCGCGCAAGCTCTGTGTATTGTCCCCTTATATATTTGTAGATGTTGATCATATCCCCTCTTAGTCTCCGCTTTTCCAATGTAAACATGCCTAGTCTTTCAAGCCTTTCCTTGTATTCCATCGTCTCCATGCCCTTAATTAGTTTGGTCGCCCTCCTCTGTACCTTTTCAAGCTCCAGGATATCCTTTTTGTAGTACGGTGCCCAGAACTGTACACAGTATTCAAGGTGTGGCCTCACTAGTGATTTATATAACGGGAGTATAATACTCTCGTCCCTAGCATCAATACCCCGTTTTATGCATGCTAATATCTTATTAGCCTTCTTTGCTGCAGTCCTACTTTGAATACTACTTCTTAGCTTGCTATCTATGAGGACACCTAAGTCCTTTTCCAGTACAGAATCCCCTAATTTTACCCCATTTAGTAGGTAGGTGTAATTTTTGTTCTTGTTACCACAGTGCATTACCTTACACTTGTCTGTGTTGAAGCGCATTCTCCATTTGGCTGCCCATGCTTCTAATTTAACTAAGTCGTTCTGAAGAGACTCAGCATCCTCCTCTGTATTTATAGCCTTACACAATTTGGTATCATCTGCAAAAATTGACACCATGCTCTCTAGACCTTCTGTTAGGTCGTTAATGAAAATATTGAACAATAGCGGTCCTAATACTGAGCCTTGCGGCACACCACTTAGCACTTCAGTCCAAGTTGAAAAAGATTCATTAACCACAACGCGCTGCTTCCTATTATCTAACCAGTTTTTGACCCAAGTGCATATTGTGCTTCCTAGCCCTGATTCTTGTAGCTTGTATATAAGTCTCATGTGTGGTACAGTATCGAACGCTTTGGCAAAGTCTAAAAAGATTACATCCACGTCTTTACCCTGATCTAGGTTTGCGCTTACTGTTTCATAAAAGCCAAGTAAGTTGGTTTGACAGGATCTGTCCTTCATAAACCCATGTTGATTCCTTTTAATGACCTTATTGGTTTCAAGGAACTTCTGAATACTATCTCTTAGAATACCTTCCAATACTTTCCCCACTATAGATGTAAGACTAACTGGTCTATAATTACCTGGTTCAGCTTTACTTCCCTTTTTGAATATAGGCACTACTTCCGCTATACGCCAGTCTTTGGGAACCATACCTGATATAACTGAATCCTCAAAGATCAAAGATAGTGGTTTTGCCAGTTCAGAGTGAAGCTCCATTAGAACCCTTGGATGAATACCATCGGGCCCTGGTGATTTATTAATCTTTAAATGTTTTAATCGGTCACAGACTACTTCCTCGCTTAAATAAGTACCTATCAGTGTGATATTGTCATTATTGAGATTGTGTGTCAGTCCCTGAATTGGGTCCTCTCTAGTGAATACTGTTGAAAAAAACTAATTTAGTGTGTCCGCTATGTCATTATCATTTTTGCTTAAGACTCCCAACTTGTCTTTCAAAGGGCCTATACTCTCCTTTTTTAATCTCTTGCTATTAATGTATTTAAAGAATTTTTTGGGATTCGCTTTGCTTTCCTTTGCTACTAGTTTTTCAGTTTCTACTTTAGCCGCTCTTATTTCCTTTTTGCAATTTTTGTTACATTCCTTATATTGCTGAAATGACTCTGCATCCCCGTCAGATTTGTATTTTTTAAATGCTCGCCTTTTCTTGCCCATAAGTTCCTTAATCTTTTTGTTAAGCCACATCGGTTTATGATTTTTATTCCCTTTTTTGCTACTCATAGGAATATATTTGAGTGTATTTTTAGCTAGCAGGAATTTTAGTACCTCCCATTTCTCCGTAGTATTTTTTCCTACAAACAAACCTTCCCATTCAATATCCCTGAAAAATACCCTCATCATTTCAAAGTTGGCTTTGCTAAAGTTTAAAGTCCTAGTTGAGCCAGTATAGGGCTGTTTGTAGAAACTGATATTGAATGTGACCATATTGTGGTCGCTGTTTCCTATGGGTTCCCCTACTATAATACCCGATACCAAATCCTGATTGTTTGTTAATACCAGGTCTAAGATTGCATTGTACCTAGTTGGTTCCTCAATTAGTTGGACTAGGTAGTTATCATTTAGTGTGTTTAAAAACA
Source organism: Pseudophryne corroboree (assembly GCF_028390025.1). Classification (NCBI taxonomy): domain Eukaryota; kingdom Metazoa; phylum Chordata; class Amphibia; order Anura; family Myobatrachidae; genus Pseudophryne; species Pseudophryne corroboree. Next base: position 561,117,586 of record NC_086447.1, on the reverse strand, counting down.
TACTGCCCCTAGCAGTATCACATGAATCGTTTTTCCAGTTTATCTCTGGATAGTTAAAATCTCCCATCACTACTATGTCTCCTACTCCTGCTGCTTTTTCAATTTGCTTTAGTAACAATTCATCATCAGATGCGTTGATACCAGGCGGCCTATAGCATACACCCAATACTAACTTTTTTGTTCCTTTTTCCCCGCATGCAATTTCTACCCATAATGTCTCAACAGTGTCTACAGTCCCCTCCTGACGATCTTCCCATATATTAGGTTTTAAAAACGGCTTTACGTACAGACACACCCCTCCACCCTTTTTATTTAGTCTGTCTCTCCTTAACAGTGTATAGCCCTCTAGATTGACTGTCCAATCATGAGATTCATCCCACCAAGTTTCAGTAATGCCTATATTATCATACTGTTTGCTTGCTGCAAGTATTTCTAGTTCACCCTTTTTACCAGTAATGCTTCTGGCGTTTACATACATACAACTAAGATAAGTATTTTCCCTTGCGTTAGGGACATCTTTCACCTTATGTGGCAAGGATGACCTGTAATCGTCATTGGTTAGTGCTTTGGTAAAATCCCTTTTAGTACCCATGTTAGTAACCTTACCGCCTGCTCTTACCCTCCCCCCAACTTCTCCCCCATTTCGTTTACTACTGCTGTCCCCACTATTCTCACTGCATGACCCGTAGTTACTAGCTAAACCCTCCCCCCAGGCTCCTAGTTTAAAATCTCCTCCAACCTTCTAACCATCCTTCCCCCAAGCACCGCTGCCCCCTCCTCAGTCAGGTGCAATCCGTCACGACAAAAGAGATGGCGCCTGACTGAGAAGTCCGCCCAGTGTTCCAGGAACACAAACCCCTCTTTCCTGCACCAATCCCTAAGCCACACATTTACCTCCCTAATCTCCCTCTGCCTCCCTGGACTAGCGCGTGGCACTGGTAATAATTCCGAGAATATTACCTTAGATGTCCTTGCCTTCAGTTTCTTTCCTAAGTCCCTATAGTCTTTCTTAAGGACATCCCACCTTCCGCTAACTTTGTCATTGGTGCCAACGTGCACCAAGACCGCCGGGTCTTTGCCAGCCCCTCCCAACAATCTATCTACCCGGTCCGCGATGTGCCGTACCCGAGCACCCGGGAGACAACAGACTGTACGGCGATCACGGTCCCGGTAGCAGATTGCCCTATCTGCCTTCCTGATGATAGAATCCCCTACCACCACCATTTGACTAGGTACCTCTCTATCTTTTATCCCAACCACGCCAGAGGGACCGCACCTCTGGATGCTAGAGGGAGCAGTCTCCTCCGGCACCGTCATTTCTTCGCTATCATCCTCCGATTCCTCGTCCAATCGGGCAAATTTGTTCGGGTTTGATAGTTCGGAGATGTCGTGCCTCCCCCTCTTTTTCTTCCTTCTAACTGTGACCCAACTGGCTACCTGATCATCATCCTCTTCTACCAGTGACCCCTCCCGCAACTCCTCCACCGTTCTGTCTAAACTACGCTCGAGATTGTGAATCTCCCTCAGTCGCGTAACGGTTTGCTCTAGATCAGTTACCTGGGCTTCCAGGGCAACCGTTCGCACACACCTCGTGCAGATGTATTCACACTGGGCCGGTAGCTCCAGGTGTGCATACATCTTGCACGACATGCACTGAGTGAGGTCCTCAATCACAGCCCCTCCCATATTGTTTGCAAGGTCTAACTCCCTGTTACACTCAAAGAAAAAGCAGCAAAAATAAAAAATAGAAGACAAGCAATATCACTTATACAATAATTAAGCTGGCTTATACTTATCTATCTTTGTGCGGTTCTTAGTCCTTCTCTTTTATGCAGCCGTAGTACTCTCTCCTGTGGCACCTATACTCCACTTAGCAGTTGCAGTTGTTCCAGCTCACTGCTCCTCCTTTTCACTCAGCTTCCAGCTCCTGCTAAGAAAAAAAAAAAAAGAAAAAAAATGCCCCTCACACCCGCACAATCACAGCCCCTCTGCTACTCCAAGTAAGAGACCCACTCACTCACAAGGTCAGCCCCTTGCAGCCTCACCAGAAGTTTACTGGCACTGCAAATGTGTGTTCCTGATTGTGTATTATAAAACTCACCTTTTTCTGTATTCTAACTCACCTTTTTACTGTTTCCAACTCTCACTTAGAAATCCCAGCAGCACTTGGAAGAGACCAGCCCCACAGAGCAGGCTCAAAGAGTCTAGTCACTGCTTATATAGGCTCACCCAGCTGCTTCAATCAGCCCCTCCCCCTCCTGATTACTCCTGATTACTCACACCTGAGTTAACCCCTCTGGCTATCACCTCACACTTTATTTGCTTTTTTTATTTTTTTCCCTCCAAAAGGAAAAAAAAAACAACAACAAAGAAACCCAGTACAGATATATTAAAACAAAAAGAAACAGTATAGATAGATACAAACAATCAATCAATCAATCAATCAATCAATCAGAATCAGATTACTTTCTCTCACAAAATTACTATCTTTATATGGATAGACAGAGATTAATAAGAGTTCACCTTTTTACTGTTTCCAACTCTCACTTAGAAATCCCAGCAGCACTTGGAAGAGACCAGCCCCACAGAGCAGACGATATATCCATACTGCTGTAGTATGGTATGTCGGCGGTCGGGCTCCCGGGGACCAGCATACCGGTGCTGGGAGCCCGACCGCCGGCTTACCGACAGTGTGGCGAGCGCAAATGAGCCCCTTGCGGGCTCGCTGCGTTCGCCACTCTGCGGGCACGGTGGCGCGCTTCGCACGCCATGCTATTTATTCTCCCTCCAGGGGGGTCGTGGACCCCCACGAGGGAGAATAAGTGTCGGTATCCCGGCTGTCGGGATTCCGGCGCCAGTATACTGTGCGCCGGGATCCTGTCAGTCGGCATACTGAAGACCACCCATCCATACATAGGTGTCACTGTTGTTGTTAGCTTGGCTTGCAGCAGAAAGCTTCTCACAATAGACAGAAATAAGAACAAAGGGCAGATTGGCCATAGGACTCACAGGGAAGAGTCCTGTTTGGCCGATGTGCATATGGGGCCTGTTTTGTTTGTTGACATGTGAGGTGTGGTGCTGCTGCCATGGTTACATGGTATACCTCTAGTGCTGCCCATGTAAGGCTACTTCTACAAATTGTTCCAGGGCCACTTTCAGTACCCAATCCGCCCCTGATGCTAACTATATAAAAATGTAACAAACAATTTACAGATAATTACATATATTGCACCACTTACAGCTGGTACAAAATGCAGCTGCCAGGCTGGTAACCAACCAGTCCCATTCCAGCCACATAACACCCATTATCTGCTCCCTTCGCTGGCTGCCTGTAAGATGGCGAATCGTCTTCATGACTGGTTTACTGACTTTTAAAGCCCTACATGACCAGGGCCCAAGGTACCTGAAGCAGCTTCTGATTCCATATTGGCCCACTTGATTTACTGCGATCTGTTGATGAAGGACTTTTAACAGTAACTAAAATCTCCCATATTTTATCGGGGGGTAGATGTTTTAGCCATGCGGCTCCAACTCTATAGAACTCGCTTCCCCGCACAGTTACAGAGGACCCCTCTCAAGAATCCTTCAAAAACAGTCTCTTCCCTCAATGTCCCTTTAGTATCTCCATGCTCTCTGTATTCTATGAAAAGCTTTTCTGTACTTGTTTATGTACTGTATTATGTTCATTCTATATGTTTAGCTCCATGGGGGGTATCCTATTAGATGAAATCCATTTTTTGGCAGATGGAAACGGCAGGATATATTGCGCTTAATGGCCGATGAACATTATTGCGGTATCCAATTAGTGTCCGTTTTAATGCCCGAAAATGGACCCGTGATCGTGCAAAAACACATGGGATCGGGGACCCATGTGTTATCGCGGCTCTGGCAGGCTACTTATCGCTGATCATGCTTCGGGTGCCTGAGGCACCCGATTCATAATCCACGATAAGTGCCGGCATCTGGAGGAAAAGCGCACCGCATTGGGGCTAACAGGATAGTCCCCAGCGATACAATTGCCCGCGGTTGTTGACTGCAGGTAATTGGATACCCCCCTTGACTCCTAATGGAGAAAGAGTGCTCTATAAATAAAATTATCACTATTATTATTAATAATAATATATTATTATTATTATTATTATTATTATTAGGTAATACTGTTTTGTAAATAACTTCTTTTAATATTGAAAACCCAATTGCCTTTCACACATTGCGTTCTGGTAATTTCCATAAAGAAAACATTGCACTCTGGTCATTTCCATAAATAATTTACTTATGTCGAGAAGATATTTTATAATATCCCTAGAGCTGATTATGGAAAATTCATATAAATGTCAATAAAGTCGCAATAAAATGAAGGTAACAATGGCCCTCATTCCGAGTTGTTCGCTCGCTAGCTGCTTTTAGCAGCATTGCACACACTAGGCCGCCGCCCTCTGGGAGTGTATCTTAGCATAGCAGAATAGCGAACGAAAGATTAGCAGAACTGCTACTAAATAATTCTTAGCAGTTTCTGAGTAGCTCCGGACCTACTCACAGATTGCGATCAGCTCAGTCCGTTTAGTTCCTGGTTTGACGTCACAAACATGCCCTGCGTTCAGCCAGCCACTCCCCCGTTTCTCCAGACACTCCCGCATTTTTCCCTGACACACCTGCATTTTTTTGCAAACGCCGGGAAAATGCTGAGTTACCACCCAGAAACGGCCCTTTCATGTCAATCATTTACCGATCAGCAGAGCGACTGAAAAGCGCTGCAGAATCCTCAGCAATCTGCTAAGTTTTTAGTTAAATAACTAAGCGCATGCGCCCTGCGTGCCATGCACATGCGCAGTTTGCAACAAATCGCAGTATAGCGAAAATCGGCAACGAGCGAACAACTAGGAATGACCCCCCATGTTTTCTACAACATGTCTGTACTGTGTATATACATGATTTTAGAATAATATAATAAAGTATCTTTCTATAATAACTCCATCCAGGCCTCTGTGAATATCTCCGGAACCTGGTAACTTTTGACAATCACACGTCACTTAATACTGCAGAATAATTCTAGCTCACATGACTGCTCACCTGATGCATACTCAGCATGTGATAAATGTGCAGCAGATCTCAGAAACACTCTATAGGCTTCATTTAAGAATGAGTCATAACCTTTAGCACTTATTTCTGATGTTAAAGGGCTTATGACCTCAATCCTATACACAGGGGTACAGGGGAAACCACCGGTGGGCCCAACTGCCTGGGGCCCCATCTCCTTCTCTAAGGATCAGGTTCTAGACTGTGCACTTGAATTATATATTATACGTATGTTACCTTATACTGGAATATGGTGTATTTTCTACAGTGCATTGCTGTTATTAATCTTTTATTAATCTGGTACATTATGCATGCAGCAGCTGAATTTACTGTATATATTTATGAAGGGCCCAGATGTTGCACTCTCTAATGGTTAGTAAAACCAATGAGGTGGCAGGCCACAACCCCTGTGCAGACTGGCCACACCCCTAAACATGGGCCCCTACCACTGCATTCCCCCAGCGGGCCCTGCATGCCCCAGTCCGACACTGCCTATACTTAGCAAACATCAGTAATGTTTAGAAACCTTTATGCCATTTATAGATGGTGTAAGTGTTACTAAGTGTACAGTCCCCATTTGTAGTGGAAGTTGTGCATGCATTATATATTGGGGGGGGGGGGGGGGGCTTGAACTGCAAACCCTAATTCTAGGCATAATGAGAGGTGCTACAATACTGAGATTTGTAGTCCACACAGAAATTGAAAAAATGCAGGTACACACTCTAATTACTAAACACTGTTAATCAGAATAATTAGAATCAACTCTGCATTATAACATACAGTAAATTTGAGGTGCTTAGCATACTTTTGAAGAAAATATGTGCCCAGTAACCGTGACCAGCACAAGCCAACAGCCCCAAGGCATCATACTACTGAGAGATTTAAGCATCAAACAGTACATTACACTATGTTGAGAGTGTTACATAGGTGAGAGGCAATAATTAGAGTGTTAAAAAGTGTTACATTGATAAAAAAAAACAATTAGGGGATACCAAAGTGCTAGATTAAGTGTTACAATATGATGCCCCACACCAACCAAAGGGCCCCATGCCCCAAACTCATCCAGTTCCATCACCATTAGGGTGACGCTGTGGAGGAGGGGGACATCCCTGGACCTTGCATGACAGGTAAGTGTTAAATATCTGCATCATTTTCGTATGTATAACAGTGATACTAAACAAAATATACCACTGGCAAATAATATTGTTGGTAAATTAAGCACTAAATGTTTCCGCCTTAGTTTATTTCCAATTGCTGTAGATAAGCATATAAAACATCTCCAGAGACCACACTCTGATGTGAATGGATGTGAATTACATAATTGCATGTTACTCACTTAGGTAATCTCCACAGACAACTTAATTCAGTTAAGATGACACAAGAGGTGACCAGTTTAGAATATATTCATTATATGGAAGAAGAAACTGTATATGGGGTATAATTACAAAGCATCGGTTTAGGTTTTTCTTTGTATTCCCTGCAAGTTTGTGATACATTGATTTGCTAAAGTAATTTGAGGGGAATCTGCTGACAATACAGACTTTAGAACACAATAGAACATTGGCTCATCATCGATGTTATTTTCAGTATAAGTATAGAAGCCCCAGATTTACTATGCGGCGACTTTGGTTTCAATAAAATGTAAAAGACTCTCTAATACAGCAGGTACAAACCTCAGTAACCTTTCTGTAAGACTAGATAGAAAACGTATTATATACAGATGTGTTCACATACACCTTTTCTATATCCTGCCATGAATGACACGACTTAGAATGCCATAGACTCAAACCACTTTTCCACTAGCTCAAAAAAAAAACGGGAAAATGCACGGCGGCACGCATTTACCCGTGTTTTTTGCTAGTGGAAAAGGGTCAACCCAAATTAAGTGATCCAGGAATCCTACCCGGGTAGCTTACCAGGTTGAACCCGGTAAGCTGTGCAGTGTAAACGGAAGCCATGTCGATGCGACACAGCTCCCGTTCAAGCGCTGCCCCTGCCGCGTCGCCAGCAGCGTCACCAGCCCGGCAATATGCTGGGTTGGTGAGCGCAGTGGGAAAGGGGGCTGAGCACAGGCCGCAGCCGGGTAGCACTCGTGTCAGGCTCCTGGCTGCGACCCGTGCTTAAGAGGTGGAAAAGGGGTACCAGTGATTTTTCCATGCTTTGTGATTTTTCTGAATTTTCTCCTTTAATATGCTACTTTATACATATTCTGTTATTGAAAACAAAATTTTTAAATTCATCCACTCGCTACTCATAGAAAAAAGCTTAGCTTACCCAAATCTAACTCTCTTTGCACATGTTACATCTGCCCACCTGCAGTACAACATGGTTTTGCTCAATTGCTAACTTTTTTTGTTTGCTAACAACTCTGAATAACCCCTGCAATGTGTATTCAATGATATACATCTTAATTGTATAATACATAATCATGAAAAGGTAAAAAAAATGTTTTAGAACCCTAAAGAATCAAAGACAATTTTAAAAAGGTCACTAAAGGAGTCCTATCAATCATTAAATAAAACAATATAAAGTGTACTTTGATGAATAATTTGCAAGTTATGCACACCTTTCTACAGTATGTCTGCAATGATGGATGTTTCTTTTTATCAGAATTTATTACAAGTGCTTATATGTTGCGTTTTTGTGTTTTGAGATAGATATCCCTCTTGTTTTACTGAATGGCATTCAGTAAAATATAAAAACAAATGTACACATATAAGTGGCGGAGGGGGGAGGACACAATGCTCTCTTCCTGGACTTCTTTGCCAGTGGCAGTTGCAGAGCAGTCCATTATTCAAATAGGGGAGCCACATCAACTGCCACCCCTAAACACTGTCAAACATCGCTGGGTGTGGCTCCTCTATTTGAATAATGGACTGCTTTGGAACTGCCACTGGCAAGGAAGTATAGCCTTATGGTTCAGAAGATTTTGTGATGAGTCAGTGGTATTTGCTATATATATATATATATATATATATATATCTCGGAAAGAACGAGGCGGCACTCGGAGGCTATGCAACAAACGTGTATTCAGAAAAGTGCAATCAACATTTCGGGGACCAGTTCCCCTTCTTCAGGATCCTGAAGAAGGGGAACTGGTCCCCGAAACATTGATTGCACTTTTCTGAATACACGTTTGTGGCATAGCCTCCGAGTGCCGCCTCGTTCTTTCCGCTGTCTTCATCAGAGGGGAGACCCTCGGTAGGGGAGGGCGCTGGAGTTAGACGTATCCCGCAGTGGATAACCAGAGTGCTGGGGGCAATTGCGCAGGTATATATATATATATATATATAGTTATTTCAGATGGAAGTATTTAACCAACCTATTTCCAGTCAGGAGACGATAGTGTCTCAATTATCACTTGAACTAAACATTGCCGAACCTCTCAGAGAGCAATATGAGGAAAGGAGACATATATATTTTATCTCTTAAATGCTTTAAAGGAAAGCTTGATAGTCAGCAACTGCTTATCTGCTGTGTAAAGGGTACCGACAGCTCTCCCAGTGACCTTAAGTGTTGTGCAAAAATATTTACCTTTTTACCTCAAAGGAGGAGCCCTAAGGACAGCGGGAAGCTAAGCAAGGAGACCTAGGGCCCTTTGGCATAGAGTCTGCCTATACCTGCATACCTTACATATTTAACATACAGTGGGTGGAGCTTGGACTGTCGTCCCAGCATTTACAGCACTGAGCAGGGCAGCATCAGAGGAAGGACAGGGCAGAGAAGGAGGCAGATTATTCTCCTCAGCGCCAGCCTTTTGACAGCATCAATCTGGGGGAGGCCACCCAGAGGTGTGGCCTGACAAAGATTGGAAGCGGTGGGCGGAGCATGTCCTGTTGTAAGTCTAATTGCTGATCTTTGATTGTCATAAACTAACCAGTTAACTTTAGGTATATCCCGTTGTCCAGAAAATTAAAGTGTAATGCCAATATTTTCATCATTGTCTCTTTTTACACTAGAATTCCAAGTAAAAGTTAAATCTTTCACTGCTTTTTACACTCATCATGTCTAACACCCACCATATTTATTCCTATGTTTAACTCCAGCTCTCCCTTCGTGTTATTCATGGATCATGACAAAGCTTTGGCAGTGAGGCCAGGTTCTAAGTTGTGATTAATGTTTTGCCTCTGTTTACCCCCACTTACATGTCTTTTTCCAATTACAATATCCTGAACTGAGGGTCTAATTCAGACCTGGATGCTGCTGCGGCAGAGCTCTCAGGCTGAATCCCGGTGAAGTTTGCGCACATGCAGCAGGTGCACTGCGCGTGCGCCACAGTGAGATGTGACAGCATCTCACTTGTGTGCCCGCCTCTGGCTGATTGACAGGCTGAGGCATTTGCGGGGCAGGAGGGGGCGTCGCGACGGCAATAAAGGGGCATCGAGCAAGTGTGTCCGTACCGTTTGCAGAGTAGGTCGCGGGAGCTGCGTGATGTCACATGATGCCGATGCGACCCGAAACATGGCGGGTAGCCACCTGCCTTCGCAGCTGGGCTGCTTAGGCAGAAGGCTACTCGAAACATGCAAAAGTATCGCCGCCGTGCGATGCTTTCGCATGGGGGGGATCTGGATCTGGCATGCAGGGTAGACTTGCCCAGTGCTGGTTGTCCCCCCGCAAGTCTAATGGGCCCTACACACTTTGCGATCCTCCGCCAAGCTGCCCAACGGCGGATACGACCGGCGGGCGACCCGGCGGCATGGGGGCAGTGATGGGGGGTGTGAAGTTTCTTCACTCTGCCCGTCACCCGGCTCCATAGCAGTGCAGGCATATATGGAGGAGATCGTCCATATTGGCCTGCATGCACAAGCGACGGGGCACCAGCGATGAATGAGCATGGGGCCGCGCATCGTTCATCGCTGGTGCCTCCACACTGAAAGATATGAATGGTATCTCGTTCATTAATAAACGAGATCGTTCATATCTTTCAGTATTATCGCCCAGTGTGTAGGGCCCATAAGAATTTGAATGTAGATGTGTCTTTTTTCGCACATCTACGATCAGGTCTGAATTACCCCCCAAGTTCATTGATTTTCAAAATAACTGTAACACCAGTTCAGCCATGTATTTCTACTAAAATCATTGTCCTTTCTTTACTTTTGGCCATAAACACAATCAGAAGTGTTGGGCATTACACATGCCAATGCTTCGTACACTGGGCCTAATTCAGTATGGATTACTATTCAGAGAAATTGCAGTTGTTGGCAAGTAGAAAGGGAAGCCCCGACAGGAAGAAGAAACGCTCCCTGCCAAATTGCGAATGTATCATAGTTCGCTATCCACTCACATATGTATACGCAATTCCCGGAACATAGAAGAATCTTTGCCGTCTGAGCAAATGTGAGTAGGTCTAAGGCTGCCACTAATCTGTGCCTGAGATGGCCTGGAAGTGGTCTGCGCTGACGTCAGAGACCCTCCCCAAAAACGCCTGGGCATGCCTGCAATTTTTCTGACATGCCCCGAAACTCTGGCTTCCTGTCAAATAGCGGATACATTGCAATTACGATCTGTATGCAATTTCTGACGCTATTACCCCTCATGCGTGCGCAATGCGAATGCTACACATGCGCAGTCATTCAATAATTGTTCAATTTTGTGATTTCTCTGAATGGCGATCCATGCTGAATTAGGCCCAATAGTCTGCAATCGGAGCTAGGTGTGGTTAACTTTTCCAAAATGAGAATGTTTTATGTTGTATTATTATGCATCTGTAGTATATCACAATACCAGGCTAACAGACTGATTTGTGACACAGTGACACCGATAATTTCATTATGATTGACAAAGTAATTGGGGCTTGGTGATTGTTTAGTAACCAAGAGATCTATAGTTTGTCAGGAGGTGATGTAATATCAGACATTGTTCTTCACTATTGACTAGATACTGGCAGGGGAAATAATAATGAAATCAGGCCATTAGAAGGAGACCTGCTGCGGTCTCACCACTGAAAGCTGCCAATGGTTGAATTTCCCAGCATTTAAAGACACTGTCTGTGTACTGTGGGTCTGCTCATGTGTTTGGTAGCTGTTTGAGGGGGAGTTTGCCTGCTGGGTGGGTTTCCTTTCCTTCTAGCCGCTATGGGGAGGTTAGCGGGCTCCGTCAGGTCTCCCCCTTGATTCCCTCTAAGTACAATAGATTATCCAGCAGGTCCCTCTGCCAGGGAGCTTTGCCCTCTCCCATATCTCACACCGAGGCATTTTTCTGCATTTCCAGGATTATGACCACTTTCACTTAGATCTATGTGTGTTGCATCCACATACAAAGAAGCACTTGGGGACGGGATTAGTAGGATTAGAGGAGATTCACATATGTCCAGTTCAAGCAATTGGTATTCAAAGCTTTACACTTTCAAATGCCACCAAGAGAGAGAAAAGGGCCTGAGCGCTCACTTTGCATTTCAGCACCCTCACGAGGAGGCCTGTGTGCTTTATTTATAGTGCAGACTAAAGCTGAGGTAACTGAGGATAAACAAAGTTTTCTATCTGTTTAATCTTTCACGATTCAATGGCTCAGGTCTACATAGCGGCAAAGCTTCTGCACTTCATAAAAAGAGAAAACAAAACATTTATTTAAATGACATAAGAGCTGGGACGTAGGACTGCGTGCTGCTGTAGATCACACATAACCACTAGTGATGTTTTCTTCTGTCTCTGGTATGAACTCATTGCAGTCAGTCCTGCTTTAGGCAACACGCTCACTTCAGTTTCCCTATACCATGACATTAACATCAATAACATTAGGAGAGAGAGAGAGGTCTATTTATCATTAATAATGTGCATTATATACCCCTAAAACAGCTGGGGGGTGCCCACAAATATTAAGGCTCCCACAGATATACTATGGAGGTGTTGCAGCAGATATCTCTGACTTTAAAAGGGGTCCCTTCATTTTCGTCCACAAATGCAGCCCCCAGAGGTTTCTGTGGGGGCTGCATTGGAATGCAAAGCTTGGCCATCATTGGTATCTCTGTTTCCAGATGGCATTAGCTATTTATTAGTAGCCAAATTTTGATGGAGAGGGATCCTCCTGATACCTCACCGTCGATCACTGTGACACATGCATGCTCATTGTGCGCCACGTACCCAAACCATGAAGGATTTATGTTATCACACTGATTCCAACTCTTCCCCAGGATGATCCTTTGCCGCAGCTCATCTCCTGGTAAGAGGAGAATAGCAATTTTGTTTGAAAAAATATATTTTCACACTATTAATTTAGCACCAGAAAAACATCAGTTAGTGTTGAGGACATTAGAGGCATATACATGTAAACGGGCACAGAGAGGTGGGGGGAATAGTGTCACTGTGATACCCCAGGATCTGAGGAGTTAATGAATGGTGGTATCTAGGACCCTGTATATATCCTGAAGATAATCCTGCCAGCCTGAGGAAGGGAAACCACAGACAGGTTGTTTGGGATGGGTCTTTAGATGTCTCCTGCTCAGACAGAAGAGGGTTCTATTCATGAAGCAGTGAAAAGTGCGGAGAAGTGAGCCTGTGGAAAAATTGCCCATGGCAACCAATCAGCTGCTCCATACAATTGTATAGTATGCAAATTATAAATGTTACTTTAATGCTGATTGGTTGCCATGGGCAAATTCTCCACTGGCTCACTTCTCCACACATTTCACTGCTTCATGAATAGACCTAAGAGAAAGGAGCAGGCATGTGGTGAACTGAGGCTGTATTTGCGGGAACACGTGGAGACAAGGTGCCAGCCGGAGAGCATGGAGGACATAGAGAGAAAAACTGCTGTGCTGCAGGGTGCCGTCAGTCAGTGCACTGAGGAGATGCTGAGAGTGAGACTGAGGCTCCGGATAGAGCGGGAGAGAGACTGCATAAGGGGAAGTTTGCCTGTACAGTAAAGCTGGTCAGCAGTAGCCTTGAGGAAGGAGCGCATACACTCCAATGTGACCCGTTCCATTAGGTACAAAGTGCCAAACCAAACACTGCAAAACATCACCTGCCAGGACTCAAGTTGGCAGTTGGTGTGGCTCCCCTATTTGAATTTTGGACTCTGCTGCAGTTTCATCTCTTTAACTGCCACTGGCAAAGGAACAGAGTCCAGTGTGTATGCACTTGCCGATGCCGTCACCCCGCCGGGTCCCTGCCGCCGCCAATATCGGTGTCGGCAGGGGCTCGGCTAGTGTGTATGGGCCTTAAGTCACTGTTCTAATGTGTGGTGAATGTGTTGGGGTTCTAGAGGGTCCTTCGTCCCTTGGCTGTGGTAAGAGGAGTAAAGTAAAGCAGTGGCCCTGAGCCATCCAGTGATATTATTTCAAGAGGACTCCAGAGCCCCAGGTTCGATCCACCCACTGACATCCCACCAATAGGGGGTGTTAATTTTCATAGAAATATCATATTGGTCACACTCCTACATACAGACTCTACGATTACCAGCATTAATCTCCCTATCCTGCCCACTTCGCTAGTAAGTGGGTGGGATGCGGGAGAAACACCCACTCTTTTGGGGTTGTGTGGGACTACCCGAAAATCATCAGTCTCCTTCAAGTTTGGGAAAAGTAGGTAAATATGCTATTATTCAGTTAAATGGACAACAAATGCAAGTTAATACATAGTAACATAGTATCTGAGGTTGAAAAAAGACAATTGTCCATCGAGTTCAACCTTTTTGTGGTCTCCTATGCATGATGATTTGACTAAAATTTCTGACTGATGCTGCTGTCAGCCGTTGCATTTTATCCCTATTTATAGTAACTATAATGCATGACTATGCACCATACCCCTGGATATCCTTATCCATTAGGAATTTATCTAACCCATTCTTAAAGGTGTTGACAGATTCCGCCATTACAACTCCCTCGGGCAGGGAATTCCAAACACGTATTGTCCTTACCGTGAAAAAGCCTTTACGCCGTATTGTGCGGAATCTCCTCTCCTCTAACCTGAGCGAGTGTCCACGAGTCCTCTGTGTTGATCTAACCAAAAACAGGTCCCGCGCAAGCTCTGTGTATTGTCCCCTTATATATTTGTAGATGTTGATCATATCCCCTCTTAGTCTCCGCTTTTCCAATGTAATATCTTCATGTCTGGTTTTTCTTTGTGAAGCAAGCAATAGTCACAGACTGAGAGTCTGGTCTTATTTTATTCTGTTTTAGCTGCCTGGGTTATATGTTGGGAGTGCTGTGAGACTCCTGCCACACTAATTAACGAAGTTTCAATTGTCAAACACATCTCTATGTTCATATATTCATACCTGGTCTCATGATTCTTCATGTCCTTTTCATTTATTATTATTATTATTATTATTATTATTATTATTATTTATTTATTTTTATTATTATCATTATTTATACTTCCCACCATATGTCATCAGTGCCATAAAGGGATAGGAACTCAATTATATGAATATTGCATAACTACATAACCATGGGTTGGGTATGGGATCCTGACAGGATGACGGCAGTCAGGATACCAACTGCGGCATCCTGATGGTTACAATCCCAAGACATTTAGATAAGTAGGCTAAGCCTTATCATTACCCTGCCCCTAACCCTCCCCTCCTGCAGCCTAACCCTCCACCTAGTTCTAACTCTGACCTTCCTTCCCGTAGACTAACCCTCCCCCTCATACTTATGGTTGGGATTGTGAATGTCTAGGTTCCAGCATTGGGATTCTAAGTGGTGTCAGGATTCTGATGCTGGTCTTCTGATGCCAGAATCCTGATTGTCGGCATACCAACTCCATCCCATTACCATAAACACTGTATTAAAATCAAAGACATAGAAGGGGTAGGAGGGTATAGGGGTAGTTTAGAAAGATTCACTATGGCTTTTAAAGGCAAGCAATGATGGGTCACATAGAGAGAGAGACAGGGAGCAAACAGCACTCAATAAATCAACACCTGCAGTACTTGGTGGTCAACAGACAGGAGCATAGTCAATGGTGAGAAACTTGGAGACATGGGAATAAATACACACTGGGGACATGATTAATGCTAAGAGTGAAAAATAAGCTAAAAGGAACCAGAATGTGAGAGTTTATAGAGCAAGGATGAACTGGGAGTGGGTGATTGTATTAAGCAGTGAGTCTTGAGGGCTCATTTGAATTTGTGGAGACTGGCAGAAAATCTAATAAAGTGAGGGATGGTGTTCCAGTGTAGAAGGGCAGCACAAGAGAATTCTTGCATGCTGGACTGAGAAAGGTGATCATTGTGTAGGTGAAATGGCAGTCAATGGAGAAGCAGAGAGGGCTTAAGAGAGGGTGTATGTATAGAAATTAGATCGTAGATGTAGGAGGGAGTGAAGCAACGGAGATCTTTCAGGCTGAGGAGTTTCAACTATTTTGTAGTGGATGGGGAGTTAAGCAGTTTGCAAAGAGGTGAGGACAACACAGAGAAGTAAAATAGTTGCGTGGTATTGTTAATGATGGATTGCAAGTGAGAGATTTGGATGAGAGGAAGGCCAGAGAAGACAAAATTGCAGTAATCTAGGAGGAAATATACAAGAGTACAGATGACAGTTTTAGTGTTGGTCATAGGGGCCGATTCAGACCTTATCGATGCTGTGCGTTTTCTCACAGGCTGCGATCAGATCTGCACTGCGCATGCGTATGCACCGCAATGCGCAGGTGCGATGGACCGCAGTAACGGGTATCGCCGGTCAGCAACGGGATGGTGCGAAAAGTCCGCACGCACTGGCGATCACAAGGAGATTGACAGGAAGAGGGCATTTATGGGTGGCAACTGACCGTTTCTAGGGAGTGTCCAGAAAAAATGCAGGAGAGACCTGGCGTTTTGTGGGAGGATTTCTGACGTCAGCTCCAGCCCCTGTGAGTAAGTCCTGAGTTGCTGTTTGTGCAACTCTCCAGCACACACACAATACCCTCCCCCTGTAGGTGGCGACTACCTGATCGCAGGGATGCAAAAAACGCACCCTAGCGATCAGGTCTGAATTACCCCCATAGTGAGGAAAGTTATGATTCTAGCATTGTTGCAAAGGTGGAACAGGCAAGATTCTGAGAGAGAAACTGAATGTAGGGTGTGAAGAAGAGAGAAGTGGAAGATAACTCCTAGGCAGCAGATTTGAGGGACAGAGAAGAGTGTGGTGTTGTTAGCGATAGAGTAGGGAATGTGAGCGGATTTTGTATAGGGGAATAAAAGAAGATAGGTTTTAGACATATTAAGTTTGAGAAACTACTGGGATATCCAGGAATATAAAAGAAAGACAGAGACAAAAGAAAGGACAGAGGAAGAGAGGTCAGGGGAGGAGAATCAAGTATAGTTGTGCTAGAGAGTAACGCTGGGTACACACTGGCCAATATATCGGCCGTTCTATTGAATGGCCGATATATCACGGGTCCGCCGGCCAGTGTGTACGAACGATACGTCTGTGAACACCATCGTTCACAGACAGGGCCGTTTCTAGACAATTGCGAGATTTCAAAATGCGCCCCCCCCCCCCCCCCCCCATTGCTCTAAAAAAAAAATGTGTGCCCCCCCCCCCCCCCATATAGCCATAAAAAGAAAAAGCATGCGCGCGCCTTAGGCGCGCGCGCTCCCGACAAGGGTGTGTGGCCTGATTAAAATGGGCGTGGTCTCATTAAAGTGGGCATGGCCTCATCTGATATCATCACACCCACCACAAGGGGGAAAAAATAAAAATAAAAAAGTCCCCTTTTTACACATTACAGCAGGCAAGTGTCCCCATATTACACAGCGCGGCAGGCAGGTGTCCCCATTTTACACAGCGCAGCAGGCAGGTGTCCCCATTTTACACAGTACGGAAGGCAGGTATCCCCATTTTACACAGTACAGTAGGCAGGCATCCCCATTTTACACAGTACGCAGGCAGGTGCCCCCATTTTACAAAGTGCAGCAGGCAGGTATCCCCATTTTACACAGTGCGGCAGGCAGGTATCCCCATTTTACACAGCACGGCAGGCAGATATCCCCATTTTACACAGCACGGCAGGCAGATATCCCCATTTTACACAGTACGCAGGCAGGTGCCCCCATATTACACAGTGCGGCAGGCAGGTGCCCCCATTTTACACAGCACGGCAGGCAGATATCCCCATTTTACACAGTACGCAGGCAGATGCCCCAATATTACACAGTACGCAGGCAGGTGCCCCCATATTACACAGTACGGAGGCAGGTGCCCCCATTTTACACAGTGCGGCAGGCAGGTATCCCCATAGGCAGGTGTCCCCATTTTACACAGTGCGGCAGCGGCAGGCAGGTTTCAAGTTGAGGGGAAGGAAGGGGGAGAGGGGGGGAGAGAGAGAGAGAGAGAATACTTACGTCTTCCCGCTCTTCGGTCTCGCCGCCTCACGTCCCTCGCGCCGGCCGCCTCCTTCTTCATGCTTATCTCCTTCTCGCCTCTGGCGAGCGCTCCTGCTCGGGGGGCGGGGCTTCGCGGAATGACGCGTTTGCGTCGTGACGTCACGACGCAACGCGTCATTCCGCGAAGCCCCGCCCCCCGAGCAGGAGCGCTCGCCAGAGGCGAGAAGGAGTAACAAAGTGCCGCGGCGGGCACCCCGTGCGGTTGCACGGCTCGCCCGCCGCTAGAAACGGCACTGTTCACAGACATATTGCGTTGGCCCTGCAGCACAGCTGATAAACAATATATATTACAATATATTGGTGCATCACTGTATGTGTACGGGAACGCCCATACACATGCTGCACCAGCCGGCGGTGATTGACGGCTGAACTGGGCAGGCGCAGTCCCGACAGATCGGCCAATGTGTTTACCCAACACGCTGTCTGTTCCGTCCATAGATATATCTGCAGATCAATTGATCTGCAGATATATCTACTAGAGTGTAACCAGCATAAAGGAGCTTATCAGGTCTCCAAGGGAGGAGGTGTAATGGAAGAAGAGAATGGGGGACAAGGACAGACCCTTTTGCGAACAATAACAGGTAAACGGAGACCTGGGAGGGGGAGTATGAGTAGTGAGCCGGGCCATATTATCCATAAGGCTGACTAGGTTGAAGCCGGAGGGACTAGGGGTTCATCAATTGCTTTTGCTGTAGCACTGTTACCTGCGCCCTAGGCGCCCTCCAATGACTAAAGGCACATTGCACTGTGGACAAATAGTGTACTATCGCTATGTCATAAGAGAAAATAAAGAACAATTGCACTGTGAGAAAACAGGTCAGCAGACTTTATTTCAACTATGTAGGGGTGATAAATATATTGCATAAAGTGTCACAGAGTATGCTAGAGCTCTGTACATTTACATTAAGTAAGCAAAGTCTCCAAACTGCCACTGTTCACTTGCACTACACCTTCTCTCTCCCCTCTCGTCCAAACTGTTTTCTTGGCGTGCCATGTTAAGAAAATTACTTTGAACGAAGTGCCACTAAATATTTTCTCGACAGCAGTGCTGTTGCACAGTGGCTGTTTTCATGGTGTTTTATGCATGCATATTAGAAATATCGCTGGGAAAATGGCCGTCATGCCATTTTCCCGGAGATCTACGCCCTCTAGTGCTCAGACTCTACAGCGCTGCCGGCAGAGAGGAGGGGGCCTGGACGGAGGAGGCTGCACATGTGCTTCCTTCTCTTTTAAAGCGCCCCTATCTCAATTGTTCATTTTTCATGGGTTTAACCCAATAGTTTTGTTGATAAATTATAGCTTCAGGATGTGATCTAAAGTTTGAGAAATGTTGCTGGCAAGAAAAACATAAATGTGAGTACTCACTTGTAAATAGAGGCTTTGTAGCTGAGCTACAACTTTACAGCCAAGCAAACCCAGGGGACTGCCTGCTGCTGGTCTCCGAAGATAGCTGTTGCTGGAAAGTATAACTAACTAACTAACTAACTAACCGGCTGATAGAACTCCCATGGGATACAGCCAGAGGAAGATTGGGATGGTAAACCAGCCTGGGAAATTTATGGAAGCCGCCCTAATGGGTAAAGAAGCACGGATGTAGCTGCGGTCTCTCCCGCTGCGACTGCTGTGTGTGACTGCATTCCATCATCACAGGTCCTCCTGGGGTGTGTCTGCCTGACCTGGGACAATGTTGTGGCTGCTGCTGTGAGGCTGTGTTTCACATTGCCGCCACCGCTGCCTGTCATACAGTTAGATAGGCGCAGCTGGCAGCAACAGCGGACAGCAGCAAGGTAGCAGAGCAGGTCCGACTCCTCCCTGCTTTGCATACTCTGCTGAGCGGTGACTGCTGGTGCACAATGGCAGCAGCCTCCATGGACCCATCACAGCCCAGTAAATAGCAGTGGGTGCTGGGCTTGGAAGAGAGGCTGATAAGAAGTCTTTGTGTGTGTGTTGGGAGGGGGGTGTCGGACTTAGGCCACCACTGAGCCCCTCCAACAAACCTGGGCCTGGGTAATTTGTAAAAAAAAAAAAAAAAAGAGTAATGACTATAACATTACCCTCAGAGGACTATTAAAGACTTCAGAGTGGTTTCAGTTGAATGCAGAGCACAGTATTTAGACAGTAGAGGTAAGTAGAGAGATGGTGCATTATGCAGGTATTTGGGAAACTATCTTTTTATTTGATAGAAAACTATAGAATATGAGAGTTAGCTAGTAGCAGCAGAAGTACCAGTACATGGTACCTTTAGGATGTGAGTAAACAAGTCAAGCAGATGCAGCTTAAGGGATGAGAGAGCCTGTGTGCAGGCTCCCGGTGGGCCACTTCGCTCTGACAGCACAACTGACTCTGGCGCAGGTTTCCGGGAACATGTAACCCACGCCATGTTCCCATGACTTCTCTGTTGTTCATGCGCATATCTCTAGGAAAATGCAATTTTTCTGGTGATTTTTGCTAAATATACTTATATGCGTGCAGGGTGTGCAGTTGGCCTGTATGCACCACACATCCTGCACCCATTAGAAATATGCCAATTAATTCATGCTTAAAATAATGGAAGAAAAATGCCAGGTAAGAACAAATGGTTGAAGATTTATTTTAGGTAAGGGACTAAGTTAGCAAGAAAAAGAGAAGAAGATGTAAGGAAATAAAAATGACAGGGCAGGTGGTGTAACAGGAAGATGAGAGAAGTTGAGATACTTAATCCTCAGTAACTTAAGTCAAAGAGGGAGAGGCTGCATAAAAGAATAGGAAAAGAAGGGAAAGGAGTGCTGCATGGAGATTGCAAAATGATTTCTTAATACATATTGTCAGTCTTGTCTTTGAAATGACAGGCAAGATCATTGGCATTGAGAGCAGCAGTAAGTGCCTGCCCTGGTGAGCAAATGAGTTGAAGTTATGGAATATCAAATCTAATTCACCAATGGAGCCATCATTAAAACATAATAATCAGTGGCGGCTCCTCATTATTCAGTCAGGGGAGCTGCCCAGGCTGCAGCTCATGTTGGCACCACAGTCTGGAACAAAATTAGGCTTTGTATCATTTGTGCATACACAAAAAAAGCTGGTAGGGAAGATAAACGGGAATGAAGACCCTGCATTGGCTGCAACCCCTAAAAGCCAGGTAAGGCAGGCATTGTAAAGGCAGTTGTGGCTTCCCACTGGAAGAGCTTTCTGCTTATGGTGGTCCACATTGGTAATCCAGGGAGGAAGAAAACTCCTACAGGATTGAGAGTCTGACATGCAATTAGCAGAAGAAAGACCTTCACATGTGTACCTTGCCAGTGCAATTACTGGGGGCCTACTAGAGATTGTGGATTTTACTGGGAGCTGTCAAAAGACCATTATTGTGGAACTGACATTCTATGAGTCTTGAGGCCACTCCACCTCCACCCCCCCCCCCCCCCCCCCATCTCCCTTTTACCCGGGCTGCACTTTCCATCGATTTCTACTCTTTGTTTCCACCCCACGCAATTGAAGCCACTGAGTGGGAGGGGGTTGGGGCACAATTCTATCTTTCTTGAGTCAGACTTGTAGAATTCTTATATAGAATAGACTGGTAATATGGATCCACACTGCTATATTTATCCCATGTAGTGCCTGATGTTGTTGGGTTTTCACCTCTACTGGCCTGTCCCATCTCCCAAAGGTGGTATTCTTTGGCAAGAAAGCTAGGTAAAAATAACTTCTAATATTGCAAACTAGATGTTAGGATTCACTTATGATTAATGCCTATTGGTCAGTCCATTAGACATTTTAATAGTCAATCCAATCCTGCATTCCATTAGACATTTTAACAGTCAATACAATCCTACAACCATGTGCAATGAGCTCACTAGTCTATTTGTGTCTTCTAGATGATGATTGGCACAGTATTCACTTAAGACCTTAATATTAGACAAGCACTTGTGGGGCTTGTGTAAAATTAGTGTATGATGTCTGTATATATATCTGGTCACATCGTATGCCAGAGTTCTCACTTCCTATGGTGACACCCAGTGCGGCAGTATTGTAGTGTAAGCATATGCTGAAGATGTGCACGCTCATGAGAAGATGTGTGGTCCCATTATAGAAACATCACTGGTTCTGCTATTTAGGTGTCACCCCCTGAGATGGTGTCACCCGGTGACTCCTCTGCTTAAGATTCCCTAGTGGAGCAGAACCAGTTGGGTTCAAGTATGTTAATGGTGTGTCAAGGTAAATGCTACAAAGGTAGACCTGAACACAGATCCATAGGCACCTATTATTAGACATATGTCTTTCTGGTGCTTGATTATTGGTGCAAAACTATGCACTGATCTCTACATTAGGGCCCTCATTCTGAGTTGATCGCAGCAGCAAGAAAGTTAGCAATTGGGCAAAACCATGTGCACTGCAGGAGGGGTAGATATAACATGTGTAGAGAGAGTTAGATTTGGGTGGGGTGTGTTCAATCTGCAATCTAATTTGCAGTGTAAAAATAAAGCAGCCAGTATTTACCCTGCACAGAAACAAAATAACCCACCCAAATCTAACTCTCTCTGCACATGATATATCTGCTTCCCCTGCAGTGCACATGGTTTTGCCCAATTGCTAACTTTCTTGCTGCTGCGATCAACTCAGAATGAGGGCCTAGGTCATGTATCTCTGCATCAGCACATGTACCTCACCAGGCGCCTCCCTTTTTTGTCTCCACCTATCATGATATGTCACTTTTCTAAGCTGTACATGAGTAGATTTTAATGTAAAAAAAAACCTCCATGATGGTTTTATTCCTCCACTCGGGAAAGTAATCTTTATTACTCATCCATAGAAAGACATCAAAGGACCTCTAGTGAGAACATATAGAAACACAAACACAATTCACTGGAACTGCCCATATGATATATATATATATATATATATAAATAAATATATATATATATATATATATATATATAGTGAGATAGATTTTATATATATATATATATATATATATATATAGCTATAGTATGTGAATCTAGAATTACACATTTTTGCAACCCTAGCATATGTAAAACATTATGTTGCAAAAACCCTACGGTTTATGTACAAATCCGATTGTTGGATGTCTGCGCATGTGCAAAATGGGTCTCGCGATATTTCTCGCAGTACCCTCTTAGCCACAGCATGTAATGCTTTTGGGGGTAGGCAGGGGTGGTGATTGGGTTCCATTCCGGTTCAGTGTACTCCTCCGGTTCCAGTCCAGTTCAGTGTATTTGTCCGTTTCAGTCCGGTTCAGTGTATTCCTCCCGTTACAGTCTGATTCAGAGTAATACTCCAGTTCTAATCTGGTTCAGAGTAATACCCAGTGGTGCAAGTAGAAATATTTTCTTAGTGGTACTGAGTGCCTAAAAATGGGCGTGGTCCCATGTTGTGAGGGGGCGTGGTCACGTGCTGCTTTTGGGAGTAGCTACATGACACTAGCGGCGTGGCCACACGACAGCCCATATTTTTTGTAGAATCTGGAGGCAAGGTTAAAATATATAGCAATGCCTCCAGTATAATAGAAATATATAGTGATACCGCCAGTATAATAGAAATATATAGTAATGCACCCAATTTAATAACACTATATAGTTATGTCTCCATTATAACAGGAAAATACAGCTACTGTCGCACTGACAAAGTGGGAGGAGCCGTCATGCTGCCAAGCACCATTGTCTTGTTGCTTTGTGGCACATTATAATTGTGGTAATGGCAAAGTATGTGGCAGGTGGTACTGCGTTCCTGCTGCCGAATTCTTAAGGGTACTCCATACCTGAGCATACCCGCATACTTGCACTGCTGGTAATACCTTGGTTCCAGTCTGGTTCAGCGTAATCCTCTGGTTCCAGTCTGACTCAGTGCTTCCCTCTGGTTCTAGTCCAGTTCTAGAACTGGAAATACTCAGAGAAGCGCTACCATTAAACAGTATTAATAAAATTTATTATTAATTTTTTTTTTTATATATATAACTGTCACAATTCAGTGAATAAACCAATTGTCCTGGAATATTAATCATGTAACATACACCAAAACATTCATGAATAAAGATGGTATCAATTTATAAAATACATTGTAAATGATTTTTCCCTTAGAAGAACATAACCACTTGTATTTCTAATAACCGCTGCAGCAGTTAGGTTTTACTAGTACTGAAAGGGTTAAGCTCCATGCATGGAGCTTAACCCTTTCAGTACTAGTAAAACCTAACTGCTGCAGCGGTTATTAGAAATACAAGTGGTTATGTTCTTCTAAGGGAAAAATCATTTACAATGTATTTTATAAATTGATACCATCTTTATTCATGAATGTTTTGGTGTATGTTACATGATTAATATTCCAGGACAATTGGTTTATTCACTGAATTGTGACAGTTATATATATATAAAAAAAATTAATAATAAATTTTATTAATACTGTTTAATGGTAGCGCTTCTCTGAGTATTTCTTGTTTTGTGAATCTTTTTGGGTTGAGGATCAGCACCTCGACTTTGGGAAGCTGCTGCCAGAGAAACAGAAATAGCATTGTAGGTGTCTTACAGCCATTTACCAGGCGCCCATCCAACCCCCCCTTTTTTTTGGCAGTTCTAGAACTACTTTGGTTCCTGATTATTCAAGTGCTAACCTGGTACAAACCCAGTTACAGTCTACTGAAAGCTCTTCCTAGTTAGCTGCGGTATCCTCCTGAGCGCTCCCCAGACTCCAGCTGTTCTACTGGAGCCTCCATTTGCCAGCAGCCAGTCCTCGCCAAGTATCAACTTACACACAGTGCATTCCTCGTACCAGAGACATTATCTTTGAGCAAGAATTATATTAGGCCCTGAAGCATCTAGTCCAGGCATGTCCAAACTGCGGCCCTCCAGCTGTTGTGAAACTACATATCCCAGCATGCCCTGACATAGTTTTGCTAAAGCTGTGTCAGGGTATGCTGGGATGTGTAGTTTCTCAAAAGCTGGAGGGCCGCAGTTTGGACATGCCTGATCTAGTCTATAACTTCAAACTCAACACTCACAGTAACTAAAATTCGGGTTCACAAACATAAATGTGACATGTACTAGCAGTTATAGAAATTACACCTCTTAGGGCTTTAGTTAAAGTCATTAAAAAATACACTAACAGAAAGCAAGGGGTTCAGATGTAATTTTTCATTACATGCAGAAAAAAACTGCCTGTTTGACATGTGACACAGGAATATAGGGTATTTTAAATTTAGCACTGCAATTTATAGGGAAGACAGTATGCACGCCCCACCCCCAACTCTGAATTTCTCTGCACCGGTTAAAGTACAAATTAACACTCCCCTGCAGTGCAGAATGGTTTTGAATAGGTGCAACTTTGCACTTAGTAGACAGATTTAATCATAATTCTAAATGAGGCTCTGAGTGTCTATCTAACATCATATAGATGAAGTCTCTAGCTAAAAGGCAACTGTCAATAAATTATTACACAAAAGTAATAAAGGGGGCATATACCCCCATCTGTATTGTGACATTTAGTTTAATTGGCCTGGAGACTTGGCAGCAGCAGGATAGAGTGGACCAAAAATGCTATTCCATGGATTGGCTGTCAGCCAATCATGTGACACATTCAATCATGGACACAATTTTTCGCCAAGCATGCCCACCACTGCCAAGCATCCTGACCAATCCTAATGAATGTTGTAATTAGGCAAGAGGTATCCAACTTTTTTAATTCAGTACTTTGGCCCTTAGTATATTTAGTTAGATGCAACATTAGTAATACATCATATTATCATTAATGACTTGCATTGAAAATCAAAATGTGAACATGATATACTTCTGTTTGGTTTGCTTTATTTTGAGAGCTGAATATTAGGTCCACAATTTCTTTGTATATGTTTTACATATTTGTTACACCTGCTTCAGGGTATTTAAAAAGTCTACTTTATTAAGAGTCTTAAAGATCATACATTTGGACTTGCACCTGAATACTAAAAGTAGTGAAAACATTTTGCTGACTCCTAAGGTTGTTAGTTAGTTATTTAATTAATTAATTAATTAATTAATTAATTAATTAATTAATAGAAGGAGAAGAAAAATAAGTTAAATACATGGAAGTACAATGCTGGATAAATCGTACTCATCTTAAAGTAGCTTATATGTTCTAAACTTTTACTAAAAACTAAACAATTCTCCAGCTCTGCGCAATTTTAAGCAACTCCAGTCTGACAATTTACCTAATGTCTTACAAACTGGTTCACTATTAAACATACAGTTAATGAGAATTCTGGAATTTAAATATAGCCTTCCAAGATTTTTCACTTGTATATTATCATACCTTCCAACATTGACTTTATTTCAATTAGGACAAGGCCGCTTCAGAAACAGGATAATGGACACATCACATTAGAGGCAAGGTTGCATCATTATCATGATTATATTGCATATGTATAGGAATTTATCCAATTTAATACATTATTACGAATATAAACTATCCTTTTTCATGGCACAGAATGCTATGCAGTACCTTTTTTTAAATTCATTTTTTTTATTATAGCTATTTCTAAAAACAAAAACAAATTTATGAAATGAAAAATACCATATAAAACTAAAGACTTGTCATGAGTTTGGAAGTTACTATAAATTTTGTATCAAAAGAAACTTTATGTGAGTACTAATACCTTTTTCTGAGCGTGTGACATTTTTTTCAGTGGAAAAAAAAAAGTCTTCAGATGAAATAAATGAGGGGTGGATTTTTATGTCAGTTGAAGATGTCAGTGCGCCTTATGTTATTAATTACTTTACGTCTATTGTTCGGATGACCTAAAAAACATTGCGAACCAAACACTAAATGAATTATTATGAAATATTCAGATTTGCCAATAGAATTTACTATATTATATTTAACATAATATGCTAATTTCTCAATACAGAAAATAACAAGTGATTTACCAGCACCCAAAGTACGTGTTTCCTTCAATACATTAAAGTCTCTCTCAGCAAGATTTTTCATACATACAAATGACCATATTGTCTGATCCAGAATGTTCATCTATAATAAAATTCTAAAGGCCTAATTATTTATCCAGTTTGAAGGTTCTGTATATAATTTGAAAGCCCAGTCAGAATAGGGGAAAATATATATTTAAAAAAAGAGATGATTTACTAAAGGCATACATTTACCCAGATTCACTGATTTACCTTTGTGACAATTTCCAGTGAGATTCAGAGAAAATGTAAAATTTATTGTCTATTTTCTAACAATTTTTCCTGATCTGATTAGGCTTTAGATATAAACATTTATTGGCAAGCTGAGGTTAAAGGTATGCCTTTTGCTTATTATAATTTCAGTGCTGGAAGTAAAAGGCAAGAAGGAAGCGGGGCTGTTTTGCATCAACTGATTCTATTATAATCTCTCAAACTGAATACTTTCCGTTTTATAGGGTGCAAGATTTGTGTCTTTTCCCAGCTAGTTGGATCTGTTTTTAATTCTGTCAAACAAGTTTGCATGTAGCTGCACCAGCTGACTATATCTACAGTGGCAATGTCCTGCCTCCAATAAATCACCTCAATAGACTACTTTTTTCTTTTTCATGAGCTGATCGTTTGAAAGAGAACACAGGTCTACCAAGCTGGGATAAAATATATGCTTTAGTAATTTATCCCACTAGTCCAATTGTTTCCAACCCTCAGATTTTATGATGCACCTGATAACGAAAATGCCATTCAATTCAATTTCTGTGACACACAACTATTATCTATTGTTATCTACAAAATCATGAATAAATAATAGTATGTTTGAAAATGAATGTGAGTTACAGCACATTAGATTAATGGACAATAAAAATATACATACATCTGCCTTTATATATTTTTCACTCATTTTAGGACATTTCCCATATTACGCCTAAATATTGTGACATACAGTCTACTGTACAAGCTGGTATTGGGACACCCGCTGCCCTGGTACTGAGTAGGTAAAGCTGGGAAGTTACCATAGATTAATAATAGTTTGTATAATGATGACATAAGTTTACAAGGTTCCCACACAATATTTGCCTCATTATACGACATATTTTGCCAATTTCCCTGTTGGGATTTGGCCTTGAGTTCTCGGTCCCTCCTTACACAACCATCTCCCAGTTTTCTTTATAGACTATATAAATCTTGTGAATAGCTGCACTCACTTCTAACCGGATAGCTTATAGAAGAACACTGTTATAACTGCCTATAGAACCGGTACACCCAAACCGATCCTGTTACAGCTGATGTCGCACCTGCGTTTTCCAAGCAACATTGTTATTTATCAATAAACAGCAATAAATATTTACTGTTAATGCAGATCATTTAAGTATATAGGAAGTATTATTTGCTGGTAGACTACTATTTGCTGCCAAAACTTTTTAAGATCCGCACATTCAACGTTAGAATAGAAGAAAATAAAACTGCGGAAATCCAGGACTCGTGGAATAAATGTAGCGCTATAGCCATTCACACACACGATGTATAAATGTGAGCAAGCAGAGAAGCAGATTTTTCCAAGCAGGACGCTGATTAAATCATCTTGAAATTGTGTCTGTTTGAGACCATTGCTTTTAAAACATATCCTGAGATAAGAGAATATGACATCTTGCAGATTGTATACGGTATAAATGTGTTTTTTTTTTATCTATATTTCAATAGATACAGTTATGTGATTTTCATCCCTATGTTATACTGAATTTCAACATAATCTAACTAATCTTTCACCAGTAAACATCCCCGACTCCACATGATCTGGTAATGGTTTCACTAGAGTAGGCAACAGTTCCCGTGTCCAGCTGCATGACATTGTCACTGCAACTCCCAGCTCCCTCACTGGAAGCAACGCTTTGGGGTCTTGGTATCGCGTTTCCCAGCCACTTTACATGCAGCATGGACTATTAACCATCCAAAAGGAGGAATGGATACATGAAATCGCTACCATGAATGGGGAAAAAGCAACCATCTTTCAGTAACATCCAATTTGTACTATACTAGATGTTAAGCTCTGAAATAGAATAAATACATTGTGTTTGGTTACATGATAAACTTGGGGAGAATGTAGTTGTCTGATGTGTGGAACGTGTCTAGTGGTTTAAGGTATGTATCGTGAGGATAATGCAAATGTAATAAAGTAAAAAAGGTTTATCACATCCCCAGTCACCTCTGATCTTGTGTATTGCAAATAAAGATTCTCCCGTCATGTTATCTGTATTTTTACAGTTAAAACACAATGTTTTCTGAATATTTTAGGAGAGCTACATTTTCTTCTCAAATAAAACCTAGTTTTTGCACACAAACACACACACACACACACACACACACACACACACACACACACACACACACACACACACACACACACACACACACTCTAAAGGAAAAGGGAAATTAAGTTACAATGCTTTAGGTATCTTTAAAAAAAAAAACATTAGTGTTAATGCTTCGATTACCCCACGCTTAAATTAAAATAATTGATACATACGTCGTTAAGACAGCATAATATGTCAATATAATGTATTTATTAATATAGATAAATGATTCATGTATTTATTAATGTATTGTATATATTTATATTCTCACATTTATATATATATTAAGCGAATGTGTTCTGAAATGTTTTAATTTTTTACTTTTTTTTTATTCATACTTAATTATTTAACTAGAAATAAAGAACGTAATATATATTAATATAGGTATCTGTTCAAGAATCTACTAATAAAATTGTGAAATATTAGGACTATTAATAAATGATAAATTAGCCGTGTTTCCGGCTTCAGGGGCAGAATCCTATTTGTAAACAATCGATTCCCGTAAGGGGAAGATAGAATTATAATCAGATATATACAGTAACAGCATGGAAGTACCTGATAGTTTTATGAAGCATCTTCTATAGTAGTATCGCTATATTCTTAACTGGTAATAGTGATAACATCAGTTCTGCATAAAGTAAATTCAAAATTGGCACCTTCCTAAACTTTTCCAAAAGTTTTTTTTTACATTAATAAATAGACAAAAAGTTGTGCAATAAGGTGTGTGTGTGTGTGTGTGTGTGTGTGTGTGTGTGTGTGTGTGTGTGTGTGTGTGTGTGAGACAAACCAGTTCACTAGCAGAATTCACATTTATTTTGAATGTTTTCCATTATTGTGTATTGTTAGATATAATTTGTATCGCGCTTCTGTAATTAGATAGTATTCAGTGATTTTCTGCAAAGTAATAGAACAGTTATTTGATTAAATGACAGGGAACATTTATTGTGTAACTTGATTACAGGTTTGCAGTATACTGTAAGTGATCGGACATACTTATAGTATCTGCTAAGAAAACGTGCAAGAAAATCAATAATTGGGCAACTGTATCCATGCGTGTATCCTTAGTAAGTACTTGCACATACTGTAGGCAGAATGAGATGGCTATGAGGGGCAGGCAGTACAGGACAGCCCCTGCAGTGGTCAGTGAGTGTGCTGTGAGTCTGTCACTCAGGGGGTTTTGCGTTTCCTTGGCTCCGGATGGTCCATGAGCGAGATGTCCCAGGGTGGCATCACAATGAATATGAATAGGGCCTCTTTCTTAGTACGACAGTCAAAGCGCACCGCCCTGAATAATGGCACGTCATCCTAACAAGACTATTATAGATAGGAGGGCTTCTTTTGTCTGTCTCCTGTGAAGTAGCTCTATAAATGCCACTGTCTGCAGTCCTAGCGTGCAATTCATTCACAGCTCGCCCTGACTACTACCTGCAGGCGAGAGGGAGAGAGGGAGAGAGAGAGAGAGAGAGAGAGAGAGAGAGAGAGAGAGAGAGAGAGAGGATCTACATAGACTCTTGTCCCCACTCATCTTCCAGAGGGAAGTTTTCCAAGTAGCAGCATAGCTCTCTTAACCATACAATGCATTCTGATTCCAGCTCCATGTCCAGTAGAGCCTCATCTCCAGACATGGATGAGATGTATCTCAGAGGCCACCACCATCACCACCACCACGACCAAAGATTGAACTCTGTCTCTTCAACCCAGAACGACCTCATGCAGAAGATGACAGACGAAGTGCTCTCCAGGCACAGCTCTAAAGGGGACGGAGAGAGCAGCAAATATAAAATTAAGAAACAACTGTCTGAGCAGGATTTGCAGCAGCTGAGGCTGAAAATCAATGGCAGGGAACGCAAAAGGATGCACGACCTGAACTTAGCCATGGACGGCCTCAGGGAAGTCATGCCCTATGCTCATGGGCCTTCAGTGAGAAAACTTTCCAAAATTGCTACCCTCCTTCTCGCCAGAAACTACATCTTGATGCTCACAAGTTCTCTGGAGGAAATGAAGCGGCTGGTAGGGGAGATCTATGGGGGGCACCACTCTGCCTTTCACTGTGGAACAGTGGCACATACTGCCCCCCACCCAGTTCACCCACCTACTGCTGTCCATCAGGTGCATCCCATCCTGGGCACTACATTGTCTTCTAACACACCCGGACTTTCTGCATCATTGCCAGGAATCGGCAACATCAGACCGCCACACTCACTGCTCAAACCCCCATCAGCCCCTTCCCTCCCACTTGGCAGTGGTTTTCAGCACTGGGCAGGACTTCCATGCCCTTGTACCATCTGTCAGATGCCACCTCCACCCCAGCTATCAGCTCTGACGTCCAGCATGAGCAGGATCGCTGCAGAAGCCAAGGACTTACTAAAGTAATAGGCACTTCACAGAACATCAGAGACTGGACATTCACTTTTCAGATAATCAGATTAATTACATATATATGAATGTATAAATATAGATATATATATATATTTGTGGTGACGCAGGAAAACAGACAAGAAATCCTGTTTGCATGCATGCTTCTTTTTTTCTATACCATTGCTTCCATTGCTTTATTTCATCTGCTTCATCATTTCTCAGCAAGGTAAAGTTTAGGTGGATACTTGTGAATATGTTGTTTTATATGTAAATTTGTGTCATATGTAAATATTTTTATGGGAAAGTTTGCCGAACAAAGTTCCTATGGAAAATTATCCATCACATCTGTGCAAGACTGTCCCATGTCTGTATACAAATATATGCCATTTCTAGCAAAGAACTGAAAAGAACGCATGCATGCTAGGAGAGAGTCTTGTGGGAACATCCGCCTGACTACCATGCAATTTTCCTTGTAACAAGGATTTTATTAGTGAATTCTTTGAAATCTGATTTCTTGGTGTGTATGTGACTGTACAACATTTTAGAAGGAGATGGGACTCTAGCAGCGTCTGTCCCCAATTCTAGAATTATTTCTATACTGGTGTCCAGTATGAAACTGTCACTAAGGACTTCTCCGACTAGCACCACCTCGTCATGTACACGGAGACGTGGTCTCTGCTGTAACCTCTACATCGCTAGGGTTCTAAAAGAAAACTCGACAAAAGTGACCGTGCATAGTAATTTTATTAGGATTTTGTGGTTGCCTTTTTTTTTTTTTTTCTTCTTTCTTTTTTTCTTTTAGTTATTGCTTTAACTACGATTTTAGTCCCTGGACATTTGCTTGAAACTATTTTGTTAGCCCTAAAGAGAGCGCGTGTCTTTATTTTTATATATTCTTGATAAGTATCAATATATTTATTATGAACCAGCGTTGTTTCAAATTAAAAAAAAAAAGTATTTGAACATTGTTTGTGTTTGTTCTTTATTCGTTTTCTCAAGATATCCTAGGAATTTGGAACGCAAATAAACTGCAAAGATTGATATTGGAAATAAAATATAAAAGATAATTTTAGTGCGAGTAACGAAGTAAACAGATTAGTGTAATAAGAGATGCTTGAGATATGTTACCTGGTATTGTAGTAAGTCAATGTATTTCAGTGTCAGTTATACTAATTAGGCACAGAGTGATAGAATACAATGCATCAATTATCAAATTAGTCTGATATTCCTGGATGGTGTTTACAAGTATTGCACTTTTCTTACAGTAGAAGTCAAACATCACCAGAGAGATTGGATCTTTGCAGCATACTTGCCTACCTGACCCTCTCCATGAGGGAGAAAATGCTCTGTTCCTGGACTTTCCTGGTAATGTATGATTGCCATCACCTGTGGTGAAACACCTTTCTTATCAATTACCTAGCTCACCACAGGTGCTGGCAATCATACATTACCAGGAAAGTCCAGGAACAGAGCATTTTCTCCCTCATGGAGAGGGTCAGGTAGGCAAGTATGCTTTGCAGTAGAAAGATAAAAAAAAAATAACTGCAATTAATATAATATAGTGTCATTTCTGCTGACACTAATCTCTGTGTTCTCAAAAGAGATTTCTCATATACCACAATTAATCATGTATAAAATAACCCTATAACATTTATGTAGTTAAGTCAATACTTGTTTCCGAAACAAAGTTCGGTGGACCTTTTTCCTCTTTACTGATACAGGGAAACTAACCTTTCACGAGATCATTATGTAATCATTAAACAGCATTTCAGATCTAATTTCTTAATAACGCAGTAGATACTGCATAAAGAATTAGCTGTGTGTATGTATATATATATATATATATATATATATATATATATATATATACATACACACACACATACTACGTTTATGTCAGCTGTGGAATTAAAAAAAAGAAGTGTGATAGATGTAAGTGGTGTATCCATTCACACAATTCAGCAGGGTATCACTCCGATTTCTACAAAGTTCCTGGACCCAGGTAAAAAAAACTATTTTTTGAGGTGTCACTGAAGTCTACACTGCATACTGTGATCATCTTTATTACGCTGCATTACAAGTCTGTATTCACTTTGGGGAGCAATATCAGCATTTTATTAACCATTTAAGGAAAATCTATAATTTTATCT
Organism: Pseudophryne corroboree; assembly: GCF_028390025.1. Classification (NCBI taxonomy): domain Eukaryota; kingdom Metazoa; phylum Chordata; class Amphibia; order Anura; family Myobatrachidae; genus Pseudophryne; species Pseudophryne corroboree. The sequence continues at coordinate 561,084,430 of NC_086447.1, read as the reverse complement.
ATGACTTTAATAGGCAATTGAAATCATCTGGGTGTTTTCGCCTAATTACCCATGAGGCACAAAGCAATCTAAAGAGAGTCAGACAGGCCTATCCCATAGTGCAGGCTTTCCCAACCACGGTCCTCAAGGCACACCAACAGTGCAGGTTTTAGTGATATCCAGGCTTCAGCACAGGTGACTTATCTAGTAGCTCAGTTATTTTGATGTAACCATCTGTGCTGAAGCCTGGATATCACTAAAACCTGCACTGTTGGTGTGCCTTGAGGACCGTGGTTGGGAATGCCTGCCATAGAGTGTGCTCTACACGTGTGTAAATCAGCAGATAGCAGTAGCTACACTTTTCAGTAACCCGAGAGTTGGCTCATTTTTGTTAATAGTACCACTACTGATATATGTAGTGAAACCAATAACAAATACCCTACACTCCGAGAATCAGCATTCACACCAATACATGGCTTACAAATTATTCAGTCACTTTAGGTAACTAATGATATTGACCAAGCAGACACCACAAGCTTTTATCTGAATTCCATATCAGAACCCTATAACGATGAGTAATATCAGGAGTTGTATTTGGGCGCACTAACACCTCCAATGGCTAAATAAAATTGAGCTCATCATTGTAACCTGCTTGTTAAATATGATAAGCTCCCCTTCACCATTAAACACCCTCCCGCCCCCCCCCCCCCCCAAAAAAAAAAAACACAACACAAAACACACACACATACACACACACACACACACACACACACACACACACACACACACACACCACCTCAAGTTGAAAATGAATGGAATTGCTTTAAGGCATTACAATGCATTATTGAAAGTGGACGGATTACTGGTATGTAGTATTAATGCATTCTTGGATATCCTTGTACAGCAAATAATAATAATTGTTCTAATGACCTATAGGGATTACCATGCCTCCCAACATCACCCTTTCCAGGAGGGACAACATTTAAGATTGCTCTCACTTGTGTTGAAACAACTTTGTTGTCATTTAACCTGTGGAAAACAGGTAACGGCAACCCTAAATTATGAGGGAAGGCCAGGAACAGAGCAATTTGACCCTCCTGGAATGGGTCATGTTGGGAGGTATGGATTAGCAGCAAGCCCATTTGCTGCTGGTGAATAATTCGGTTAACACAAATGGGGCATATATATATATACATACATACATACATACATACATACATACATACATACATACATACCTACCTCCCAAAATGGCCCTCTCCAGGAGGGACAGAATGCTCTGCTTCTGGACGTTCCTCTTAATTTATGATTGCCATCGCCTGTGCTGATACACCTTTCTTATCCAGTAACCTGTTCAACACATGTGCCAGCAATCATACATTAAGAGGAAAGTCCAGGAGCAGAGCATTGTGTCCCTCCTGGAGAGGGTCATGTTGGGATATATATATATACATACACACACGCACGCACGCACGCACGCACACACACACACACACACACACACACACACACACACACACACACCATTAGTTTGGTGACATCTCTTAACGTATGCAATGTTCTTATTTGTGTTCACACCTATTTCTACCACCAATAATAAACTGGGAAGACTTGATCCAACATAGTGTATAAATATAAGTGAATCAATAATTCGAATAATTGTTGCTATCGTGATCTTCAACAGGAATCAGTCAATATTTTTGCTTACCACCAAAACAAGACATTAACCATTACAGTGTAAGTGGGACATTTGCTTATAGAATTATGAAAAACAGTTCCTTAAATTAAAAAAAATATATTTATCTAGTTTACATACAAGTGAAAAATAAACGACAATAACCATTTCCATTCATCTAACATGTGGATATGGATAGTATTTACTAAACACATCGCTGTGTTTTTGATAACGAGACCTGATATCAGGAGCATAAAAAGTATCAGGCCAGATAATGAGCATGCTGGTCTTGTGTGTGCAATCCGGAAACTGTTCGTCCGGCACTTTAGACCAACAATGAATCGCGAACTTGTGTTACGGAATTAAACAGAACTAATTAAAAAGTTCTTGATACTAGCTCGCCTCTCAGAGATGAGTAAATAGCGGTACCTGCTACACATACTGTAAGCTCTCACCATTTGTGCAGCACTGAGAAAGTGATGTTACTGTACTTCTAACGAAGAGGAGAGTACAATGCACTATTGTATACTGTCCTTCTTGTATACTGTTCCGTTCCCTAACACCAGGATGGGACGTGATATTGTTGGACTGATTTACGTTCCAAACTTACCCACACTTATCGCTGCCACTACCGGGATTACAGAAGCGGCTCAACGCTCAATATTTACCAGCTACCTGTAGAGTGTATAAGAAGGGTTGTGACCGGCCTTAAGGCATAGACACAGCAGTATTGCTTAGTAAAAGTTGTATCATTAACTATAAAATACACATATAAATTCGTTTAATGGTTACCTGTCTTTCATTTTGCCACTTACATGTTTATTAAATAAATAAAATAGTATATTTGTTTGTAGGCAATTTTTCATGCTCTAACAGTGGTAAAAGCTTGCTTTTGCTTTTAGATTAGATGAGCTTTAGTCCGTCACGATTTAGCTGATGATTAGAAAACAAATAATTTGATCATTAGTGTGATACATCATAATAGCGTGTTAGTAATTTCATATCTGTATTTTTTTTTTTTTTTTTTGTAATGGACGAAAGGCTCATTACATTTCCGCAGAAAACAATTAATACAAGTACATATACATAGGATACAAACCAAACTTATGTGAACTTTACAATTACAATTATCCTGTTATTTTATTTTTATAGCTGTAGAAATATACAGTAGCAAAGTGCTGATAGTGAAAGAAGGAAGTCCGTGTGTCTGATCGGAGTTTAATATCATTTGAACTGAAAACGTCTGTAGCAAGGAAGCCTGTGATAATTCTTCCTGACCTTTCATTTCAGAATTGGACTGAACTACCATCCAAAAATGATACTGACATCTTAATAACATTTATTTAGTTAAACTTGTATTAATTATATTATGTATGTATGTATGTATGTATGTATGTATGTATGTATTTATTTATTTAGCTCCCATTTGAAAAGCTCAAGTGTACTGTATGCTGCAGCTATGTAACCAGGGTACAGAACAAAATGATAACTCATAGTATATTCGAAGCTGGAAGAAGACAGCAGGGGCAAACGCAGGATTTGAAAGGGGGGGGGGGGGGGGGGGTTAGCAGGGGAGGATAGGGAACTAAAAGTGGCCCTGGAAAAATTTGTACAAGTGGTCTCACATGTCTAGCACCATAGGTGTAGCATAGGATGCTGTGTAGCCATGGCAAGAGCAACCCACCTACCCCAGAGATTTGGTGTGTATATATATATATATATATATATATATATATAAAAGCAAGATAGTGTGAGAGCACAATGATTATTAGGCTTCTTTGTGGAACTACAGGTCCAATAATGAGCCGATTAAATACCAGAACAGTGCTTCTCTCTTCCAAGCACTAATATCCACGCTGAAAACACCCTGCTGTCGTCCTCCTCAGACACCCGAATCCAATCGGGACAAAACAAATTCTAAAATAGAGATGAATGGAGGCGCCAATAGTGCATTAATAGAGTAACACTTTAATAAACTTCATTCACAGAGCACATTGATAAAGGCGTACCAAAGGTGGCGGTTTAAACCACTGCTAGCATAAATACCAAGAATCCCACATGGTCAAGCTTGCCATCAAGTCCTTAGACCGGGATCATCATTCGTGTCAAGCCGTGCCCCTACCGGTTTCATCACAAGGACATCGTCAGAGGGCTGGCTTGACAACTTCCAGACCCAACCTTTATACAAATATCACACCTGCATTCTCTTAATTAATTTCACAGTGACTAATATCCATTAAGAACAGCAAAATACAATTACCATTTTACAGCAATAAACAAAAACACTCTGTGCTTGTTCGGCAACAATACAAAACAAAATAATTTCATAAAAACAGGCATATGTTAAAAAATGGGAAGCAGAAAAAACTCTTTCACATTTACACAACTACACAGCTTTTCACTACTACTTTAAAAACACATAAATCAGCACCAGAAGTAACATCCCATGAATAAAGCTCTCTAATAGGCCCTACACACTGCGCAATATCAGTCTAATAGGCCCTACACACATGCCGATATTCTGAAAGATATGAACGATCTCGTTCATAAATGAACGAGAACTCGTTCATATCTTTCAGTGTGGAGACTCCAGCGATGAACGATGCGCGGCCCCGCGCTCGTTCATCGCTGATCTCCCGTCGGCTGTGCATGCAGGCCAATATGGACGATCTCGTCCATATTTGCCTGCACTTCAATGCAGCCAGGTGACGGGGGGAGTGAAGAAACTTCACTCCCCCCGTCACTGCCCCCCCGCCGCCGGGTTGCTCGTCGGCCGTATCGGCCGTCGGGCACCTCGGCGGCGCATCGCAGAGTGTGTAGGGCCCTAAAGATATGAAGATCTCGTTCATTAATGTACGAGATACCATTCATATCTTTGAGTGTGGAGGCACCAGCGATGAACGATGCGTGGCCCCGCTCTCGTTCATCGCCGATGGGGCACCAGCGATGAACGAGCGCGGGGCCACGCATCGTTCATCGCTGGTGCCCCATCGGCTGTGCATGCAGGCCAATATGGACGATCTCGTCCATATTTGCCTGCACTTCTATGGAGCCAGGTGATGGGAGGAGTGAAGAAACTTCACTCGCGCTGTCACTGCCCCCCCGCCAACAGGTCGCCCGTCGGCCGTATCCGCCGTCGGACAGCTCGGCGGAAGATCGACAAATGTGTAGGGCCCTTAAATCATTCTAAGTTAAAAACGGGGTAAGTTCATTTCCCTCATTTAATCCTTTTGGGTATAATGTATTTAATGTCAGAATCCAATTAGTTTCTCTCCTACTCAGTTTATTTAACCTGTCACTACCCCTTTTATCAATAGGTATGTGGTCTAATCCAATCAATTTCATGTTTGAGGGGTTACCTCTTTGACATTGGTTAAAATGTCGCGGGACACTGTGGTTTTCAACATTATTTTTTATATTTCTAAATTATTTTTTAGAAGGTAGAGGCATTCGCGGGGCGGCGGCACCACTCCGTTTCCAAGTCGGAGACATAGCATTGTGGGGAGCTGCTAAAAAATGGGGGCGCGAATGGGGAGCGTGATGGGGGTGTGATTGGGGCGGCTGCATGATACCACACACAGCTGCTGTGATCAAAAAGATGGCTGTGGGCCTCTTGCAGGCACAGCCAGGTGTAACCTTTGGACTATGTACTACTAAACTATTATTATCCAGTGCCTCCACCCAAGCTTAACTCAAAGTGTTTTGTATTCCGTTATACAGGGCTGGCTTCGGACAGCTGGTAATATTTCCCTTTAATAGATAAATATTAACACTACATACTCTGCACTCTCGTGTTTTAAATGAATGTGACAATATTTAATAGTGATGATAGTACAATATGGCAAAGATTGTAATATAACAAGAAAATACAATTTATAAGTCACACTTTCCCCAATAATCCTACCCTCATGGCCTATACAGGTTACCTGCATGCAATACAATAAATTACCTTTTGGTAGCCACCAGAGTTTGCCTAGGCAAATCTAAAAAAAATATATCCCTAGGTGTACACCTGAGTTGCAAATTAAATGTCATGCATGACCACCTCCAGTAACATACATTAAGTATAATCTAGACTCAAACATATATGTAAATATACACCTTACTATAAATATATTTCTTTCTGGTTATAAGCGCTACAGACACCCAGTAAATGTTCCTCTTTAAGTGTTTATTTACATTTACTGAGCTGTATAATAACTCATGAATTCGTGTATCCGGTATATTCGTATTAAGCTCATTTAATGTATTGAATTATGCTGCCTGCAGTTTAGGAGTCTCCTCAAGACACTACTTTACTTCAGCAGACAGAACTTGTTACAATTTTGTGTCTTTCCTGTTGTATCCAATGCTGTTAGGTTGTCTGGCAGTGCTCCCAGAATCTAATAGTTACTTTGTCTTACCAGACTGTATATTTTGTATCCAAACACTGTAATGTTACCAAAGTCTCAAAGTCTATTCTACTTGTCAGGCAGCATTCACTGGTGTCTCCCTGGTAGTGCACTACATTTAACTATCCATAAGCTATATTGGATGTCGAAGTATATTAATTAACTGAAGCTAATAGGTGACAATGTCAATGATGTCCCTTGGCTGCATAGCCAGATTAAGGAGAGGATGCAGGGCATACTGTACCCCGGGCCCCCCTTTGTCAAGCCCCACCTCCCCGGCCAGAGCACACTGACATCACTAGCTTTATCTCTTAAGCAGCAGCAGCAGAACCATATGCCAGAATGCAAGCAGGACAGTATGCAGTGCAGGTAGAGACACAGGAATATCATGTTTCATGAGCTACCGACTGAGCTTTCTGACCAGAGGAGAGATAGGAGGGTGGAGAGAGCTGTAAGTGATACAGGGATCCCAGCTTCTCCACCTCCCCGCCTGGGTGTCTGAGTCTAGTGTAAACTGTTATGCAACTAAAGCATTTGGGTCTAGAGATTGAGACACACACACAGAGTACCCCTGAGTCCTGTCCCATTGTGTCTGTAGTAGTACAGATTCTTGCATGTGACAAGATAAATTATTTCATTTTTGTATGTGTATTTTAAGGTTAAGTTGTCTTTGTTCCACTACAAGAAAAGTTTATAAAATAGTTGTCTTACAATTAGGTGGAGCTATAAACAGTACTTAGGCATTATTAAACTATTAGTTAAAACTAATATACACCATTGGTTTAAATTTAATATACACAATCTATACCTCCCACCATGATCAATTCCAGGAGGGACAAAATACTCTCTACCTGGACTTCCTTCTTAATTTATGAGTGCAATCACCTATGTTGAAATAACTTTCTTATCAATTAAATAATTCCATACAGTTGACGACAATCAAATATTAAGTGGGAAGTCCAGGTAGAGAGCATTTTGTCCCTCCTGGAATGGGACATGTTGGAAGGTATGCACAATTTAATATACATCCCCCACCTTCCATTGGGGCCCCCCTGTCTTACGTGCCCCGGGCACCCCCAAGGCTTAATCCAGCCCTGATTAGCTGTAAAACTTAAAATATCTATAGATGATGTGGGTGAGTGCAGTTTCGATTCTCACCAATCCACGTATAGCTGTAGTCTCTCTCAGACTGGCTCTCCTTATGCTGCTCTGGGTAGTGCTGGCTTATTCTCTCCCTCAACCTCCTGCTCCCTATTGGCGCCTCCGTCTGACTACACTCAGCTTCTGCAGGGGAGATTGGCATGAACCCCTGCTGACCTCTTATACCCCTTTTCCACTAGCTGTTTTTACCCGTGTTTTTGCACGGGGGCGCACATCGACACGGGTTTTTAGTAGGTGGAAACGGGTCAACACGGGTTGAGTGACCCGGGAATCCAACCCGGCTATTTACCTGGGTAGAACACGGTAATGACACGGATAGCGGTGCAGTGGAAACGGTCATTACACGTGTTTTCAGACCCGAGTAACGCTCTGAGACGATGATTGGTGCTTCTGGGGCACTGGAAGATTATGTCATCCCTGGGAGACACGCTGGGCACATGCAGGCACCGCAGCAGCAAACAACACTATGCTGGGCACATGCAGGCATTGAGGCAGCTTGCAAACAAAACACTCTGAAGTCACGCTGGGTACATACAGATATTTTTATTGCAGCAGCTTCCAAACAAACAGACTATATACAGCAGCAGAAGCTCCAGCACAGCAACATGGCTAGCCATACCTGGTCAGAAACAGAGATCAAAGAGCTGCCGGCGTCCATTGCTGCAATACTGTGAGCAGGCCCCACCCTGACCCCTCCCTTTTGGTCCTTTTGATGACATCATCTTGATGAGAGAGTAAAAAGTCCATTTGTAATGACAGCAATAGGCTTTTACAGAGCTTACTCGGGTTAGGTGGAAACAGATCAGACATGGGAATAACCCGTGTCGAAGTGTAGTGGAAACGGGGGAGCCGACACGGGTTGTAGCCGTGTTAAACATCCCGGATCGAACATGGTACGTAGGTGGAAAAGGGGTATTATTCTGCTCCAGACTCTGCGATACACCTTCAATTATAGTGGCATTGACATCCTATGGTGCCCTGCTCTCCTGCCCTATATGTATAGCTTGCATCTGCAGGAGGTCTCAGAGCACCCTATATGTGCCCAGCTATATTAAATGCATCAGGGTAGCATCCTCAGCCTCCCCACTACCCACTCATTGTTTACAGCCAGATGTGAGCGGCAGCAGGTGAAGCGAGTAAAGCACTTATTCCCTGGGCATGCATAGATGACAACACCGCCAGTCTCCTATCTGCTCACTAAGGGGTCTATTCATGTAAGAATGCGATGTTTATGTTTAACTTATCACTAAACATCGCATTCTTATTTCAGCGTTTTTTTCAGATTTCTAACGCAATTCATTAATACTTACCTGTTCCCTGATGCGATGCGGTATCCGGCTGTTCTGCGATCCTGGCTTCTCCAGTCTTCTCTCTTCATACCGCAGCTGGGGTCTTCTGCACATGCGCAGTGTCCCCCCCCCCCTGCTGCCTCCAGGTGTCTTCTGCACATGCGCTGGGGAAACGAGACCTCCAGCGGCGGGCAAAGGCAGCAAGGAGGAGGTGACCCAGCATATGCAAATGCATATGCCCTGGGCTCCTCTGATTGGCTCTTGTCACGGAAGGGGGCGGGGAGAAGGCAGGAGATGGACGTTTTCATTGCTCTTCTCCTGTACAAGCCTCCCCATCGCCCCCTAAGGGGTCTATTCATACAGAAAACGAAAACAGAATTGCTACTTATCACTATACATCGCATCGCTTCGATGCGATGTATAGCTGTAATAAGTAGCAATTCATGTATACTCACCCTTCCGACGATGCGCTGCGGTGTCTGGGGCTCCCGCGGTGAGGTGATCTCCAGCGGTCCTTCCCAGCGATGCGCGGGGTCCAGCGGCGGGTCCCTTTGCGCATGCACAGGGTGTTGGCCTCCCGGCATGCGGAAGTGGTTGCTGGGAGGTCGGGGGGCGGAGCCAGCGTGAGGTGCAGAGCAGCGATCAGGGAAGCATTGAGCTTCCCTGATGTCTCCGCACCACAGTTCAGGTTACGCCGTCCTGAGATGGCGAACCTGAACTCCATGGAGAAGCGGAAAGCAGAGCTTTCCGCACCTTTATGAATCGCACTCACCATACAAAGGTATGGTGATGCGATTCAGGCACAGAGCGGGGGTACCGCTGGAGAAGTCAGAGACTTCTCCACGGTAACCCGCTCTGTGAATTGCAGTAGGCAGAGAAAAGCCCTGTTTAACGCAAAACAGGGCTTTTCACTGCTTCACGAATAGACCCCCTAATGTTTACAGTGGGTGAGCGGCAGCAGAAGGGACTTCAGCGGTAATGCCTACTATGCGCCACTGCACTATAAGCTGCTGTTGCTTGGCGCCAGCAGCAGCTCCAGAATTATCCTCCGCCCTTTAAGTGGCGGGGAGTCATCTCAGGACTGTGCTCTCACCAAGGTATCTCCGGGCTGTCTGTCCGCACTGTAGAGCCCCCTTTTATTTCTAATTCCATCGGGCTCGCGCTGACCGGCAGACCCTCATTGGTTCCTTGCCGTCCCAACCACCAATCACCTTTCCCCTACTCCAGTGGCTCACGGTGACATGATCAGCGGAGCGAGGGAGCTGCTCTTCCCGCCCAGCAGATCGTTTCTCTAGCGACGCGTGGATGTGAATGCCGCTCGAGGACACACTTTTGCCGCCCTGCAGGCTATCTCCACTGGTCTTGATGCGGCATGCGGGGACCTCTGACAGACTCCAACTGTAATAGGCCCTACACACATGCCGATATCACTGCACGATATGAACAATCTCGTTCATTAATGAACGAGATAACGTTCATATTGTGCAGTGTGGAGTCACAAGCGATGAACGATGCGTGGCCCCGCGCTCGTTCATCGCTGTTGACATGTCGGCTGTGCATGCAGGCCAATATGGACGAGATCGTACATATTTGCCTGCACGTCTATAGAGCCGGGTGACGGGCGGAGTGAAGAAACTTCACTCCCCCCCGTCACTGCCCCCCCCCCCCGCCGCCGGGTCGCCCGTCGGCCGTATCGGCCGTCGGGCACCTCGCGGCACATTGCCTAATGTGTAGGGCCCATAAGTCTGTCATATCAGCTGATCACTTGTCTCATGCACTATACTTATATTCTGACTACTACCTCACATTGGACATGCCTCAATTTATACAACACCATATATGAATTTCAACTTTACAGTTAAATTAAATTATATCAATTATTGTTAGTAGAACATTTTATTATTGCACCTCATGTACTATATATATATATATATATATATATATATATATATATTTCAGTATATGAAATCTCCACAATAAATTATTATTTATTTACATAAATATTTTACTTTTTCTAAATATTTATTATATTATGTACTATATTTATTAGTTATTAAATTAATAACCATATATTTTTATATTATATATATATATATATATATATATATAAAATAAGATTTTACTTACCGGTAAATCTATTTCTCGTAGTACGTAGTGGATGCTGGGTACTCCGTAAGGACCATGGGGAATAGACGGGCTCCGCAGGAGACAGAGCACTTTAAGAAAGAATTTAGATTCTGGTGTGTTCTGGCTCCTCCCTCTATGTCCCTCCTCCAGACCTCAGTTAGAGAAACTGTGCCCGGAAGAGCTGACAGTACAAGAAAAGGATTTTGGAATCCAGGGCAAGACTCATACTAGTCACACCAATCACACCGTATAACTTGTGATAAACATACCCAGTTAACAGTATGAACAACAACGGAGCATCAGATCAACCCTGATGCAACCATAACACAACCCTTATTTAAGCAATAACTATATACAAGTATTGCAGAAGAAGTCCGCACTTGGGACGGGCGCCCAGCATCCACTACGGACTACGAGAAATAGATTTACCGGTAAGTAAAATCTTATTTTCTCTAACGTCCTAGTGGATGCTGGCGACTCCGTAAGGACCATGGGGATTATACCAAAGCTCCCAAACGGGCGGGAGAGTGCGGATGACTCTGCAGCAAACACAAGGTCCTCCTCAGCCAGGGTATCAAACTTGTAGAACTTTGCAAAGGTGTTTGAACCTGACCAAGTAGCTGCTCTGCAAAGCTGTAATGCCGAGCCCCCTCGGGCAGCCGCCCAAGAAGAGCCCACCTTCCTTGTGGAATGGGCCTTAACTGATTTAGGCAGTGGCAACCCAGCCGCAGAATTAGCCTGCTGAATCGTGTTACAGATCCAGCGAGCAATAGTTTGCTTTAAAGCAGGCGTCCCAAGCTTGTTGGAAGCATACAGGATAAACAAAGATTCAGTTTTCCTGACCTTAGCCGTTCTGGCTACATAAACCTTCAAAGCCCCGACTACATCCAGTGACTCGGAATCCTCCAAGTCAGTAGTAGCCACAGGCACCACAATAGATTGGTTTATATGAAAGGATGAAACCACTTTCGGCAGAAATTGTGGGCGGTCCGCAATTCTGCTCTACCCGCATGGAAAACCAGATAAGGGCTTTTATGTGACAAAGCCGCCAATTCTGACACACGCCTAGCCGAAGCCAAGGCTAATAGCATGACCACCTTCCACATGAGATATTTTACTTCCATCGATATGAGTGGTTCAAACCAGTGTGATTTCTGGAAACTCAACAACACGTTAAGATCCCAAGGTGCCACTGGAGGCACAAAAGGGGGCTGAATATGCAGCACTCCCTTTACAAACGTCTGAACTTTAGGCAGAGAAGCCAGTTCTTTTAAAAAAAAAATGGATAAGGCCAAAATCTGAACCTTAATGAAACCCAATTTAAGGCCCAAAGTGTCACAACTGAGGGTTTTGGCTGACAGGAGAAAGCCTCAGTTGTAGGGGCTGAGAGGAACTTAAACCGGGGAGGTTTAATCAGACCCCTGGACATGTAAGTGTTAAAAGGAAACCCGAAGGTGTGACCATGACAACCAGGTAAAAGTCAAAATAAAAGTTTATTAACAGACTCCGTGTAAACAAACAGCATTCAAGGTAAATAATGGCAATGATAAATAATATGATTCCTGGAGCACTCTGACCATGAAATGGTTACACAGGACACTGGTAGGTAAGAACAGCTGTTACAGTCCTTAGATGGAATAACCTTACCAGGCCTGGCTGTAGTAGTGAAGATATCCAAGGTACATGCCAGTAGATGGAACAGATGAAGTTGGTAACTTGAATCAGCTGTTGTAATTGCTGGATGGAACCAGCCAGGTGGTAAGACACGGAGTGGATGCGGAATGGAATCAGCCAGATGATAAAGTCACTGAATGAATGCTGGGTGGAACCAGCCAGGTGATGAAACACGGAGTGAATATAGTAAGATGCTAGGGAGCGTGGAAACAGAGGAATTGAAGGATGATTACCGGTGGTAGTGGATACTGCTGGAAGCAGATGAAATAGCTGGAAGCTGGAAACTGGATCAGCCACGGAGGACTGCAGAGTCAGGCTGCACCGCAGGATGGTAGGCAGGTGCGGGTCTCTTTGGTGGATGCTGGAGACAGGAGCTGGAACCTGGAAACACAACCACAGGAGAGAGACTGGAACAAGGTATGACAAACAAAGCACTGACCATTTCCTGGCCCAGGCACAGGATACTTATACCTGCAGCAATGCAGGTATTGGCTGGGCAATTATGCAGATTTCCAGGCAGTGGATTGGAGGAACTGAAGCATGTGATTAGATCCAACATGGCTGCGCTCATGTTAGAACTTGGAGGGAAAACTGGCTTGGGAAACCATGTGGAAACATAACTGTAACGGCGGCGCCGGCCACAGAGGACAGGAGACGCCAGACTGACAAATGTATGTTGAGAATCGTGGATGACAACGGAGGCCGCGGCAGGCATGGAACACCACACTGACAACCTGCACCTATAACACAGGATGCGGTGGTGGAGGCCGCGGAGAACGGGAGATGCCATGCAGGATTCAAACATGGCGCCGCTGTGACAGCATCTCAGCGTGACAGGAAGAATGTGCAGTATGTGGACACAGATGAGATCCGGCCTTGGAACGCTGAGCGAGCCTCAGGAGACATCTGAAAGGCAGGTAATGGCGTCCAGATACCCGGATCGTGACACAAAGTCACTCCCGACTGTAGGAAGTGAAGGAAAAGGCCCAGCTGGAATTCCTCCGTAGGGGCATTCCTGGCCTCACACCAAGCCACATATTTTCGCCATATACGGTGAGAATGTTGAGCCGTCACATCCTTCCTAGCCTCTATCAGCGTAGGAATGACCTCATCCGGAATGCCTTTTTCTGCTAGGATCCGGCGTTCAACCGCCATGCCGTCAAACGCATCCGCGGTAAGTCTTGGAACAGACAGGGCCCCTGTTGCACCAGTCCTGTCCTAGAGGCAGAGGCCACGGGTCCTTCTTGGCCAATCCGGAACAATGAGTATTGTTCTCACTCCTCGTTTCCTTATGATTCTCAGCACCTTGGGTATGAGAGGAAGAGGAGGAAATACATAGAGGAGGAAATACATAGACCGACTGGAACACCCACGGTGTCACCAGTGCGTCCACAGTTATCGCCTGAGGGTCTCTTGACCTGGCACAATTGCTTCCCAGTTGTCCACTCCCGGAATGAACACTGCTGACAGTGCGCTTACGTGATTCTCCGCCCAGCGAAGAATTCTGGTGGCTTCTACCATCGCCACCCTGCTCCTTGTGCCGCCTTGGCGGTTTACATAAGCCACTGCGGTGATGTTGTCTGACTGAATCAGAACCGGTTGGTCGCGAAGCAGGGACTCCGCTTGATGAAGGGTGTTGTATATGGCCCTTAGTTCCAGGATGTTGATGTGAAGGCAAGTCTCCTGACTTGACCACAGCCCTTGGAAATTCCTTCCCTGTGTGACTGCCCCCCACCATCGGAGGCTTGCATCCGTGGTCACCAGGACCCAGTCCTGAATGCCGAATCTGCGATCTTCGAGAAGGTGAGCACTCTGCAGCCACCACAGGAGAGACACCCTGGCCCTGGGGGATAGGGTGATTAACCGATGCATCTGAAGATGTGATCCGGACCACTTGTCCAGTAAGTCCCATTGGAAGGTCCTCGCATGGAACCTGCCGAAGGGAATGGCCTCGTATGATGCCACCATCCTTCTCAGGACTCGAGTGCAGTGATGCACTGACACCTGTTTTGGTTTTAATAGATTCCTGACCAGTGTCACGAGCTCCTGAGCTCTCTCTATCGGGAGATAAACGCTTTTCTGGTCTGTGTCTAGGATCATGCCTAGGAGAGGCAGATGAGCTGTAGGAACCAACTGCGACTTTGAAAAATATAGACTCCAGCCGTGTTTCCGTTACACTTCCAGAGAAAGTGATACGCTGTTCAGCAACTGCTCTCTTTATCTCGCTTTTATGAGGAGATCGTCCAAGTACGTGATAATAGTGACACCTTGCTTCTTGCTTCCGCAGGAGCACCATCATTTCCGCCATTACCTTGGTGAATATTTTCGGGGCCGTGGAGAGACCAAACGGCAACGTCTGAAATTGGTAATGACAATACCGTACCGCAATTCTGAGGTACGCCTGATGAGGTGGATAAATGGGGACATGAAGGTATGCATCCTTTATGTCCAGAGTCACCATAAAATCTCCCCCTTTCAGGCTTGCAATGGCCACTCTTAGCGATTCCATCTTGAACTTGAACCTTTTAAGGTATATGTTCAGGGATTTTAAATTCAATATGGGTCTGACCGAACTCTGGTTTCGGGACTACAACATGGTCGAATAATAACCCCCTCCTTGTTGAAGGAGGGGAACCTTGACCACCACCTGTTGAAGATACAATTTGTGAATTGCAGTTAACACTGTTTCCCTCTCGTGGGGGGAAGCCGGCAGGGCCGTCGGTGAGGGGGCATCTCCTCAAAGTCCAGCTTGTATCCCTGAGACACAATATCTATTGCCCAGGGATCTAACAGGGAGTGAACCCACTTGTGGCTGAACTTACGAAGGCGTGCCCCCACCGGGCCTAGCTCCGCCTGTGGAGCCCCAGCGACATGCGGTGGATTTTGTAGAGGCCGGGGAGGACTTCTGTTCCTGGGAACTAGCTGTGTTGTGCAGCTTCTTTCCTCTGCCCCCGCCTCTGGCAAGAAAGGACGCACCTCGGACTTTCTTGTTTCTTTGTTCGAAAGGCTGCATTTGATAATGTCGTGCTTTCCTAGGCTGTGCAGGAATAAAAGGCAAAATATCAGAATTACCAGCTATAGCTGTGGAGACCAGGTCCGAGAACCCTTCTCCACACAATCCTCAGCCTTCCATATGCCTCTTAAGTCGGCATCATCTGTCCATTGCATATTCTACAGGACACGTCAAGCAGAAATCGACATAGCTTTGTCTCTAGGACCCAGTAGACTCATGTCTCTTTGGGCATGTTTTATATATATATATCTCTCTGCTGATAAGGTACCTGTCCACGCTGCCACAGCGCTATAAACCCATGCCGACACAATCGCCGGTCTGAGTAGTGTACCAGAATGCGCACGCTATCTGCAGGATCCCTGAGAATAGCTGTTACATCAGGGCTACCTTTTGGGCAAACGTGACACCCTAGGGGAAGATTCCCATCGTATCCTGGCCCTAGTGGGGAAAGGATACTCCCTGAAAATTCTTTGTGGGAACCTGCAGTCTCTTGTCTGGAGATTCCCGCTCTTTTTCCTCATGAGAGGAGGGAAATTTACCTCAGCTTTCTTCCCCTTAAACATGTGTACCCTTGTGTCAGGGACAGATGAGTCATCAGTGATATGCAAATCATCTTTTATTACAATAATCATATATTGAATACTTTTCTGCCATATTGGCTGTAACTTTGCATTATCGTAGTCGACACTGGAGTCAGACTCCGTGTCGATATCAGTGTCTATTATTTTGGATAGTGAGCATTGAGAGACTCTGAAGGTCTCTGCGACATACAGTAGGGACAGACATGGGTAGATTCCCTGTCTGTTCTCTAATCTTTTGTGCAATAAATTCACCTTAGCACTTAATTACACATATCCAAACAGGTGTCGGCATTGTCGACGGAGACACCCTCTCACACACATATTTGCTCCATCTCCTCCTTAGGGGAGCCTTTTACCTCAGACATGTCGACACACACGGACCGACACACCACACACTCAGGGAATGCTCATCTGAAGACAATTCCCCCACAAGGCCCTTTGGAGAGACAGAGAGAGAGAGTATGCCAGCACACACCCAAGCACTATATGTCCCAGGAATCACACAGTAACTTAGTGTTAACCCAGTAGCTGCTGTATATAATGTTTTTGCGCCTAATTTATGTGCCCCCCCTATCTTTTTACCCTCTTCTACCGTGTTTCTGCAGGGGAGAGCCTGGGGAGCTTCCTCTCAGCGGAGCTGTGGAGAGAAAATGGCGCTGGTGAGTGCTGAGGAAGAAGCCCCACCCCGTCAGCGGCGGGCTTCTGTCCCGCGTTTCTGTGTAAAATTATGGCGGGGGCTCATGCATATATACAGTGCCCAACTGTATATATGCCCAACTTTTGCCAAGAGGTCTCTAATTGCTGCCCAGGGCACCCCCCCCCCCCTGCACCCTGCACCCTACAGTGACCGGAGTATGTAGGTTTAGTGTGGGAGCAATGGCGCACAGCTGCAATGCTGTGCGCTACCTCAGTGAAGACTGGAGTCTTCTGCCGCCGATTTCGAAGTCTTCTTGCTTCATTCACCGGCTTCTGTCTTCCGGCTCTGCGAGGGGGACGGCGGCGCGGCTCCGGGATCGGACGACAAAGGGTGAGATCCTGTGTACGATCCCTCTGGAGCTAATGGTGTACAGTAGCCTAAGAAGCAGGACCTATCTTCAGTGAGTAGGGCTGCTTCTCTCCCCTCAGTCCCACGCTGCAGAGAGTCTGTTGCCAGCAGATCTCTCTGAAAATAAAAAAACCTAACAAAATACTTTCTTATAGCAAGCTCAGGAGAGCTCACTAAGTAGCACCCAGCTCGTCTGGGCACAGATTCAAACTGAGGTCTGGAGGAGGGACATAGAGGGAGGAGCCAGAGCACACCAGAATCTAAATTCTTTCTTAAAGTGCCCATGTCTCCTGCAGAGCCCGTCTATTCCCCATGGTCCTTACGGAGTCCCCAGCATCCACTAGGATGTTAGAGAAATATATATATATATATATATATATTTATTTATTTATTTATTTATCTATCTGCTATTTAAATATTTATCTACTTATTTATTACATGGCTACACAGGCAATGCCAGCAGGAGGCTTCATTCATTTTAGCGATCAAGCAGAAATTGTGGTGCGATCGCAATTTCTGCTTGGTAAAGCAGGGTGGTGGCGATGGGCAGCCCCCAGCATGCGATCACAAGGATTACAAATTCTGCTACTTAGCAGAATCTGCTATCCTTACTGATTTAGGGGTCTATTTACTAAGCCTTGGATGGAGATAAAGTCGCTGGAGATTAAGTACCAGCCAATCCGCTCCTAACTGTCATTTTCAAACACAGCCTGTGACATGGTAGTTAGGAGCCGATTGGCTGGTGCTTTATCTCCAGCGACTTTATCTCCATCCAAGGCTTAGTAAATAGACCCCTTAGGCAGGGCCGGTGCAAGGTTTCTCAGCACCCTAGGCTAATCGACAGCACAACCCCCCCCCCTCCCCCACCAAAATACTAAGCCCCTCAGCTGAAAATGTTTATCACATATATAAAATTTGGACCCATCCTACACGCCACATTATTGGTTCCCCTAATGACATAGGGGCAGATTTATTAAGCTCGGTGAAGTGATAAATTGGTAGGTGATAAAGCACCAGCCAGTCAGCTCCTAACTGTCATTTTTCAAACCCAGCCTGTGACATGTCAGTTAGGATCTGATTGGCTGGTCCTTTATCACCTTCCACTTTATCACTTCACCGAGCTTAATAAATCTACCCCATAGAGAGCAGTCAGGTGTGTTTCAGGGACATAGGGAGCAGTCAGGGGCATAGGGAGTAGTCAGGGGTTTATCAGGGACATAGGAGCAGTCAGGGGCATAGGGAGTAGTCAGGGGTTTATCAGGGACATAGGAGCAGTCAGGGGCATAGGGAGCAGTCAGGGGTGTATCAGGGGCATCGGGAGCAGTCAGGGGCATAGGGAGCATTCAGGGGCATAGGGAGCAGTCAGTGGTGTATCCGGGACATAGGGACCAGTCAAGGGCATATCCAGGGCATAGGGAACACTCAGGGACATAGGCAGCAGTCAGGGGTGTATCAGGTGCATAGGGAGCAGTAAGGGGCACAGGGAGCAGTCAGGGGTGCAGAATGCTGTAGGGCATGGGGCTGTACTAGTGAACTGCTGCGAGTCTACATCAGGCAAGCAGAGTCAGTGACAGTCACTGACTGACCTGAAGTAGCAGCTCCAGTCCCGGTGTCCTGGCCTCCTGTGTCCAATGCTGAGGGTCCTGTAATGGTTGGTTCTATTTTGGAGTGGGAGAAGGGACCTTCTGACGTATGTAGGGGAGGAGACACGTCACCAGGGGGAGGAGTTGCGGCCGAACAAGGTACCCGAAAAGTACCCTCGCGGGCTCGCTTCGCTCGCCACGCTTCGGGCTTGGTGGCTCGCTTCGCTCGCCACCTAATTACTAAAGGTAATAGTTGGTGGTGTGGATACTAGAGCAACTGTACCGCTGGCATAGCTCCTCCCCCTTGTGTCGTGGCTCCTCCCACTGACAGAAAAGGTCCCTTAGGCCACTTGGATCTAGCCTCAACCCTCCTGTAATGTCCACTCCCTGTGGATAGTCCTGACTTCCGCACCAACCTCGGATGATCAGGGTCAGAGGAGCTTTATCATAGAGGCGGCCACTGGTCCCTGGGGAGGGGTCAGCCAGCGACCCGGATGTGCATTGTAAGCTTAGCCGGCCCCAGCGATGTGCTCTGGAGCTGGCTTAGAGTCAGGAGCACCCTGCCTGCGCATCAGCCTCTAAAAAAAGTTCCGGCTCTGGATGCTGGGGGCTCCTACAAGCGGGTGCTGGGCGGCAAATAAATACGTTTCTGTAAACCACTGGCAGCCGGCTTCCAGCAGCGCTGTGGCCGGATTGTGGTTTCGCCGGAGGGAGAAAATCTAAAAATCTACATGGTCATCGGGTCGGGTGGGGGAGGGAGAGTGGGGGGAGTGAGCGAGCAACGACGGAGGGGCAAGTGGCTCTAACCCAGCTGATCTGACACCGGGTTAGCAGGGAACGGGTCCCCCTCACATCCCTCATGTCGAGCAGAGTCACTTACTTAATTTTTTTTTTTGCATCAGCGCCGCCCTTCAAGTGCCGGCGCCCATAGGCAGCTGCCTAAAGCAGCCTAATGGTAGCGCCGGCTCTGCCCTTAGGGCCTCTATACAGAGATGGAATAACAGAATGAATTGGAACAATGCAGTGTGTGAGTGTACTGAGTGCCGGTGGGCTATCTGTCATGCGGGGGGCAGGGCCACATGTCAACAAACAAAACAGGGCTCCCAAACACATAGGCCCACCAGAAATCTCCCTGTGAGTCCTATGGTCAATCCGCCCCTGGGGTTTAGAAAGATAGAACTCTATCAATCTATCCATGGGCAGATTAAGAGAGGCCCGTGTGAAGACTTCTTGTGGGCCCCCACTCTCTTGTCAGCAGCCGCAGCGCTGTAGACTCTGGCTTTGTGCCAGAGTCTACTGCGCATGCTTAAGTCTTTGAGAAAATAGTGCTGTGTAAATCTACTGCGCATGTGTGAATCATTGGGAAAATGGCCGTTGTGCAATTTTCCCAATGATTTATGTCACCAGCACCAGCCACAGGGTACGCAGTGTGTGTGCACTGCACACCCTGCACCCATTAAAGATATGCCAATGGATCTATCAATCTATCAAACCCCCTATGTTTGCTCCTGGTGTTTTACAATTCTCACACTTTAAGCATCTCTGCCAGATCCAGATTAAGTGGCATATTTATTACAATCCAAGTTTTTGTCACACAAATTTATGAAAATGCTCTTGCCAGTAGTTTGCAAGAGCCATCCTGGGGAAGAGCTAGAAGTAGCGTGATAGCATAACACTATTACACTACTTCCTGGTTCAAGTCCCTGGAAGCCAATGTGCGATCATTGATTGGCTCATGTGACACCAGAGAGGGACCCTAACAAAAATCTTCGAATTAGGCTACAGGCTACAGATGTTGTGGGTCTACAAACACCAGTGTGCTAGCCATGCTGATGGTATGCGGTTAGCATACCGCTCCTCAGGATCCCGGCTGTCACAATGCCGACACCGGAATCACGACAGGGGCACCATACTGCCACTGGTATACTGGCAAGGTAGGTGATTCCTCCTCTATGGGTTTCCATGACACCCACAGAGGGAGAAAAGAACCTGTGGCAAGCATAGCTCACCACCGAACCCACAGCTTGACAAGTGCAGTGAACCCGAAAGGGGCTTTTTGCACTCGCCCTCCTGCTGGCATTCTACTTCTAGGGAGGCCGATGTCGGGATGCTGAGATTCGGCATCCCGGCAGCCGGTATTACATACCGATCCCATGCTAAGGATATATTTCCACTTCAACTGTAGTTGACTACATATATTGCTAGTCCACTTTAGGCCCATATTTATCAAGCACTGGAGAGTGATAAATTGCATGGTGATAAAGTATCAGCCAATCAGCTCCTAACTGATGTTTTACAAGCTATGTTTGAAAAATGACAGTTAGGGGCTGATTGGTTGGTACTTTATCACTGTGCAATCTATCCCTCCCCAAGGCTTAATCAATCTGAGCAGTCAGCACAAAAATCAGCCTTTGCCTGGAGGGTCAAAGACCGAAGGCAAAGGAGGCATACTGACAGAGCAAAGGCGTTTCTATAATGGGGGCAGTGTGTGCGGTGCACAGGGGCCCCTGGGTCCAGGGGAGCTCACACTGCACACATAGAGCATACTTACCCCTCCAGAGTCATGCTGCGGCGGCCCTACAGTGCGTACACAAATCACTAGGAAAGTGGACGCCACAGCAATTTCCGAATGATTTACACATGCACACTGGAGGTGTCCACAGGAACAAGGTGAGGGCGCCATATTCCCAGAGACCTGCACATGAGCAGTAGGCTCTGATTTTATGCCAGTGTCTACTAGCTGCCGGATAGGAGGCTGCACGCGGGTCCCCTCCTCTCTAAAAACACCCCTGGCAACAAGTATGGTCCTTTCTGCTGCTATATCTTACTCAGCTACATTACATGGTACACAATGCAAGAAACTGCAGCAAATGTTCCTGTGTAGCTGAAAACCATGGAGGAAAATAAGATAAGAGGAATTGGCAATATGGGCCATGCTGGTGAAAAGAGGGGAATGTGTGAGAACACCTGGTGATCAGATGGTAAGGAAAGAGCAGATGGACAGTGGGTTATGTGAGTAAAAATCTGTTGGGCAATATAACATGCTATCAGGGATGGACTGGCCCTGGAATTGTTTGTGCATATAGGAAAAACGGACATGACCATGCATCACAGCAGTGGCATCACAAGAGGGGCGCAGGCCGCACCAGCTGACACCATCTGAGGAGGTGACACCAAATTAGCATGTAATAGAGGGGCAAAGGGGATGTGAGGAAAAGTCTACTATATACAGAGGTATGTGAGAGAAAACCTTGTGGACAGAGGGGCATGTGAGGGAAAATCTACTATATACAGAGGTATGTGAGAGAAAACCTTGTGGACAGAGGGGCATGTGAGGGAAAATCTACTATATACAGAGGTATGTGAGAGAAAACCTTGTGGACAGAGGGGCATGTGAGGGAAAATCTACTATATACAGAGGTATGTGAGAGAAAACCCTGTGGGCAGAGGGGCATGTGAGGGAAAATCTACTATATACAGAGGTATGTGAGAGAAAACCCTGTGGGCAGAGGGGCATGTGAGGGAAAATCTACTATATACAGAGGTATGTGAGAGAAAACCTTGTGGGCAGAGGGGCATGTGAGGGAAAATCTACTATATACAGAGGTATGTGAGAGAAAACCTTGTGGGCAGAGGGGCATGTGAGGGAAAATCTACTATATACAGAGGTATGTGAGAGAAAAGCTTGTGGGCAGAGGGGCATGTGAGGGAAAATCTACTATATACAGAGGTATGTGAGAGAAAACCCTGTGGGCAGAGGGGCATGTGAGGGAAAATCTACTATATACAGAGGTATGTGAGAGAAAACCTTGTGGGCAGAGGGGCATGTGAGGGAAAATCTACTATATACAGAGGTATGTGAGAGAAAACCCTGTGGGCAGAGGGGCATGTGAGGGAAAATCTACTATATACAGAGGTATGTGAGAGAAAACCTTGAGGGCAGAGGGGCATGTGAGGGAAAATCTACTATATACAGAGGTATGTGAGAGAAAACCTTGTGGGCAGAGGGGCATGTGAGGGAAAATCTACTATATACAGAGGTATGTGAGAGAAAACCTTGTGGGCAGAGGGGCATGTGAGGGAAAATCTACTATATACAGAGGTATGTGAGAGAAAACCTTGTGGGCAGAGGGGCATGTGAGGGAAAATCTACTATATACAGAGGTATGTGAGAGAAAACCTTGTGGGGTGCAATTCCAGCAGTGATGTTGGTGGTCAGAGACTGCCGCATCACTGCTGGGGGATCCGGGTAATCTACAAGCCAGGGGAACACAATGCGGCAGCGCGTCGTATGTGATGCGACCTGGCCAGGTAACGTACTCCTGGCTGTGGTCACATCACATGCGACATAGCCAGGCAAGGGGCCAATGTGATAAAAAATAAATAAAATGATGGACAATTTTGTAAAAAAAGAAAACTTTACTTTGTTATCTGGGCTGGTTGGCAGAATGTGGAACGAGGGGATGGTGGACAGAACACACAAACACTTATGTACATATTTATATATACATAGGTACATATTTATACACACACACACACACACACACACACACACACACACACACACACACACACACAACACACATCTCTTGTATTGTTAACACCAGCAGGGAAGGGGTACAGTGGTAAATGGGAGGCATTGCAGAGGCAGAGACACAGACACCCTCCCCCCTCCCCTGCACTTACTGGAGACTGATCTGGCAGGAAGAGGACATGCTGGGCAACACAGCCGCCTGAGGTGCTGGGGATGTGCTGCGGGATTTACCGATCACTGCTGAGCAGAGTGTTTGGGACACGCTGATGGGCTTTTCTTTGAAGTGAGGGAGAGCCGTGGCTACAAGAGCGCTGCTGCTGCACAACAGAGCTGGCTGGGGAGAGGGGGGCTGCCACAAACGTGCCTGATAGCCAGCAGTGATCAGGACGCATAGGATGTGGGCTGCGGGTGTAGGGGGACCAGAAGATCCCTCTGATACAGGTGACTACTCCTAAAGCCCTGTTTAATCTAGAGATGAGCGGGTTCGGTTATCAGAAAACCAAACCTCCCTGAACTTCACAATCCGAGATGGCTAGGGACTTCCCACCAGACTCGAATCCCAGAATGAGGCAAAACTCCATTATCCCGCTGTCAGATTCTCACGGGTTTTGCATTCCATATAAGGAGCCGTGTGTCACCGCCATTTTCACTCCGGGCTTGGAGAGTGAGGGAGACAGACCTCTGTCTCTCTCTGTGGGTGGTGGCATCGGGTGGGGTCAGCGTGTGCTCTCTAGGGGTGCTATTAGGGGTTCTGTCCTATCACTGTGCTGTTAGGGGTGCTGTCCTGGCTGTCACTGATGTTTCATGTGGTGTTAGGGATGCTGCAGTTGTACATGGGTGTTGCTGTCCTGGCTGCTGTGCTGTATAGGGGCACTGTCCTCCTGTATGCTGTGAAAATACAGGGGTGCTGTCCCTATCTTGTATGCTGTAAAAATTCAGGTGTGCAGTGAAAATAAATCTACACTGGCCCTGTCTTGTATGCTGTAAAAATTCAGGGGTGCAGTGAAAATAAATGTACACTGGCCCTGTCTTGTATGCTGTAAAAATTCAGGGGAGCAGTGAAAATAAATGTACAATGGCCCTGTCCTGTTTGCTGTAAAAATTCAGGGGTGCTGGAAAGTAAATGTACACTTACCCTGTCTTGTATGCTGTAAAAATTCAGGGGTGCAGTGAAAAAAAAATGTACACTGGCCCTGTCTTGTATGATGTAAAAAATTAAGGGGTGCAGTAAAAATAAATGTACACTGGCCCTGTTTTGTATGCTGTAAAAATTCTGGGGTACACAGTAAAAATAAATGTACACTGGCCCTGTCTTATATGCTGTCAAAATTCAGGGGTGCAGTGAAAATAAATGTACACTGGCCCTGTCTTGTATGCTGTAAAAATACAG
Source organism: Pseudophryne corroboree (assembly GCF_028390025.1). Lineage (NCBI taxonomy): Eukaryota > Metazoa > Chordata > Amphibia > Anura > Myobatrachidae > Pseudophryne > Pseudophryne corroboree. Next base: position 561,059,988 of record NC_086447.1, on the reverse strand, counting down.
GGGTGCTGTTGTTAAAATAAAAGTACACTGGCCCTGTCTTGTATGCTGTAAAATTAGAGGGGTGCTGTGAAAATAAAGGGGCACTGTTCTGTGTGCTGTAATAATAAAGAGGTGCTGTCCTGTGAAATGGAGAACAAAAATTTGGAGGAAAGAATAGTGGAAGATCAGGAACCACTTCCAGTTACTAGTACTAGTAATAGTACTGAAGCTGCTGCTGCCACCAGTCATGACATTGACGATGCAATTCCATCAATGTCGTCTGCTAAGGCTGATGCCCAATGTCATAGGGGGCATGTAAAATCCAAGAAGCAAAAATCAATAATCAGAAAAAAAAAGAAATTATCTGATGAGAAATGTGAAATTGGCAATATGCCAGTCATGATGAAGTGGCAAGGAAAGGCTAAGGCCTTGGCCTATGTTTATAAATGGTGATTCAGCTTCTCATGAGGATAGAAGCCCTCCTCCTTCTTGAAAAATGTAAAAAATGAGGCTTGTTAAAGCTCAGGAATGAGGAACTTGATGATGAGGATTCTGATGGTGACGTGGTTTGTTTTAATAAGTCACCAGTAGAGACAGTTGTTGACCATGCAATGAAAAAGCCCATTGTCATGCCTGGGCAAAATACCAAAAAAGCCACCTCTTCGGCGTTCAAATTATTTCTCCACAAATCCGGACAACAGGTGTCAAGCCATCTGTTGCCTTTGTCAGTCCATAATAAGTAGGTGTAAGGATTTTAACCACCTAGGAACATCCTCCCTTATACATCACCTGCAGCACATTCATCATAAGTCATTGTCAAGTTCAGAAACTTTGGGTAATAGCATAAGCAGGCTGCTGACACCCAAATCCCTTATTCCTGTTGTACCCAAGCTCCTGCAATCCACACCACCAACTCTCTCAATGTAAATTTTCTCATCAGTCAGGAATGTAAGTAGTCCTGCAGGCCATGTCACTGGCATGACTGACGAGTCCTCTCCTATCCGAGATTCCTCTGGAGGATCCTTGAGTGGTACGCCTACTACTGCTGCAGCTGCTGTTGTTGCTGCTGGGAGTCGTTCATCATCCCAGAGGGGAAGTCCGAAGACCACTTGTACTACTTCAACTAAGTGTCAGGGCAGATGGTGTATGTGGATCCGTTGGACTCAGTCCAACCGAAGGAGCAGATGCCCCTGAGTGCTGGAAACAAGGAGGACGAAGGTAATTCCTTTTCATATATTTATTGAGGACAACATATATGAATGAGACTGCAGGGCACTGGGGCTAATTAGTTCAGGACTGGGAAACTGCTGGGAAGGGAGTCACTGAGTGATAGGAAGCCGAGGTTGTATAACTGTGAAGGATGTTCGTAAGTTGATATAAGGACGAGACTGAAGAATTGTGAAGACGAGTTAGTAGAATGATGCGAAGGCAAGGTTGAAGAGCTGTGAAGTCTGGTTGCTGGAGGGTATGAAGGCGAGGATGAAGAACTGAGAAAACAGGATGCTGGATGATTTGAAGACGTGGATGAAGAACTGAGAAAACTGGATGCTGGATGATTTGAAGACGTGGATGAAGAACTGTGAAAACTGGATGCTGCATGATTTGAAGATGTGGTGAAGAACTGTGAAAACTGGATGCTGGATGATTTGAAGACGTGGATGAAGAACTAAGAAGACTGTACACTGGCAAACCACCACGGGGATGCTGCGAAATCTGAAGGCACCGATGGGAGAGCGGGCGACCGTGACCGCACACGGAAGTGCTGGCAGGCGTTGTACGGCGAGAGGCGGCAGAGGACTCGGAAAGCCAGACGGGACCAATTAACCGGAGATACACAGAACAAGCTGCAGGAACACAGAGCTCAGGCCCAGAGTAACTACAGCAAAGCACTGGCACAGAATGCAAAAATCCCAACCTACTTAGAGGCAGTAGGGGATCACCCATCACGCTCATTGGTGCTGCACTTTGGTCTCCAACATGGCCGCCCCCATACTGCAGACACACAGGGAACCTTGGCCACTAGGTCCTCCCTCCTTCCTCCTGGGAGCAGTCACTCCCGCCACTGACCGCACTGCACTCCCCGCAGCCCAGCACTGCAGCCAGCCGTCCAGACCCGGACGGACCCCAGGACCCGCCTAAGCAGCGGTAAGTGCTACGGCTTGACAGTACCCCCCCTTTGAGGGTGGTCTCCGAACACCTTCGAGATTTGTTGGGATTTTTGGAGTGGAAGTCTTGGATTAATCTTGGAGCATGGACATCCTCAGCAAACACCCAAGACCTCTCTTCAGGCCCATACCCCTTCAAGTCAAGGAGATACTGAAGACGCCCATAACAATGACGGGAGTCCAGAATTTCTTTAACCTCAAATTCTTCATCTTGTAAACTGCAAATCCTAGGAGATTTAGGCAAAGCTATACGAAATTTGTTGAGAATCAAAGGCTTCAGGAGTGATATGTGAAAGGCATTTGGTATTTTGAAGGAAGATGGCAGTTTGACTTTGTAGGACACAGGGTTAAGCACTTTTAATATAGGAAATGGGCCAATGTACCTGGGCGCAAACTTCATGGAGGGTACCTTGAACCTGAGATTATGAGTCAATATCCAGACTTGGTCTCCCACCTTGTAACTGGGAACTGCCATTCGTCCCCTATCAGTGTAGGATTTATAACATTTGGAAGTTTTAACTAAAGACTTGCGTACCTGAGTCCAAACTTTGGAAAGTTGCTTGAGGACTAAATCAGCCGCTGGTACTTCTTGAGTTGGAAGAGGTTAAAATTCCGGCACTCGCGGATGAAAACCATAGATGACATAGAATGGCGTGGATTCAGAAGAAGAATGGAAGAGATTATTATGAGCGAACTCTGCCAGCGGAAGATAGTCCGACCAATCATCTTGTGATGATGAAATATATAGACGAAGGAAGGTCTCCAGGTCCTGATTCATACGTTCTGTCTGTCCATCCGATTGCGGATGATATGCTGAGGAATCATTTAGTTTGATGCCTAGGGAAAAACAAATTGCCTTCCAAAATTTGGCCACAAATTGCGTGCCCCGATCAACACAATCTCCAGAGGAAGACCATGCAGTTTAAAGATCTCAGAGATGAATAATTTGGCAAGCACTGGGGCCGAGGGCAGTCCAGTTAAAGGAATGAAATGCGCCATTTTAGAAAATCTATCCACCACTACCCAGATGGTATTTTGCCCTTTTGACGGGGGTAACTCGGTTATAAAATCCATTGCGATATGAGTCCAAGGCTTTTCAGGTATGGACAATGGATGTAGCAAATCTGGTGGTGTGCCCTTGAGGATTTTGTGTTGGGCGCATTTGGAACAAGCGGCTACAAATTCCTGGACATCAGCTCTAAGGCGTGGCCACCAATAAGATCGCTGAATGAAGCCTAGAGTCTTGCGGGCCCCAGGGTGACCCATAAAAGATGAAGCATGAGCCCAGGTCAATAGTCATTTCCGGAGATTTGGGGAAACAAATGTTTTCCCAGGCGGAGGCACAGGAACTGAAGAAATCTGAGTTGTTAAGAAAGATGTTGGACTTACAATAGCTTGTTCACCTTTTAGATCATTGGCTTCAGAAGAATTGAAGGATCGGGAGAGGGCATCTGCTTTCTTATTCAAGAATCCAGGATGATAAGTGAGCTTGAAGTTAAACCAGGTAAAAAAGAGAGCCCATCTCGCCTGTCGCGGATTGAGACACTGATCTGTCTGATGATATAGTAGATTTTTATGATCGGTGTATACAGTAATGGGGTGTTGAGCTCCTTCTAAAAGATATCTCCATTCCTCAAATGCCAATTTAATGGCTAGCAATTCCTGTTCCCCTATGGCATAGTTTCGTTCAGCAGGCAGGAATCTTCGAGAGAAATAACTGCAAGGATGGATCTTCTTGTCCTCGTAAACTTGGGATAAGACAGCCCCAACTGCCTCTGTGGATGCATCCACTTCCACAAGAAATGGACGACTAAGGTCAGGTTGACGAAGAATGGGAGCGGACGTGAAAGCTTGCTTCAAATCGAGGAAGGCTTTAGTTGCTTCAGGGGTCCAATTCGAGGGATCCGCTCCTTTACGCGTTGAGGCTGTGATGGGTGCAACCAAGGTGGAGTAGCCCTTAATAAACTTCCTGTATAAGTTGGCGAAGCCAAGGAAGCATTGAATGCCTTTGAGGGACGTGGGAGCTGACCAGTCACGAATTGCTTGAACTTTGGCAGGATCCATTCGAAGCTCCGATCTGGAAATGATGAAATCCAAAAAGGGAATGGATGTTACCTCGAAGGTACATTTCTCCAATTTGCAGAATAAACGATTCTCCCTCAGGCGAGCTAAAACTTCCTTAACTTGGAGACGATGAGACTCTAGGTCTTTGGAGAATATTAGGATATCATCCAAGTACACCACCAAGCAATTATAGAGAAGGTCCCGAAAAAGTTCATTCACATAACTCTGGAAAACGGCTGGGGCATTACAGAGACCAAACGGCATCACGAGTTACTCGTAATGCCCATCCCGGGTATTAAAAGCCATTTTCCATTTATCCCCTGCTCAGATTCTAATCAAATTATAAGCACCTCGAAGATCAAGTTTAGTAAAAACGGTGGCCACCTTCACACGATCAAACAACTCAGGAATCAACGGAAGTGGATACCGGTTTATGATGGTGATCTCATTGAGACCTCGGTAGTCAATGCACTGTCGCAGGCCTCCATCCTTTTTGTTGACAAAACAGAATCTGGCCCCTGCAGGAGATGACGACGGTCTAATAAACCCTTTGGCCAAATACTCCTCTATGTAATCAGCTGTAGCTTGAGTCTCAGAGATTAACAAACGGGTAAATTCGGAATCCTGCCTGGCATCAAATCAATCGGGCAATCCCATTCTCAGTGAGGTGGTAAAGTATCTGCCCCTTGTTTACTGAAGATGTCCCGGTAAGACTGGTAAACTGTGGGTATTCCAGAGACATGAAGCGAACAAAGTGGTTTTACTGAGGCCAAACAAGTATCTGTGCAGGATTCTCCCCAGGATTGGATCTCCATAGTTCACCAGCAAAGTTTCGGATTATGTTTTTGTAACCAAGGTAGTCCGAGAATTACGTCATGAGAGGCTTTGGGAATCACAAGGAAACAGATGTATTCAGAGTGTAATACGCCTATTTTCATTCTAAGACAGGTAGTTTGAGAGGTGATGATACCTTCAGGGATTCGACTCCCATCCACCGCCGTAACAGCGATTGCCTATTCCAAAGGCACAGTCCAAATCTTAAATTGCTGGATGAAGGTGGAAGAAATTAAGTTTCTGTTATGCACACCAGTGCCTGCAGGAATGTACTGGTGTCAGAACTGTTATGCACTCCAGTTCCTGCAGGAATGTACTGGTGTTTGAACTGTTATGCACACCAGTGCCTGCAGGAATGTACTGGTGTCTGAACGGATAGGTATGCAAAGCAAATGAACTCACAGACAGACACAGAAGGTGATAGGGTAACAAAATACACACAAAGTGAACAGAGAAGCCCAGAGGCTAAGGAACTGGGTGTCTCCCTAGTATTAGTAATGCTCAGATGGGAAAAGCAAGATGTTGTGTTTTAATACGTAGAGAACCCGAAATGCTGTTGCTAAGGGCAACAGCAAAACCCTAAAGGGTTACCAACGGGTGTGGCAGTAAACTCCTTGGTCAGAGATGGAATGATAGACACAAGGAGAGTCTCCACAATCCTAATTCTCACTTGCAGTGCACAGGTTCAGCTTACTGCCACTAAACTGACACCTGACACCTTGCACAGTGAGACAGGATTTAGGCAGGCAAGTCTTAGAATACAGCCGCAAACTTGCTAAGTTCACAGAGTAGTAAAAGAACCCCAGCAAGCTAAACGACTGACTCCAGTCTTACTGCTAGGTCTGGATTGGCAGAGTGTAGTACCAAATCCCCAGGCCTATTTGCAGTAAGCAACAACAAATACAAAGCTACACAGTACTGGCTAACTTTCAGGAACTGACTAACCAACAAAGATTCAGCAGCATCTGCTTAACCTGAGAAGAGGCCTTATAAAGCAGGTGCTGTCCACGCCCCACTCAGACCTCACAGACTGTGGGCACAAAAACCAGCACCGGATCCCCTGCCGTGCACAGAGCCTGTAACCACTGCACAGCAAAAGACCCGAACCGGAGTATCAGCTGCGCTCAGGTTACTCCGCTAGCACTTGTCTCCCGGTTGCCATGACGACGTGGCAGCACAGGGCAGGAGACCCTAACAGTACCCCCCCTCTGACGAGGGGTCAAAGAACCCCTACCACCGGGTTTATCGGGGAACTGCGAGAAGAAAGAGCGTATCAGTCTGGGGGCATGAAGATCACAACTGCGCACCCACGACCGCTCCTCCGGGCCATACCCCTTCCAGTGCACCAAAAATGACAGCCGACCCCGAACCATCTTGGAGTCAAGAATCCTTTCAACAACAAACTCCCTCTGGCCACGTATCAGAAGAGGGGAAGGTCTTCCACTGGAAGAAGGATTACTAATCGCCCGTTTTAAAAGGGAACAATGAAATGTTTTATTGATACCCAAAGAACGGGGCAGATCTAACTGAAATGCCACCGTATTGATAACCCTGGTGATCTTATAAGGGCCGATGAACCGGGGGCCTAACTTATGAGATGGCTGTCTCAACTTCAAATTCTTGGTAGACAACCAGACGAAGTCTCCTAATTTGAAGCTGCAGGGTCTTTTCCGCTTATCAAAGACCCTTTTGGTCACTAATGACACAGACACAAGGGCTTTCTTCACTTTCCGCCAAATACCTCTAAGGACCGAAACCACAGAGGAACCACCAGGCGTGGAGTCCAGGGGGTCAAAAGAATTGGCCTTAGGATGATGCCCATACACACAAAGGAAGGGAGAGATCCCTGTAGCAGAGTGAGCCGCGTTGTTATAGGCAAACTCCGCCATGGACAGATGAGCAACCCAGTCAGTCTGACACTTGGAGACATAACACCTGAGGAACTGCTCCAAGGACTGGTTCACCCTTTCAGTCTGCCCATTAGACTGCGGATGGTAGCCTGACGACAAGCTGACAGAAATCTGGAGATCGGAACAAAATGCCCTCCAGAATTTGGCCACAAACTGGGATCTGCGGTCAGAGACCACATCAAGTGGCAACCCGTGGAGACGCACAACATGCAGCATAAAAAATTCAGACAGGCGTCTGGCCGATGGCAGCCCAACCAGTGGAACGAAGTGCGCCATCTTCGAAAACCTGTCAACGACAACCCAGATGGCTGTCATCCCCGAGGATTTGGGCAAGTCCACCACAAAATCCATTGAAATGTGGGTCCATGGCTTAGATGGGATAGAGAGTGGATGTAATGGGCCAACAGGAACCCCTCTAGGAGTCTTATTTCGGGCACAGATGTCACATGCCCGAACCCACTGATCCACATCCTTAGCCACCGAGGGCCACCACACCGCCCTAGATAGCAACTCCCGAGTTCTGGCAATACCCGGGTGACCTGCCGACTTCTTGGCATGGAATTCCAGGAACACGCGCTGTCTTAACCTAGGAGGCACAAACAAAAGACCTACCGGAAGGTCTGGAGGAGCCTGCTCCTGTGCTCTAAGGACTAATGATAAGAGGTCCTGGGTAATGCCCACATTAATACATGATGGGGACACAATGGGCAACGGCTCCTCGGTGGTCTCCTGGATTGGAGCAAAACTCAGCGAGAGCGCATCAGCCTTGATGTTTTTTGACCCAGGGCGATATGTTATCAAAAAATTAAAGCGAGCAAAAAACAAAGCCCATCGTGCCTGCCTGGCATTGAGACGCTTCGCTGACTCTAAATATGCCAGATTCTTATGGTCGGTGAGAATTGAGACCACAAACTTAGCCCCCTCAAGCCACTCCTCGAGTGCATCCTTAATAGCCAACGATTCCCATTTACCCACGTCATAATTCATCTCGGCAGGCGAAAATTTACGGGAAAAGTAAGCACAGGGATGAAGGCGATTATCAGACACTCCCATCTGAGAAAGCACTGCCCCAATACCCATCTCAGAGGCATCCACCTCCACCACAAAAGGACGCTCTGGATCTGGGTGTCGCAGCACCTTGGCCGATACAAATGCCCTTTTGAGACGGGCAAAAGCCGCTTTAGCCTCACAAGACCAGTGAGCAACATCCGTCCCTTTCTTAGTGAGTGCCACCAAAGGCGCCACTATAGACGAAAATCCAGCGATAAATCGTCTATAAAAATTCGCAAAGCCCAGGAAACGCTGAAGCGCCTTCAAACTAGTGGGCTGCACCCAATCCAGGACTGCCTGTACCTTGGAACCCTCCATTTGGAAACCTTCTGGGGAGATAATATATCCTAGAAATGCGATTTGCTGAACTTCAAATTCGCACTTCTCCAGCTTCGCCCCAAGCCGGAGTTTCTGGAGGACTAAGCGTACATGCTTCCGATGTTCCTCCAGGGAATGGGAGAAGATTAGGATGTCATCTAAGTATACAACTAAGAATCTATCCAAATATTCCCTGAGCACATCATTCATGAAATCCTGGAAGACTGCCGGGGCATTACAGAGCCCAAAAGGCATCACCAAATATTCATAATGCCCTGAGTGGGTATTAAAGGCAGTCTTCCATTCATCCCCCTCTCTTATTTGGATTAGATTGTACGCACCGCGTAGGTCAATCTTAGAAAAAATGGTGGCAGTACGAAGCTGGTCAAACAAGACCGAAATGAGAGGCAGTGGGTATGAGTTTTTAATCGTGATACGGTTCAATTCCCTGAAGTCGATGCAGGGTCGCAACGAACCGTCCTTTTTACCCACGAAGAAGAACCCCGACCCAACTGGAGACTGTGAAGGTCTGATAAATCCCTTAGCCAAGTTCTCCTGAATGTACTCTGCCATAGCCTGAGTCTCAGGACGTGACAGGGAGTACAACCTGCTCTTGGGAAGCTTAGCATTTGGCAACAAATCAATGGCACAGTCATAGGGGCGATGGGGAGGTAGTACCTCTGCAACTTTTTTGGAGAACACGTCCGCAAAATCTGCATAACACCCTGGCAATCCTGGCAAACTTAGCTGCGAGAGCCTGACTGGAAGGCTCAAGCAACTCCTGAAACAATCAGTACCCCAACTAAGAATCTCCCCAGAGACCCAGTCAAATTGAGGATTGTGGGCCCTTAACCAGGGTAACCCCAACACCAATAGGGCAAAAGTACAGACAGTCACATAAAAGGACAATTTTTCAGAGTGTGTGGCTCCAATAAACAAAGAAATCTTGCTAGTGCAAGAGGTAATTTTACCTTGGGATAATGGTTCCCCGTTTAACCCACAAATCTCAATTTCCGATGCCAAGGGTACTAAGGGAACAGAGTGTTTCAGGGCGAATTGGCGGTCCATAAAAACCCCGTCGGCCCCACTGTCCACAAAGGCCTCAGTCTTGACAGTTTGACCGAGGATCTTCAAGGTCACCGGAATGATAAAAGTCTTCTTGGGAAATTCTGACTTCTGGCCTGACAGGATATTTCCCATCACCCTCAGGCCCTGAAGTTTTCCGGCTTTTCTGGGCATGATACTACCACATGACCTTTATTCCCACAGTACAAACACAACCCCTGCTGTCTCCTCCGCGTCTTCTCACGCGAGGAGAGGCGGGTAGCCCCAATCTGCATAGGCTCCTCGGAAAATTCCTCAGAGTCTGAGGTTCCCTTGGGAAAGAAGGAAACCTCAGTCTCCCTTTCAAGCCTACGCTCTCTCAGCCGTCTATCCACCCGGATGGATAACTGCATGAGCTGATCCAAGCTATCAGGCAAGGGATATTGTACCAGTTGGTCCTTTATCTGGTTAGAAAGACCTCTTCGGTACTGGTGTCTCAGGGCTGGGTAATTCCACTGGGTATCATGGGCCAACCTCCGAAACTCCGTAAAGTAAACCTCAACTGGCCTTCGCCCTTGCTTAAGGATCGAAATCTGAGCCTCGGCTGAGGCCGTCTTGTCAGGGTCATCATACAACATGCCCAGTGCCGTAAAAAAGCATCAACACTTTTAAGCGATGGACAGTCAGGCTGCAACCCATATGCCCAGACCTGTGGGTCTCCTTGTAGCAAGGAAATCACTATGCCCACCCGCTGAATCTCCGACCCAGAAGACTGAGGCCTAAGCCGGAAGTATAGCTTGCAGCTCTCCTTGAAACAAAAGAACTGCGAGCGATCTCCAGAAAAACGATCCGGGAGATTTACTTTCGGCTCCTTAACCCCTGAAGGTGCTGCTGCTGCGGGAGCTCCGCCAGTGGCCTGGGAGGTGTGCATTTTAATGGACAAATCATTAAATTGTCGAGTCAGGACCTGCACCTGATCGACCACCTGTTGCAACGTATTTTGAGGGGTATGCTCCATATTCCCACAAAATTTCAACAGGAGTATTAGGCTGCTGAATATGTTATGCACACCAGTGCCTGCAGGAATGTACTGGTGTCAGAACTGTTATGCACTCCAGTGCCTGCAGGAATGTACTGGTGTATGAACGGATAGGTATGCAAAGCAAATGAACTCACAGACAGACACAGAAGGTGATAGGGTAACAAAATACACACAAAGTGAACAGAGAAGCCCAGAGGCTAAGGAACTGGGTGTCTCCCTAGTATTAGTAATGCTCAGATGAGAAAAGCAAGATGTTGTGTTTTAATACGTAGAGAACCCGAAATGCTGTTGCTAAGGGCAACAGCAAAACCCTAAAGGGTTACCAACGGGTGTGGCAGTAAACTCCTTGGTCAGAGATGGAATGATAGACACAAGGAGAGTCTCCACAATCCTAATTCTCACTTGCAGTGCACAGGTTCAGCTTACTGCCACTAAACTGACACCTGACACCTTGCACAGTGAGACAGGATTTAGGCAGGCAAGTCTTAGAATACAGCCGCAAACTTGCTAAGTTCACAGAGTAGTAAAAGAACCCCAGCAAGCTAAACGACTGACTCCAGTCTTACTGCTAGGTCTGGATTGGCAGAGTGTAGTACCAAATCCCCAGGCCTATTTGCAGTAAGCAACAACAAATACAAAGCTACACAGTACTGGCTAACTTTCAGGAACTGACTAACCAACAAAGATTCAGCAGCATCTGCTTAACCTGAGAAGAGGCCTTATAAAGCAGGTGCTGTCCACGCCCCACTCAGACCTCACAGACTGTGGGCACAAAAACCAGCACCGGATCCCCTGCCGTGCACAGAGCCTGTAACCACTGCACAGCAAAAGACCCGAACCGGAGTATCAGCTGCGCTCAGGTTACTCCGCTAGCACTTGTCTCCCGGTTGCCATGACGACGTGGCAGCACAGGGCAGGAGACCCTAACAGTTTCCCACTGCTCCGGAGTCTAATAGAGCTGAAACTAAGAGGACAGAAGATGGAACTTCCAAATAAACGGGCAAGGTTGGCTCTTTTCCAGTACGTGATTCCAAGGTAACTCCTAGCTTAACCTCTCTGGAGTAAGCTAGCTCCTAGCTTACTCCAGAGAGGTTAAGCTAGGAGTTACATTGGAATCACGTACTGGAAAAGAGCCAACCTTGCCCGAGTTTTCCGGCCGAAGTTTGCAGGACTTCACGAAGTGATCTGAAGAACTGCAATACATACAGAGGTTTCCCTGGCGGCAACGAGAACGTTCTTCCTCCGAAAGCCGAGTGCGACCGATTTGCATCGGCTCTTCAGTTGCTGAAATGGATGAAGATGACGAGGGATCTTGCCTAGGTCTTAACCGCAAACGAAGACTTGGACGTTCGAGTTTGGATTTCTTCAAAGTTCCCTATACCGCAAATCCAGTTTGTTGCAAATTGAAATCAGATCATCCAATTTCGTTGGCACATCCCGAACCGTCAAGTCGTCCTTAATCCTGTCTGAAAGGCCGTTCCAAAAGGCAGCAATTAAAGCCTCCTCATTCCACTTCAATTCAGAAGATAAAGTACAGAACTGAATCACATACTGACTGACGGGATGTGAGCCCTGCCACAGATCTCAAAAGATGCTGAGGTGGTTCGGCCTGGCTCGTCGAAGATCTTCCGGAAAGAAGAAACAGTATAATTGAAGAAAATTGGGTCCCCTCTCTCCCAGAGAGGAGACGCCCACTCCAACGCTTGACCAGTGAGGAGAGAAATGATATATGTGATCTTGGTGCGAGCCAATGGAAAATTAGCTGGCTGGTGCTCAAACTGGATTTCACACTGGTTAAGGATTCCTTTACAAAATTTTGGAGAGCCATCGAACTTGCTAGGTGGTGGTAGCTGCAGTCGAGATGTTGAGACTGTCGCTCGAGAAACCGCTGCAGAGGAAGAAGCTACCGGAGCCGGGGACTGTGGGCCCTAATGGCCGCATGTAGAGCCACTAACTGATCTGACATAGTTTGCATGAATTGCACAATTTGCGACTGAGTGGACTCCTGAATCTCCAAGCGTGAGAGAATGTGTCCCGTAGCATTGCCCCCCTGAGGCCTGATCGCCTATCGGATCCATGTGGCCAGTGCTTACTGTCAGGCAGATGGTGTTTGTGGATCCGTTGGACTCAGTCCAACCGAAGGAGCAGATGTCCCTGAGTGCTGGAAACAAGGAAGACGAAGGTAATTCCTTTTCATATATTTATTGAGGACAACAGATATGAATGAGATTGCAGGGCACTGGGGCTAATTAGTTCAGGACTAGGAAACTGCTGGTAAGCGAGTCACTGAGTGATAGGAAGCTGAGGTTGTATAACTGAAGGATGTTCGTAAGTTGATATAAGGACGAGACTGAAGAATTGTAAAGACGAGTTAGTAGAATGATGCGATGGCAAGGTTGAAGAGCTGTGAAGTTTGGTTGCTGGAGGGTATGAAGGTGAGGATGAAAAACTGAGAAAACTGGATGCTGGATGATTTGAAGATGTGGATGAAGAACTTTGAAAACTGGATGCTGGATGACTTGAAGACGTGGATGAAGAACTGTGAAAACTGGATGCTGGATGATTTGAAGATGTGGATGAAGAACTGAGAAAACTGGACACTGGGGAACCACCATGGGGATCCTGCGGAATCCGAAGGCGCAGGTGGGAGAGTGGGCGACCGTGACCGTTCACGGAAGTGCTGGTGGGCATTGTGCGGCGAGAGCCAACAGAGGACTCGCAAATCCAGACGGGACCAATTAACTGGAGATACACAGAACAAGCTGTGGGAGCACAGAGCTCTGGTACAGAGTAACTACAGCAAAGCACTGGCACAGAATGCAAAAATACCAGGCTACTTATAGGCAGCAGGGGATCAGGATTGGCTTTCACTCACCAATCACACTCACTGGTGCTGCACTTTGGTCTCCAACATGGCCGCCCCCATACTGCAGACACACAGGGAAGCTTGGCCACTAGGTCCTCCCTCCTGCCTCCTGGGAGCAGTCACTCCTGCCACGACCCCAGGACCCGCTGCCGCAGCAGTAAGTGCCGCAGCTTGACACTAAGCAATTGACTGTCCAACAGTCCTTTGCGAGGAAGATGAAATATGACAGCAGTCACTTTGTTGCAAAGCAGATTACTGAGGCCTTAGCAACTATGGTGTTAGACGTGCGTCCGGTATCCGCAATTGTGCAGTGGGATTTAGACATTCGATGGACATACTGTGTCCCCAGTACCAAATCCCGTCTAGATTCCATTTCACTAGGCAAGCGATTCCCGGACTGTACAGGGACACTAAGAAAAGTGTCCTCAGTGTCCTGAAAAATGCGGTTGTACCCACTGTCCACTTAACCACAGACGTGGACAAGTGGAGCAGGGCAAACTACATGACTGCGACAGCCCACTGGGTAAATGTATTGCCTTCCGCAGCAGCAACACTAGCAGCAGCATCTCACAAACGCCAACTCGTTTCTAGGCAGGCTACACTGTGTATCACTGGTTTGCGCAAGATGCACACCGTTGACAACCTTTTACGGAAACTAAGGGACATCATCGCATAATGGCTTACCCCACTTAGACTCTCCTGGGGATTTGTGATATCGGACAACGCCACCAATATTGTGCGTGCATTACATCTGGGCAAATTCCAGCATGTCCCATGTTTTGCACATACAATTAATTTGGTGGTGCAGAATTTTTTGAAAAATGACAGGGGCATGCAGGAGATGCTGTCGGTGGCCTGAAAAATTGGAGGCCAATTTTGACATTCAGCCACTGCGTGCCAAAGACTGGAGTGCCAGCAAACACTCCTGAACCTGCCCTGACATCAACTGAAGCAAGAGATGGTAACGAGGTGGAATTCAACACTCTATATGCTTCAGAGGATGGAGGAGCAGCAATAGGCCATTCAAGCCTATACATTCACCTACCATATATAAATCATATTTATTTGGTGCAATCATCTCTGCAGGATCACCAGGAGCATCCTATAAAAATAAGAAACAAAACAGAGGGGTGTGGCCTAGCCAGCAGATGGACAAGACGTGCCAGATTAGTGCTCCCGGTTCCTGGCGCTCTACCTACCTCTGAAAGGGGTTACCCATGGGTCTATGGCTGCTCTTTCAGCTTGTTGTTTCCTCTACAAGCCGGTCTGACACCGGGGATCAAGTTTGCGGAGCCAGGGGACCCTTACTGGGACCTTGCGGGTTGTGGCCTCTCCCCTTCCCTGAAGCCAGGAACTCGTGTTGGCGGTGGTTGTGGTGCAGGAGCTCCGGGCGCAAGGAAGCTGAATTGCGGCTCACTTTTGCCGGGCAGTGCACAGACTGCAGCGGATGGCGGTAGACTGACCCCTACAGCCCGGAACTCATCTAGCTGGCTGACGAAAAGCACTGGTGGGTGAGTGTGCTTGGCTGCAGTTGACCCGCTATTGGCGTCTGGAGGTCCCAGACTCAGCTGAGAGCTGCCGCCCTCCACCTCCTGCTGCTCACTCTGTCCGCCCGGCTCCTTGCTGTGTACACTCTGCTATCTCTCCTCACCACTCCCCTTGAGTTCCTAGCCTGCATAATAGCGGTGCATCAGCAGCCATATCCACATTTACCCTGGTGTGAGGAGAACCATAGAACCGCATTTGGGATTGTTAAGGGAGCTGCAGCGGCCATTTTAGACCTGCAAAGGAGCTTGTCATACTAGCTGCTTTTACAGTGACAGTTTCTTTATGTGGCCTGTTCTTTCATTATAATGTCAGAAATTCCCCACTGGTGACTTTCAAGATTACGCTGTACCCTGTCTCTAGTCTGAATGGGACTGGTGAGGGGACCCACATATATTGTTGACTGCAGCACACTCACTTATTCCTTTTTGCCTTTGGAGCCAACTCAACATCTGTCCCTCAACTTTTCTAAGGACACTGATTGCCCTCATTCTCTGAGGAATTTTATTTAGACCCATCAGGGGAGCCTTCTGAAATTGGTCAACTACACACTGGTCTGTAGCTGACTACAGGGGAACTGTGAAATGTAACCTCATATAGGATCCACTCGGAGCTCTCGCTCAATTTTATAGGTCCACACATAGATGTCATTAGACTTGCTACTTGGTTTCAACATCACTCTGTCTCTTCTACGATAATGTTTTTATAAGCTTTGCATTTCCCTACCCAGAGCTTTCTTCCATATTAGTGGGTTTTTTGCCATTATTCACTTTTTTCTCATAACAATTCAGTTTGTACAATATATAGAAAAGGAATAGAAAGGTTCATACTTGGCTTACAGTAATATGAGACATTACTCAACAAAAGCTAAGAGAAAAGGGCCCCAAGAAATTTCACACCACTTTCTCTGCCAAGGGAAACAACCTTTGTCTCAATCTCCCACAATCCTAGCACAACCATCTGCAATGGATCAATCATCATCCCCAGCTACTAAAGGGGACATCCAGAATCTTCAGGCTCTTATCATGGACCTCAAGGACTCTTTCACTACTGCCCTCCAGAAGGCCGTCAGTGACCTTAAAATGGACATGTTGGAACTCTCTTCCCATACTGCTTCACTTGAATCCCGAGTGGATAAAGTTCAGGAAGAGCAAGACAACTTTGGAAGAGACATGAACTATTACTACTCTGAACTCGATTTTTTGAGGGACAAAAACAAAGATTTAGAAAATAGGGAGAGTCACAATAACCTCCGGATCTGTACCATTCCGGAAACGGTCACTCCCAGTGATCTGGAGCTGTACCTCATTTGACAATTTATCCATCTTCTCCCATCTGAGATGGCTTCTACCTTTCAAATCGAAAGGGACCACAGAGCCTTGCATCCCAAACCAAAGGACACTAGGGATGTAGTTCTCAAAATGCTTTCATTTAAGGTCAAAAACATGATTACTTCATCTAGCAGATTTTCTACCTGTATTCTATTTGAAACTCCAGACTTTTCATTACCTGGCTCCTTCGACGATAGCAAAATGTAGAGAACTGCGCTCTGTGACCACGGCGCTGAGAGAGAATGGATACAAGTACAAATGGGGCTTTCCATTTCATCTTCAAGTAGAGTTCAAGGGCAAACCTTACATTGTGCACACACCTGTGGAAGGGAAAGATCTTCTTCATAAACTTAACCTAAAGTCGTCACCTATTTCCTCTTGTCCAACAGTGGCTGAGCCTGAATGAGCCGCTTGTAACTGGAAGCGTTATCTTGATGGTTGTATATTACTATTCCTTGCTATACATTCTTTAATGAACTGTTGAATACTCGTGTTTCCTATGCTGTACTATGTTCTTGACTGTTCTAGTCACATGTACTATCCTCAGCTATTATTCCTTAATTCCATTCCTTTTCACAGTATTATTCTATATTATTAGTTTTCATACCCACAGAATACTGTATTGATATCTGATATGTTTGCTCTGGGTGGGGAATGTTGATATTTACCTAGGCCTCACCGTCCCCACTTCTAGGGATTACAGACCTCTCTACTGCTTTGCCTACGTAGTTGCTTGGGTTCTTTTGTTGTTCCCGACTGCTAAAAATCCCGTCCCCGAGCTCACTCTCTTTTAAATAAAAGAGCTCTTTATTCGTAGTGGTCTGCCAAACTAATTGGTAGCTCTGACTACTCCCCTAATTTTTTTTGTAATTTTTTTCCCTTTCTTTTTTCTTGATTTTAATTTTGGTTTTTGTCCCTATTAGCAGAGTCCGGGGCCTCCTTACTTACCCCTTTTATCCACCCATGCCTTTTAAATGTCTTTCTATAAACACTAAGGGCCTGAATACTCTGCAGAAACGTACCCACTTGTTCCAATCATTGAAAAGCCTTCGAGGCGAGTGTGTTTTTCTCCAGGAAACACACTTCAAATCAGGAAGTCATCCTTCAGTAGCCATGAAACATTACCCAAAAGTTTTTTTACTTCAACAACGCTTCTAAGTGAAATGGTGTTGCCATTTTGCTTCATTCCTCATTTCCATTCACATTGATCGACACTAAAAGTGACCCAGAGGGCCGCTTCCTTTTCCTTAAGGGTAAACTAGGACATGAGGAAATAACCCTAGTCAGGGCTGTTTCTAGCTACTTTGGCTCCCAGTGCGAGATTTTAAAATGTGCCCCCTCCCCCATTGACATAAAAAAATGCGCCCCCCCATTGATATAAAAGAAAAACCAGGAGGCAAGAGGCGTGGCCTCATTTAAATGGACGCTGCCTCATTAGAATGGGCGTGGCCTCATCTGAAAAGACTACCTTACACCCCAGTTTTTGACCTTACACCAACAGATCACAGCCACCACAGGAAATAATATATATATTTTATGCCATACACCGCAATGCCCTTGATACATTAAATCCCCATTTTACACATCACGGCAGGCAAGTGTCCCCATTTTACACATCACGGCAGGCAAGATTTTACACATCATGGCAGGCAAGTGTCCCCATTTTACACATCATGGCAGGCAAGTGTCCCCATTTTACACATTGCACAGGCAAGATTCCCCATTTTACACATTGCGCAGGCAAGTGTCCCCATTTTACACATTAGGCAGGCAAAAGTCCCCATTTTACACATTAGGCAGGCAAGAGTCCCCATTTTACACATTAGGCAGGCAAGAGTCCCCATTTTACACATTAGGCAGGCAAGTGTCAATTGGGGAAAGGAAGGGAGAGGGAGGGGGGAGAGAGAGAGATAGACTTACATTTGCAGAGGTTCTTCCCACTCTTCGGGCCGCCTATCCCTCCTCGCGCCGGCCGCCTCTCCCTCCTCACACCGGCCGCCTTGTCCTTCTAGTAGCTTGTTTTCCCCTCCTCTTGTCATCAGTACTCCTCTCGGGGGGTGGAGTTTCGTGTAAACTCCGTCCCCCAAGTGGAGTACTCAGGAAGAGGGAGGAGGGGTTGCACGGCTCGCCCGCCCCAAGAAATGGCACTGACCCTAGTTAATATTTATGCTCCAAACTTGAACCACTCCCACTTTAATAAATTCTTTCGCATTCTTTCTGATTTTCGATGTGGCAAAATTTTGATAGGTGGAGATTTTAACACGGTTCTCTCCCCATCACTAGACAAATTAGGGATTCATAATGTAAGATCTCAAATTCCCGGATCATTAGCTTTGCGTAAACATATGGCCAGAGCTGGCCTCTTCGATGTCTGGAGAGCCCTCAATCCCTCAGTTAGGGACTATACTTTTTATTCAAACCCCAATGGCACGTATTCCCGTATTGATCTTTTTCTGGCTGTGCCGCTTTCTCGCAGACAGCGGTTCATTCCTCAATACACTTAAATACCTGGTCTGATCACTCTATTTTAGAAGCTTCTTTTGGGTTGTTAGAATCTACCTCGGGTAGACTGTCTTGGAGATTGAATAAAACTCTCCTGAAGCTTCCCCAATTTCAAGTTGTGGTGAAAGAACGCCTTCAGGAGTATTTTCATCTCAATTCTTCAGATGACACTCCCATACCAACGGTTTGGGAGGCGCTCAAATCAGTAATCAGGGGTTACATGATTCAGTTTGCCTCTCGTCGTAAAAAAACACAAGAAGCGCAGATAGCCACACTCAACTCTGCTATAGCCTCTCTAGGCCGTGAACATAAACAAATTTTATCTAAGAAAACTTTATCCCAACTTTCCAGAAAACGTACAGAACTACAGGCTCCCCTTTCTGAACGGGTCGAGAGGAATCTTAGATGGGTCAATCAGAACTTCTATGATAAAAGCAATAAAGCACATACTTTTGTCTTGTAGACTTTGGGCCAAACGTGCTGCACAGGCTATCCAGGCCATCAAGGATGCCTCCGGTAATGTGTTATACAATCCTAAAGATATTAATGGCGCTTTTGCTCAATACTACAAAGCCTTATACAATCTGTCTGCCCCATCTGATTCAGACTCTAACATTCAAGGCATTCAACAATACTTAGCTTCATGTTCACTTCCCTCTATTTCAGATTAGGCCTCCCAAGCTATGGGGGTTGACGTTACCTCGGCTCTCAAGACACAAAAGCCGTCAAAGGCTCCTGGCCCAGGCAGCCTTATAATGTCCTACTACAAATCTTTTACACAGCAACTTTTTCCTTACCTGATTCAATTATTTAATGCAATTCTACACGGTGCCTCGTTTCATCCTGACTCTACTGTCTCTAGAATTATAGTTATTCCCAAACCCGGGAAGGATCCCTCTCTATGTGTCAGCTATCGTCCCATTTCCCTGATCAACACTGATTTGAAGCTGTTCGCTAAAGTGTTTGCCTCTAGAATGAATGTAGTTCTGCCCTCCCTGATTCACCCAGATCAGGTGGGCTTTATTCCCCATCACCAATCCTCGGATACTGTGATGTTAGTGTATTAGAATGCTTAACATTTGTAGACACTCCCTTACTAACATGTGTAAGCCTGAATCTTTAGTGATGGTCCCTGGGACCAGGGGGATGCTGGGAAGTGGGCGGTCCAGTGTGCAGTGTGTCTGGAGTTGGTGATGGAATAAACAGCACAGCAGTGAACTCACATGTATCTGTGTCCTGATGACTGGATTTACAAACATATGAACAAAACATGGTGTCAGAAGAAGTTTAACTTGGACTGCTAGTGCTCTCAGAGTGTGAAAGAATCCTGCAGCAGTCTGTGGATGTGATACTCTGTGTCTGCAAAGCCTGCCGTGTGCTCCTCTCTTCAAACAGTGAGTAACCATGAATAAACTAGCTCCTCCAACCGGCATGCTGATGTCTGGTAACTTGTCGGAAAACTGGAAAATATTTAAGCAAAGGTTTAATATATATCTTGCTGCATGTGGAGCTGATACAGAGGCTGACAAAACGAAGGCATCCATTTTCCTCCATGTGATAGGAGAGGATGTGCTGGACATTTATAATAGTTTTCAGTTTGATGAGGGGCAGAATACGGTGCTATCTTCTATAATGCAAAAGTTTGAAGATTACTTTGTGCCAAGGAAAAATGTGACATATGAAAGATATAAGTTTTTCACATGTGATCAGAAGTCTGTAGATGGATTTGATCAGTATGTTACAGAGCTGCAATCACTCAGTAAAACCTGTGAGTTTGGTGATTTAAAGGATTCACTGATTAGAGATCGTATTGTCTGTGGAATACCTGATAATGGACTCAGAGAGAGATTGCTGAGAGAGCAAGACCTAACACTAGAAAAGGCAGTGACTATGTGCAGATCTGCAGAAATAACTAGATTTCAAGCCAAAACGTTACACAAGGAAGCTGATGCTGATGTACATGTAGTGCAGACAACAGAGCCAAGCAAACCTCCATTCTCAAGAATGAAGCAGTCTAAGCCACAGTCTAATAAGGAAATGTGTAGTAGATGTGGAAATGCTCACAATCCTAAAATGTGCCCTGCTTATGGTAAAACATGCATGAAATGTGATAGACTTAATCACTTTGCCAAATGCTGTAAACTGAAAAGGGAAACAACCAATGTGCATGCTGTTAAACAGAGGAATTCTTTGTCGATTGTATTGAACTTTGCAGTGCAGATAAGAAAGAATGGATTGTCCCTTTAACTTTGAACGAGATTGTCATTCCCTTTAAGCTTGATACTGGCGCGCAGGTGAATTTAATATCGTTTCAAGACTATAAGACTTTTAGAGTAAAACCTAAAATTTATCCAGCCAAAGTGAAAGTTACAGGGTACACTGGGGAGGAAATTCCTGTGAAAGGTACAGCATGTACTGATACTGAAATATAAGGGACAACAGTTTAAAACATCTCTACTGATTGTGGATAAAAATGTGCAACCGATTCTAGGATTAAGTTCCTGTGAGAAACTAAGCTTGCTAAAGAAAGTTTTTATGGTGACATCACAAGTAGAAGATAACTGCAAATCAATGTTTACAGAATACAGAGACTTGTTTGAAGGTCTAGGTTGTTTGCCTGGAGAGCATAAAATAAATATAGCCAAGCAAGTTTCTTCAGTGATACACCTCTGTAGAAAAGTGCCGTTTGTGCTGAGAGAAAAACTGAAACAAGAGTTAAATCGCATGGAAGCCTTGGGTGTGATACAGAAAGTTGATGAGCCTACTGAATGGGTAAGCTCCTTAGTAATTGTTGAAAAGAAAAATGGACAACTCAGAATATGTCTAGACCCCAGAGATTTAAACAAAGCTATTAAACGAGAACATTTCAAACTACTAACCAGAGATGAAATCATGTCGCAATTTGCGGAAGCAAAATGGTTCAGTAAATTGGACGCATCTTCAGGATTCTGGCAAATGAAGCTAGATGAGGCCAGCTCAAAGCTTTGTACATTTAATACACCAGAAGGTCGATACAGATTTCTTCGACTACCATATGGAATATTGTCTGCTCCAGAAGTATATCACAAAAAGATACACATGATTTTTGAACATATTCCAAGTGTTGAAACAATGATGGATGACATTATTGTCTGGGGATCTACAAAGGAAAAACATGATTCTAGATTGAGACAAGTAATGGAACTTGTCAAGAAAGTGAATCTAAAGCTAAACAAGGACAAATGTGAATTTGGCATGAATACACTTACATTTATGGGCGACGTGGTCTCGGATCAAGGTGTAAAACCAGACCCAAGGAAAATATCAGCCATAGTGAACATGGAACGTCCTAACAACAAAGACGACGTCAGAAGATTCCTAGGAATGATTACTTACTTAGGAAAGTTTATTTCTCAACTCTCTGAATGAACAGCCTCTCTTAGATGGTTGTTGGACAAAGATAACGAGTGGATGTGGTCACATGAACAAGAAGAAAGTTGGCAAAACTTGAAACCGATCATTACAGAGCAACCAGTGCTAAAATTCTTTGATCCTGCGAAAAGAATAAGAATTTCAGCAGATGCTTCGCAATTTGGCCTAGGTTCAGTGCTGGTACAAGAACATGAGGATACATGGCAACCAGTAATCTATGCATCAAGAGCACTGACAAGTGCTGAAACAAGGTATACTCAGATAGAAAAATAACTTCTAGCGATCACATATGCATGTGGGCGATTTCATCAGTTTGTGTATGGTCAAACATTTACAGTGGAAACTGACCACAAGCCATTGGTAGCTATCATGACTAAATCATTACATGGCTGTCCCATGAGAATTCAGCGAATGCTTATCAGACTACAGAAATATGATGTACACTTGCTGTACTGTCCCGGCAAATACATGTACATTGCTGATACACTTTCTCGTGCTGTGGACAAAAGTGAAGGTTCCAAAAGTCTGATGGATGAAGAAATAGAAGCCTATGTTAATTTGATCATAGCTTCTCTACCAGTGTCTCTTGCAGGACAAGAACAGATTAGGAAAGAAACTGAGACAGATGACACAATGAACGTGTTGAAAGATATCATTCTGAAAGGATGGCCAGTAGAAAAACATGCGTGCCCGCTGTCTGTCCATGATTATTGGATGTACCGCAGTGACCTTACAGTTGTCGATGGTATTATTTACAAAGGCAATAGGTTTGTAATACCTGCACGACTAAGAAAAACAATGCTGTGCAAGATACATGAAGGCCACTTAGGAGAAGAAAAATGTAAGCGGAGAGCGCGTGAAGTTATGTATTAGCCAAGAATGATCCAAGACATAGCACAGACTACAGCTACATGTGAATTATGTCTTACGTATAGACCGAAACAACAAGTCAAGCCACTGAGTCCTCACGCAGTGCCAGAGAGATCTACCAGAAAGTTGGCGCAGATTTGTTAGATTGTAATCGGAAAACATACATTGTCATGACTGATTATTACTCTGCAAGGCATGGTGTTCCTATGGAAGTGTTCACTGACAATGGTCCTCAGTTTTCCAGTGCTTAATTTAGACAATTTGCTGATGAGTGGGAATTTGTCCATACTATGTCAAGTCCCCACTATCCACGCTCAAATGGGTTGGTGGAAAGTTAAAAACTGTAAAGAGTCTCATGAAAAAAGCTCAAGAAGGTAAAGAAGATTTCTACAAAAGTCTTTTAATCTACCGCAGTACACCTTGACAGAATGAAATTTCTCCTGCACAAATGCTGATGGGAAGGAGGATTAGAGCAAATCTCCCGATACATGATGAACTGCTTAATACACATAGCTCACCGTTGATCAGACTGAGTAAGGAACGTCAACAGGCGAAACAGAAACTGTTCCATGACAGGCGAGCAAAAAGCTTATCTGATCTAAAATCAGGTGACCAAGTCCGTCTCAGAGATCACGAGAAAGGTATTTGGGTGCAGAAAGGTATTGTGCAAGCACAAGTAGCACCAAGATCTTATACTATACGTACAGAGCGTGGAACGGAAGTAAGAAGAAATCGAGTGGATTTAAGATCTCAACCTAACCATAATGAAGACAACATGACTGAAGAATACCCTTCATCTGACATGTATGATGATCCTGATAATGGTGAACAAACCACGATTCTAGAAAGGTCCAACATGGTCGATGAAACACAGACTGTGTATGAAAGACCCAAAAGGGAAATACGCAGGACTGAGAGACTCATTGAAATGTGTTAGATGATGTTCTTAATATGACATTGTTAATTGTTGCATTGAAATGTATAGGGCTTATCTTTAAAGAAAAGTGGATGTGATGTTAGTGTATTAGAATGCTTAATATTTGAAGACACTCCCTTACTAACATGTGTAAGCCTGAATCTTCAGTGATGGTCCCTAGGACCAGGGGGATGCTGGGAAGTGGGTGGTCCAGTGTGCAGTGTGTCTGGAGTTGGTGATGGAATAAACAGCACAGCAGTGAACTCACATGTCTCTGTGTCCTGATAACTGGATTTACAAACATATGAACAAAACAGATACTAGGCGTACCATTGACCTAATCCATTATGTTAATTCAAAGAAGATCCCCTCTGTGTTTGTAGCCTTAGACACCAAAAAGGCATTTGATTGCTTAATGTGGCCCTTTATGTTTCATACCTTAGCTTCGGTGGGATTAAATGGTAATTTTATGCAAGCTGTTAAAGCCCTTTACTCTCACCCCTCTTCAACGGTTATGACGAATGGGTTGCACTCTCCACGTTTTGGTCTGGGAAATGGTGCGAGGTAGGGTTGCCCCCTATCCCCTCTTATCTTTGCCATATGCATTGAGCCTTTGGCCACCAGAATTAGAGCTAATCCCGATATCAGAGGTATTGACGTGGGGGGGAAGCAATATACAATATCTCTTTTTGTGGATGACATTCTTCTTACGTTGCAAAATCCTTTGGTGTCTCTCCCTAACCTTCAAACAGAATTACTGTCCTATGGGTTTTTCTCTGGGTACAAAATCAATAATTCTAAGTCTGAAGCCTTGGCTCTATGTGTATCGCCTAAACAATTTGCTGCACCTACATCTTCCTTTTCTTTTATTTGGAGCCCCACAGCAATCAAATACTTGGGCATTTTTATTACTAAATCATACTCTTCTTTGTACCGTGCTAATTACTCCCCTATGTCAGAGCCGGCCCTAACCAATATGATGCCCTAGGCAAGATTTTGGCTGGTGCCCCCTAGCACCGCCGCTAGTTCTGCAGGAGATGCCTGGCATGAGTCAGCTGGCAGCTCTGCTAACATCGGGCACCTTTTGTTTATGAAAATGCATCTTATTTGCATTACTATACGGCTAGGATGCACAAGCAGCTTCTGCTGATTAAAATGATATGCAGCATGCCTATATTCTGTGTGCGACTGCAGCTGTATCTGCATACGAAATGCTACATTACAGTGATTTCCCGGAATACACACAACGTAGCATTTCGTATGCAGATACAGCCGCAGTCACACACAGAATATAGGCATGCCGCATATCATTTTAATCAGCAGGAGCTGCTGGTGCCCCTAAGCATAACAAATGCTCTAGGCATTTGCCTAGTTTGCCTATGCCTAAGGCCGGCTCTGCCCTATGTTTCAGACACTCACTAAAGTAAAGACCTGACACATTGGCAGTCCCTTTTTATTTCATGGTTTGGCAGAATCAATACGATCAAAATGAATCTCTTACCCACATTGCTTTACTTATTTCATACCCTCCTCATGCCTGTCTCGGGTAAAGCTTTGAACTCCATGCATGCCTTATGTAATCGCTTCATCTGGGCCCAGGGTAAGCCCCATATTCGTAGACAGATCTTAGCTAAATCGGTTTAGGATGGAGGATTGGGTCTCCCATTACTTCGTTATTACTACCACGCAGCCCAATTGAACCATGTTGTTTCTTGGCACTCCGAGCCTGGGTATAAGCACTGGGTAGATTTAGAAAATGCTTTGCTCCAAGCAGGACAACTGGATGGTATAGTTTAGCTAACAAGCACGCTTAGACCGGACTCGGTCAAAGTAAATCTGACTATACATTTTACTCTCACCATTTGGGACAAACTTCGCACCTCCTTAGGTCTAGCCCAACTCCCTTCCCCTATGTCTCCTATTTGGAACAATCCTAAGTTCCCTCCGGGGACTAATAGACCTATGGACAAGTTTTGGGAGAACCTACAGATCACACAGATTAAAATGTAAAAGACCAGTTTGCTCCAAAATTGTTTTCAGATCTACAAAACAAATACGCAATTCCAGCAACCTACTAATATCAATATACCCAGATCATGAGATTTGTTAATTCCCAATTGCCCACTAGCAAATTTGGGGAGCTATCCCAATTCGAACGCCTCTGCACATTCTCAGTAAGTTGCGAAGGCAATATTTCCATTATATATCGGTCCATTCTGACCCCTGAGCCTCCCGTTCCCTTTAGACGATGAGGAGTGGGCAGACATAAGAACGAGAATCACTAAAGCCTCCATCAGTGTGGCTATTAGAGAGACATGTTATAAAGTATATACCAGATGGCACTTAGTTCCATCTAAGTTTCACTCCATCTTCCCTTCCTCCTCAAATCTATGCTGGAGAAATTGTGGACAGGTGGGTACGTTTCTCCATGTGTCGTGGTCATGTACGACTATCCAGAGTCTCTTGAACCAAGTGTGGGCCCTTTTGTCACAGGTTCTTGACACACAAATTTCAGGCTCTATATCAACAGCCCTGCTATGTGCTCCGATTTATATAGTGAAAACACATCAAGTACGCTTATACTACAAGTATGTAACGCAGCTAAATCTCTGATAGCCAAGCATTAGAAGTGTGCTTCAGCTCCTCCACTGAGTGCTCTTATTAACCGCATACATTTCATTGCCTCTATGGAATACATTGCGAGCCTACGAAATAATACCGTGCCAACTTTTCACAAAATCTGTTCCCCCTGGTATCTTTCTCGCTACTCCCCTCTCCCTGGACTCTGCTGATATCTGCTGATATTCCCTGATATTTTCTGATTTTCCCTGCTTTTCCCCGGCCCTTTCTCTTTTTTCTCCTCTTCCCTATGTTTTCCGTTGTTCTATTTTTCCAATAATGTATATACTATTTGTTGTGTGCGAATACTCCTGTATATTCCTGATATTTCTTACATTAATAAAAATTATTGTCTTTAAAAAAAACAAAAAAAGAAATAAAACAAGTCCAAATAGTAAACAAATTATTTTTTATTTAGATAGTACACAGTGTGTGTGCTGAATACCAAAAAATGTCTTTACTATGTTCAGTTGCAAATCATTGAACTATATCAATTTCATGAACTGCATCTTTAAATCATAACCTTAGACATTACCAGCATTAATATAACTTGCAACATATATGAGAATCGCAATCGTATACAATCAAATTGCATATAATCTAATCTGCCGATCGTATCAAGGTGATACTAATTGAGATGATGAGTGAGGGGATTAAAGTCTTCGTGGCATTAGGAGTAAATTTCTGATCAATGCCAGATTAAGGTCCACATGGGTCTGGAGCTGAAACTTATGAAATACTTATTGTGTGCTTCAGCAAGAGGTGTGACTAGTGATGTGGGGGTGTGACCAGTGTGGTGTGGGTGCGATGTACATAGTGGGTGTGACCTGTGCCATTTGTGTGGCTATTTCCACAGAGGTCATAGCTAATGCCTAACTTCTGCCACTTAATAGTAGAGTTATAACAAGAAAAAGTTTGTGACCACCATATAAAACAGAGCATCAGTGACTACCATATGATAGAGAGCATCGCAGTGACTGTCATATAATACAGACAGCATCACAGTGACCACCATATGATACAGACCATCACAGTGACCACCATATAACACATTGCAGCAAATGCATATAATACAGAGAGCATCACAGTGAATTTTATTAAAGGTGGGGTGGTTTTCTCATAAAAACAAGCAATGTGGTATATTTTCTCAGGAAATAAAATAAAATAAAAGTGAAATGCAGGCTCAAAGAGAAAACATGGCATACATGAAATAAAGTTTAAAACATGTTTGAGCAACAAAACAAATAATGTAACATAGAGTCCCTGTTTGCAGGGTTTTTCACAAAAACGTAATTTGGGCAGAATGTGGGCTCATCCAAAAAGTATGTCCTGCATGACTTGCATGACACACTGATACAGACATGCTGACACAGACACACTTACTGACACACTTTACTGTCACACTTACCTACATGTACAGCTCTTACTGACAGACACTGCTTACTGACACAGACACCCCTTAATGACAGATATCACTTACTGATACAGACACCCTGATACAAACACACTTATTGACATCCCTGACAAAAACACCACTTATTGGCGCACACATACTTAATGACAGACATCCTTACTGACACAGATACAACTTAGTGACACAGACACTACTTACTTGCAGATTTCACTTACTGACACAGACACAATTATTGACATAAAACTTACTGACACACAGATTTATTGACACATAAACCGCTTATTACACAATTTCACTTACTGACAGACACACTTATTTACAAATTATTACTGACATACACACTTGACAGACACCACTAATTACACAATTACCTACACAGACACTTCTTACTGACACATACACTGCTTACTGACACAGTTACCCCTTACTGACTGATATTACTTACTGACAGATTCCACTTACTGACACAAACACACTGACACAGACACCACTTACTGACAGATACCCCTTACTGACACAGACACCTTTTACTGGCACCTTCATACTAACTGACAGACACCCCTCACTGACACTGATACAATTTTTGACACAGATACACCCAGAGCCGGCCTTAGGCATAGACAAACTAGGCAAATGCCTAGGGCATTTGGTATGCTTAGGGGCACCAGCAGCTACTGCTGATTAAAATGGTATGCGGCATGCCTATATTCTGTGTGTGACTGCTGCTGTATCTGCATACGAAATGCTACGTTGCAATGTAATGTAGCATTTCGTATGCATATACAGCAGCAGTCGCACACAGAATATAGGCATGCTGCATATCATTTAATCAGCAGAAGCTGCTTGTGCATCCTAGCCACATAGTAATGCAAATATTATGATGCATTTTCATAAACTAAAGGCGCCCGACGTTAGCAGAGCTGACAGCTGACTCATGCCAGGCATCTCCTGCAGAACTAGCAGCGGTGCTAGGGGGTACCAGCCAAAATCTTGCCTAGGGCATCATATTGGTTAGGGCCAGCTCTGGATACACCCTACTGACATACACACGACACAGACACTACTTACTGACACAAACACACTTACGGACACGGATACCACTTACTGACACACAAGCACATACACAAACTTACTGACACAGACACCACTTACTGAAATAGGGGGAGATAGAGACCACTTGGCCTGGTGTGCACTGTGTCGCGCTGCGTGTTGCACACCCGCTCCGCTATGACTTCCAGGGACCCGGCCCTCCTCACAGACAGCAGTCTCCTCCCTCAGATCGTTCCCCTCTTTCATCCCCCATCTAATTGTTATGGGAAGCAGCAGGAATGGTGAGAAATATCTTCAGATGGGCCAGGGGGCAGAGATTCATGTGGTATCGAGGCAAAGCTAAGGAATGGTCGAGTGATGGGCTAAATTAAGGATCGATCTGGTGGCGGGATGTCAGGAGGATTTGGGGCAGAGTTTCAGGCAGGCTGTTGGGTGGTTGGTGCTTTGGCCAGTCATTTCGGAGTGGGGGTGAATGGGCGATGCAACTTCAGGCAACCAGGAGGTGAATGACAGGAGCAAAGTGAGTTTGTCGTAACAGGAATTTTTTTTCTCCTGTCAACACTGGCTGCACTGTAGGGATTCCTGTGGACCTATTTTCAATGTGAGACCTGGAACTGCAGCTGCATCCACCCCATTGTTAATTTGGCCCTGGGCCTGACCCTAGAAATACTGCAGAAGTGGAAAAGGCAAGAATGAAAGACATTTTGAATGTGAGGGGTGAAAGATAGATAGAAAGTAGTCAAGGATTACAGGCAGGCAGCAGATGAGGGGAATCAGGGTGGGTGGTATGATCAAAAGAAAAAGAGTGGGACAGATTAGGGGGCCAAGCAAGGGGGAAAATAATAAGGTTTGTTATGGTCATGTTTAGTTCGAGGACAAACTGGGTCATTAATGGCCAGATAGCAGAGAAGCATTAAGAGACATGAGAGGATAGAGGGAGAGGGTCAAGGAAGATAGTTATATTTGAGTATCATCGTTGTAGAGGCGGTATTGGGGCAGATGATCTTTCCAAGGAAGAGGAGAAGGCTAAGGATTGATTCATGTGGATACCAACAGTTAGCGGTAAAGGGGAAGTAGAATCAGAGGTAAAAACAGTCAATTTGGTAGATTTATCTTGGACTTTGGAACAGAACTACTAGCTTGTGATGAGACAGAAGCAGATTGTTCCTGAATGTCACAGGGACTGGCTTTTGTGAATCCGGAATTGTGGCTTGCGGTTTGGTATCAGTGACTTTAGGCAGGATTAGCCAAGCAGGCTGAATGAAAGTCTTTTTCATAGAGCTTTAAAGGAGGTTCCACAGGTGCCCTAGCTGTTTACTTGTTAGAGCGTTTGCGTCGGCAGGACCTGTACGTCTGTGGACGAACGTCTGGCGGAAACCCGGATAGGAAGACTGTAGACTGGGGTAACTGAGAGTCGCTGAGAGGGATGGTGACTCAGAGAGGTCAGCATGCGAGGAGAAATAACCGGGTGTAGATCCAGCAATCAAGGTGAGAACTCAGGAAACAGGATGCTTTAGAAGCAATGCTGTGGAGCACTGGGAACTAGCACACACAAGGCTGTGTGAGAGACATTGCACTGGCAATTTGCTTACCCAGAAATCCCTAGATTTATACCTGCAGACTGTTTCCCATTGGTTTTTCAAACCTTGCAGGTGACTGAGTGTTTTAGATTAGCTGACCCTTCCAAGGCGGCGACGCCCATCCCGGACCTCTGCAGCTGGAAGCTGCACAAATGTTTGCTGCTGCCTCTGAGACCTCTCCTCCCAGACATGCCTGCAAGTTGTGCCCCTCGCCAGCAGCCCGCACCCCCACCGGAGGGACCGTGCCAGAGCATCCGGACAGGTAAGTACCGCTGGTTCCGGAACCCGATCCGCCGGACCGTGACATTACCCCCCCTTTTAGGGATGGCCACTGGACAGCCACCAGGTTTGCTGGGATTTTCTTCATGGAACTTGTGAAGTAAAGCGGGAGCATGAACATCCAAAGAATCCTCCCAGGAACGCTCCTCAGGACCGTAGCCCTTCCAATCCAGAAGATATTGTAGACGTCCATGTCTTACTCGGGAGTCAAGGATCTTCTTGATCTCGAATTCAATACCACGATCCGTGACAACCTTTGGAGAGCGAAGAAGGATCTTACAAAACTTGTTTAACACTAAAGGCTTCAAAAGAGAAACATGAAAGGCTGGTTACAGGTAATTTTCAGTGTACGGAAGGGAATTTGGGGGTGGGGATTTGCACCCCCCTTCCTCTTTGTTTGTCTGTCTATGACCCCTCCCCCTTCCAGCACCTGATATATAATTATCTCCAGGTATGATTGAGCAGCTTCCAAATTGTTTGTCTGCTTGTGAGCATGAGGCATTGAATGGGAGCAGCATTTGGAAGGCATGCTGTTCCTTGTAGTGCCAATGGGAGATCCTGGGGGTGGCTCCCTGGTAAGTTAGCTCTCTGTCTGGAAATGTTTTAGTAATGACCTTTATCATGAGGCGTACTGTGACAAATTACATGGCCCAATGTGGGCACTGCTATTAAGTAGTTAGGACTGCTGTATCAGAGAAGCCGTGAAGTGGCCAGCAGCTTAAACATGTGTTTGCAAACATTTGTGACAAATTCTCTGAATTTTATTACCAGATAGATTCAGGGATGGTTACAGGTAATTTTCAGTGTGCGGAAGGGAATTTGGGGGTGGGGATTTGCACCCCCCTTCCTCTTTGTTTGTCTGTCTATGACCCCTCCCCCTTCCAGCACCTGATATATAATTATCTCCAGGTATGATTGAGCAGCTTCCAACTTGTTTGTCTGCTTGTGAGCATGAGGCATTGAATGGGAGCAGCATTTGGAAGGCATGCTGTTCCTTGTAGTGCCAATGGGAGATCCTGGGGGTGGCTCCCTGGTAAGTTAGCTCTCTGTCTGGAAATGTTTTAGTAATGACCTTTATCATGAGGCGTACTGTGACAAATTACATGGCCCAATGTGGGCACTGCTATTAAGTAGTTAGGACTGCTGTATCAGAGAAGCCGTGAAGTGGCCAGCAGCTTAAACATGTGTTTGCAAACATTTGTGACAAATTCTCTGAATTTTATTACCAGATAGATTCAGGGATGGTTACAGGTAATTTTCAGTGTGCGGAAGGGAATTTGGGGGTGGGGATTTGCACCCCCCTTCCTCTTTGTTTGTTTGTAAGACTATAAGCCTATAAGTTACGGAATTGATGATTTGTTCAACTGGGAAGGGCCCAATGTAGCGAGGAGCGAACTTCATAGACGGAACACGTAACCTTAAATTGCGCGTAGAGAGCCAGACCTGATCTCCAACTGCCAATTTAGGTACCACCCTTCTCTTCTTATCAGCCCAGAACATATAGCAAGCGGAGGCTTTTTGTAGATTTTGGTGAACTTTTCGCCAAACTCCGAAAAGTCTCTTGAGAGATTCCTGAACCGCAGGAAGATCTTGAGCTGGTAAAGCCAGGAACTGAGGAACTCGAGGATGGAAGCCATATACGGTATAGAAAGGGGTATAACCTGTAGAAGAGTGGTAGGAGTTGTTGTGAGCAAACTCTGCCCATGGTAGTAGTTCTAGCCAGTCGTCTTGAGAAGAAGAGACATGAATTCTGAGGAACATCTCCAAGTCTTGATTGACTCTCTCTGTACTTCCATTGGTTTGAGGATGATATGCCGTTGAGAATTTTAACTGTACCCGTAGGGCGGCACAGAGAGCCCTCCAGAATCTAGCCACGAACTGGACTCCCCGGTCAGAAATAATTTCGGTCGGAAGACCGTGGGACTTGAAGATCTCTGCAATGAAAAGCTGAGCTAACTCGGGTGCGGTGGGAAGACCCTTAAGAGGTACAAAACGAGCCATCTTAGAGAAGCGGTCTATGATTACCCAAATAGTAGTAAATCCTTTACAAGAGGGCAAATCTGTGATGAAGTCCATAGAAAGGTGGGTCCATGGCATCTTAGGAATAGTTAGGGGTATTAGCTCTCCCACTGGCCGAAGACGAGGGATCTTATACTGTGCACACTTGGTACAGGAGGCGATGTAAGAGGAAACATCAGACTTCAGTGCAGGCCACCAATACGAGCGTTGGATAAGGTCGGTTATTTTATGGACTTCAGCATGACCGGAAAACCGAGAGGTATGGGCCCAGGTCAGTAATTTCTTCCGAAGGTGAGGAGATACGAACATCTTTCCCAATGGAGGCTGTAGTTTAGTGGAGGCGAAGTTCCGAGACTCCAATACAGGCTGAGGAGAAGTAGAGTCGTTGTTGGAATCCTCAGAGGAGTTGGATCGGGAGAGAGCATCTGCCTTCTGGTTTTGAGAACCAGGTCGAAAGGTTAGGGAGAAATTAAATCTTGAGAAGAACATTGCCCATCGGGCTAGACGAGGATTCAAACACTGAATATTCCTGAGAAAGATTAAATTCTTGTGATCAGTGAAAATAGTGATAAAAAACTTAGCCCCCTCCAAGAGAGATACCGCCACTCTTCCAATGCTAACTTAACAGCCAGTAGTTCTTGCTCTCCTATCGTATAGTTCCTTTCTGCTGGTAAGAACTTCTTGGAAAAGAACCCGCAAGGATGAAGTTTGTTGTCATTCATACTTTGGGAGAGAACTGCTCCCACAGCATCGGCCGAAGCATCTACTTCTAAAACAAAGGCTTTATTGACATCGGGTTGCCTCAACACTGGAGCTGTAGTAAAAGCCTGTTTTAATCGTTGGAAAGCTTCGTCTGCAGATGTTGACCATTCTCTGGGATTAGCCTCCTTTCGAGTGAGAGCGGTGATAGGTGCCACTATAGAGGAGAATCCTTTGATAAATCTCCGGTAGAAATTTTCAAAACCCAAAAAGCGTTGGATTGCTTTAAGGGTGGTGGGTTTGGACCAATTTAGAACCGCTTGTACCTTGGCTGGATCCATCTCTAACCCTGAACCAGATATTATGTAGCCCAGGAAGGTTATGGAGGATTGTTCGAAAATACATTTTTCCAATTTGCAGTACAAATGATGTTGGCGAAGCCTCCGCAGCACCTCTTGGACTTGAGAATGGTGATCTTTCAGGTTGTTCGAGAAAATTAGTATGTAATCTAAATAGACTACTACAGAACTATAGAGTAAATCACTGAAAATTTCATTTACAAAATTTTGGAAAACTGCTGGTGCGTTGCTAAGCCCGAAGGGCATGACTAAATACTCGAAGTGCCCATCACGAGTGTTGAATGCCGTTTTCCATTCGTCACGCGCTCTGATCCGGATCAGGTTGTATGCTCCCCTGAGGTCCAACTTGGTGAAGACAGAGGCACCCTTAACCCGGTCAAATAGCTCTGAGATCAAGGGCAACGGGTAACGATTTTTTATTGTTATGTCGTTCAGACCCCGGTAGTCGATGCAGGGATGAAGACCACCATCCTTTTTTTGGACGAAAAAGAACCCCGCACCGGCTGGAGAAGTAGAAGGCCGAATAAATCCTCTAGCTAGATTTTCCTTGATGTATTGCGACATGGAGTCTGTCGCGGGCCGAGAGAGGATAGATTCGCCCTCTATGAGGAATCTTTCCCGGAATCAGGTCAATAGGGCAGTCCCAGGGTCTGTGGGGTGGTAAGACTTCTGCTGCCTGTTTGCTGAAGACATCAGAAAAGGAGGAATACTGAGACGGAATTTGCGGTAGGATCTCCAGTTGGCTTTTATTCACATGTTTAACACCGGTAAGACAAGTTTGAGCACACGACTCTCCCCAGGCCAAAATTTGCATATTCACCCAATCGATTCTTGGTTGGAGCCAAGGAAGTCCCAAAACAATTTCATGAGTAGCTATTGGAATGACTAAGAAATTAAGTAACTCCTTATGGAGAGCTCCTATACATAGCTGAAGGGGGGGAAGAGTCTGGTGGGTAACTACTCCACTGCAGATTCGACTTCCATCTACAGCGGAAAGGGCAATTGGTCGGGAAAGCTCAACTGTATGAATCCGTAGTCGCTGTACCACATCTGCTGTGATAAAGTTTTCAGCAGCTCCCGAATCTAGGAGAGAGAAAAACCCTTTAGAACCCTGTGGCAGGCCCAAAGAAACCTCTAGGACAGGCTCAGAACGAGATGGAGATGATGTCACCACTCCTAACCCAATGTCTCCTCTTCTGGTTGGGAGCGCTAGTTTTCCGGGCGCTGGGTGCAAGAAGCTACCAAATGTCCTGAACTTCCGCAGTATAGGCACAAGTTCTCCCTGCGCCTTCTCTGATGCTCCTCTGGCGAGAGACGAGCCCTATTGATCTGCATAGACTCATCCTGGAACGCTTCAGCTGACACACTCGAGGAAGAAGGCGGAGGAGGACGGAACCTTGGGCGCTCCCCATGATTCTTCTCTAACTGGCGCTCTCTAAAACGAAGGTCAAACTTGGTACAAAGGGAAATCAAGTCGTCTAATTTGGGCGGAAGGTCCCGGGTAGCCAACTCGTCCTTGATTTTGTCAGACAGACCTTTCCAGAAGGCCGATACTAGTGCCTCCTCATTCCACCGTAATTCTGAAGCATAGGTCTGGAATTGTACTACATACTGTCCCACAGACCGGTTTCCCTGCCGGAGGCGCATTATCTCGATTGATGCCGACGTGGTTCTTCCGGGCTCATCGAAAATTTTTCGGAAGGTAGCGATGAATTCATCATATTTGTCAAGTAGAGAATCAGCTCTCTCCCACAGGGGTGACACCCAATCCAGGGCTGGACCGGCCAGGAGGGAGACGATATATGCTACCTTTGCCTTCTGTGATGGGAAGTTAAAGGGCTGTAAAGAGAAATGAATCTCACACTGGTTTAAGAACCCGCGGCACATCTTCGGGTTCCCGTCGAATTTGGTGGGTGTCGGTAGTCGCAGGGATGAAGGGGAAGCTACCATAGGAACTGGGGCGGTCGGCACTTGCTGAGTCTCCGGTCGTCGACCAGTGGCGACATGAACAATGTCGGCTTGCATGGAATCCTGGCGGGTAGCCATCCCTTGAATAAATTGAGCTAATTGGCACTGGGATTCCTCTAGACTCTCCAGACGAGCTGCTATGCCCTGCAGAAGATCCGTACCGGAACCATGAGCACCCTCCGGATCCATATGGCCAGTGCAAACTGTCACAGGGACTGGCTTTTGTGAATCCAGAATTGTGGCTTGCGGTTTGGTATCAGTGACTTTAGGCAGGATTAGCCGAGCAGGCTGAATGAAAGTCTTTTTCATAGAGCTTTAAAGGAGGTTCCACAGGTGCCCTAGCTGTTTACTTGTTAGAGCGGTTGCGTCGGCAGGACCTGTACGTCTGTGGGCGAACGTCTGGCGGAAACCCAGATAGGAAGACTGTAGACTGGGGTAACTGAGACTCGCTGAGAGGGATGGTGACTCGGAGAGGTCAGCATGCAAGGAGAAATAACCGGGTGTAGATCCAGCAATCCAGGTGAGAACTCAGGAAACAGGATGCTTTAGAAGCAATGCTGTGGAGCACAGGGAACTAGCACACACAAGGCTGTGTGAGAGACATTGCACTGGCAATTTGCTTACCCAGAAATCCCTAGATTTATACCTGCAGACTGTTTCCCATTGGTTTTTCAAACCTTGCAGGTGACTGAGTGTTTTAGATTAGCTGACCCTTCCAAGGCGGCGACGCCCATCCCGGACCTCTGCAGCTGGAAGCTGCACAAATGTTTGCTGCTGCCTCTGAGACCTCTCCTCCCAGACATGCCTGCAAGTTGTGCCCCTCGCCAGCAGCCCGCACCCCCACCGGAGGGACCGTGCCAGAGCATCCGGACAGGTAAGTACCGCTGGTCCCGGAACCCGATCCGCCGGACCGTGACACTGAACAGTTACCCTCTGAGAGAGCTCCTGAATAAACTGAGTCAATGGGGTATATTTACTAAAGTGCAGGTTTTCAAAAGAAGAGATGTTGTCCCTAGCAACCAATCAGATTCAAATGAAGAAATTTCTTGTCAGGTAACAGATGATCTGAATAGAACAGATTAGCTGAACTGTGGAGACATGTTGGCAGATCTTATAAATAGCACAGATTATTTGCACAGTGAAGAAATATTGACAGGTAACAGGTTTCAAAAAATAGAACAGATTAGTTGAACTGCGGAGACATGCTGGCAGAGCTTCCAGATAGTAAATGTAAATAAGCTCCATGGAGTAGCGCAGAGCAGATATCCAGGTGGGTGGTCTTCAGTATGCTGAATGTCGGGATCCCGGCGCACAGTATACCGGCGCCGGGATCCCAACACCCGGCATACCGACAGCTATTCTCCCTCGTGGGGGTCCACAACCCCCCTGGAGGGAGAATAAATAGCGTGGCGCGCGTAGCGCGCCACCATGCCCGCAGCGTGGCGAGCGCAGCGAGCCCGCAAGGGGCTCCTTTGCGCTCACCACACTGTCGGTATGCCGGCGGTCGGGCTCCCGGCGCCGGTATGCTGGTCGCCGGGAGCCCGGCCGCCGGCATACCATACTACACCCATCCAGGTAGTCACCCGGACTAACAGAGTCAGGCTGATAACAACCCACAAAGTAGTGTCAAAGGGAAATCCCTAAAAAGGCTGAACAACCAATAAAAACAAGTCCAGAAACCAGATAACAACAAGAAATAGCCAGGGCCGTAACTAGGTGTGTGCCGATGGTGCCTTGCCCACAGCGCAAATGCACTGAAGGCACACCATCTGGCAGCACACCCCCTACGTTCGCTTTCACCATTCAGTCACTACTTAAAGTTCCGCCACCGCTTGTGTCCCACTGTCATAGCTGCCATGTGGCCACACACACCTTCCACCTGTCCCACCGCCGCCATCCCCGAGTCCAGCGCTGTCTGCAAGGGAACCGAGAGTGAGAGCAGTCATCCCCCCACTCCGTCCCTGAGTTCTGCTCTTTGCTGCCACTGAAGAGGGCTCCCCCTTCCCCGTCCCTGAGCTCTGCTCTGTGCTGCTGGCCTGCCGCTGTAAAGAGCTCCCTTTACCCTGTCCATGAGCTCCGCTTCATGGAAGGCCTGCTGTTGTAAAGGGCTCCCCCTACCCTGTCCCTGAGCTCCGCTCTATGCTGCCACTATAAAGGAGTACCCCTGCACCATCCCTGAGCTCCGGTCCATGCTACCGGCCTGCCGTTTTAAAGGGCTCCCCCTACCCCGTCCCTGAGCTCCGCTCCGTGCTGCCGGTGTAAAGGGCTCTCCCTACCCCGTCCCTGAGCTCCGCTCCATGCTGCCGGCCTGCCACTGTAAAGGGCTCTCCCTACCCCGTCCCTGAGCTCTGCTGGTGCCGCCGGCTGTCTCCTGCTGCCGATGTGAAGGGCACCGGAGTGTTGCAGCAGCTGCCAGCTCCCGGACCGCATGCTGTGGATGCTGGATCGTGAACCCCCCCCCCCCCCCCCCTTCATCCCCCAGGCGAGACACACACTCTGTAAAAAAAAAAAACAACCCAAGATGTGGGACTCTATTACTGTAATGTGTAAAAATGGGGACTCTACTGCCATAATGTGTAAAAAAAAAGGGGGACTATTACTGTA
Source organism: Pseudophryne corroboree (assembly GCF_028390025.1). Classification (NCBI taxonomy): domain Eukaryota; kingdom Metazoa; phylum Chordata; class Amphibia; order Anura; family Myobatrachidae; genus Pseudophryne; species Pseudophryne corroboree. Next base: position 561,021,550 of record NC_086447.1, on the reverse strand, counting down.
ATGTGTAAAAAGGGGGCTCTGTTACTGAAATGTGTAAAAAAAAAGGGGGACCCTGTTACTGTAATGTGTAAAAAAGGGGGACCCTGTTACTTTAATGGGTAAAAAAGGGGGACCCTGTTACTGTAATGTGTAAAAAAGGGGGACTCTATTACTTTAATGTGTAAAATGGGGACTCAAGACCACTGGTTGTCAGAGTGTCTTTAGCAAAATGGAAATAAGCTGTGACCACAATTAGGAGCCCCGATGTCCGTTCCTAATGGAGGTGAAGTCTGTAGATGATTGCAGGTTAATGGGGTAAGGAGATTAGTAGGGACCCTTGTATCTTCAATGCGTTTCCCCGCACTGCAAGGCGGCTTTTTCAAGAAGCAAGGTGTCCGATGTGCAAACACCGAAGAGTTATATACCTGGGTACCGGTTGTAATCACCACATATTTACAAGATTCAGCACACCTCAGGTGTGTGTTAAATTTAAGGCACTGCCAAGAGGAAACACTCACAATCAGGTGCACTGAACCTGTTACACCATAAATAGTATATACTGTATCTAAGTCTTTAGAATACTATGATCACAAAGAAAAAATACAGAAATACATTAATATATGACCAAATTATTTACAAAAAAATGTGAAATGCTACACAGATAGATTTTATAATTATATTTATACCAGGCAGATTAAGACCAGAATAAAAATAAATATAATATAGCGATAAACATAAAAATGAATTAAAAACACTGATGGCAGACAAACTGTCTGAAGGTCATTATCATCTAGTTTTTAAAGACCTACATAACTTTAGATTTCCCAAGGACCAAGTTCCAGGTGCCTTTTTAACGCGCTTCTATCTGTTAACAGATGTATAGACCGCAACAGCACCATATTAAACATATGTACTCCAACAATATATAAGAGATTTAAAGAGGGCCTTCTATTAAGATGACAAATTAAAAAAAAAAAAAAATATATATATATATATATATATATATGTACTACACAATGGGAATAATCTTCAGTGTGAGGCATATTATTACAATATCAGAAACATATATTCAATATAAAAACATTAAGAAAAGGGATGGCGATGGAAACAGAAAGGAAGGGGAATTAGCAAACGACCAGGGAGTACACCCTAGATGAACTCCAAGTCGATGGTTTCATTTAGGCCATGCGGTTTGAGGGACTGAAGTCTCAGAATCCAAGCAGCCTCCTGCCTGCACAGCCTCGACTGGTGGCTGGGATATGCTCCAGTCCTACCAATTCGAGTCCTGCAGGGTCACTATTGTGGTAGTTCATGAAGTGGTGGGGTACACTGTGATTAGTGCATCTATTTAAGATGTTCCTACGATGCTCCATGAAACGTGTTTTCAAAGGACGCATCGTTCGACCCACATAATAGAGCTAAAAGTACATTTCAGAAGGTACACCACATATTGTGTATTGCAATTCATAAAGAATTTCAAGGTGTACTCTTTCTTTGATACAGCTGAAGTCACATATTTGGTTTTATTAGCCACAAACCCACAAGTCTGTGGGTTTGGTGCATTTGGTGTGATTGCACCTATAGAAGCCAAGGACCTCTGGTCCCACCAGAGTGCGTTGGATACTTTCCTGTTTTGGAACCCCTTTAAAAAAAACTAGGGGCCAAGATATTCTTCAGAGTACGTGCCTTTTTAAAATGATTGAGGTTTTTTTTTTCTAAATTAGCAGCAAGAACAGGATCTGTGAACAACAGTCTATAGTTGTTCTTGATAATGGTAAAAATTTTCTTAGCCTGTATATTATACTTTGATATAAAGGATAAGTTAGAATTTTTCTTGGATTTAATAATATGACTGTCCTATTGATTATCACCTTGAGTGACTTGTCTCATGCCAAGGGACGTTTTCTGTTTAGGAATGAACATTTTGGATCTAACTAGATCCCCAGAATATATAAGGGTCTCCTCTACTACTTCTTCAGGGTATTCACATTCTTTAAAGGTGACAATTAGTTCACCAGCCACAGTTTCTCTTAATACACGACAACTGACTTCTAGGTACATTCTTGAGCCAGTTTTTTGTTACGATTACTTGAATAAGGTATGAAACTACATACATCAACCTTTTTTTAGAAGAAACGAACGCGACCACCCCCTCTACCACTTCCACCGTGACATCAAGAAAATTCATGCAAGAGGGGTGCTGGGTATGTGTGAGTGTGAGCCCATGTGAATTGGCATTGAGAAAATCAACAAAATGTGTAACGGAATCTAAATCCCCATTCCAAATAAAAAACAGGTTGTCGATATAGCGACCATAAAGGACCAGGTTCGCAACAAAGGGTCCATTCCAGATGGCATTATTCTCAAAGTCCCCCATGTAGATATTAGCAAAACTGGGTGTGAACCTGGTCCCCATCACAGTACCGAGGACCTGAAGGTAATAACAGTGATAAAACAAAAAATAATTGTGGGAGAGAAACCAAGCTAGCCGCAATCAATAGTCAGAACACAGCAGAGTACAATGACTCCTGGGGCAATATTTACTAATATTCGTGTTTGAGTCGGTTTGTGTAGTGTTTAAACTCGTTTTGTATCGGGTGCATTTTCATGCAACTTTTTGAATCCATATACGCAAAGTTACTAAGCAGTCGACTTTATGGTTGTCGTGTTTTCCGATGTCGATGCCAGTCGTTTTTTTTTTTTGGCACATTTACGGCCGTCATTGTCGTTTGCGTACGTGTTTTTGTTGTATTTGCTGTTTTTTCCCCTAAGTTAAACGCGGCAGGGTTTTTTTTTCCCGCGGCCGCATTTTCACTTTCAGTTTCGATTTTCATCCCCGTTCGTGATTGGTTGTGTTTCAGATGGTAGGAGTTTCTGTGCGCAACCATATAAATACGCCCCAAACCGTCCGCACCTCGTGGGTTTAGTTAGTGGTGAGGAGGAGGGAGGTTGTGCTGTGGAGGTAGGTGAATTTGTGGTTTGGTGAGGAGTGTTGGTAGCGATTTCTGAGTGTGGTATTGTGTTTGAAAGTCGTCTTGTCATTCTTGTTGTCTTGTATTTTGTGGTTTTGTCTCATTTTTAGTCCCAGTTATTTTTCTTTATAGTCCCTTGTCAGTGTTTGTGTGTATGTGTGTGTGTGTGTGGGTGTGTGGGTGTGAGTTGTGTAGTGTTAGTGGAGGAGTGTGTTGTTTGTTTTTGTTTTTTTCTGTGTTAACTGTTTAGACACACAATTATGTGTGACTCAGATGTGGGTGAGGTGGAGGGTGTGAGTGAGGGGGAGGAGGTCGGTCAGGTGGAGGAGGTGAGTGTTAGTGAGGTTAGTGAGGTGGAGGAGGTGGGTGAGGTTGCTGCAGCAGCCTCAAGTGATAGTGACAGTCAGAGTGTTCCGCAGCCACACATTACTACTAAGACTGGGCGGAATGTAAAGTTTAGTTTTGCTGAAAATGTGGCATTGGTGCGTGAGCTGATGAAGTATCAGAGGCAGCTATTTGGCCCTGAGTCCGCCAAGGTGCCAACACGGAGGAAGACGGTGTTGTGGGCGAAAGTTGTTGCTGCTGTCAATAGTGAGGGGGTGGTCAAGCGGACGGAGGACACGTGCCGCAAACGGTACTATGACATAAAGTGACGTGTCAAGTCCAAAATGGCCAAGGAGGCCAAGTCGGCTCGGAAAACCGGTGGTGGGCAGCCCTATATTGCAAGATATCTGGAGTATGAGGAGCCCATGCGGAGTGTAATACCTCCTGAAGTTGTCTCTGCAACCCATGTCCGGGATTCAGATCGGCCCAGGAAGAATGGTGAGCATGTGTATTTGCATTTACATTCTATGTTTGTTTGTTTTTTGTTTTATTTTAAAATGTGTGTCATGTGACGTTGCATATTACTCCCATCTTCAAGTGTGTGTCAGCCAATACATTGTTTTGGTTAATGTTTTATACAAAAGCCAATGTAACATCTTACTTTATTGTATGTCATGTGTTTTTCTGAAAGATATTTTGCATGTGTAGTTTGGACTTGGTGTGTCTCTGAATTGTCCTGCAATAATGTTTTCCTTTTGGGCGTTTTTTAAATAAAAATTGTGACTATGTTTTATATTTAAGTGATCCATGTGCAATGTTTAAAAAGCAGTGGTTGTCATGTTAGAGGCTGGAGTAGTGGAAAGTGCTTTGGAAACCACTTACATGTGTAATGTCATTATTAGATAATGTTACATTTTTGTTCATAATTTGATAATTTTTTGCTTGTAATTGTACCGTGACACCACACTGCAGTGTAATTTTTTAAAAATTGCTACATTTTGTTTTGGCTCATATAGTGGTAATGTGTCTTTGGAGTGCCACATCACAGAGCAATTTATATATTGCATCTGTAATTTTTTTTCCTTTCAATACAAAATGAAGATGTGTGTGTTTTTGGTTTTTTTTTTTTTTTTTTAACTTGTGGCCTATGTCAGTGTCCTGTACATGTTTTCCTGTGTTGATTTTGCCATAGGTCATATGTCTATTGGACAATGTTTATTGTTTTATGTTTTGTATTTTTTTTTCCGGTCCTTATGTTTTTATATAAAACAAACCAAGCATTTCTAAAAGAATAAATGTTTATAAGCATAATTGGTGGATGTATACACAATAGCATGAAAAATTTTATTTTATTTTATACAGTGTTAGAAAAAAGCAGTACTACTCGTCGGCCAGTAACTCCTATCACATCTGATGATGATGACGCTGCGGAAGCAGGTAAAGTGTCCATTGTAGTATAGGGTATGCTTGTAAAGGAATGGCCATAACAAAATTGCACTTTCATTAAAAGGTCCATCAAAAGAAGTATGGAGCAGCAGAAGTGACACTTCTGTAAGACATCACCACAAAAAACCTGTGGCTGAAAAGAAAGCAAGGTCGTATGTCCCGGCCCAAACACAGCAGGCTACCCCGCCACGAAGATTATCGTCCGTATGTTCTGTCCCCCCACTCCAAATTTTGGACACACCTCCAAGATGTCATCCACACTCCCCTCATCTTGATTGTGAGTATCAAACTGAAATAAATGAGAAAAATTTCAGAACGTAATCAAAATATTTCATAACCGCATTAAGTCAAAACACATCAAAAACTTAAATACTTACCGCAGTAAGTAAAAGCTGAAATGGAATCCAAGCTAAATGGCCTTGTCCACATCCAGTAAAGATATGTATGTCCACTTGACCCATACCGTATGACATTGTGTGTAAGATGCTGCAACAAAAAAGCATGTTGGTTTTATTGCAAAAAGTAAGGTTGTTTTTCCAAATTTCACATGTGTGTTTGAGATAACATTGCAAAATACATATAAAAACATTACTATGTTTGTTTGATCAAAGCTATAAGGTAACACATTATGTATTCCAATGTGTTTTTATGGTGGAGTATGTGTGAGCTACAATAAAACTAAAGTGTTTGCTTTCACAATTAAGTAACCAGACACATTTGCCACAAACAGGCATATGTATGTATTTAAGCTATGAGTGATGATGTTGCTAGGCAGAATAGTTGAAAGCAACAGTGAATGACATGTGTTCTATGTGTAGTGATTTGTTTACATTTCTCAAACATATGGATAGCTAACGGAGATTTGTTTAACATTTCAGCTTCTAGTCCTGGGAACAGCATCCCTCCGCAACAACAGCAACACAGTGACATGGAGGAGACAAACATCTTAGAAATGCAGCCATTAATGCAAGGAATGAGCCCCCCAGCACCTGTGAGTACACCAGCACAGCAAAGCACACCACCACCACAACACAGCCCAACAACACCAGGAACACAAACCCCTGATCAGGTGTTTTGGTCCATTTGGGCTAGACAGCAGGCCACTAATGAAGATTGCCTGCGTAGGCAGACACAAATGTTTGCAAGCCTACCATCTCACCTCAGAAGAATATCAAGAAATCTGAGTAGACAAAATGAACAAACAACCAGAATAGGCAATACCATGGAACTCATGCGTACAGACATTACACAGGTCATGGGCAACTTACAGCGCATAATGGAAGAACAGCACAGACTAATGGAAGAACAGCACAGACTAATGGAAGAACAGCACAGACAACAGCAAAGTTATATGAACATTTTTCAAAACAATCAAAAGATTAATGAAAGTTTATTCAGAATAGTAGACAATCAAAATGCTGCTACACGTGAACTCAATGCCACCCTCACTAACCTGAATGAAACACTCAGATGCATGCACCAACAGCAAACAAGCAGCAGTTCTGGTACGACTACTTCAAATATCACGCCAGTCTCATCACCACCAAGACGCTCCACCAGAGCACGCCAACATGACAGTGTTAAAGGCAAAGGGCAGGACAAGCAGCCACCAAAAAAATCCTAAAATAAATACAAGTTAGACATTTGTGATAAGTAACTCAAAATAATTAGTAAGTATATGTTTGGCAAAAAATATATAACACTTAGCTCCTTGACAATTTTTACAACATCATTAATTATAAGTGGTACAAACAACAACATAAAATTTGTACGCACATTTATTCTTTACCATTTTTTTTTGTATTGGAGGAGGGAAATGTTGATGGAGCCGCACATACATGTTAGCAGGAAGTAAACTGACCACTTGATTTTTTTCTAATTATTACTCTTTCTAGATTCCAATCATTCTCTTTTCCTGCAGACACAATAATTGGCAGCCAGGCAGAATGTCTTTAGCAGGAAGTAAATTGACCACTTGATTTTTTTCTAATCATTACTCTTTCTAGATTCCAATCATTCTCTTTTCCTGCAGACACAATAATTGGCAGCCAGGCAGAATGTCTTTAGCAGGAAGTAAACTGACCACTTGATTTTTTTCTAATCATTACTCTTTCTAGATTCCAATCATTCTCTTTTCCTGCAGACAATCCAAATTACAATGTTATTGATACATATTTTACCTTTCTTCTCTATACAACATTACAAGAAGAACACAATTGAGTTGCGTAAAAAGCTTTTAATATGTTGGCTTTGAATTTTTTTAAAAAACATTGACAAAATGAATGTCAGTATTGTTGGGACATGTTTGTGTGTGTTAAAAATTAGTAAGAATGTTATTACACATGATGCTGAAACAAACAAATATGTACTTTTTAAACAAACATCAAAGAATGTGTATAATAATGTATATATGTGGCAAACTGTGTATTTACTTACACATCATCAAGTTTACTGCATCAAACATTAGGAAATAAATTATTCCTGATTACAGTAAGTTTGTGTGTCTTAAATATGATGGTGCATCACACATAGGGACACATGTATTCCTCAAGGCTAACATATTATATGTTGAGGAGCGTTTTTTGGGAACACAGGTTCTCAAACTCGGCCCTCAGGAACCCACACAGTGCATGCTCTGCAGGTCTCCTCACAGAATCACAAGTTACATAATTAGCTCCACCTGTGAACCTTTTAACATATGTCTGTGAGTAATTCATACACCTGTGCTTCTACTGGGTTACGTGAAAAACATGCACTGTGTGGTCCTGAGGGCCGAGTTTGTGAACCTGTGCATTAGGACGTTACACACAATGATAAAGTAAAATACTAAATGGATTATGTGGGCTTGTAAGAAATTAGCACTGCAAGTTTACGATCACTTATCCAGACTTAATGCATGCCACTTATAATCTGTTATTTTGAGTTTAAAAATACACACAATACACATGCGACATTTGTTTTTCATAAAGCGAGGGTATGTTTGTATGTGTCAAGGAGACAGACACATACTGAGTAATGGTTTTGGCAATAAAAATGGCAAAACATCTATTTATTATTACACAACAAATGAAATAAGCAAACCAAACTTACCTTAGAAATAGCGAGTGATGATCTCTTGCCTAACCTGCCTCCCTACATCTGTACTCCAAGTATCACCAGATGTCTCTAATTCCTCTGCTTGCTGGCTGCTTTCTTCCTCCTCCTCCTCCTCAACATGTGGCAGATGTTGTTGCAAACACATGTTATGAAGAAAGCAGCAGCAGAACACAATTTGAGTCACCTTGGAGGGACTATACAACAAAAGGCCACCAGACTTATCCAGACACTGAAACCTAGATTTCAGCACACCAAAACATCTTTCTATCACATTCCGCGTGGACTTATGTGCATGATTGTAATTGTGTTCAGCAGGGGTATCAGGTCGGGACAATGGAGTTAGAAGCCAAGAGAAACAGCCATATCCTCCATCACCTAAAAGACAGATATAGTAACGTGATTCATGTTAAGATACAGCAACACATAAGTAACACACTGTGGGGCAGATGTATTAACCTGGAGAAGGCATAAGTAAGTGAAAAACCAGTGATATGTGCAAGGTAATAAAGGCAGCAGACAATCTGTTCCTAAATGTTCATTTACATATTGGAGCTGATTGGCTGGTGCCTTTATCACCTTGCACAGATCACTGGTTTCTCACTTCCTTATGCCTTCTACAGGTTAATACATCTGCACCTGTATTTGGACAAAGTATACGCAGGCCTACACATATCAAATTACATACCCAGCAGCCATCCATCTGGCATTTGTCCGTCCTCAAACTTATCAAAGAGGGATGACTGACTGAGGATGAAGGAGTCATGGCAGCCCCCAGGGTAACCAGCAACAACACTCATTATTTTGAGATTTGCATCACAAACCATCTGCACATTTGTGGAGTGTTTGAAATGGCGATTCGTATATATGTGCTGCCTGCCCCTAGGTGGTCTCAGCTGAATGTGTGTGCAATCTATGGCTCCAAGCACATTGGGCATGCCAGCCAGCTCATAGAAATCTACCCTGACGGCATGCCACTGAGACTCCTGGGTAGGGAAGCAGATTGAGGCCTCGATGTGGGGCTGCAAAACAGCCAACACCTGTGTGTATATTTGAAAGAACAATAAACATGAGATTTTAGGACAGAACTGGCCACCGAGAAATTAAAACAAACACAAAACAGAAGAGGTAGTTAGGTATACATCACCTGTGTTAAGATTCTGGAAAATGAGGGCTGTGAGATTCCTATGACATCCCCAGACACAGCCTGAAAGCTGCCAGTAGCCAGAAAGTGCAACACAGCCAGGAGTTTGTGCAGGGCTGAGACAGATCGAGAGCGTGCTGTCTCAGGGTCTAGGCCCAGTTTGACAAGGTCATACAGACGGAAAATGTTGTTACGATTTAGACGGAACATCTGTATGACCTTATCATCGGACAATGCGTTCAAGTTTAAACGCCCCCTAAAAAAACGAGGCCTGCGCAGCCTCCGCGGAACCTGTACAACCTGCTGACCATGTTCAGTTTCTTGGCCCTGGGTACTTACAGGCTGATGTCTGAGTCTGAGGAATCCCACAGCACACAAAAGATCACTGGCCCACAGTCCTGCTGCCATTTCTGAGTGTAAATGTATTGAAATGGGCCTAACATCCTTTTATAGGCATCCTAATTCAGGTGTGATTGATTTTTGAGTTGCAACACATGTAAACACGATTGAAAAAAGCAGGTCTATTTTTTTGCCGCTTTTTTTACCGATTCGCAAAAAATTACGACCGCAATTGAACACTCAGAAACTAACACCCAAATACGAATGAATAGTGAATTCCCGTATTGCATGAAATAACAGCCGCGTTTGACCGATGGTCTATTCATTCGTATTTCGGGACTTTGCAAATCAAACCATTACGAATAGTCCAAACACTGCCGAGATTGGTGCTTAGTGAATTCCCGGATTGGGACTTAGAAAAAAAAACACAAAACGGACAAACTCGAATTCTTAGTAAATATTGGCCCTGGTCAGCACATCTGACTGGTTGCCGTGTGCCTATTTAAAGCCACTAGAGCTAACCTCAATAGGAGCTTGTGAACTGTGCTTCTTCCAGATCTAACAGGGAACCAGGGAATTGAGGATTTGTAGTGAAATGGGGGTGACAGTATGAAACACAGCGGACAGATCAAAAGAGAAGAGACCACTGAATTTGGCACTGAGAAGTTTATTGATGACCTTGGTTAGAACAGTTACTGTGGATTGGACTGGACAGAATCATACCTTCCATCATGACCCTCTCCAGGAGGGACAGAATGCTCTGTTCCTGGACTTCCCTCCTGGAACATCTAAAGCACCTATCTCTCGAAAAAAAAATTGGCTTATTGCAGCTTGTATGCTCCCATTTATCGCACCTATCCTATTCCAAAACGGCAATAATGGAATTTGTGCAATAATTATAACTGGCAAAAGCAGAGAGACAGTGGGGAAATCTTCCTAAACCCACAAAAAAGCCAATGCAGCTTTTATGGGGCTGTCCCATCATTCTAATAGTGAATACTTTTGTCCCAGCTGCTGGGTGGCATGCATTGCTCCTGTGAGTGGGTGCTTATCATGTGCTAAACATGCCCCCAAAGTGATGTGTCCATGCCCCCAGCATGCTGTGGTCACACCCCCTCCAGGAGTGAGGGGTCATGGAAGAAGTTATACCGGGGCCCAGGATTTCTCTTGGAAGCCCTGAGTGTTATTACAACTCTATCTATGAACTCCCTTTGCAGTACAGTATACAACAAAATGAACAGGTGAGGAGGAAAAAGTTGGTTAGGTGTGTGGGGCAGCATTTTAGTTGGACAGACTAGTTGTATGGTTGGTCAGTTGGATGGTTGGTGGAAAGTTGGTCAGATGTATGGCCAGCTTAATACATCGAGATAATTCAACTTGTAAATTGGCTACAGTATGGTAAAGTAAGCTTTGATACACAATTTTCAAAGCAGTTGCCCCAGAGATTAGGTCTTCGCCCAGATTGTATGTGTCAGCATAAAGGTACCATTCACTGTGTGCATCATGGATCCCAGTGTCTACTATACTGGTTCAATACTGGCTGCAGGGGCGTAAGGAGGGTGGAACAAGTGGAGCTTGAGCTCCAGGCGCCGCTGGGGACAGAAAGCGCTGGCTCACTGCACAGCTGAGAGCCGGGATCTCTGTCAGGGGTAGGAGGAGATGATGACTAGAAGATAGGGAAGGGGTGGCCACCACACTGCCTGCATGTTGCATATCACTGATTGCACAGTGCAGACAGGGCTGTCTTTTCATATGTGCTCAATGGGCTCTTGCCCAAGGGCCCCAGGAGTAAACAGGCTGATTGCTGAGGGTCCCCTCTTTCCAGGGGTACCAGATTTTTGAAAATCGGCCCTGGGGAACCAGAGATATCTGACTTCAAAGCAGTGGTCCCCATCCAAGCCTGTTAATAGTTTTTCCCAGCCAGATATCTTGGGTTCTGACTTAGCGTTTTTCTGAGGGTATACTCCAAAAGCTGGGACTCTCCCCTTTCAGTTGACACTGGCAGCTTGTCTCTACTATGCCCAAAACCAGAGATATCAGCCTTCAAGCAGCTGGTCCCTGTTCCAGCTCCACATGCCTAATATGCAGTTTTATATTTTTGTTGGTGGATTGCTTTGGTTCCTGAACTCTGATCCCCAAGTCCCCAGTAACTCCTGAAAGGTGGGATTCTCTAGTTTCTTTTTATCCCATTAAAGCTAAGAAATCTATTTCCAGGAACTGGAGATATCTGCAGTAAAGCACGCTGCCTCGACCCCAGGAAAATGATGAATATTAAGCCCACTCCACTATTCATCCCTCCCCTGTGTATTAAACACCCCCTACCACCCTTAGGATCATGTACCAGGGCCCCTTCATTCAGCACAATGTCCCCTTCTACAGTTTAGTGTTTTCCTTTCCGCCCCATTTGTGCAGTAAAGGAGTAATTAGCAGAAATAATTTCTCCAGGTCCTACATGCTGAGTGAAAGATAGAACCCCCCTACCCCCCGCGGAACATCAAAGCTGCGCTTATAGCACCCCCCACCCCTACCGCTGATGGGTGGGTAGGGACCCCAGCGCACTTCTGTGTCCAGGGGCCTACACTGCTGTTAAGACGGCTCTGAGTGCAGAGACCAGTGCAGTGCAGTGTGCTGTGTTGTTAGGGAAGAGGGGAGGTTTGAAGGCTTATTCCAGTTGTTAGAAGAACTTTCCTGGCTGTTGGGGATCTGCATTCAGTGATCTGGAACATGCAGGCAGTGTGGTGGCCACCCCTTCCCTTTCCTCAGTCCTTTCCTTCTACCAACGGAGGCCCAGCCTGTCAATCACATAGAAGCTCTGCCCCTCCAGGCTGGAACGAGGAGCTGTCTGCAGCTGCCCTCTCGGTGAGAATTAATGTGTGTATACTGTGTGTTTATGTGTATATGTCTGTGTTTGTGTGTAAATGTGTTTGTGTGTAAATGTGTGTGTACATGTCTGTGTGCTAATGTGTATACATGTATGTGTGTGTTTGTGTATATACTGTATATCTTTGTATACAGTATGTGTGAGTATATGTGTGTGTTTATGTATGTCTGTGTGTATATGTGTATGTCCGTGTATATCTGTGTGTGTGTGTGTGTGTGTGTGTGTGTGTGTGTGTGTGTGTGTGTGTGTGTATATATGTGTGTGTTTTTGTATGTCTGTGCCTAAATGTGTGTGAATCTATGTATGTCTGTATGTATATATGTATGTATGTGTGGTGGTGGGTGGGTGCGCCGTGACATGACCCTGCTCCGGGTGTCATGTCTCCATGCTACGCCTCTGACTGGCTGTGATAACAATAAGCAATTTATAATTAAATAGTCTAGACATTTGTATAGACCTCCCTGTGATTTAAGTTTTGTTTAACTAAATTATTGTCTGTGATGCACCTACCTGTAAAACATGACTTTTTATTACCTATGTGGTTGGATGGGTCTTTAACATTCACTCCTTTGTTTGCATATTTACTATACAAATATGCTTTAAAGAAGGATTAAAGTGCTACAATTTAAATATATTTGTTGTGAAACCATTTCTTGATTCAGATACCCTGCAATCAGTTTAAAAATGTTGATATTATTATTTTGATTTAGCTACATAGATGACACATTCTCTAGCAGAGAAACACACTGGTGCTAACACGGTCAGCAAGCTCTGCTTCTCATAAATCACCCTAAATAAGCATACAAATGTAGCTACTTATTGACTTTGTCTTATAGAATAGTTGAAAAATGTCTATATGTCCTCAAAGGACACACCTGTTATCTGGAACAGTCCTTAACCAGCTTGTTAAGCGGCTTTGTCAGATCAAAGGCCCCATACAATGGATACTAACTTTCACAATAGTTTAGCACTGAGCCAAAGCCTCTGTCAAAGCCAGGCATGTGCCAGTGGCATTAGGGGTTGCAATTGAAAATAAATTTCTCTTGAATAAGTACCTCTGTCCCATCAGAGGCACAACCTCGGCTCAGACAAAAGCAGTTGAGGATAAGTTATTGACTTCATTGACAGCCTGAATGAACTTCATTATGCCGCTGCACTCCTAGAAACTGTCAGGTTTTAGACTGAATTAGGTGGCAGGTGCATTAGCTATTATCCATTCCCCTTGAGACAAGTACAGCCCAATCATCACCTGATTCTATACACAATCTTTATGTTTATTTTAATGATTTCCAACAATAAGGAGAAACATATTTAAATCATATGGCTGATCTTATTTTGTTATGGTTGGTGTTAGATATTTATGCAAATCCTTGTAAATGTATTGCTCTTACAATTAGACAATATATAGTCCACATGAGCCATGTATAGTCCACATTATGCTGTAACTGAGCTTGAAATATTTTCTCTTATAATTTGTGTTACTATATTTTTAATTAATAATTGTATAAGTAATAATAGGGATGCTTTTGTGTATTAAATAAGTACAGCACATATGCAGCGGCAACCTACAGTACAATGTGACTTCTATTTATACTGTAGGTGCTGCTGGTATACACACTATAGTCATTGATGTGAACTATACGTACTTTAAATGAATTCTGCTTAGAATATGTCCTATATATGGAATCAGTTTGATATCAATTCATATTTAAATCTATTATAGGACTGTCAGCAATAAATAGGTAAACAATAAAATCAGAATCATACAAGGAAGTGGATGAGGTCAGATTTTTTTTTTAAAAGGAGTAAATGAAATAACTCAGAAGTCTATTTACTAACCCTTGGCTGGAGATAAAGTGGATGGAGTTAAGGTACAGGCCAACCAGCTCCTAACCGTCATTTTTCAAAGCCAGCCTGTGACATGGTAGTTAGGAGCTGATTGGCTGATACTTTATCTCCATCCACTTTATCTCCAGCCAAGGCTTAGTAAATAGACCCCAATATGTAATACTGTTTTCACAGATGAGGTGTGGGGTAATAATGTATTGTTTAACCTCATGTGACAGAGATTTTTGCCCTTATATATTACAAGAAATAAAACCACATCTTGTAGCTTAAGGGTCTATTTACTAAGCCTTGGATGGAGATAAAATCGCTGGAGATAAAGTACCAGCCAATCGGCTCCTAACTGCCATGCCACCGGCTGTGTTTGAAAAATGACAGTTAGGAGCCGATTGGCTGGTACTTTATCTCCATCCACTTTATCTCCATCCAAGCTTAGTAAATAGACCCCTTAGCCAGTTAACTGATGATTTTTTCCCCAAAACCCGCTCAGAAATTGTTGGGTGTTTTTATGAGTGAATTAGGTGAAGAACATAAATGTAACCTTATAGAATATGATTTTAGTTTAAAAAAAAAATATCTTTTTTAAAATAAAAAAGAAAGAAATAATTTCCCCTAGACATTGGAACATCGGTCAGCACCATCAGAACATCAGAAACATCGAGACCACTTCCCCATTGTCTGCTATTGACTACAGCCGCTGGGTGGAGGGTCCTGCTGTGTTGACCGATCACCAACTAAAAGGCTGCTGAGACTGGCTAATAGATTGGGATCTGGCATTCAGTTAGAGTAATCCAAATAAAAAAAAAATAGATTGCTATTAACGGTCATAGTGCATCTTAATACTAATAGCAGGTCCTGTATCTGTCTGCGCAACACATGGCCAGTCCAGGTGGCCATTTTTCCAGTGATTTTCCTACTGCCTACGTGAAAAATGCCAGGAAAATGGCCGCCACACCAATTTTCCCGGTGATTTGTGAGGCACTGCTGCCGCCGAAGTGGGATTCCGGAGGGTTAGGTATTCAAGGGTGTGCAGTGTGGACTCCTCTGGACTAGGGCCATCTTAACAGCAGTGTAGGCCCCTATGCAAAGCAATGCACTGGGATCCCTACCCATCCTCCAGCAGTAGGGGTGGGGAGTGCTATCAGCAGCAGCTTTGATGTCCCATGGGTGGTATGGGGTGTTCTATATTATACTCAGCATGTAGGACCTGGAGTAGTCATTTCTGCTAATTACTCCTTCACTGCACAGATAGTGGGAGATGGGACGGAGAACAGTAAACTGTAGAAGGGGGTATTGAGCTGAATGAAGGGGCCCTGGTACATGACTTCCTGGATGATAGGGGGTGTTTAATATGCACGGGAGAGGTGGATAGTGGAGTGGTCTTAATAATAATAATTTTCTGTCAGGAGGGCAGCTTGCTTGACTGCAGATATCTCCAGTTACTGGAAATAGATTTCTTAGCTTTCAATGGGATAAAAAAAAAAAACTAGAGTCTTACTTTTCATGAGGTACTGGGGACTTGGGAATCAGAGTTCAGGAGCCAGAGCAATACACCAACAAAAATATAAAACTGCATACCAGGCGTGTGGCGCTGGACCATGGACCAATTGCTGGAAGGCTGTAATCTTTGGTTCTGGGTATAGTAGAGAGAAGCCGCCAGTGTTCACCGAAAGGAGAGTCCCAGCTTTTGGAGTACACACTCAAAAAACTCAGACAGAACCCAAAGATATCTGGCTGGGAAGAGTAATTAACAGGCTCAAATGGGGACAACTACTTTGAAGTCAGATGTCTCTGGTTCCCCAAGGCCAATTTCTAAAATCTGGTACCCCTGGAAAAGGGGGACCCTCAGCTACCAGCCTATGACCCTATATTAATGGGGCCCTTGGGAAACTACCCACTGAGACCATTCGAAATGAAGGCCCTGCCTTGAACCCAGGGGTCCATGTGCACAGCACACCTTGCAACTATTAGATACACCACTGCCTTAGACACAACATTATTAGCCAGTCATTCCTCCTGGCTGCCTGCAAGACTTCACTCCCTTTGGCTGTCTGTTCTTTTTCTCCATTCACAGATTCTTCCGGACTGCCATGTGCCTACTCGCTAATGCATCATGACATAGGACAAACACAGGATTTCTAGAAAGGGGTTTCCAAATGCAATCCACAATATCAAGGTCTGCAGAACATTGGAGTCTGATGGAGTGGTAGAAGAACCTAGTACCAACCCTGGACATATATGTACCCATTGGTCTTTTTATACACTGGATAGTGTATGGAGTACTGTTTTAATTATTAACACTATAGATATAGTATAGACTGTATCAAACATATTAAACTAATATAAATAACATAACTGGATAACAAAAGGTTAAACGTCCCATAATGAACAAATAAATACACAAACATAATAGAACCATTAGGAGACAGAGCTACACTTTCTAAGTTCTCGGCCTCTTACCTCTTGGTAAGGCTCCTGTCTATTCTTTCTGGCAGCTGCTCCCTGGTCCAGTGCACTGATTAAGCACTCAGATTCACACACACACATAGAAAACTTGGTAGAAGAAGCTATTGTAAGTAGTCATAACTGTGTAGTCATAATTTGAGCTGCTGGCCAAGAGGATGGGGGTTTCTGGGCATGTGTTACCCATTGCTATGTCTCCAAACATTTAATGAAGTCATGTAGTATGGTGGAGGGAGCAGTATAACAAAACTACTGCTGTGTATCCAATACAACACTCAAATTATTCTATATTGAGGAAATTCCAACCGCAGAACATTCATATTCACTTGTTGAGAATGTAACTCCACCCTTAATGGATAAATAGTTAATTGATGGTTACGAGTTAAATGTGCCTCCACCCAAACTGAGGAGTATATTATGCTTGCCTGGGTTTGCCTGTTTTGGAATGTATGTACAGTAATGCCCTCTTTAACACCACCTCTAGATACTTGATTTTCATATCCCTGTTCCTATTTTAGATCCTTCCATTTATCTTCCAACAGACCATATAGTTGGTAAGTATAACATACTTTTAATACAATCTATACAATAACCTCATATCATTTTAACATTTCAGGATAGATGAACATACAATTAAATCCCCATTAACCCTCTCCTAAACCGCCTATACTATTTTGGTGTGCATGCAATACAAAAAATAAATATACACCTAAAAAATATAGTATATATATATACTGCATTCAGCTTGGTACTCAGGATGAAAAAGTACAATGTATAGGGGTGCCTTCCCACAGTATTAATTGATAATAACCAGTGTCTTTGTATACCAAAAACGAGGCGGCACTCCCCAATTCCTTAAGCAAAGGTTTGTGTATTAAAGAAGTATCAACTCTCCATACTCATCAACGAGTATGGAGATTTGATACTTCTTTAATACACAAACCTTTGCTTAAGGAATTGGGGAGTGCTGCCTCGTTTTTGGTATACAAAGACACTGGTTATTATATATATATATATATATATATCTCCCTTCTTCCGCTGCCTTCCAAAGTGTACGTATTAGTACCACACCCTATATAGTGATCTATGTTTAGAATCCAAGACTCCTTACTATAATTTAGGATGATATTTGGTTGTGGTTATCCTAAGGCTTCCAAATGTGATGACATTTACTACTGATACCACTTAATGTTGATGCCCTTGGTATAGATATCTTCCACCTGTAAATAGATGTGTTCCTTTATTCTCTGTAGTAAAACTTTAGCCTCTTATTTATATTGCCTCCTTGTATTTATTACTTTCACCCCTTGTGATCTGCTAAAACTGGCTCTTTCTAGATCCGTTGCATGCAGATGGCTTGATGGGCTGACAAAAGTTGCTTTTCTGAAGTTGTAACTTTTGTGAATGCTCTCAGAGAACTGGATACAATAAACTACATCTCAGCTGTTCAGCTTGGATAACTCTTGCTATTTGTTCAGCCGACACCAGTGGCGGAACTGTGGGAGGCAGTGGAGTCGGCTGCCGCCGGGCTCTTGACCACAAGGGGGCACATCTCCTTTCCTGTCTCCCGCTGCCTGAGGACCGCTCGCTGCTATTGCAGATGGAGGAGCTGTGTCAGTGACACGGAAGCTGCCTCCTGTATTTACAGAGAGCTGGCACTGGCTGCAGCTAGGGGGAGCTCCAGAGCGCAGCTCCTCCCGGGCCCTTCTAGTTACAAGCTAGCCGAGGGAAGCTCTCTGCTCCTCCGTCAGTCTGATGATAGGCAAAGGTAGGCACTGTGTGGGGGGTGGGGGAGAGGTGTATTTGGGGGGGGGGGTTTGGGGGGGGTTTGGGGGGGGAAGCACTGTGTTTTGTGTGTGCTTGTTTTTAAGTGAGGTGTGTGTGTTTTTAAGGAAAGTTGTGCATTCAAGTAAAAGAGGCGTGTGTGTGTGTGTGTAAGTCAGTGATGTGTGTGTGTGTGTGTGTGTGTGTGTGTGTGTGTGTGAGTGGCATGTGTGTGAGAGGCATGTGTGTGTGTGTGTGTGTGTGTGTGTGTGTGAGAGGCATGTGTGTGAGAGAGGCATGTGTTGTATGTAAGTGAGAGGCATGTGTGTGTGTGTGTGTGTGTGTGTGTGTGTGTAAGTGAGAGGCATGTGTATGTAAGTGAGAGGCATGTGTGTGAGAGGTGTGTTTGTGTGTAAGTGAGAGGTATGTGTGTGAGAGGAAAGGCTTAAAGGAGGCATTTGAGCATTTCTACAGGACTATGTACAGAGCACACACCTGGTCTGGGTACACACTACCTTATAAATATATGGAGGGGTGTCCGTTCCGAATGTGTGTGTGTGTGTGTGTGTGTGTGTGTGTGTGTGTATGTGTGAGAGGTGTGTGTGTGTGTGTGTTTGTGTAAGTGAAAGGCATGTGTGTGTAAGTGAAAGGCATGTGTGGGTGTTTAAGTGAAAGCGGCGTGTGTGTGTTTAAGTGAAAGCGGCGTGTGTGTTTTTAAGTGAAGGAAGCGTGTGTGTGTGTGTGTGTGTGAAAGCGGCGTGTGTGTGTTTTTAAGTGAAGGAGGCGTGTGTGTGTGTTTTTAAGTGAAGGAGGCATGTGTGTGTGTGTGTGTGTGTGTGTGTGTGTGTGAGTGTGTGTGTGTGTGTGAAAGCGGCGTGTGTGTTTAAGTGAAAGAGACGTGTGTGTTTAAGTGAATGAGGCGTTTGTGTTTTTTTTATATATATCTAGTGTTCACGCTAGGTGTCTTTCACAGGGCGCTGCGCCCTGCCCTTTTTTTAGACAGCTGAATCCCGCCCTGCCTGTTTTTGCGCGCCCTGCCGCCCGCCGTTTGCTGCCTGCCGGACTCCGCCACGCCGCCGTACCCAGCCGTGCGCCGCCGGACCCGGTAAGCACATGAGAGTCCCCCTGGGCTAAATTAACCTTGTAAGTATTTTGCAGCTGTAAACTTCAATCTCAGTGCTCTCTACCTGGTGCAGTGTGCCTCAGTGCTCTCTACCTGGTGCAGTGTGCCTCAGTGCTCTCTACCTGGTGCAGTGTGCCTCAGTGCTCTCTACCTGGTGCAGTGTGCCTCAGTGCTCTCTACCTGGTGCAGTGTGCCTCAGTGCTCTCTACCTGGTGCAGTGTGTCTCAGTGCTCTGCCTGGCGCAATGTGTATAACGTGCTCTATCTAACGCAATATGTATAACACGCTCTACCTGTCGCAGTGTGTATAGGAGGTTCTACCTGGTGCAATATGTATTAGGTGCACTACTGTGTGGTGTAATGTGAATTGCCACTATTATGTGGCCATGCCCCTTCCCCACGAAACAACGCCCTTAAATTTTTGCTGCGCGCCTACGGCGCACACTGTCCATGTTTTGGCCTATAGGAATGGGAGCACCAAGCATTATAGTATGTACCTAAGTTTGCACATCTAACTTAAAAATGTGCCCTCCCGAATGAAAAATGTGCCCCCCCCAAATGGAAAAATGTGCCCTCCCCGTGATCAGCACCCTGCCCTAAAAAAATCCTAGAGTGAACACTAATTTTATCTGCACACTGCTGCGCCAAAGCATCTCCATCGAGACCTGCTGGCGGGTGAGGGAGCACTGTAGGTGTACTATAATGGTATGCTGGTGTCTGTTTTATTGTAATGACTGACTTGGAGTGCGTCCACTTTCTATGTGTATCTATATTACTATTGGGAAAGGTACCTGAGCACGCTGCTACTGTTCACCCTTAGTGCCGGATAGCTACATATGGTATGTGTGTGTATATGTAGGGGGGCACCAACATTTATCATGCCTCTGGGCAACTGGAATGAGCTTACGCCACTGGCCGACACTAAGTCCTTAGTATAGAGACAATGTATCATATAAATACATTAGTTACAAATGTTTTAATTTCTATTCACTGTGCAGTTAAGAAAACATTTACAGTCAAAAACCGTGTGGGTTTTCCAGTGACCTAAAACTCGTACTGATAATACATTGGCTATAGCATGTAATGGTTTCTGTCAGCCTTACCAGCACTGAATATTAAGAATATAGTTCAGTTCAGCATTGTCCGAAATCTATATAAATGCAGTTCCTGCAGGTCGCATATAAAGATGTTATAATGAAGTGTACTAGGAGCTATGTATCTCCCTGTTGGGAAGTATAGGTTCTTGTTATCCCAATAATATATTAGGGATTAATGTTCTTTGCAGTATATCTATATTATTAGCTTCAACTTTCCCCCTTCCACAGAACTGTGGAATATTATACAGCACAGTGCAAATAAGTCTGGGTGTTGTAAAGGGACTGTCTACACTTGACACAGCACAGAATTACAGCTGGCTGCTGGATATTAATAAGCAGATATGAGTGCCTTAATGTACTGCTGTGGGTAATGCAGTGAACCATATATACATGTCCCTCAGATATGGGTCTTGTAGAATTATGTCCTTTACTGACTTGATGTACAAAGCGCTATTTGTAAAGCTGGGTTGGTGCTAGTATGTAAGGCACTTACACTCCTCAGAAAAGTATCAGTCAGCAGGGCCTGTCAGTGCCTGTGTAGATCTTCTCCCTTCCCCTCCACCAGGGGGACTTGTAGTCTCTGAGGCAAAGAGGTCAGCAGCACTTCTCTGGACAGAGGTCTCTGCCTCTTCCTCCCCCAGACAGCTTCCTGATCAGCACGGAAGTAGTGCTGAAGCTATGATCTCTCTGATGATATTTCCAGGGGGAAGTGTCTCTCTGACCGAACCTGTGCTAATGGCACCTCACCTCTGGTAAGCTCAGCTCTCCTACAGCCCTGCACTGGCTACACTCGATCTCACCTCCTGCTGCTGCTTAGGTTTACAGCTCCACTTTTGGTACTAGCAGTGCAGGCAGATGAAAGGGGATGCAACAGTCTCAGGGGGAACTGCAGTGTCTCAATTACTCCTCCCTCTGCTCTATGGGCCTGTGACACACTCCCCTGGCTCCTCCTCATGGGATTATACTATCAGCAGTGATGCTGCCTATGCTGCTGTGCGGCCTGTCTCACCACTCCCTGTGCCAACCTTCCTCTCGCAAGGGGGTGACTCTCCGATCAGTGGCGCCCCTGGTTCCTCCCGTTAATGTTACTCACTGTTACGCACACCAGTGCTAACAGGAGTATACCGGTGTATGAACAGAGAGGGAAGCGAAGCAAACGAACTCACAGACAGTATAACATAACATACACAGGAGGTGATGGAATAACTAATAAACACAAGTGAACGGAGAAGCCCAAAGGCTCAGGAATTGGGTGTCTCCCTAGTGTCAGGAATGCTCAGATGGAATAGAGCGGACAATGAAGCGATGTCTAGTGATTTAACATGTGGAGCACCTGAAATGATGTTGCTAAGAGCAACAGAAAAACCCCCAAAGGGTTACCAACGGGTGTGGGAATAAACTCACTGGTCAGAGATAGAAATATAGACACAAGGAGAGTATCCACAATCCTAACCCCCACTTGCAGGACACAGGTTCAGCTTACTGCCACTAAACTGACACCTGGACGCCCTGCACAGTGAGGGAGGATTAAGCAAGCAGGTCTGAGAGTACAGCCGCAAACCTGCTGGGTTCACAGAATAGCAAAAGAACCCCAGCAGGTCAAACAACTGACTCCAGTCTTACTGCTAGGTTCGGATTGGCATAATGAAGTACCGAATCCCAAGGCCTATTCGCAGTAAGCAACAAGTAAATACAAAGTCACACAGTACTAGCTAACTCTCTGGAACTGACTAACAAACAAAGATTCAGCAGCATTTGCATAGCCTGAGAGGATGGTTTATATAGCAGGTGCTGTCCACGCCCCACTCAGACCTCACAGACTGTGAGCACAAAACCAGCGCCGGATTCCCTGCCGTGCACAGAACCTGTAACCACTACACAGTAAAAACCCGGACCGGAGTATCAGCTGCGCTCAGGTTACTTCGCTAACACTTGCCTCCCGGTTGCCATGGCGACGTGGCAGCACAGAGCAGGAGATCCTAACAGTACCCCCCCTCTGACGAGGGGTCAAAGAACCCCTACCACCGGGTTTATCGGGGAACTGCGAGAAGAAAGAGCGTATCAGTCTGGGGGCATGAAGATCACAACTGCGCACCCACGACCGCTCCTCCGGGCCATACCCCTTCCAGTGCACCAAAAATGACAGCCGACCCCGAACCATCTTGGAGTCAAGAACCCTTTCAACCACAAACTCCCTCTGACCCCGTATCAGAAGAGGAGAAGGTCTTCCACTGGAAGAAGGAGTACTAACCGCCAGTTTTAAAAGGGAACAATGAAATATTTTATTGATACCTAATGAACGGGGCAGATCTAACTGAAATGCCACCGGATTGATAACCCTGGTGATCTTATAAGGACCGATGAACCGGGGGCCTAACTTATGAGATGGCTGTCTCAACTTCAAATTCTTGGTGGACAACCAGACGAAGTCTCCTAATTTGAAGCTGCAGGGTCTTCTCCGCTTATCAAAAACCCTTTTGGTCACTAATGACACAGACACAAGGGCTTTCTTCACTTTCCTCCAAATACCCCTAAGGACCGAAACAACAGAGGAACCACCAGGCGTGGAATCCAGGGGGTCAAAAGAATTGGCCTTAGGATGATGCCCATACACACAAAGGAAGGGAGAGATCCCTGTAGCAGAGTGAGCCGCGTTGTTATAGGCAAACTCCGCCATGGACAGATGAGCAACCCAGTCAGTATGACACTTGGAGACATAACAGCTGAGGAACTGCTCCAAGGACTGGTTCACCCTCTCAGTCTGCCCATTAGACTGTGGATGGTAGCCTGACGACAAGCTCACAGAAATCTGGAGATCAGAACAAAATGCCCTCCAGAATTTGGCCACAAACTGGGATCCACGGTCAGAGACCACATCAAGTGGCAACCCATGGAGGCGCACAACATGCTGCATAAATAACTCAGACAGGCGTCTGACCGATGGCAACCCAACCAGTGGAACGAAATGCGCCATCTTCGAAAACCTGTCAACGACAACCCAAATGGCTGTCATCCCCGAGGATTTGGGCAAGTCCACCACAAAATCCATGGAAATGTGGGTCCATGGCTTAGACGGAATAGAGAGTGGATGTAATGGGCCGACAGGAACCCCTCTAGGAGTTTTATTTCGGGCACAAACGTCACATGCCTGAACCCACTGATCCACATCTCTAGCCACTGAGGGCCACCACACCGCCGTAGACAGCAACTCCCGAGTTCTGGCAATACCTGGATGCCCTGCCGACCTCTTGGCATGGAATTCCAGGAACACTCGCAGTCTTAACCTAGGAGGCACAAACAAGAGACCTACCGGAAGGTCAGGAGGAGCCTGCTCCTGTGCTCTAAGGGCTAATGACAAGAGGTCCTGGGTAATGCCCACTTTAATACATGATGGGGACACAATGGGCAATGGCTCCTCGGTGGTCTCTTGAACTGGAGCAAAACTCTGCGAGAGCGCATCAGCCTTGATGTTTTTTGACCCAGGGCGATATGTTATCAAAAAATTAAAGCGAGCAAAAAACAAAGCCCATCGTGCCTGCCTGGCATTGAGCCGCTTGGCGTACTCTAAATATGCCAGATTCTTATGGTCGGTGAGAATTGAGACCACAAACTTAGCCCCCTCAAGCCAGTGTCTCCACTCCCCGAGTGCATCCTTTATAGCCAACAATTCCCGGTTACCCACATCATAATTCATCTCGGCAGACGAAAATTTACGGGAAAAGTAAGCACAGGGATGAAGGCGATTCTCAGACACCCCCATCTGAGAGAGCACTGCCCCATTACCTATCTCAGAGGCATCCATTTCTACCACAAAAGGACGCTCTGGATCTGGGTGTTGCAGCACCTTGGCCAAGACAAATGCCCTTTTGAGACGGGCAAAGGCCGCTTAGGCCTCACAAGACCAGTGAGCAACATCCGCCCCTTTCTTAGTGAGTGCCACCAAGGGGGCCACTATAGACGAAAATCCAGCGATAAACCGTCTATAAAAATTTGCAAAGCCCAGAAAACGCTGAAGCGCCTTCAAACTAGTGGGCTGCACCCAATCCCTGACTGCCTGTACCTTAGAACCCTCCATTTGAAACCTTCTGAGGAGATAATATACCCTAGAAATGCGATTTGCTGGACTTCAAACTCGCACTTCTCCAGCTTCGCCCCAAGCTGGTGGTCTCTGAGTTTCTGGAGGACTAAGCGTACATGCTTCCGATGTTCCTCCAGGGAATGAGAGAAGATTAGTATGTCATCTAGATAAACAACTAAGAATCTATCCAAATATTCCCTGAGCATATCGTTCATGAATTCCTGGAAGACTGCCGGGGCATTAGAGAGCCCAAAAGGCATCACCAAATATTCATAATGCCCTGAGTGGGTATTAAAGGCAGTCTTCCATTCATCCCCCTCTCTTATTCGGATTAGATTGTAAGCACCGCGTAGGTCAATCTTAGAAAAAATGGTGGCAGTACGAAGCTGGTCAAACAAAACCGAAATGAGAGGCAGTGGGTACGAGTTTTTAATCGTGATACGGTTCAATTCCCTGAAGTCGATGCAGGGTCGCAACGAACCGTCCTTTTTACCCACGAAAAAGAACCCTGACCCAACTGGGGACTGTGAGGGTCTGATAAATCCCTTAGCCAAGTTCTCCTGAATGTACTCTGCCATAGCCTGAGTCTCAGGACGTGACAGGGAGTACAACCTGCTCTTGGGAAGCTTAGCATCCAGCAACAAATCAATGGCACAGTCATAGGGGCGATGGGGAGGTAGTACCTCCGCAACTTTTTTGGAGAACACATCCGCAAATCTGCATAACATCCTGGCAATCCTGGCAAACTTAGCTGCGAGAGCCTGACTGAAAGGCTCAAGCAACTCCTGAAACAATCACTACCCCAACTAAGAATCTCCCCAGAGACCCAGTCAAATTGAGGGTTATGGGCCCTTAACCAGGGTAACCCCAAAACCAATGGGGCAAAAGAACAGACAGTCACATAAAAAGACAATTTTTCAGAGTGTGTGGCTCCAATAAACAAAGGAATTTGGCTGGTGCAGGAGGTAATTTTACCCTGGGACAATGGTTCCCCGTTTAACCCACAGATCTCAATCTCTGATGCCAAAGGTACTGAGGGAACAGAGTGTTCCAGGGCGAATTGACGGTCCATGAAAACCCCATCGACCCCACTGTCAACAAAGGCCTCAGTCTTGACAGTTTGACCGAGGATCTCCAAAGTCACCGGAATGAGAAAAGTATTTTTGGGAAATTCTGACTTCTGGCCTGACAGGATATTTCCCATCACCCTCAGGCCCTGAAGTTTTCCGGTTTTTCTGGACATGATACTACAACATGACCTTTATTCCCACAGTACAAACACAAACCCTGCTGTCTCCTCCGCGTCTTCTCACGCGAGGAGAGGCGGGTAGCCCCAATCTGCATAGGCTCCTCGGAATATTCCTCAGAGTCTGAGGTTCCCTTGGGAAAAAAGGAAACTACGGTCTCCCTTTCAAGCCTACGCTCTATCAGCCGTCTATCCACCCGGATGGATAACTGCATGAGCTGATCTAAGCTATCAGGCGAGGGATATTGTACCAGTTGGTCCTTTATCTGGTCAGAAAGGCCCCTTCGGTACTGGTTTCTCAGGGCTGGGTCATTCCACTGGGTATCATGAGCCAACCTCCGAAACTCCGTACTATAAACCTCAGCTGGCCGTCGCCCTTGCTTAAGAACCGTAATCTGAGCCTCGGCTGAAGCCATCTTGTCAGGGTCTTCATACAAAATGCCCAGTGCCGTAAAAAAAGCATCAACACTTTTAAGCGACGGACAGTCAGGCTGTAACCCATATGCCCAGACCTGTGGGTCTCCTTGTAGCAAGGAAATCACCATGCCCACCCGCTGAATCTCCGACCCAGAAGACTGGAGCCTAAGCCTGAAATATAGCTTACAGCTCTCCTTGAAACAAAAGAACTGCGAGCGATCTCCAGAAAAACGATCCGGGAGATTTACTTTCGGCTCCTTAACCCCTGAACTTGCTGCTGCTGCTGCGGGAGCTCCGCTAGCGGCCTGCAGGGTGTTCATTTTAATGGACATCTCATTAAATTGTTGAGTCAGGACCTGCACCTGATCGACCACCTGTTGCAAAGTATTTTGAGGGGTATGCTCCATATTCCCACAAAATTTCAACAGGAGTAAGGCTGCTGAATATGTTACGCACACCAGTGCTAACAGGAGTATACCGGTGTATGAACAGAGAGGGAAGCAAAGCAAACGAACTCACAGACAGTATAACATAACATACACAGGAGGTGATGGAATAACTAATAAACACAAAGTGAACGGAGAAACCCAAAGGCTCAGGAATTGGGTGTCTCCCTAGTGTCAGGAATGCTCAGATGGAATAGAGCGGACAATGAAGCGATGTGTAGTGATTTAACATGTGGAGCACCTGAAATGATGTTGCTAAGAGCAACAGAAAAAACCCCAAAGGGTTACCAACGGGTGTGGGAATAAACTCCTTGGTCAGAGATAGAAATATAGACACAAGGAGAGTATCCACAATCCTAGCCCCCACTTGCAGGACACAGGTTCAGCTTACTGCCACTAAACTGACACCTGGACGCCATGCACAGTGAGGGAGGATTAAGCAAGCAGGTCTGAGAGTACAGCCGCAAACCTGCTGGGTTCACAGAATAGCAAAAGAGCCCCAGCAAGTCAAACAACTGACTCCAGTCTTACTGCTAGGTCCGGATTGGCAGAATGAAGTACCGAATCCCAAGGCCTATTCGCAGTAAGCAACAAGTAAATACAAAGTCACACAGTACTAGCTAACTCTCTGGAACTGACTAACAAACAAAGATTCAGCAGCATTTGCCTAGCCTGAGAGGATGGTTTATAAAGCAGGTGCTGTCCATGCCCCACTCAGACCTCACAGACTGTGAGCACAAAACCAGCGCCGGATTCCCTGCCGTGCACAGAGCCTGTAATCACTACACAGTAAAAACCCGGACCGGAGTATCAGCTGCGCTCAGGTTACTTCGCTAACACTTGCCTCCCGGTTGCCATGGCGATGTGGCAGCACAGAGCAGGAGATCCTAACACTCACACGGCTCCACACCCCGGATTTCTGCCACCTCACCAGGAAACCGCTGCCTCGCCCTCTCCTCTCACCAGCTGCGCCACCAAGCACTGCTCCCCCTTCTATTTTCCTTGTGCGGTCCAGCTCCCCTCACTTCCGGTCAGCATGCGCCCCTGCTCAGGGGGACAAGGAAGCTTGCACTATAGCCCATGCAATCTACATTATGTCATATAAACAATGTAAATAAAAATAATATACCCAGTGTAATACATACATTCCCTTTACCAGAGGTGTGTTCAGACCCCCTGTTCTATTTAGTTCACTAAGGGTTTACACTCTCCCCCTGGGGATTCCGAAATGCACCGCATCAGGATTGCCACCAGGTATATATGATGGATACTGATAAAGATGGAAGCCATATTTGTTCATAAGACTCCATTTATAATTGACATCTGACAAGCTGTTTCAAATTGTTTTCAGCTTAGAGCTGACACAGGAAAACTGCACCTTAGACTAAGGTTACATGGCCTACCTCTCCTTATCTATGGTTTTATTGTAAGTTTGGATGGCTTGTTGATGTTCCTCCAGTTGCTGAAGCATATGAACGGTGGAATTCCACCGGTTACTACCTATTGATTCAGTTGCTGGCATTGCAAATTAAACTTTTCTTGCAGCTGTTGCAATGTTACTTAATGCTGAAAATGCCTGGAAATCTTGCAAGCCACATGCAGCATCTCTTGCACTGAGGAAGGCCCTTTAGAGGCTGAAACGCATTGGAGCTTCGATTATCCACACACTGGAATTCCCCCGACTTAACAAAAGGACCAGAGCGAGCGTCCGATTCACAGACAAGTCCCGATCACGTGATCGGGGAAACCCGGAAGCAGAGGAGATCACCTAGCAATAGAAGACGAGTGAAGGAGAAGCTGGTGACAGAGCGCGGCGGACAGCGGGAGAAGGTAAGAGGTGAGGCTCTGTGCGCGGTGGGGGGACATCCGATAGGTTAGCTCTGCAGAGCACTATCCGGGATTTCCCCGCAACTCAAGACGGGACCGACACTCCGGCTCACGGGTTCCCGAGGGCGTCTGCACCAGAACGCACCGCGGGTTCCTATGGTCCGGGACAAGGACCTGTCCAGAGCCCTCCTTATCTAATCTTATGCCAAAAGCTGAATGCTCTAGACACCGTGAAGAAAGGGAAAGGACATTATCTATCACCACCAAACACGATCAGTGTTCTGTTCAGTTTAAGCCACTATAAGTGCACTATAAAAAGGACATATACAAGCAGAGGGGCGGGACGCCGCATCCCTCATTGAGCTACAAGTGACTGAGAAAAACTTTATGCTGCTACACCATCTGGCACATTAAAAGCTATTTATAACCAATAAATAAGTATATTTTAACATCTATACAGTACTACCTTATCATTTAGACATACGGTTTATAGTTATTTATTATTTCACGACTACAAGAAACGATTATCCGTTATATGCATGTGTGGAGAGGTCCACATAACAACACATTATTCCGACATTAATTAGGACTGAGGGCAGCACTATCCCTCTATTACTCAGGGGATGTTAACTGTCACACCAGAGTCATTAGACTTACAGTTATTGTGCAAATTACAAGCACAGGCTTTAGACAAGGAGAAAAAGGATTGGGAAAAATTAGGTGGGCGAATACACGGTGACATATGGATGGTGGAAAATCGTCTCTGTTTACCACGCTCACTTTACCAAGTCTTAGCACAAATATTGCATAAAAAAACTCACCAATCAAAAGATGCAATGGTGAGGATTTTAAACCAGCATTGGGTAGCACCAGGTTTCACACAAGCAGCACAGGCTTATGTTGCAGGATGTGTAACTTGTGCTTTACATAACCCAGGAAAGGTTGTAAAGGTACCAGCAAAAAGTACCCCACAAACTTGCTACCCCTTTCAGAGATTACAAATAGACTTTATCCAGTTACCTAAATGTTCTGGGTATGAAAATGTACTTGTGTGCAAAGACCTATTCTCAAATTGGGTCGAAGCTTGGCCTTGTAGAGCAGCAAACGCTAAAACAGTTAAAAAGAAGTTAATGCAAAAAGTAATATGTAAATATGGAGTACCTTAAATTATTGAAAGCAACAGAGGTACCCATTTCACATGAGAAGTATTAGGCAAAATTTTGTCATATCTGGGTGTTACTCAGGCCTTTTACACTCCCTATAGGCAGAGTAGTAAACATGTAGAAAAACTTATCTATTACCTTAAAACTAAAGCTATAAAAAATTATAGAAACAGGCAAAGCATGGGTTAATACCATATTAAATCTTATTTTGGTATTGTTGCTAGGACAGTATGTTATTTTCCCCAGCAGCTTCTGCATAAGCATGGTAACTTAACTTATTATGTAATGCATATACAACAGCAACTAACCAAATTGCATGGCAAAGTTTTTGATTCTATTCCAGACACCAACTGTTCCCAAGACTCACATGAACTAAAGCAAGGTCATTGGGTGGTCACTAAGAAAGAGAAAGTCTCTTGAACCCAAATTCAAAGGACCGTTTTAAGTTGTGTTGACTACCGCCACTTCAGTCACGTTGAGTGAAAGAGACTCGTGAATAGACGCATCTCATTGCAAGAAAGTAACAAAGGTAGTATTACCCAATCACGATACATAATCAAAATATACAAATACAATTTAGCATGGTTATTCTTTTATTAACAGTAATAATTGACCCTTACTTATGTGAGAAGTCAAGTGATAGTGCAATGATCAGTAACTATGCCAAAAATAACAGAACAAAAGGGAATACACATAGGATGTCAACAATTACCCAGGTAAAGACAAATAGACATAGAAGAAGCTAGTCATTGAATGTAAAACAGGACCAATATAAACAGTTGACACCAATTGTTTTCTGTATCTGCAGGCTATTGTGTCACATTGCAAACTGTGTATGGAGTTAAATGTTGCACTTATTTAACTAATGATACTAACCCAGAAGATATTATTGATAAAAAGATGAATGAAGTAATACAGTTAAAAAATCAGTTCGCTACTAATTATAATTATACCAGTGTATTTCCAAATTCTTTCTTTTCTTGGTTTTATAAACACTATACAACCAATTGCTTTTCAGGAATATTATCTATTGTTGCTAAGGGACTTGTTTTGCTATTAATTGCATTTTTTATTGTAAGGCTTATTATGTGGATACTGACACTAAAATGTTTTTCTACCTAAGGCATTGCTGAAACTGCTAAACTGCAACCAATTTATATGAAACTTATTGGAGGAGCTACAATATATAACTCCACATCACACTACTGTGAAAGCTGCCATACAAAATATTCAGAAGCTGTCCCTACTGTTATGATGACGTAATCTAAGAAACATTGCTGTCACAATATTGAGTCAAAAAGACTTTCAAGTACTATTGAGCAAGGACTATGAACATTATCACGATCTCATCTTCAGAAAATGCTTCTCCTTTATGAATTTTCTTTTGTGGTTAGGGATAAGAAAATAGGGAACATTGGTTCTGCCCGAGCATAGGGATGTTGAATAGACTAGCCCATGCCTGGAGTGCCCTTATGGTACACCAGTCGTGAAAGTAGGCGTCCCTATAGAATCAATGACCAGGTAAAGGAAGGGTAAATTAAAGGTAAAGATTAGAAACAAAGAGGGGAAGTTGATAAAGATGGAAGCCATATTTGTTCATAAGACTCCATTTATAATTGACATCTGACAAGCTGTTTCAAATTGTTTTAAGCTTAGAGCTGACACAGGAAAAAGTACAGACACTGTACTTTGTTTGAACCCATATTGTGAAGTTATGGCCTTTATCTAAGATATATTTTACGGTAATTTCCTAGCAGAAATATAATGTCAGCAGTTAGACATGTGAGCTTCAAAGGGTATTTGTCAGTTTGCGGTACAGCAGGTGTAAAAAAATAACCAGACATATGTAGGTTTCGAGGTTAGCAAAAACCCACAGTTATTCCACTTAAGAGCACATATAAAAAATATAGACGTTGGCAAACCTATTACGTATAAGATAGAAGTTTTATTAGCCAATAGGATTAAGCTTCGTGTCAGGAATCGACGACACGATATGTTAATTTGTATCACTTTATAATGTACTGCTGGTAGGAAATAAAGCTCTCTCTGCTCTATTACTTTCCACTTTACACACGTGTGGCTAGTTATTACAAAGGTTATTTTGTTGACTGGTCACTGGCTGCAGCCGTGTATGAACCTGATGCTGACTGACTGAATGCGTGCTTGAACTTGGTTAAGCAAGGGGTGCCCTTTCCTGGGGCTACCTTTATCAATACACTGTTACTTCATAACTCATTTACCTCTGAAAACTTTTGAACCCCATATCCAAAATAAGGCCACGACATTCCCATACTGTGATGTATTATCAGAGGAACCTCAGTTAGCGTGCCCAAGTGCTCATAGGTAAGTATTCTGGGCAGTTTCCGTGGTCTCTGAGGCCTTGGAGACAGTGGCCTATGACCTAGGTTAGAACCATTAGTATTGGCTTCATCACTATTACTGGACTCACTATTAGTACCATTATCCAATTCCTGAACAGAATATCTCTCCAACTCCCCTTCATGGTTTTTATCCGTATCTTCTACACCCCAGTCATGGGCTGTTAAGTGCAATTCTGACTGTTCTAGTTCTGGATTAATTAAACTACTATCCCACAGGCACCCTTCATCCTAATAAACCCCCCATCCAAACTGATCCACCTCCAGCTCACTCTCACCCACCTCATGGTATGGAGTCGAAGGGATCGATGCTGAACGGGGTGTTCTGGATTTATCTACATAAATTCCTGTCTCTGAATCATCCCACCTGACATCTTGCGCGATAGGCAAGAGGTGCTGTCTGTGTTTAGTCACTACCGATCCTTCTCCATTCTCTGGAATAAGCTGATACACAGGAATGTTAGGTAATTGCTTCAATACTATATATGGTTCAGCTTTCCATCTGTTCCTAAGCTTCTGCCATATAGGCACTCCTAGAAGCTTGAGCAATACCCTATCCCCCGGTTGTAAACAATGCTCTATCACTTTCTGGTCATGCTGTATTTTGATTCTTTCCCCCATTTTCTCGGCAGTGTTTTGAGCCAGGGTGTAGGCTTCCTGTAGTTGTTGCCGGAGTTGTCTCAAGTAGTGCGAATGAGAACCCCTGGAAGGAATGTTAATTTGTGTGGGTAAACACACATCTATAGGTAATCGGGCTTCCCGGCCAAACATGAGTAGATAAGTGGTATACCCCATGGCCTCATTCCTGGTGCAGTTATATGCATGAACTTCATTTTTGTATACAATGTTCCCAGCATATTTAATAAGGTATGGTTAAACCGTTCAGGTTGAGGCTCCCCTTGCGGATGGTATGGGGTTGTTGTGACTTCTTGATGCCACAGCAGTTGCATAATTCTTTGATAAGATGACTTTCAAAGTCTCGTCCCTGGTCTGAATAGATCTGGGTAGGCAGTCCGTAGTGAACAAAGAATTTCTCCCACAGATTACGAGCCACCGTCACAGCTCATTGATTCGAAGTCACATAGGTTTGAGCATATCGGGTAAAGTGATCTGTGACTACCAAGATGTTGCTGTCATGTCCATCGAGGCCTTCCAATGATAAAAAGTCAATGCATACTAAATCAAAGGGTCCAGAGCTCTTTATTTTAATGAGAGGGGCCGTGTTGTGAGTTAAAGTTTTCCTCAGCACACAGTTCCTGCAAGATTTGCAAAACTGCTTCACATCTCGATTCATGAACGGCCAAAAGAATCGCTCTATCACTATATCAACAAAAATATAAAAACATAAATAAACATACAACATAGATATCAAAAATGGATTACATATCGTGGCATGTCCAAGTAGCCTAACACTGTAAGTGTGCCATTACAATTGTAAATGTACTCAATATCTCTTTCCAGCCAATCTGGTTACTACTAAGAGGTGGATCAAATGACCTATAATGTATCAGTGCACTGATATAAGGAATTTCCCATGCAGGGACAGTTGTAATAAAACTGGGGTTCTCAGTTCTTGACAGTCCCACAAATGATCTTGTAGACTGTCCCGATAGAGTGCTTATCCTAAGCACTGGATGGCAAATGTACAGCGTTATAAATAGCGGAAGAATATAGTGCTGGTAGCAATAAACCGGTATAAATGCGCAAATGTAGTGGTGGATTACACCAAGCTCACCGCCAGGACGTGATTGCACAATTATTCGATGCAGGGTTGGCAGTAATATATCGGAAGGAGCTGGCTGGGAGGCACCAGACGTCTCCGTTCTCCCCGATGTGTGTGCCGCTAACACTTCCAATAGCTGCCCGACGAAATCCTGCCGTGGAGGTGAGTTGCCGTCCATATAAGAGCTGTCCCCAGAGATGGACGTGCGGTCACCAGTGGCTCTGACGCGTTTTGCTCGTACTGGAGCTTTATTGAAGAGTCACTCTTCGACAAAGCTCCAGTAAGAGCGAAACGCTCCAGTGGCCTCTGAAGCATTTTGCTCGTACTGGAGCTTTGTTTATGCGTACACAGGCATAAAACTATACCCTGCAGCTGATTGGTAATTGTAGGTGTCAACCATTTAGGACAGTTATTTTTCAATTGATTAAGCGCCATGAGACATATTGGTATTTCCTTGCCGGAGGTGCCTTCTTCCCCACTATTTTTCCCCTCAGGCCACATGAGGTGGATTTTCCAACCCAGGACTCCATCAACCACCACCATGCTAGGGAGCAATGTTTGGTCTAGCGGATTTTTGTTGTTGATTAATACGGCAGTGTGACCAGACGGTCCCGTACGAAAGCCCTCACTGCTTTCACGTCCCGTCCCCACTACACAGAATGGATATTTAGGTCACACAGGACCTGACCACATAGGGGATTCCCGCTTACTATCACTAACCGCCTGTTACAGACTCCACCCACTGTGCACCACCAAACTCCTAACCTGCCATGGCGTTCGAAACCATGGTTCTGCTCTGTATGCGTCAACACACTGCCTTACCACACCTGTGTGGTGTTGACGAATACCCAAATGTTGCTTGCCTAAACACAGCACGGTAGCAGACTGAAGGCGGAGCTTGGAGACGCTGGTTACACCCTGGACAGCCGGAAAATGGAGCTAGGTTTTGCCTAGCCCTGCAGGTCACAAGAGGAAGTGGTCTTCTTGAGGCAAATGATGTTTATTTGCAATAGTTCTGAATAGAACTTCAGCAATACAGCAGATGTTACAGCAGAATGTAGTTGGTATAACACCACCCTGGAGGCTCACAGGCTTCCTCTTTTTATCTCAATTCTACACACAGTACCACATGGGGGTAAGCCCTCCCTGTCTTCTCCAACCAATCAGGTTATTACACAAAATATATATAAATACAAGTTACACTTCAAAAGTTAAGAATTAGATAAAGCAATGTTCTGCTCCTTTTTATATATAACCAAACCGGTGGCTTTCCCAAATACAATCTGATTAACATGTTCCTGTCTCTTTCACAAATGTAAATATAACTTGAATTTCAATTGTATTCATCCTCTCACACATAGACAACGTTCTTATAAGTTAAACATAAATTTGCATCCTCCATAATGCTGTCTAGGAAATCTAGACAAGTTCTAGGAAGTTGTGCTGGGCCAGGGACTGGCTGCTTCAGCGACCTACTCGGTACTACATGTCCCTTCTCAGTGAGATTAGGGAGAATAACCCGGACGACTTCCAGGAGTTGCTGCGTCAGGAGACCACCTACATTGAGAAGCGGGATACCAAACGGCGGGTGCCTATCCCTGCTATCCCAGGAGAGGATCGTGGCTACCCTATGGTTCCTGGCTACTGGACGGTCATTTGAAGACCTCAAGTTTGGGACCTGCATCTCGGCTCAAGCTTTGGGACACATCATACCTGGGACACATCATACCTGAAGTTCAGGTATTGTAAGGTAAGAGAAATACACCACACATTGATTGCAGTTTTATAAACTGTTTTATTATAACTGTACTTATGATAACTTTTTTTTATTTTTATTTTGAAACATAACTGTAAAAACTGTTCTACTATAATATGCGGCCAACATGGCTGAACTTTAGAAAACTGTATATAAATATGGTGCAGTAAGAGATATGGCGGTAGTGTCACATGATTTAAGGCGGACAAGACACACATGCTACTAGGTGCGGATTGAGGCACCCCGGCACCATCAACCTGCCCCTAGCAGCATATGTACATTGACCGCCTGAAATCATGTGCCACTACCGCCATATATCATACTGCACCATATTTATAGTGGAAAATAAAACTTGATGTAAACAACCATAAATCGGACGTTTTTATTACATTTTAAAATTCTTTAGAAATTAACTTTTATTAAAAGTAAGCCAACATGGCTAATCTGGCAGGTTCTTCAACATGGAGTATCATATGTGCTGTTAACAGGCCAGCATTTCCAGATCACTTCAGAAAACAATTGTCATATATTGTGATAGATAAGATGCAGTATGATATACAGTGTTTGAGTGGCAGCGCTTTTAGGGGCACAATGCACACATGCATGTAGGGGCGGCTTCAGGCTCCCCGGTAACAACCTGCCCTAAGCTGCATGTGTGCTTTGTCCCCGTGAAAGCGGTGCCACTCTTAACGTCATATATCAGAATGCAGCACATCTGTCGCAATATATAACAAGGCCAGCCTTTCCAGAAAAACTGTTTATTTGGTGCCACTCAAACGCAGTATCTGATAATCACCCTATATTTGCAAGAGGGGTTTCCTCCTCCTCCTCCTGCTCCTCCTCCTCCTCCTGCTCCTCCTCTCCAAGCAATGAAGACAAAATTGCAGAGGGGACGTTGGATGTTTGGGTGGGTTGGGAAGGGTAGCTGGGTTGAGGTGGAGGATGGATTGTGGCGGTAGGATAGGCGGGTGGGGGCGTGAGGATAACTGGCAGGGTAGCTAGGATGAGGATGAGGATGGATTGTGGCGGTAGGGTAGCTGGGTGTGGACGGAGTAGGCCAGCATAACATTGCATTGGTGGGCAGTGGGTCAGCATAATAAAAATGGACAAAACCTATTGTTCAGACAAATTCGTTAACTCATGGCTTTAACCAATTTGTCTGAACAACAGTTTCTGTCCTTTTGTCAGTGTTTGGGAGCAAATGGTCGATTGTCATTTGCTCTCATCCATTACCAGATTTTCATTCCAACCAGCCAGATCTGTCAGATAATCTGCCAGATAATCTGCCAGATAATTGTATGGTGTATTCCCATCTTAAGCGGTAAAACATATATTTTTTAAATGACAAATTCTTAAATATAGTAAGGGTGTTTCTGTGTGTACCATTATTATCCTGCATTTAGCTTGCTCATTTTACATGGTCTTTAAACCAATAAATGCAGTATCCTATAGAATATGGCTAAAAAAGGTAACACAACAAGCAATGGAACAGCTGTCATAATGTTGTACTCACGTACAATGATGTAGGTGAGACATATTTTCAGTGCAAAAACTCTTTAAAGTGAAAATACTCCCCAATGTTTGCTTGTCTGATGGGAAAGACAGTAAGCTAAGGGTCTAATTCAGACCTGATCGCAGCAGCAAATTTGTTAGCTATTGGGCAAAACCATGGGAAACATTCCGTGTTGTTCGCTCGCTAGCAGTTTTTTGCATCCGTGCACACGCTATGCCGCCTCCCACTGGAAGTGTATTTTAGCTTAGCAAAAGTGCGAACGAAAGGATCGCACAGCGGCTACAACATTTTTTTGTGCAGTTTCAGAGTAGCTTCAGACCTATTCAGCGCTTGCGATCACTTCAGACTGTTCAGTTCCTGTTTTGACGCCACGAACATGCCCTGCGTTCGCCCAGCCACGCCTGCGTTTTTCCTGGCACGCCTGCGTTTTTCCGAACACTCCCTGAAAATGGTCAGTTGCCACCCAGAAACTCCCACTTCCTGTCAATCACTCTGCGTCCAGCAGTGCGACTGAAAAGCTTCGCTAGACCTTGTGTGAAACTACATCGGCCATTGTGAAAGTACGTCGCGCGTGCGCATTGCGCCGCATGCGCAGAAGTGCCATTTTTTTGCTTCATCGCTGCGCAGCGAACATTTTCAGCTAGCGATCAACTCGGAATGACCCCCCATGTGCACTGCAGGGAGGGCAGATATAACATTTACAGAGAGAGATAGACTTGGGTGGGTTACCCAAGTCATGGGCTGAATTCCGGGAAGTAATATTTCTCTAACGTCCTAGGGGATGCTGGGGACTCCGTAAGGACCATGGGGATAGACGGGCTCCGCAGGAGACATGGGCACTTTAAGAAAGAATTTAGGTTCTGGTGTGCTCTGGCTCCTCCCTCTATGCCCCTCCTCCAGACCTCAGTTTGATACTGTGCCCAGAGCGAGCTGGGTGCTTTTCAGTGAGCTCTCCTGAGCTTTCTGAGAGAAAGTATTTTGTTAGGTTTTTTATTTTCAGGGAGCTCTGCTGGCAACAGACTCCCTGCATCGAGGGACTGAGGGGAGAGAAGCAGCCCTACTCTCTGAAGCTAGGTCCTGCTTCTTAGGCTACTGGACACCATTAGCTCCAGAGGGATCGTACGCAGGATCTCACCCTCGCCGTCCGATCACAGAGCCGCGCCGCCGTCCCCCTCGCAGAGCCGGAAGACAGAAGCCGGGTAAGTATGAGAAGCAAGAAGACTTCAAAATCGGCGGCAGAAGACTCCGTTCTTCACTGAGGTAATGCACAGCACTGCAGCTGTGCGCCATTGCTCCCACACACCTCACATATTCCGGTCACTGTAAGGGTGCAGGGCGCAGGGGGGGCGCACTGGGCAGCATTTGGACCTCCTTTTGGCAAAAGTAAACATATATACAGTTGGGCACTGTATATATGTATGAGCCCCCGCCAAGAAAATGTATATTTAAGCGGGACAGAAGCCCGCCGTGGAGGGGGCGGGGCTTCTTCCTCAGCACTCACCAGCGCCATGTTTTTTCTCCACAGCACCGCTGAGAGGAAGCTCCCCGGTCTCTCCCCTGCTTATACCACGGTAGAAGAGAGGGTTTTAAAGAAGAGGGGGGGCACATAATTCGGCGCAGATAATAACAGCGCTACTGGGTAAACATTAAATTGCTGTGTTTTTTCCTGGGTCATATAGCGCTGGGGTATGTGCTGGCATACTCTCTCTCTGTCTCTCCAAAGGACCTTGTGGGGGAATTATCTTCAGATGAGCATTCCCTGAGTGTGTGGTGTGTCGGTACGTGTGTGTCGACATGTCTGAGGTAAAGGGCTCTCCTAAGGAGGTGATGGAGCAAATGTGTGTGTGGTGTCTCCGTCGACAACGCCGACACCTGATTGGATATGTGAAATTAAGTGCTGAGGTAAATTTATTGCACAAAAGATTAGAGAACAGACAGGCAATCTACCCATGTCTGTCCCTATGTCGCAGAGACATTCAGAGTCTCACAACGCTCACTATGCAAAATAATAGACACTGATATCGACACGGAGTCTGACTCCAGTGTCGACTACGATAATGCAAAGTTACAGCCAAAATGGCAGGAAAGTATTCAATATATGATTATTGTAATGAAAGATGTTTTGCATATCACTGATGACTCATCTGTCCCTGACACAAGGGTACACATGTTTAAGGGGAAGAAAGCTGAGGTAAATTTCCCTCCTCTCATGAAGAAAACGAGCGGGAATCTCCAGACAAGAAGCTGCAGCTTCCCACATAGAATTCTCAGGGAGTATCCTTTCCCTACTAGGGCCAGGGTATGATGGGAATCTTCCCCTAGGGTGGACAAAGCTTGTCACATTTACCCGAAAGGTAGCGCTGACTTAACAGCTGTCCTCAGGATCCTGCAGATAGCATTCAGTAAAAGTGCTTTGGAGTCCATTTACACACATCCTGGTACACTACTCAGACCGGCGATTGTGTCGGCATGGGGTTATAGCGCTGTAGCAGCGTGGACATGGAGACCCTAGTATGTGTATACATATGTATGCTGTCTTTTATATATTTATATATATATATATATATATACACAGGTTGAGTATCCCATATCCAAATATTCCGAAATACGGAATATTCCGAAATACAGACTTTTTTGAGTGAGAGTGAGATATATATTTTATATATATATAAAGATGCTGTCTTTTATATATTTATATATATATATATATATATATATATATATACACAGGTTGAGTATCCCATATCCAAATATTCCGAAATACGGAATATTCCGAAATACAGACTTTTTTGAGTGAGAGTGAGATAGTGAAAACTTTGTTTTTTGATGGCTCAATGTACACAAACTATATTTATATACACAAAGTTATTAAAAATATTGTATTAAATGACCTTCAGGCTGTGTGTATAAGGTGTATATGGAACATAAATGAATTGTGTGAATGTAGACACACTTTGTTTAATGCACAAAGTTATAAAAAATATTGGCTAAAATTACCTTCAGGCTGTGTGTATAAGGTGTATATGTAACATAAATGCATTCTGTGCTTAGATTTAGGTCCCATCACCATGATATCTCATTATGGTATGCAATTATTCCAAACTACGGAAAAATCCCATATCCAAAATACCGCTGGTCCCAAGCATTTTGGATAAGGGATACTCAACCTGTATATATATATATAAAATATGCCCAAAGAGACATTAGACTACTGGGTTCTAGAGTCAACGCTATGTCGATTTCTGCTAGACGTGTCCTGTGGAACATGCACAGGTGATGCCGACTAAAAGAGGCATATGCAAGGTTTACCTTACAAGGCTGAGGAATTGTGTGGAGAAGGGCTCTCGGATCTGGTCTCCACAGCTATAGCTGGTAATTCTGATCTTTTGCCTTATATTCCCGCACAGCCTAAGAAAGCACGACATTATCAAATGCAGTCCTTTCGATCACAAAGCAAGAAAGTCCGAGGTGCGTCCTTTCTTGCCAGAGGCAGGGGCAGAGGAAAGAAGCTGCACAACACAGCTAGTTCCCAGGAACAGAAGTCCTCTCCGGCCTCTACAAAATCCACCGCATGACGCTGGGGCTCCACAGGCGGAACTAGGCCTGGTGGGGGCACGTCTTCGAAATTTCAGCCACAAGTGGGTTCACTTCCAGGTGGATCCCTGGGCAATAAAAATTGTGTCTCAGGGATACAAGCTGGAAGTCGATGAGATGCCCCCTCGCTGATACCTAAAATCGGCCCGACCAGCTTCCCCCCACGAGAGGGAAATAGTGTTAACTGCAATTCACAAATTGTATCTTCAACAGGTGGTGGTCAAGGTTCCCCTCCTTTAACAGGGAAGGGGTTATTATTCGACCATGTTTGTAGTCCCGAAACCGGACGGTTCGGTCAGACCCATATTGAATTTAAAATCCCTGAGCATATACCTGAAAAGGTTCAAGTTCAAGATGGAATCGCTGAGAGCGGTCATCGCAAGCCTGGAAGGGGGTGATTTTATGGTGTCTCTGGACATAAAGGATGCATACCTTCATGTCCCCATTTATCCACCTCATCAGGCGTATCTCAGATTTGTGGTACAGGATTGTCTTTACCAATTTCAGACGTTGCCGTTTGGTCTCTCCACGGCACCGAGAATATTTACCAAGGTGATGGCGGAAATGATGGTACTCCTGAGGAAGCAAGGGGTCACAATTATCCCATACTTGGACGATCTCCTCATAAAGGCGAGATCAAGAGAGCAGTTGCTGATCAGCGTGTCACTTTCTCTGGAAGTGTTACGGCAACACGGCTGGAATCTAAATATTCCAAAGTCGCAGTTGGTTCCTACGACTAGTCTGCCTTTCCTGGGCATGATTCTAGACACAGACCAGAAAAGGGAACCTATTAAAACCAAAACAGGTGTCAGTGCATCACTGCACTCGAGTCCTGGGAAAGATGATGGCGTCATAGAGGCCATTCCCTTCGGCAGGTTCCATGCGAGGACCTTTCAATGGGACGTACTGGACAAGTGGTCCGGATAACATCTTCAGATGCATCGGTTAATCACCCTATCCCCCAGGGCCAGGGTGTCTCTTCTGTGGTGGCTGCATAGCGCTCACCTTCTAGAGGGCCGCAGATTCGGCATTCAGGACTGGGTCCTGGTGACCATGGATGCAAGCCTCCGAGGGTGGGGAGCAGTCACACAGGGAAGAGATTTCCAGGGTCTGTGGTCAAGTCAAGAGACTTGCCTTCACATCAACATCCTGGAACTAAGGGCCATATACAATGCCCTGCGTCAAGCGGAGAACTTGCTTCGCGACCAACTGGTTCTGATTCAGTCAGACATCACCGCAGTGGCTCATGTAAACCGACAAGGCGGCACAAGGAGCAGAGTGGCGATGGCAGAAGCCACCAGAATTCTTCGCTGGGTGGAGAATCACGTAAGCGCACTGTCAGCAGTGTTCATCTCGGGAGTGGACAACTGGGAAGCAGGCTTCCTCAGCAGACACGACCTCCACCCGGGAGAGTGGGGACTTCATCAGGAAGTCTTCGCACAGATTACAAGTCGGTGGGGACTGCCACAGGTGGACATGATGGCATCCCGCTTCAACAAAAAGCTACAGAGGTATTGTGCCAGGTCAAGAGACCCTCAGGCGATAGCTGTAGACGCCCTGCTGACACAGTGGGTGTTCCAGTCGGTCTATGTATTCCCTCCTCTTCCTCTCATACCCAAGGTGCTGAGGATAATAAGAAAAAGAGGAGTGAGAACAATACTTATTGTTCCAGATTGGCCACGAAGGACTTGGTATCCAGATCTGCAAGAAATGCTCACAGAGGACCCGTGGCCTCTTCCTCTAAGACAGGACTTGTTGCAATAGGGGCCCTGTCTGTTCCAAGACTTGCCGCGGCTGCGTTTGACAGCATGGCGGTTGAACGCCGGATCCTAGTAGAGAAAGGCATTCCGGATGGGGTCATTCCTACGCTGATAAAGGCTAGGAAGGACGTAACAGCTCAACATTATCACCGTATATGGCGAAAATATGTTGCTTGGTGTGAGGCCAGGAATGCCCCTACGGAGGAATTCCAGCTGGGCCGTTCCTTCACTTCCCGCAGTCAGGAGTGAATTTGGGCCTAAAATTGGGTTCCATTAAGGTCCAGATTTCGGCCCTATCCATTTTCTTTCAAAAGGAGTGGACTTCTCTACCTGAAGTTCAGACGGTTGTAAAGGGAGTGCTGCATATTCAGCCCTCTTTTGTGCCTCCAGTGGCACCTTGGGATCTTAACGTGGTGTTGAGTTTCCTGAAATCCAACTGGTTTGGACCATTCAGAACGGTGGAGTTGAAATATCTCACGTGGAAGGTGGTCATGCTATTAGCCTTGGCTTCGGCTAGGCGTGTGTCAGAGTTGGCGGCTTTGTCACATAAAAGCCCCTATCTGGTTTTCCATGCGGATATAGCAGAATTGCGGACCCGTCCATAATTTCTGCCGAAAGTGGTTTCATCCTTTCATATAAACCAACCTATGGTGGTGCCTGTGGCTACTACTAACTTGGAGGATTCCGAGTTGCTTGATGTGGTCAGGGCTTTGAAGGTTTATGTAGCCAGAACGGCTAGGGTCAGGGAAACAGAGTCTTTGTTTCTCCTGTATGCTTCCAACAAGCTTGGTGCTCCTGCTTCAAAGCAAACTATTGCTCGCGGGATCTGTAACACGATTCAGCAGGCTCATTCTGCGGCTGGATTGCCGCTGCCAAAATCAGTTAAGGCCCATTCCACTAGGAATGTAGGCTCTTCTTGGGCGGCTGCCCGAGGGGTCTCGGCATTACAGCTTTGACGAGCCGCTACTTGGTCAGGTTCAAACACTTTGGCAAAGTTCTACAAGTTTGATACCCTGGCTGAGGAGGACCTTGTGTTTGCTCAATCGGTGCTGCAGAGTCATCCGCACTCACCCGCCCGTTTGGGAGCTTTGGTATAATCCCCATGGTCCTTACGGAGTCCCCAGCATCCACTAGGACGTTAGAGAAAATAAGATTTTACTTACCGGTAAATCTATTTCTCGTAGTCTGTAGTGGATGCTGGGCGCCCGTCCCAAGTGCGGACTTCTGCTGCAATGCTTGTATATAGTTATTGCTTCAATAAGGGTTATGTTACGGTTGCATCAGGGTTGGACCTGATGCTCTGTTGTTGTCATACTGTTGACTGGTTGTTATAAACTCATGTTATACGGTGTGATTGGTGTGGCTGGTATGAATCTTGCCCTGGATTACCAAAATCCTTTCCTTGTACTGTCAGCTCTTCTGGGCACAGTTTCTCTAACTGAGGACTGGAGGAGGGGCATAGAGGGAGGAGCCAGAGCACA
This sequence comes from Pseudophryne corroboree, assembly GCF_028390025.1. Lineage (NCBI taxonomy): Eukaryota > Metazoa > Chordata > Amphibia > Anura > Myobatrachidae > Pseudophryne > Pseudophryne corroboree. The sequence goes on along the minus strand of NC_086447.1, from coordinate 560,977,699 downwards.
CCAGAACCTAAATTCTTTCTTAAAGTGCCCATGTCTCCTGCGGAGCCCGTCTATCCCCATGGCCCTTACGGAGTCCCCAGCATCCACTACGGACTACGAGAAATAGATTTACTGGTAAGTAAAATCTTATTTTTCTTTTTTTACAGGAGGACTACAAGTCCCAGCAAGACTCCCCTCATGTCAGTACCTGGAGAGCCACAAGTGCCAGCATGCAGGGCCTTAAGGGCCCACTGGTACCTGTAGTTCCATTGTAGAAGTATTAAAATAAAGACAGCACACACACACACACACACACACACACACACACACACACACACACACACACACAATGACAGTATAACTTTAATAAACACACTTGGGATTGGTATTAGCCGGAGAAATGTATATCCTAAATTCCTATGTAACACTTAGATGTATTGATTAATTGGCTGACACTTAGTAGCTTCTGTTCACCCAGACATTTACACCCATTTCCTTTATAAACATGAAATGGGAATATTTATTTTGAATAGTGAATCAGAAAGTTCAAATGATTTACTAAAATTTGTAATGATGTTCCTGATTCATCTTAATTATTAATATTTAGGTTGAATAGTTGTTTTTTCTGATCTGCAAGTTATCCAGTTATCTATGGAGGTCGCATCAGCGATTCTTACTGCATTTGCCTCTGCAATTTCAGCGCAGGAATGTGAATGCCTCTGCCTGATTAACAGATAGAGGCGTTTGCGGGGAGGGATTGGAGCGAAGACGGACGGCATTCAGGAAAAAGGTGGCATGTCACCCCTGTTTTCCAGATGTGGTGAGGCCAAGGATTGCATCGCGAGATGCAGTCCTTGGCCTCGCAAGTCACCCTGCGATGGCAAGGCTGAGAAAGCTTTGGCTCACTCAGCCTGCCGTCACAGGTGAACATTGTGGCGGTCATCTCAGATGCGATTGCATCACAAATGCAGGAAGGAGGTGGTATGCACCTCCTCCTGCATTGCAAAACTGCTGCAAACAGCTTTGCAATTGCAATCCTTAGTGAAATAGGGGGTTATTCAGAGTTGTTAGATCCAAAAAATTAGCAATTGGGCAAAATCATGTTGCATTGCAGGTGGGGTAGATGGAACATGTGCAGAGAGAGTTAGATTTCAGTGGGTTATATTGTTTCTGTGGATGGTAAACACTGGCTGCTTTATTTCTATGGTGCAATTTAGATTTCAGTTTGAACACACCACACCCAAGTTTAAAGGGTCCTACACACTGAGCGATGTGTATGCGCGATATGAACGATCTCGCTCAGTATTGAACGATAAATCGTTCATATCACTCAGTGTGTATGCATCAACGGTGAATGATGCGTGGATACGCAACCGTTCATCGTTAATCTATCGTCATTTAAACATGCAAGTCAATTTGGACGATGTAATGTGCTCTCATATCGTCCAAATTGACCATCAATGTCGTCCAGTGTGTAGGCAAAATCGACCATTGATAGTATCGTTGGATGATATATCGTTGGTCGATTACATCGCCCAGTGTGTAGGGGGCTTTACTCTTTCTGCGCGTTACATCTGCCACACCTGCAGTGCAACATGTCAGGCTCCGGAGCCTTACCTCCGGCAGGTGCTCCTGAGGGTTGCCGTCCCGCTGATTGGCGCAGCTGCGGTGGCAGGGAGCTGCTGGTGAAGGGTCCTCCTGGGCGGATGTGGGCTGCTGAGGGCCGGGGGTCTGGAGAGCCGGGCGCTGTAGCAGGGATCGCTGTGGTAAGGTACTCTAGTGTGACACAGTATAGTGTGTCAGAGTCAGAAGCTGGCTAAAGCTGTGTGCTAACAGCTGAGTATGTCTCCTGTGCTAGGGGCAGCCATGTTGGAGACCAGAGCATTACCAATTAAGTTCCCATTCCGTGTCCAGCCAATCCTGCCTGTTCTCCAGTTACAAAAGGGGGCTGGCCCAGAGGGAGATTGCCAGTGCTTCAAGTTACCTCCTTGTGAAAGGTTCTCCAGCTCTGTGCTCCCAGGTTACTTCTGGTGCCCTGGTCCTGGTTGCTCTCATCTCTTGGTTACCAAAATGCTGCTGCAGTCCTGCTGTCTAAGTCCGTCGCCACTCGTGGAAGCGCTCACGGGGTCCCAGGTTGTAGAGTAGCTCCAGGTGCTAACGGCAGTTCTTGCAGACGTCTTCATTTCCTCAAAGTCCAAGTTCCTCAGCCTCATCTTTCAATCACAAATCACAAGTCTTCATTTCTTCAATGTCCAAGTTCTTCAGCCTCATCTGTCAATCACAAGTCACAAGTCGTCATTTCTTCAAAGTCCAAGTTCTTCAGCCTCATCTATTAACCACAGTCTTCTTTACCGTAGTTCTTCAGCTTCACTCTTCAAGTAATTTAACCATAGACTCTAATTCTTCCAGTTTCATCAATTTCTCCAATATTCGCGTAGAGCCTGTTATTCATTAAAACTAGTTACCTTCCTACGGAGTCCTCCTTTTCCTTTATGCCCTCCAGCCAACGTTAACAATTAATTTGGCCTCCACCCCATGAGGAGGAATTACATTCAGCCACCTTGTTTTCTCTCCTCAAAGGTAGCTGTCCCTTCAGCCAAAACTCGGTTGTAGGAACCCCAACTTACGCCGAGCGTGACAGTAAGCACTGGCCCAATGGATCCGGCAAGTGAGCAGGCTACCGGGGACGATGCCTCTGTGGATATTCTGACTCGTCTAAATAAACAGGAGGCCATGCAGGCACAGATTGTACAGTTCATGCAGAATATGTCCACTCGTTTGGATTGTCTTCCCACAGCCATATCCACATCTCGGACTCCGGCTCCAGCTTCCAATCTGCCAGCACCTAATCCTCCTGCATCGATTCCAGTTCCTCGTTTACAACTAACAGCACCCAGCAAATTTGACGGTAGTACAAAGCAATGCCGAGGGTTCCTCAATCAATGCGAGATCCAGTTTGACCTTCAGTCAGCTAACTTTCCATCTGATCGGACCAAAATCGCATAAATCATTTCACTTTTGACCGGACAGGCTCTGGATTGGACTTCGCCCTTGTGCGAGAGAGCTGATCCCATACTCTCTAATTACCCGGAAATTCGTGGCCACCTTTCGTTAAATCTTTGGCAAGCCAGGCCGGACCACCTCTGCCTCTTTGGAGATTCTGTGTCTGTGTCAGGGAACCCGTTCCGTTGCCCAGTACGTGATACAATTCCGTACTCTGTCTTCTGAAGAAGGCTGGAATGAAAAGGCTCTCATTGCCGCCTTTTGGAACGATCTCTCCGACAAAATTAAAGATGACGTGGCCACTCAGGATGTGCCAGCTAAGCTCGATCAGCTAATTTATTTATGTAATAAGATTGATCTAAGATACAAGGAGCGCTGTCTTCAGAGAACAAGGTTCGAGTGACCCAAACCTCGGGCTTGTCTAACTCCTAGACCATCCTCACCGTCTATTGAAGAACCCATGCAGGTCAACCGCTCTCGTCTCACCAATGAGGAGCATCAAAGATGCAGACAGGGCAATCTCTGCATGTGTTGTGGGGCAGCCGACCACTTCGTTAAGTCTTGTATTCAGCGACCGGGAAAGTCCCACTCCTAGCTTACACAGGAGAGTTAACCTCTCCTGTGTAAGCTAGGAGTGGGACTTTCCTAATCAATTTACCGGGAAGGAATCACGGTTGGCTGTATGTCTGGAACTTCCCTTTATCTCCATTCATGTTGCAGCACTTTTGGATTCTGGAGCTGCAGAAAGTTTCATTACTTCCTCCTTAGTCAGACAGTCTGAAATACCAACCATTCGTTTGAAGTGAACTATTTCTATCACCGCGGTTGATGGAAGTTATATCCCTGAAGGGATCATCACCCACCGTATGGTTCCTCTGAAGATGAAAGTTGGTAGTCTCCATTCTGAAGCTATCTCTTTCCTGGTAATTCCCAAAGCTTTTAAAAAAATAATCCTAGGATTCCCATGGTTATAGGAGCACAACTCATGCTTGGATTAGCAAACTATGGATGTACTCGCTTGGGGGGAGTCGTGTTCTCGAAGCTGTTTATCCACCGTCAAGCCACTCCTTACCCTACACTCCACTGATCTCCCGGATGCCTATCAGCTCTTTTTGGACATCTTCAGTAAGCAGGGGGCGGATACCTTGCCTCCCCACTGAAGTTGGGACTGCTCTATCGATTTACTGCCTGGTAAAACACCTCCCAGAGGCCGAACGTACCCTTTATCTCTCCCGGAAACCCAAGCAATGTCTGAGTATATACAGGAGAATTTGGCCAAAGTGTTCCTTTGCCCTTCCTTTTCTCCAGCTGGAGCAGGGTTTTTTTTGTTAAGAAGGACGGGGGCCTATGGCCTTGCATCGACTACTGGGGCCTCAACGAAGTTACAGTTAAGAACAGATATCCCTTGCCCTTGATTCCAGAACTATTTGACCGAGCGTGTGTGGAGCTTATAACCTTATACGCATTCGCACAGAAGACGAGTGGAAGACTGCATACTCGCAATGGGCATTACAAATATCTGGTGATGCCCTTTGGCTTATGCAATGCTCCAGCAGTCTTCCAGAATTATGTCAACGAATTATTTCGAGATCTCCTCTATAAGTGCCTGGTTGTGTATCTGGACGATATTCTAATATTTTCCAAAGATCTGAAGGTCCATCGGGAACAGGTCAGAGAAGTCTTGAGATGTCAAAGGGAAAATCGACTCTTTTGTAAACTGGAGAAGTGCACGTTTGAGGTGTCATCCATTCCCTTCTTAGTTTACATCATTTCCGGAAGGGAATTACAGATGGATTCTGCTAAAGTCCAAGCAATCAGAGATTGGACCCTTCCTACCACTCTGAAGGGAATCCAGCATTTTTTGGGCTTCGCCAATTTCTATAGGAAGTTCATTAAAGATTACTCCTCCATCATTGCTCCGATTATAGCACTAACAAGAAAAGGGTCTAATTCTACAGCTTGGCCACCTGAGGCACTAAAAGCATTTTTGTTTTTGAAAGAGGCTTTCATGTCAGCTCCTATTCTTCAGCAGCCTGATCTCACTCGTCCTTTTCAGGTAGAGGTGGATGCTGCTTCAGTAGGAGTGGGGGCCGTCTTATCCCAGTTCTTCGAGGATCAGAAAGCTCATCCTTGTGCTTATTTTTCCCAAAGATTCTCTCCAGCAGAACAAAACTACGCCATTGGGGAACAAGAATTGCTTGCCATAAAACTTGTTTTTGAAGAGTGGAGGTACTTGCTGGAAGGAGCTCAGCACCCAATCTCTGTAACCACAGATCACAAAAATCTTTTATATATTCAGACTGCCCGATGTTTAAACCCACAGCAAGACAGGTGGGCACTCTTCTCCCATTTTTCTTTCAAGCTCAGTTATCATCCAGGGTCTCTTAATCGGAAAGCAGATGCACTTTCTCGTTCATTGAATTCAGATGAGTCCACAGATCTTCCGGACCGACAATTCATCCTAGATCCTGCTTCCGTTGCTGCAACTCGTACTACTTCACTTCCTCCACCGGGAAGAACCTTTGTTGCACCAGAACTCCAAAAAAGACTGCTCACGTGGGCTCATACCTAACCTTGTATGGGTCATGCAGGTAGCCTCAAGACTCTTAAGTTCATCCAATGCTCTTATTGGTGGCCTCATCTGAAGACGGTTGTTTTGGAATTCATAGCTGCCTGCCCAAAGTGCGCCTAACATAAAAGTCTAAGAGGATCACCATCTGGTGTTCTTCATCCGCTATTGGTTCCACAAAAACCCTAGACACACATCTCCAATGATTTTATAACTGACCTGCCTGTCTCCAGAGGACGAAACACCATTTGGGTCATTGCGGACCGATTTTCCAAGATGGCGCACTTTGGCCCACTCACAGGTCTTCCAACCGCTCTACAGCTATCAAAATTGTTCATATCAGACATCTTTCGGTTACATGGACTTCCACAAGAGATAGTTTCTGATCGAGGGCGTTAATTTGTGGCTAAATTCAGGAGAGCACTGCGTTCAGCCCTTGGAATGAAATTTAAGTTTCTCCTTTGCATACCATCCCCAATCGGATGGCCAGACTGAGAGAGTGATCCAAGACTTAGAGACTTTCCTATGACTCTTTATGTCTTCTTCTCAGGATGATTGGCTGGACTATCTTCCATTTACTGAATTCGCTCATAATAATCTTTACCATTCCGCTACCCATTCCACACCCTTTTATGTGAATTATGAACTTCATCCACGTGTTCCTGTTTTTCAATCTCTTCCAGCCCTCGAAGTACCTGCCGCAGAGTTAGCCCTTCAGCAATTCACTAAGATGTGGAGACAAGTTCATGAGGCATTGCTTAAAACATCCAATAAATACAAATTTTTTGCAGATCGGAAACGAAAGGCTGTCCCTAGTCTCAAAGTGGGGGATCAAGTCTGGATTTCTACTCGAAACTTAAGACTCACAGTCCCTTCCAAGAAATTTGCTCCCAGATTCATTGGACCATATACTACTGAAAAAATATTGAATCCAGTAGCATACAAGGTTGAAAATCCGTACTTGTAATCCCAAATGCATTTCACAGCTCCTTACTGAAGCCTCTCATATGTAACCGTTTTCGGGCTGCGCTCCCTAGACATCCCAAGGTGCAAGCTGCTCAAGGAGAAGAATTTGAAGTCCATAGGATCCTTTACTGTCGTAAAATATATGGTCGTCTCCAATATCTTATTGATTTGAAGGGATATAGACCAGAGGAAAGATCCTGGGTTTCTGAAGAGGATGTCCACGCTCCAAGATTAGTCCGGGCCTTTCATACCAAGAACCCGATGAAAGCACAAGGGTGTTCGGAGCCCACCCTAAAAAGGGGAGGTACTGTCAGGTTCCGGAGCCCTACCTTGGGCGGGTGCTCCCGGGGGTTGCCGTCCTGCTGGTTGGTGTGGCTGCGGCGGCAGGTCCTCCTGGATGGATGTGCAGCTGCCGAGGGCCAGGGGGCCTGGAGAGCCGGGCACTGCAGCGGAGATCGCTGCAGTAAAGTCCTCTAGTGTGACACAGTATAGTGTGTCAGAGTCAGAAGCTGGCTAAAGCTGTGTGCTAACAGCTGAGTATGTCTCCTGTGCTAGGGGCAGCCATGTTGGAGACCAGAGCATTACCAATTAAGTTCCCATTCTGTGTCCAGCCAATCCTGCGTGTTCTCCCCTTACAAAAGGGGGCTGGCCCAGAGGGAGATTGCCAGTGCTTCACGTTACCTCCTTGTGAAAGGTTCTCCTGCTCTGTGCTCCCAGGTTACTTCTGGTGCCCTGGTCCTGGTTGCTCTCATCTATCGTTTACCTAAAAGCTGCTGCAGTCCTGCTGTCTAAGTCTGTCACCACTTGTGGAAGTGCTCATGGGGTCACAGGTCGTAGAGGAGCTCCAGGTGCTAATGGCAATTCTCACAGACGTCTTCATTTCCTCAAAGTCCAAGTTCCTCAACCTCATCTTTCAATCACAAATCACAAGTCGTCATTTCTTCAAAGTCCAAGTTCTTCAGCCTCATCTTTCAATCACAAGTCACAAGTCTTCATTTCTTCAAAGTCCAAGTTCTTCAGCCTCGTCTTTTAACCACAGTCTTCAGTTCTTCAGCTTCACTCTTCAAGTCATTTAACCATAGACTCTAATTCTTCCAGTTTCGTCAATTTCTCCAATATTCGTGTACAGCCTGTTATTCATTAAAACTACAGTTACCTTCCTACGGAGTCTTCCTTTTCCTTTACGCCCTCCGGCCAACGTTAACAATTAGTTTAGCCTCCACCCCATAAGGAGAAATTACATTCAACCACCTTGTTTACTCTCCTCACAGGTAGCTGTCCCTTCAGCCAAAACTCGGTTGTCCAAACCCCAACTTACGCCGAGCATGACACAACATGGTTTTGCCCAATTGATAACTTTTTTGATTTGCTAACAAACCTGAGTAAAGCCCTTAAGTCTTATATCAGTAATAACTTTAAGCATGCCAAGGAATAAAGTGAATGTATTGTACTTTGTTAAAGCATTAGAGTTTTTGTTTCATTTATTTTCTGACACCAAAGGTGTACCATGTTCATTAGTTAAGGGGTCCATACATCTGTGACTAATTACTGCAGTTCCCCTGAACCCCTGTCACCGGGTTGGTGGTTTGGGGAAGTTAAACGTAATATTTTCCTGATTTGCCGAACAGGGATTTTTAACATGCAGTTTCCCCAATCCTCCTATAGATTGCCGATCATTGATGCCTGCTGATTGGCACATTTGTTCATCGATTTGGGGAATCAGGCAATTGTAAGCACTGATGTATGGCCCGAATCATGCAGATATGTAGTTACATGTCACTTTCTGTCATTGCACTTATGCTGGCTACTCCTTGTAGGGCACAGTGATTGATACACCGTTTCAGGACTATGCAATTTATAAAATGTTGTAAAAAATATACATAGAGAGAGAATAGCTATACAAATAAAAATAATATAAAAAATAAAATATTTTCTTGAAGAGTTAAGTGAAAATCCCCCAGTATAAATTATCCCACCTACAAAACGAGTCTTCTCTCTACCTTGCTTAGCCGAATTCCAATTTTTTCACAGGCTTATTGTTGGAGAGAGAGGCATGGCATAACATTTCAGGGCTGGGGTTGAAGCAGGACATTGGTAAGTGGATCAGTAACAAGCTCTGGAGAGACCAAGTAGTATATTTACTAAAGTTCAGGTTTTTAGAAGTGGAGCTGTTGCCCATAGCAACCAATCAGATTCTACTTTCCAGTTATCTAGCACCGTCTAGTAGATAATAGCTAGAATTGGATTGGTTGCTATGGGCAACATCTCCCCTTCTAAAAACCTGCATTTTAGTAAATGTACCCCCTAGGGTGTAGCCCATATCATCCAGATGTTTACATTTGGGAATTTGGGGAGTTATTGGCATCTTCCTCTGCACTAAGTGTATTAGTTCTGTATTGTTTTAATATGTGTCATACAGTATGTATGGCACTGCAAAACACTTGTGGCGCCTTATAAATAATTTGTAATAATAATAATAATAATAATAATAAGTGGATCCAAAGTAGACAAATGGCATATTTTTTTTTTAACTGTACTGCTTATCCCTGTATAGAGAGTTTACAGACTTGTCACGTACGCAAATATTTTTATCCTGATGACAGTTTGCTTATAACTTATAAGCAATTTCATTAGCAAAGAACCAAAAGGAGAAGTGCAAATTCAGCTGATGCACACACCAATGACAATTCTCATCACTTAATTATGAGAGATGGTGCCATCAAGGCTCCTTACTATAAAAGTAAGGTTTTAACTATGGAGTAGGTATTGGCACAAGGCCTTGGCTGATTGCCTTATTTAAGTTAATGAGGAACATTTTCTTCCCTAGAACAGATTGGAGGTTATTTTGCTACAACTTAATGTGTAACACTCTAATTATTTTTTAAAACTAAAGTTATTTTCATAGTAAGTGTTCCTTCAAGTAAATCATTTAAAACATTGTATATCCCAGTTTAGGTAGGTAATTAACATGGCAATATGTGGTACAGTTGCAACACTGCATTTTTGTACAGTTAGCAAAAGATAAACAGTTATACATACAAGAATACATGGAAATAAAGAACAATAATGAAAGAATGACAGGCGCTTATTGTAGCCCTATTGCTAAATGACTATAGCTGTATGCACAAAACCAATTCAATTCTGGGAGAGAAGGCTACTAAAGGCAAAAACCAGGACTAGAGCAGCTACTGTACACGACGCACTGCGATCTTTACAGGTGCTTACATTTCAGTGTAGAAACACAATAGGCTTTACTGCTATAGGTTAAACAGAAAAATTACATTTGAAGGTTAATGATCTATTATACTTATTAATTAGTTTAATAATGTATTATTTTTTTATTTTTTTTTAGTTTCTCTCCATGCAGGACCAACCACTAGTGTGGTGTGGCTATAGACTTAACACTACTACAATTAAAACTGTTACTATTACTACTACTACTAGTACTACTACGACGAATGTTGCTACTTGTACAGCGGTCACTATTATTCAGTGTCAGACTGGGGCATGAAGGACCTACCGGGGGAATGCAGTGGTAGGGTCCCATGCTTTGGGATGTGGCCAGTCTCCAGAGAGAGTGTGGCCAGCCACCACATTGGTTTGTCAAACCCCTTGATATATATATATATATATAAAGATACAGAGGGGGACGGCACTCAGAGGATTTTGAAGAAAAAGCTTGTATTTAAATAGAAATATCCATCAACGTTTCGGTGCTAGACAACACCGTCATCAGGATGTATAACAACAGTGAAATGACAATACACATAAAACCTCACTTACCCTGCTTATAAAGGTGCCCACATAACCATTACACCAATCAACTCTGATCGAAGCTGTGTCTCACGCCCACGCCGCCAAGCGCACGGTGATGACGTCACGCGGCTACCCCCACCACGTGGGCCGGCGCACACCACGTCTCATCCGACGTGCACCCGTTGCCATGGGAACTTACTTAAACAGCAACCTGGGTTACTAGGGACGCAGCCAGCGTCCACCTAGCGCCGTCAGCTGGTTATAGTAAGGGCCCGCGGTTAACACAGCCATCCGATCTGAAATGACAAAACAAAACATATATATTGTTAAAACCGTGGTGAGGGTGCAGATAACTGCACACTCCCACACACCAAACTGACATCTACTGAAGGGAACATTATTTAAACCATAATTGATTATTAATAATTATCTAAATGCTATTTACTGTAGCGTGTTCTCTATACCCAAAATCAGTAATATGATTAGACTCAAAGATGCATTGCATAAGCTTATATTAAGGAGTTCCAGCAAATCTTGTCGTTGAGGCCTCTGGGCCATACAGTGTCCAACCTTGTAATCCATCTCGCCTCCATAATCAGAAGTTGTTTACTACGGTCACCCCCTCTCCTGTTTTCAGGAAGATGATCGATAATCATATACTTGACACTCGCCATACTATGACCTCGCTCTGCGAAATGTTTAGCCACTGGTTGATCACTATACCCGGTTTGTATGGCTGCTTTAATTGCAGACCGGTGTTGTGTGGCTCGTTCCTTAAAGGGCCGAATAGTTTTGCCCACATAGTAGTACCCACAGGGACATCTTATTATATATATCACGAATGATGTTGTACAGGTCACCGCATGCTTAATGGTGATATATTTACCACTATGGGGATGTCTGAATGTAGTGCCTAGATCCATATGGCTGCATGTGGCGCAATTGATGCATTTATAACATCCCTTTCGCCTAGTCCCTAAAAAGCTACTCATGGGTTGTTTGAAATCAGTAATGTCCGTGCGTACTACCATGTCCTTTATATTCCTTCCACGTCGGAAGCTTGCCATCGGGGTTCGGTTCTTAAAGCTCTGTAACTCTTTATCCGTGCTTACAATAGGCCACAATGCCTTAGTGGCTGGTTGGGTAATACGGCTGCTAGTCGAATATGTCGAAATCCATATGATTCGATCTTCCTTCGTTTTGTTGGCTTGCTTACTCCTTAAAGATGATGAAAAGAGGAGTTCCCGTGGGGTGTCCAATACTTTCTGTTTCTGCTTTAATAATAATTGTACAGGATATCCCCTAAGGGAGAATTTTTGTACCATCTGATCCAATTGTGTTTCTAATAACCCTCTATCATTGTTGATCCTAGCCACCCTTAACATCTAGGAATAAGGTAATCCAGATTTTAATGACACCGGGTGGTGGCTGGAATATCTCAACAATGTGTTCCGGTCAGTGGTTTTACTGTACATGGAGCTAATTAAGCGTCCCCCACAGTTAGTTAATTTGACGTCTAAATACTCGATCTCTTGGAGACTACACTTATAAGTAAATTTAAGAACCGAACCCCGATGGCAAGCTTCCGACGTGGAAGGAATATAAAGGACATGGTAGTACGCACGGACATTACTGATTTCAAACAACCCATGAGTAGCTTTTTAGGGACTAGGCGAAAGGGATGTTATAAATGCATCAATTGCGCCACATGCAGCCATATGGATGTAGGCACTACATTCAGACATCCCCATAGTGGTAAATATATCACCATTAAGCATGCGGTGACCTGTACAACATCATTCGTGATATATATAATAAGATGTCCCTGTGGGTACTACTATGTGGGCAAAACTATTCGGCCCTTTAAGGAACGAGCCACACAACACCGGTCTGCAATTAAAGCAGCCATACAAACCGGGGATAGTGATCAACCAGTGGCTAAACATTTCGCAGAGCGAGGTCATAGTATGGCGAGTGTCAAGTACATGATTATCGATCATCTTCCTGAAAACAGGAGAGGGGGTGACCGTAGTAAACAACTTCTGATTATGGAGGTGAGATGGATTACAAGGTTGGACACTGTATGGCCCAGAGGCCTCAATGACAAGATTTGCTGGAACTCCTTAATATAAGCTTATGCAAAGCATCTTTGAGTCTAATCATATTACTGATTTTGGGTATAGAGAACACGCTACAGTAAATAGCATTTAGATAATTATTAATAATCAATTATGGTTTAAATAATGTTCCCTTCAGTAGATGTCAGTTTGGTGTGTGGGAGTGTGCAGTTATCTGCACCCTCACCACGGTTTTAACAATATATATGTTTTGTTTTGTCATTTCAGATCGGATGGCTGTGTTAACCGCGGGCCCTTACTATAACCAGCTGACGGCGCTAGGTGGACGCTGGCTGCGTCCCTAGTAACCCAGGTTGCTGTTTAAGTAAGTTCCCATGGCAACGGGTGCACGTCGGATGAGACGTGGTGTGCGCCGGCCCACGTGGTGGGGGTAGCCGCGTGACGTCATCACCGTGCGCTTGGCGGCGTGGGCGCGAGACACAGCTTCGATCAGAGTTGATTGGTGTAATGGTTATGTGGGCACCTTTATAAGCAGGGTAAGTGAGGTTTTATGTGTATTGTCATTTCACTGTTGTTATACATCCTGATGACGGTGTTGTCTAGCACCGAAACGTTGATGGATATTTCTATTTAAATACAAGCTTTTTCTTCAAAATCCTCTGAGTGCCGTCCCCCTCTGTATCTTTGTATGCTGGTCACCGGCCTAGGACGTGGACACCGGGGTAAGACATCATTTTACATTGAGTGCCGGAACAAACAATTTGTATATATATATATATATATATATATATATAGTAAATACTGCTAGTACATGTATGGTAATGCACCACATTAATTACAGCAATGCACTGTAGAGATTACACCATAGTCCTGTGCAATTCAACTGCATAGTCTGAGACCTGATCCTTAGAGGAGGAAGGGGGGTGCAGTGGGGCCCACCGGTGGTTTCCCCTGTACCCCTGTGGGCTAGTCCAAGTCTGCTATTATTACTGCTACTACTTCATCTGTTACCACTATTACTGTCAAAAACATTTATCTTGTCATAGCATCTGCATAACTGAATCACAGTAAACACATTGGGTGTGCTCCTGTGAGCTCCAAACACCAATAAAAATCGTCCTTCTATATTCCTTTATGTTGGCACTTTCAAACTATGAATACAGTATGCATGTGCAGTATTTGTTTCTACTGTGTTCATCGTTCATTGATTTATACATTCCTTCAATAAAAACATATAAAAAAATACTAGTAAACAAAAACATGTTAAATGCCTTATTGTTCTACTGTTGAAGGGATGTAACAAGTAGCAGGCAGCAGTGGTGGTTGCTCAATGTGGGTGTAGCACAGACCGAAAATAGCAGAGAGGGGCGGATAAAACATTACTCTAAGGGCTGTTTCACACTAGCCAGTTTTCACAGGCCGGCAAAAAGCTGGACAGCTTTTTTCCTTGCAGTGTCTTCAGTGATATATGAAAACACACTGCTATTTTCACACAGCACGGCCCCGGCCCGGCTGCCGGGTTGCAGCCGCAAATATCCACTGAAAGTTCCGGCTGCCGGGCTGTGGCCGTGGCCGTACCGTCCCTGAAGGCAGTCTAGAATGTGTGTGAACAGCTTTTTTCTTCTTCCGCTGCTGCTGCTGCATATGCGCACAGCAGTAAGCACGGCTGAAAGTTGTTGTGTGTGAAAGGCTTTGCCAGCCGGTAAAATAACGGACGACTTTTGTCCGTCTTTTTGCCATCCGGACAAAACCTGAGCGTGTGAAACAGCCCTAACTCTACCTTTAAACTTGTTTTTAATATTGGTGGATGTCTGCCTGGAATGTAAGCTCCCTGGGTATGAGCGTCGTGTATTACAGCAGCTGCAGCCACGACAGTGCAATCAGCACCTCCCACCTGTATCTACCTGCCCCCAAGACCCCTGTGTAAACTAGCCAATGGGAGCCTGGGGACCGGGCATACACAGGAGGGAAGCGTTGATTGCTCTATCCTGACTGGTACAATGTCTGTGCTGCTTTAGAGTTCAAGTCCATCCCTGGTTGTACTTCTGTTTTCTAAATCAACTTTTAATGTATTAATAATGCTATTATTGATCATTATTGCCACCCTATTCATGCAGATGCCAATTCAAAGTGATAAACTAGAGTTCTAATGGTATGAAGCTATGCACTGAAATATTTACATTTATAGTAGTCGGGGAGGAGGGGGTGGGGGGGTAGGGGTATTAGTAGTAAAGAGTTTTATCACCAGTTTGTAAACATATCACCTCTAGAATATTAAGCGTTAAAATGCATACACAGCTGCATTACCCGCTAGTAAAATATGTGTCCTGGTTACATTTTAGCAGTGTTCACATCTAGCTGTGCTATTATTTGAAAGAGATGCTAATTCAATCCCAAATCGCAGCAGATGGTGTTTCATAGTTGGTCACAAATGGCTGTTAGTGAGTGTTTGTCGCTATGCCAGTAACCTATAGTTTGGGGACTCCCTGCGAGAGTGTACCAGCCCTGACTCTGCTGATAGCAGCATCTGAGAAAATGATCTTTCTCTTCTTGTCCATTTCAGAATTAGCTAATTCCAGTCCAAACTGTTGACAAGGGAGTATGAAAAAAATAGGACTTTTTTTTTAAACGGGCAGCAGACCCACCATATTTACAAAGTATCATTCAAAGTACATTTTTCCTTTTTTGCATATTACACATATTGTGATAATTACTGTTGCTCATTCACAGCTTAACATGTTATAGGCCCATGCAACAGAAATATTTGTTTAGATGCGTTGGGCCTTTATTTGTGTTTTGGCGCAAACGGGCAAAATCAGATTTCATAGGAATCAATGACCCTTAAGGCAATTGCACTTAAAGGTGGTTTTAAATATTTCTTAATGCAGTTAATAGATAGTTGTCCAGAATGCTCATAAAAATGTAGTTGTATTTTAAAGAACCACAGGAACACAGGCAGTATTAAACATTTAAGACTCTATGTACTAAGCCTTGGAGAGAGATAAACAGGGATAAAGTAGTAGTCAATCAGCTCCTGTCATTTTTCAAACACATCCTGTAACATGGCAGTTAGGAGCTGATTGGCTGGTACCTTATCTCTTTCCTATTTATGTATCTCCAAGGCTTAGTACATAGATACCTTAATTTTAAAATACATTATGCCAGCATTACAGCAAGTTTATGAAGTAGTATAATTTTCTTTTGGTATTTTTTTATGTGTTTTTTAGACATTGCATTGTGACCAGAGTTTCTTTACAAAAGAACAGTCAATAAATACTTATTGCAAGTACCCAAGCAAGTAAAATACATTTGGCCAACCAAACACGCATGATTACCTCTGTCTCTTATTTCAGCCACAAGTAATATTTTTAATTTAACCTCTGTTTTTATTTTCAGTATATGAGATAGATGTGTATCAAACCTTAGGGAGCTACTTGGTTAAAAGGTCACCTGCCAACTAACTTATGGCTTTTAGGTAAATGTGTGAAACAGTGATAAGAGTTGATAAGTGAGCCAGTGGAGAAGTTGCCCATGGCAACCAATCAGCTGCTCTGTATATTGGTTGCCATGGGCAACTTCTCCACTGGCTCACTTCTCCACTCTTATCACTGCTTCATACAATTACCCCTAAGGTTAGACAGTCACGAACACAACTCCTGAATTACCACTAAGGAAGCAGAGGAGACAGGTTTAAAGTGAATGCGCTTAGACAGGAGTGCATGAGAAAGCTGTGATCACAAACAGATTAATTAAAAATGAACCCAAATATACACATACAGAAACTCATCGTACTCGCCACTCCTAGGATTGGGGTGCATAACTGCACTTTCCACCCCAAGGCTGGGGTGCAGTGGTCAGTGACCACATTGCTCACTTACTTTAATACATAAATAATAAATAATAAGAATTTACTTACCGATAATTCTATTTCTCATAGTCCGTAGTGGATGCTGGGGACTCCGAAAGGACCATGGGGAATAGCGGCTCCGCAGGAGACTGGGCACAAAGTAAAAGCTTTAGGACTAGCTGGTGTGCACTGGCTCCTCCCCCCATGACCCTCCTCCAAGCCTCAGTTAGGATACTGTGCCCGGACGAGCGTACACAATAAGGAAGGATTTTGAATCCCGGGTAAGACTCATTACCAGCCACACCAATCACACCGTACAACTTGTGATCTGAACCCAGTTAACAGCATGATAACAGAAGGAGCCTCTGAAAAGATGGCTCACAACAACAATAACCCGATTTTTGTAACAATAACTATGTACAAGTAATGCAGACAATCAGCACTTGGGATGGGCGCCCAGCATCCACTACGGACTATGAGAAATAGAATTATCGGTAAGTAAATTCTTATTTTCTCTAACGTCCTAGTGGATGCTGGGGACTCCGAAAGGACCATGGGGATTATACCAAAGCTCCCAAACGGGCGGGAGAGTGCGGATGACTCTGCAGCACCGAATGAGAGAACTCCAGGTCCTCCTCAGCCAGGGTATCAAATTTGTAGAATTTAGCAAACGTGTTTGCCCCTGACCAAGTAGCTGCTCGGCAAAGTTGTAAAGCCGAGACCCCTCGGGCAGCCGCCCAAGATGAGCCCACTTTCCGTGTGGAATGGGCTTTTACATATTTTGGCTGTGGCAGGCCTGCCACAGAATGTGCAAGCTGAATTGTACTGCAAATCCAACGAACAATCGTCTGCTTAGAAGCAGGAGCACCCAGCTTGTTGGGTGCATACAGGATAAACAGCGAGTCAGATTTTCTGACTCCAGCCGTCCTGGAAACATATATTTTCAGGGCCCTGACTACGTCCAGCAACTTGGAATCCTCCAAGTCCCTAGTAGCCGCAGGCACCACAATAGGTTGGTTTAAGTGAAATGCTGAAAACACCTTAGGGAGAAATTGAGGACGAGTCCTCAATTCCGCCCTGTCCGAATGGAAAATCAGATAAGGGCTTTTACAGGATAAAGCCGCCAATTCTGACACGCGCCTGGCCCAGGCCAGGGCCAACAGCATGACCACTTTCCATGTGAGATATTTTAACTCCACAGATTTAAGTGGTTCAAACCAATGTGACTTTTGGAATCCAAAAAAAAAAACTACATTGAGATCCCAAGTGCCACTGGAGGCACAAAAGGAGGCTGTATATGCAGTACCCCTTTTACAAACGTCTGAACTTCAGGGACTGAAGCTAGTTCTTTTTGGAAGAAAATTGACAGGGCCGAAATTTGAACCTTAATGGACCCCAATTTCAGGCCCATAGACACTCCTGTTTGCAGGAAATGTAGGAATCGACCCAGTCGAATTTCCACCGTCGGGCCTTACTGGCCTCGCACCACGCAACATATTTTCGCCAATTGCGGTGATAATGTTTTTGCGGTTACATCCTTCCTGGCTTTGATCAGGATAGGGATGACTTCATCCGGAATGCCCTTTTTCCTTCAGGATCCGGCGTTCAACCGCCATGCCGTCAAACGCAGCCGCGGTAAGTCTTGGAACAGACAGGGTCCTTGCTGGAGCAGGTCCCTTCTTAGAGGTAGAGGCCACGGATCCTCCGTGAGCATCTCTTGAAGTTCCGGTTACCAAGTCCTTCTTGGCCAATCCGGAGCCACGAATATAGTGCTTACTCCTCACCATCTTATCAATCTCAGTACCTTGGGTATGAGAGGCAGAGGAGGAAACACATACCCTGACTGGTACACCCACGGTGTTACCAGAGCGTCTACAGCTATTGCCTGAGGGTCCCTGGACCTGGCGCAATACCTGTCGAGTTTTTCCCAACAGTTTATAATCCTGTGGAAGACTTCTGGGTGAAGTCCCCACTCTCCCCGGGTGGAGGTCGTGCTGAGGAAGTCTGCTTCCCAGTTGTCCACTCCCGGAATGAATACTGCTGACAGTGCTATCCCATGATTTTCCGCCCAGCGAAGAATCCTTGCAGCTTCTGTCATTGCCCTTCTGCTTCTTGTGCCACCCTGTCTGTTTACGTGGGTGACTGCCGTGATGTTGTCCGACTGGATCAACACCGGCTGTCCTTGAAGCAAAGGTCTTGCTAAGCTTAGAGCATTGTAAATGTCCCTTAGCTTCAGGATATTTATGTGAAGTGATGTCTCCAGGCTTGACCATAAGTCCTGGATATTCCTTCCCTGTGTGACTGCTCCCCAGCCTCGCAGGCTGGCATCCGTGGTTACCAGGACCCAGTCCTGAATGCCGAATCTGCGGCCCTCTAGAAGATGAGCACTCTGCAACCACCACAGGAGGGACACCCTTGTCCTTGGTGACAGGGTTATCCGCTGATGCATCTGAAGATGCGACCCGGACCATTTGTCCAGTAGGTCCCACTGGAAAGTTCTTGCGTGGAATCTGCCGAATGGGATTGCTTCGTAGGAAGCCCCCATTTTACCCAGAACCCTTGTGCATTGATGCACTGAGACTTGGCTCGGTTTGAGGAGGTTCCTGACTAGCTCGGATAACTCCCTGGCTTTCTCCTCCGGGAGAAAAACCTTTTTCTGGACTGTGTCCAGGATCATCCCTAGGAACAGAAGACACGTCGACGGAACCAGCTGCGATTTTGGAATATTGAGAATCCAATCGTGCTGCCGCAACACTATCTGAGATAGTGCTACACCGACCTCCAACTGTTCCCTGGATCTTACCCTTATCAGGGAATCGTCCAAGTAAGGGATAACTAAAATTCCCTTCCTTCGAAGGAACATCATCATTTCGGCCATTACCTTGGTAAAGACCCGGGGTGCCGTGGACCATCCCTACGGCAGCGTCTGAACTGATAGTGACAGTTCTGTACCATAAACCTGAGGTACCCTTGGTGAGAAGGGTAAATTTTGACATGAAGGTAAGCATCCTTGATGTCCCGAGACATCATGTAGTCCCCTTCTTCCAGATTCGCAATCACTGCTCTGAGTGACTCAATCTTGAATTTGAACCTCTGTATGTAAGTGTTCAAAGATTTTAGATTTTAGAATCGGTCTCACCGAGCCGTCTGGCTTCGGTACCACAATAGTGTGGAATAATACCCCGTTCCCTGTTGCAGGAGGGGTACCTTGATTATCACCTGCTGGAAATACAGCTTGTGAATGGCTTCCAAAACTGCCTCCCTGTCAGAGGGAGACGTCGGTAAAGTCGACTTTTGGAAACGGCGAGGGGGAGACGTCTCGAATTCCAATATGTACCCCTGAGATATTACCTGAAGGATCCAGGGGTCTACTTGCGAGTGAGCCCACTGCGCACTGAAATTCATTGAGAACGGGCCCCCACCGTGCCTGAGCTTGTAAAGCCCTAGCGTCATACTGAGGGCTTGGCAGAGGCTGGAAAGGGTTTCTGTTCCTGGGAACTGGCTGATCTCTGCAGCCTTTTTCCTCTCCCTCTGTCACGAGCAGAAAAGAGGAACCTTTTGTCCTCTTGCCAACAAAGGACTGCGCCTGATAATACGGCGTCTTATTTTGAGAGGCGACCTGGGGTACAAACGTGGATTTCCCAGCTGTTGCCGTGGCCACCAGGTCTAAAAGACCGACCCCAAATGTCCCCTTTCAAAGGCAATACTTCCAAATGACGTTTGGAATCCGCATCACCTGACCATTTTACTGGTAGAATAGGACAACGCACTTATACTTGATGCCAGTCGGCAATTATTCCGCTGTGCATCATGCATATATAGAAATGCATCTTTTAAATGCTCTATAGGCAATAATATACTATCCTTATCTAGGATATCAATATTTCCAGTCAGGGAATCCGACCATGCCAACCCAGCACTGCACCTCCAGGCTGAGGCGATAGCTGGTCGCAGTATAACACCAGTATGTGTGTAAATACCTTTTTTTGGATACCCTCCTGCTTTCTATCAGCAGGATCCTTAAGGGCGGCCATCTCATGAGAGGGTAGAGCCCTTGTTCTTACAAGCGTGTGAGCGCCTTATCCCCCCTAGGGGGTGTTTCCCAATGCATCCTAACCTCTGGCGGGAAAGGGTATGCAGCCAATACTTTTTAAGAAATTATTAATTGTTATCGGGGGGAAACCCACGCATCATCACACATTTTATTTCTCAGATTCAGGAAAACTACAGGTAGTTTTTCCCTCACCGAACATAATACCCCTTTTTTGGTGGTACTCGTATTATCAGAAATGTATAAAACATTTTCCATTGTCTCAATCATGTAACGTGTGGCCCTACTGGAAATCACGGTTGTCTCTTCACCGTCGACACAGGAGTCAGTATCCGTGTCGGCGTCTGTATCTGCCATCTGCCTGACGGCCTATGAGACGTCTGGACAGGCACAAGCTGAGTAGCCGGCTGTCTCATGTCAACCACTGTTTTTTTATATAGAGCTGACACTGTCACGTAATTTTCAACAGTACATCCACTCAGGTGTCGACCCCCTAGGGGGTGACATCACTGTTACAGACACTCTGCTCCGCCTCCACATCATTTTCCTCCTCATACATGTCGACACACACGTACCGACACCCAGCACACACACAGGGATTGCTCTGATAGAGGACAGGACCCACTTAGCCCTTTGGGGAGACAGAGGGAGAGTTTGCCAGCACACACCAGAGCGCTATATATGTATAGGGACAACCTTACAATAAGTGTCTATCCCTTATAGCTGCTTATATCTGTTATTTTGCCAAATAAGTGCCCCCCTCTCTTTTTTACCCTGTTTCTGTAGTTGCAGGATGCAGGGGAGATTCTGGGAGCCTTCCTACCAGCGGAGCTGTGTGGGAAAAATGGCGCTGTGTGCTGAGGAGATAGGCCCCGCCCCCTTCACGGCGGGCTCTTCTCCCGCTTTTTACTGGAAAACTGGCAGGGGTTAAATACATCCATATAGCCTAGGAGCTATATGTGATGTATTTTTCGCCAACTAAGGTAAATTCATTGCTTCCCAGGACGCCCCCCCCCCAGCGTCCTGCACCCTCAGTGACCGGAGTGTGAAGTGTGCTGAGAGCAATGGCGCACAGCTGCAGTGCTGTGCGCTACCTTATGAAGACAGGAAAGTCTTCTGCCGCCGATTTATGGACCTCTTCTTGCTTCAGCATCTGTAAGGGGGCCGGCGGCGCGGCTCCGGGACCCATCCATGGCTGGGCCTGTGATCGTCCCTCTGGAGCTAATGTCCAGTAGCCTAAGAAACCCAATCCACTCTGCACGCAGGTGAGTTCGTTTCTCTCCCCTAAGTCCCTCGATGCAGTGAGCCTGTTGCCAGCAGGTCTCACTGAAAATAAAAAACCTATTTAAACTTTTACTCTAAGCAGCTCAGGAGAGCCACCTAGATTGCACCCTTCTCGTTCGGGCACAAAATCTAACTGAGGCTTGGAGGAGGGTCATGGGGGGAGGAGCCAGTGCACACCAGCTAGTCCTAAAGCTTTTACTTTGTGCCCAGTCTCCTGCGGAGCCGCTATTCCCCATGGTCCTTTCGGAGTCCCCAGCATCCACTAGGACGTTAGAGAAATATATATTTATGAACTGCACAGTTTTAGATTCTGTGTTCTAGCACACCAAAACTATTGGTATTCAAACTAGGCAGATAGAGGTGTGTGTGTGTGTGTGTGTGTGTGTGTGTGTGTGTGTGTGTGTGTGTGTGTGTGTGTGTGTGTGTGTGTGTGTGTGTGTGTGTGTGTCCCTTTTCTACCAATTTTATTACTATCATCGTTAGGTTCTGAGATATAATGTGGGGATAGCCAGTATTATACAATATAAAAGTAAAACCGACCATGAGCTATGACATTTCATATACTGTATGTGCATCACTTGCAGCTGGCAGGACGGCACTCAGATGCTTCTTTTATCATGGACAGTAATGATACTAGCTGGTGACAGTCTGTTAGTCTGAATTTTCCCATATACTACAAAATATTTCCACTGCAACATACATAATCTTGAGTAGAGTGCGGAAGGGTCACATATCCCACTGCATCTGTAACCCAGTTAGAGAGAGATGCCACAGAAAACTTGGCAGCCACCTGCCAGGTACACATGCTGTTTGGCCAGCCCCCAAACTTGGTACACTCTGTTTGGTCCATCTATTTCCCATTATCTTGTAAGTATTTCCACTGCATTGTACACTTTCTTGAGTGTAGTGTGGACTAACTGATATGACATGCAGGTGGTGTATGGTATGGCTACTCTGGAAGTACCCTAGGCATGTGCATTAAGTGCCTAATGCAGTGGTTCCCAAACTTTTTTGAATCATGGCACCCTAAAGTATCAGAATTTTTTTCACGGCACCTCTAGGCCACAAGTTTATTATTGAGAAATTTAGAAAGGAATATTAAATTAAGTAAATTGAGTTTATATGTCATCCCTAGGTTCAATTGTGTGGTGAGTGACAAGATTTGCTTCTGTTTGTCCACATATTTTTACGTTTGACAGCCACCAGCACTGATTTTGCCTATTACCCTGAAAATAAATCATTTGAATTGGTCCTGGACCACCAATCCAAGGCACCCCTGCAAGTGTCCTGAGGCACCCCAGGGTGACTAGGCACACAGTTTGGGAACCACTGGCCTAATGCATTCAAACATGTGATCCAGGTGTTTAAGTGTTTATTCAAGCTGCTTGCATCATTTAAAACCTACAATCAATAATCCAATGTATATGAAAATACTGAATATATAGCAAGTTGACATTTTACATCTATCTAATGTACAGTATAGGAAGCCATAATTTGCACAAAGCAAAATACATCTCACGTGTTGAATAACAGATAATGTAAACATTAATGTTACAATTATGAAACCAGGCAGCCAATTATCATGTGTTACAATAGATAAAATGAAAACTAACCTTGTAATTAATATATAAGTATATGTTTATTATATAGTGGATTATATAGTATAATTACAGTATGTGAAACACAAAGAAATACTGCTTACAATAAGTGATTTTTTATAATAAATCTATAGACATATTAAATAAAATGTCCTTGTTAATAAGATTACCTGAAGTAAAACTAACTGTGGAAAACAAAGTCCACTATTGTTTTCCAATAAAAAGAGCCTTTAAAAAACATCAATCTATAAATCTCACAATTTGCGTAGTTGGATAACATGACGATTTGATTGTCTCAGCCACAGAAACAATTAAACTCCATGATTTCTTTCCCATCTTCTGCAGACTGCAAGGTATATTTATGGGACAGACATAGATTACAGGCAGCAGGATCTACTATAGAAAAAAAGCAATGAGAAGACAGAGCTGTATAAAATGTATAATATTTATTGGAGGCTGGATTAATTTGAACAGTACTTAGCGTGTAAAGCACCAACCCATGGCTCTTGAGCCGCATGCGGCTCTTTCATACCCGCTGCCCGGCACAGCCCGGCACACACAATGCTTGTCTCCGGCGGCGATGTCTATCTTCAATTCGGCATTGGGGCATATGTGTACCTGGCACTGTGGAGCATAAATGTATCTGGCACTATGGGGACATGTGTATCTGGTACTGGGGGCATATATGTTTCTGGCATTGTGGGGGCATAAGTATCTGGCACTGGGGGGCATGTGTATCTGGCACTGGAGGCATATATGTATCTGGTACTAGGGGGACATATGTGTATCTGGCACTGTGGGGGCATATATGTATCTGGCACTGTGGAGGCACCCATTTTTTGGCATTTTTATATGTATGTGGCACTGTACTGGGGCATTATATGTATGTGGCACTGTACAACATGACTAAAAATGGGGTTATGACACAAGGTCATATTCCTACAAACGTCATATCGAAAGGTGTGCGCACAAAAATGGGGTGTGGCTTTGTGACAACTAGGCCATGCCCCCATTTTTGCATATGATAGTGGCTCTAAAGGGGGGTACTCACGGAGCGATAATCTAAGCAATCTGACTAGATTGCTTAGATTTTAAGCATGATCGCTCTGTGTGTACCCCCCGCAGCGATAGTGATGCGCAGCCCCGCGCTTCGCTATCGCTGGTGCTAGATTGGCCTGCCATGCTGGCCAATCTAGCAGGTTGCTCATTTCACCCGCTGGGTGAAATGAGCGCCCTCCCCCCATCTCCCCCCGCACGCTCAGCAAACTTCACGCTGTGCTGAGCGGTGGGAGACATGTGTGCTGAGAGGTTTGCTCAGCACATATCTCTCCCACATCAGCCCGTCAATACGGGCCTTTACCCTTGACTACAGATCTTTTCTGGCTCTTTGCCTCTGACTGGTTGGCCACCCCTGATGCAATGCTTTTTGATAACAAAATATTATCCCCTTTTGCCTCGAATAAAGACACCTTACATTCAACTATTCTTCAAATATTTGATCTTGCACGTTTGATTGCTGTTTGGAATGAAACAAAAAATGTCAGCCTAACTATTCAATAAAATATGGTTTATTATGCAATAGTGCAATTCTCTATGCTTCCAATAAGTACCTTAGGCTGCATATACATTTAAATATAGAGTTTATTTTCACAATGTTTCACACTGTTTCTCTGTCTACATCTCACAGTTTCATTCTTAATCAAACTTTGTGAAGCAAGATTGTCCCCTAAGATTCAGGTGATCATAGATGAGCATGTGAACAGTATATATGCCTGGGGAGATCATTGCAGCTTGATATGAAAGATGATATCGCAGATTAGTTCACCGTTTGGGCAGAGCCTCAGGGGAGGTATGTGGAATGAATCAGATTAAACAAAATTGATACAGTGAATACTTAATCAAACAGACAAAGGTAGTCTGCACAGCTAATTAGGGGCAAATAGAGTGTCCCTCTTGTACCTCATTTAACTGACAAATTGTGCAGACAGTTTTAATGGGAGTCTGTTTAGCAGAAAGAAAGCTGTACAGTTGACAGCTTGGCAAAATGTGGTTTCTGTAACACCACATGATGCTTATGGAAATAAGACTGGTGCAGCTGAGCTCGAGGATGCGAGAGATGATCAACTCAATGAACCAACAGGAATCTGGATACCAGGTTTGATACCTGAAGTGGCAGAAGGCGCTGACAAAACTGCTGATTATCTGTATCAAATAGACATATTTTTATACATAAAACCGCTGAGTTGTTTGAAGCAATAAAGAAATGATGTTAACAGCTCAGGTGTGGAATGATTACTGTATTCAAAATGATTCAATGATTAAAGGAATCCTATACATCAACCATTCCTTGTAATGTTCTTGTATTGCAATGGGTAAGTATCAACATATACCTGTTATTTTGAGGAAATAACATAATGTAAGCAGTGAGAGCTAGCTAAAAGGAATACTTATAATAAATGTCATTTGATCAATGCTGTAATTAACAAATCATCACCACAGAAACTGTGAATCAATCTATTCTCCCTCTCTCTCTCTCTCTCTCTCTCTCTCTCTCTCTCTCTCTCACCATGCCTTGTATAGCTTGTACAGCTGATTACATATCTGTTCTATAATATCATGTGCACTTTATATAAATTGACTTATTTGCATTTATTTGGTTGTGTTGGTTTTAAATATATATACATATATACATATAGAAATAAATATCATTGTTAAAATCATAACAAATTACAAGGACAAAATATGTTTGTTTGGATGCCTATTTTAGTATTTTGGTTTTGTTGTGCAGGTTAATGGCGTTCTAATGCATGGTGAGACATTAATTAATGGCATGTTGAGTGTCGCAGCTGCTGAAACAATGCAAATTGTTAAACACATTTGATCCATTTTGTTGTCACCAAAACACTGGCAGATGGCTGTTACAAAGTTGTCACAAAGAACTTCACATCCATTTTGTACCTCCCTTACATATTGTTTGCGGAATAGTAATTTTGAGTCACAGAACTGTGGTAGCATTAACCAAGTATTTACACAGTGTCATTTCACACTTCACGTGTCACCATATTGTTTATCATTAAGAATCTAAAATGTAAGCTATACCGCTCACAAATATATTGATAAAACTAAATGGCTGTTTCCTATTTACCTCTTTATATCATACATATATACTTATCTGGCCAATGGCTTACTCTACATTATAATTGAAATGTAAAATAGTTCCCAGTAATCTGTCAGTAAAACTGTTGGAAGTAATTGATAAATATCTTAATTTATTGCTAGCTCCTGCCTCTCAGCTAGAGACATACCAGCAACTGCCCTTACAGGCAATGGGATTCCCAGGTGGAATCCTGGCAGATATTGGAAATTGTAATGGCAAATTAGCAGTGGCCACTAACCAGAAGTGACAGCTCAAGTAGACTGATATAAAGCGTGTAACAATCTAATATTAGTAGCAACTGGCCAGGCTTATCATATGGGCTAATCACAACAGAACCTGAGAAATAATAGCCTCCAGATGTTATTGTTTTGTTAATACCTTCTCCCAGGAGAGCAAAAAATGTATGAAAACTGTTAGCGAACAAGGATATAAATATTGCAGTAATACAAAATGACAAGTGGAAAGTGAGGGTCATTTTTCATAATGATAAATACAAGTCAAAGTGAGAATTCGTATATAACAAGCTGGATATATAGATATTTCTAAATGTTATGTTTAATTCACAGATGTAATTATTAAAAATATACAGTATATAAATAATTTAATTTAATTTATTTATATATACGTATACATACATTTTATTTTTTTATATATATATATATATACATACATACATATACTGTGCGTATATATATATATATATATATATATATATGACACACACACACACACACACACACACACACACACACACACACACACACACACACACACACACACACACAATCCGGAAAGTATTTGCAGCGCTTCACTTTTTCCACACGTTATGTTACAGCCTTATTCCAAACTGGAATAAAATAAGATTTTAAACCTACCGGTAAATCTTTTTCTCGTAGTCCGTAGAGGATGCTGGGGACTCCGTAAGGACCATGGGGATAGACGGGCTCCGCAGGAGACATGGGCACTTTAAGAAAGACTTTAGTTATGGGTGTGCACTGGCTCCTCCCTCTATGCCCCTCCTCCAGACCTCAGTTAGAGAAACTGTGCCCTGAGGAGACGGACAGTACGAGGAAAGGATTTTTGTTAAACAAAGGGCAAGATTCATACCAGCCCACACCATTCACACCGTATAATTTGTGTAAAAACTAACCAGTTAACAGTATGAAAAAACAACATAGCATCAGTCGGAGACCGATGAAAACTATAACATAACCCTTATGTAAGCAATAACTATATACAAGTCTTGCAGAAGTAGTCTGCACCTGGGACGGGCGCCCAGCATCCTCTACGGACTACGAGAAAAAGATTTACCGGTAGGTTTAAAATCTTATTTTCTCTTACGTCCTAGAGGATGCTGGGGACTCCGTAAGGACCATGGGGATTATACCAAAGCTCCCAAACGGGCGGGAGAGTGCGGATGACTCTGCAGCACCGATTGAGCAAACACAAGGTCCTCCTCAGCCAGGGTATCAAACTTATAGAACTTTGCAAATGTGTTTGAATCCGACCAAGTAACAGCTCGGCACAGCTGTAGAGCCGAGACCCCTCGGGCAGCCGCCCAAGACGAGCCCACCTTCCTAGTGGAATGGGCCTTGACCGATTTTGGTAACGGCAATCCAGCCGTCGCATGTGCCTGCTGAATCGTGTTACAGATCCAGCGAGCAATAGTCTGCTTTGAAGCAGGAACGCCAACCTTGTTGGCTGCATACAGGACAAACAGTGCTTCTGTTTTTCTGACTCTAGTCGTTCTGGCCACGTAAATTTTCTAAGCCCTGACCACATCAAGGGACTCGGAATCCTCCAAGTTTCGTGTAGCCACAGGCACCACAATAGGTTGGTTCATATGAAAAGACGACACCACCTTAGGCAAAAATTGAGGATGGGTCCACAATTCCGCTTTATCCATATGGAAAACTAGATAGGGGCTTTTATGAGACAAAGCCGCCAATTCCGACACTCGCCTAGCCGAAGCCAAGGCTAACAACATGACCACTTTCCAAGTGAGATATTTTAACTCCACTGTTTTAAGTGGTTCAAACCAGTGCGACTTAAGGAAACTCAACACCACGTTAAGGTCCCAAGGCGCCACCGGAGGTACAAAAGGAGGCTGAATATGCAGCACTCCCTTCACAAAAGTCTGTACTTCTGGGAGAGAAGCCAATTCTTTTTGAAAGAAAATGGATAGGGCCGAAATCTGAACCTTAATGGAGCCTAATTTTAGGCCCAAATTCACTCCAGTTTGTAGGAAGTGAAGGAAACGGCCCAGATGGAATTCTTCCATAGGAGCATTTCTGGCCTCCCACCAAGAAACATATTTTCTCCATATACGGTGATAATGTTTAGCTGTCACGTCCTTCCTATCCTTTATCAGAGTAGGAATGACCTCATCCGGAATGCCCTTTTCCTCTAGTATCTGGCGTTCAACCGCCATGCCGTCAAACGCAGCCACGGTAAGTCTTGGAACAAACAGGGCCCTTGTTGCACCAGGTCCTGTCATAGAGGAAGAGGCCACAGATCTTCTGTGAGCATCTCCTGCAGATCCGGATACCAGGCCCTTCGTGTCCAATCTGGAACAATGAGAATTGTCTGTACTCCTCTTTTTCTTATTATTCTCAACACCTTGTGGATGAGAGGAAGAGGAGGAAACACATAGACCAACTGGAACACCCACGGTGTCACTAGGGCGTCCCCAGCTACCGCCTGAGGGTCTCTTGACCTGGCGCAATACCTCTACAGCTTTTTGTTGAGGCGGGATGCCATCATGTCTATCTGGGCAGTCCCCACTGACTTGCAATCTGTGCGAAGACTTCCTGCTGAAGTCCCCACTCTCCTGGATGCAGGTCGTGTCTGCTGAGGAAATCTGCTTCCCAGTTGTCCACTCCCGTAGTGAACACTGCTGACAGTGCGCTTACATGATTTTCCGCCCAGCGAAGAATCCTGGTGGCTTCCGCCATTGCCATTCTGCTCTTTGTGCCGTCCCAGCGGTTTACATGAGCCACTGCGGTGATGTTGTCTGACTGGATCAGAACTGGTAAGTCACGAAGCAAGGTCTCCGCTTGACGAAGGGCGTTGTATATGGCCCTCAGCTCCAGGACGTTGATGTAAAGACAAGTCTCTTGACTTAACCAAAGACCCTGGAAGTTTCTTCCTTGTGTGACTGCTCCCCAACCTCGGAGGCTCGCATCCGTGGTCACCAGAACCCAGTCCTGAATGCCGAATCTGCGGCCCTCTAGAAGGTGAGCACTCTGCAGCCACCACCGGAGAGAAACCCTGGCCCTGGGGGACAATGTGATCAACTGATGCATCTGTAGATGTGACCCGGACCACTTGTCCAGTAGGTCCCATTGGAAGGTCCTCGCATGGAACCTGCCGAACGGAATGGCCTCGTAAGATGCCACCATCTTTCCCAGGACTCGAGTGCAGTGATCAGGGCCGGCTCCAGGCCTACTAGCACCCTGAGCGAGAAAATTTAAAAGCGTACCCCAACCCCTATGCGCGCGCTTCGGGGAAAGTGGGCGTGGCCTCCCGGGAAAGTGGGTGTGTCCTCATAACTTCATATTATTAAACTATAAATAAATATATTTTTTCACACAATTAGCAGCCTTATGCAGAACAGCCACAGTAGTGTTCCTTACACACACTGTCTCCAGTGTAGTGCCAGCTACACATCACATGCCCCGCAGCAGTGCCAGCAACACATGACATGCCCCGCAGCAGTACCAGCAACACATGACATGCCCCGCAGCAGTGCCAGCTACACATGACATGCCCCGCAGCAGTGCCAGCTACACATGACATGCCCTGCAGCAGTGCCAGCTACACATGACATGCCCCGCAGCAGTGCCAGCTACACATGACATGCCCCTCAACAGTGCCAGCTACACACAATAGACCCCCAGCAGTGCCAGCTACACATGACAGTGTTCACGTTTTAGGGCAGGGTGCTGATCACAAGGAGGGCACATTTTTAAGTAAGGAGGGCAAAATGATGTACATACTGTAATGCTTGGTGCTCCTCCACCCACATGATGAAGCAGGGACAGTGCGCGCCGAAGGCGCGCAGCAAAAATTTAGGGGCGTTGCTTCGTGGGGAAGGTGCATGACCACAGAATAGTGGCAATTCGCATTACACCACATAGTAGTGCAGCTAATACACATTGCACCAGGTAGAACCTCCTATACACTTTGCGCCAGGCAGAGCACGTTAGACACTTTGCGCCAGGCAGAGCACGATAGACACTTTGCGCCTGGCAGCGCACGATAGACACATTGCCTAGCCACAGACGCCTAGTAGATACACTACATGATATGCCCCCCAGCAGTGCCAGCTACACGTGACATGCCCCCCAGCAGTGCCAGCTACACGTGACATACCCCCCAGCAGTGCCAGCTACACGTGACATGCCCCCCAGCAGTGCCAGATACATAAATGGCCACACAGTGCAGATATGCCCCCAGTGCCAGATACATAAATGCCCCCACAATGCCAGATACATAAATTACCACACAATGCCAGATACATAAGTGCCCCCACAGTGCCAGATGCATCAATGACCCCACAGTGCCAGATACATAAGTGCCAAATACATAAATGCCCCCAGTGCCACAAAACATAAATGCCCCCACAGTGCCAGATAAATAAATGCCCGCCGTGCCACAAAACATAAATGCCCCCACAGTGCAGATATGCCCCCACAGTGCCAGATACATAAATGCCCCCAGTGCCAGAAACATAAATGCCCCCACAGTGCAGATATGCCCCCACAGTGCCAGAAACATAAATGCCCCCACAGTGCAGATATGCCCCCACAGTGCCAGAAACATAATGCCCCCACAGTGCAGATATGCCCCCACAGTGCCAGAAACAAAATGTCCCCACAGTGCAGGTATGCCCCCACAGTGCCAGAAACATAATGCCCCCACAGTGCAGATATGCCCCCACAGTGCCAGAAACATAATGCCCCCACAGTGCAGATATGCGTATGCCCCCACAGTGCCAGAAACATAATGCCCCCACAGTGCAGATATGCCCCCACAGTGCCAGAAACATAATGCCCCCACAGTGCAGATATGCGTATGCCCCCACAGTGCCAGAAACATAATGCCCCCACAGTGCAGATATGCCCCCACAGTGCCAGAAACATAATGCGCCCACAGTGCAGATATGCCCCCACAGTGCCAGAAACATAATGCCCCCGCAGTGCAGA
Source organism: Pseudophryne corroboree (assembly GCF_028390025.1). Lineage (NCBI taxonomy): Eukaryota > Metazoa > Chordata > Amphibia > Anura > Myobatrachidae > Pseudophryne > Pseudophryne corroboree. The sequence continues at coordinate 560,946,204 of NC_086447.1, read as the reverse complement.
TATGCCCCCACAGTGCCAGAAACATAATGCCCCCACAGTGCAGATATGCGTATGCCCCCACAGTGCCAGAAACAAAATGCCCCCACAGTGCAGATATGCCCCCACAGTGCCAGAAACATAATGCCCCCACAGTGCAGGTATGCCCCCACAGTGCCAGAAACATAATGCCCCCACAGTGCAGATATGCCCCCACAGTGCCAGAAACATAAACGACCCCACACAGTGCCAGACAGATTTTAACTTACCTGTCACTGACACTGCGGTGCTGGGAGCCGGGAGTACTGCTGTGGGCGCGGGCGGGTGGGCGGGCCGCGGACAGAGGAACGATACTGTCTGCGCGCTATGCACGCTGCGCGGCGCCGGCGTCCAACGTCAGACGCCGGCGCCGCACAGCGCGCTGCATAGCGCGCACACAAGCGGCCGGGAGTGGGACACACAGATTAAAGGCTGGCTCCAGGCAGGAATATGGCGGCCGCAGCGTGCGGCGCCCTATAAGAGTGGCGCCCCGCGCGGCCGCTCTAGTCGAACATGCCTGGAGCCGGCCCTGGCAGTGATGCACTGACACCTGTTTTGGTTTCAATATGTTCCTGACCAGAGTCATGAGTTCTTGAGCCTTTTCCGTTGGAAGATAAACCCTTTTCTGGTCCGTATCCAGAATCAAGCCCAAGAAGATCAGATGAGTCGTATGAACCAGCTGTGACTTCGGGATATTGAGAATCCAGCCGTGTTGCTGTAACACCTTCAGTAAAAGTGACACGCTGTTCAGTAACTGCTCTCGTGATCTCGCTTTTATGAGGAGATCGTCCAAGTACGGGATAATTGTGACACCCTGCTTGCGCAGGAGCACCATCATTTCCGCCATTACCTTGGTGAAAATTCTTGGGGCCGTGGAAAGCCCAAACGGCAACGTCTGAAATTGGTAATGACAATCCTGTACCGCAAATCTCAGGTACGCCTGATGAGGTGGATATATCGGAACATGAAGGTACGCATCCTTTATGTCCAGAGATACCATAAAATCCCCCCCTTCCAGGCTGGCAATGACCGCCCTGAGCGATTCCATCTTGAACTTGAACCTTTTCAAGTATAGGTTCAGGGATTTTAAATTTAAAATGGGTCTGACCGAACCGTCCGGTTTCGGGACTACAAACAGGGTTGAGTAATACCCCCTCCCTTGTTGAAGTAGGGGAACCTTGACCACCACAATTTGTGAATTGCATTTACCACTATCTCCCTTTCTGGGGAAGAAGTCAGCAGGGCCGATTTGAAAAACCGGCGAGGAGGCACCTCCTCGAATTCCAGCTTGTAACCCTGAGAAACAATTTCTATTGCCCAGGGATCCACCTGTGAGTGAACCCAGATGTGGCTGAAAATTCGAAGACGTGCCCCCACTGGGGCGGACTCCCTTAGCGGAGCCCCAGCGTCATGCGGTGGATTTTGTAGAGGCCGGGGAGGACTTCTGTTCCTGGGAACTAGCTATGTTGTGCAGCTTTTTCCCTCTGCCCTTACCTCTGGCAAGAAAGAACGCACCTCGTACTCTCTTGTTTCTTGTGACCGAAAGGACTGCATTTGATAATGTGGTGCTTTCTTAGGCTGTGAGGGAATATAAGGCAAAAATTTTGATTTACCAGCTGTAGCTGTGGAGACCAGGTCCAAGAGACCTTCCCTAAACAATTCCTCACCCTTGTAAGGTAAAACCTCCATATGCCTCTTTGAGTCGGCATCACCTGTCCATTGCCGGGTCCATAGGACTCGTCTAGCAGAAATCGACATAGCGTTGATTCTAGAACCCAGTAGGCCAATGTCTCTTTGAGCATCTCTCATATATAAGACAGCATCGTTGATATGACCCCGGGTCAATAAAATGGTACCCTTATCCAGGGTATCAATTTCCGTCGATAAGGTACCTATCCACGCTGCTACAGCGCTACAAACTCCAGCCGACACTATTGCCGGTCTGAGCAAGGTACTAGAATGTGTGTAAATGGACTTTAAGGTAGCCTGCTGTTTGCGATCAGCAGGATCCCTGAGGGTAGCCATATCTTGGGATGGCAGCTTACTCTTTTGGATAAGCGTGTCCACGCTTTTTTCCCCCCTTGGGGAAGATTCTCACCGTATCCTGTCCTTAGTCGGGAAAGGATACACCCTAAGAATCCTTTTGGGAATCTGCAGTTTCTTGTCTGGAGATTCCCAAGCCTTTTCAATAACTCGTTCATGAGATGGGGGAAAGGTTACCTCAGGTTTCTTTACCCTATACATGTGTACCCTCGTGTCAGGGACAGGGGGTTTCTCTTTGATATGCAAAACATCTTTTATTACAATAATCATATATTGAATACTATTTGCCAATTCTGGCTGTAACTTTGCATCATCGTAGTCGACACTGGAGTCAGAATCCGTGTCGGCGTCAGTGTCTACTATTTTGGATAGTGGGCGCTTTTGAGACCCCGGAGGTCCCTGTGACATAGGGGAAAGGCAGGGTTTGACGCCTGTACATTCCCTAGACTCAGTGCAATAAATTCACATTAGCACTAAAACATTCCACATATCCAACGAGTCAGGTGTCGGTGTTGCCGACGGAGACACCACAGTCATTAACTCCACCTCCTCCCTATGAGAGCCTTTTACCTCAGACATGCCGACACACGCGTACCGACACACCACACACTCAGTGAATCATCTTATCTGATGACAGTTCCCCCACAAGGCCCTTTGGAGAGACAGAGAGAGAGTATGCCAGCACACACCCAGCGCTATATGACCCAGGAAAAACACACACAATATGTTTACCCAGATAGCGCTGTAATCTTTATTTTTGCTCCAAATTATGTGCCCCCCCCCCCTTTTTAAAACCCTCTTTCACTGTGGATAAGCAGGGGAGAGTCCGGGGAGCTTCCTCTCAGCACTGTGCTGTGGAGAAAATTTTGCTGGTGAGTGCTGAGGAAGAAGCCCCGCCCCCTCAGCGGCGGGCTTCTGTCCCGCTAAAATATATAAAAAACTGGCAGGGGCTCTTTATATATACAGTGCCTAGCTGTATATATCTACTTTTGCCAGAAATTGAGGTTATATTGCTGCCCAGGGCGCCCCCCCTGCGCCCTGCACCCTTACAGTGACTGCCGTTTGTGTGTGCTGTGTGGGAACAATGGCGCACAGCTTAACTGCTGTGCATTACCTCAGTGAAGATCTGAAGTCTTCTGCCGCCTCTGAAGTCTTCTTTCTTCTCATAATCACCCGGCTTCTATCTTCCGGCTCTGTGAGGAGGACGGCGGCGCGGCTCCGGGACGAACTCCAGGGTGAGACCTGTGTTCCGACTCCCTCTGGAGCTAATGGTGTCCACCAGTAGCCTAAGAAGCAGAGCCTCGAAACTCACAGAAGTAGGTCTGCTTCTCTCTCCTCAGTCCCACGATGCAGGCAGTCTGTTGCCAGCAGGCTCCCTGAAAATAAAAAACCTAACAAAATACTTTCTTTCAGGAAACTCAGGAGAGCTCCCTGTAATGCACCCAGTCTCCTCTGGGCACAGTAGTAAACTGAGGTCTGGAGGAGGGGCATAGAGGGAGGAGCCAGTGCACACCCATACCTAAAGTCTTTCTTAAAGTGCCCATGTCTCCTGCGGAGCCCGTCTATCCCCATGGTCCTTACGAAGTCCCCAGCATCCTCTAGGACGTAAGAGAAATAATTTTTTCCCCTCAAAATTCTACACACAAAGGCCCTCATTCCGAGTTGTTCGCTCGCAAGCTGCTTTTAGCAGCATTGCACACGCTAAGCCGCCGCCTACTGGGAGTGAATCTTAGCTTATCAAAATTGCGAACGAAAGATTAGCAGAATTGCGAATAGACACTTCTTAGCAGTTTCTGAGTAGCTCCACACTTACTCGGCAACTGCGATCAGTTCAGTCAGTTTCGTTCCTGGTTTGACGTCACAAACACACCCAGCGTTCGCCCAGACACTCCCCCGTTTCTTCAGACACTCCCGCGTTTTTCCCAGAAACGGCAGCGTTTTTTCACACACTCCCATAAAACGGCCAGTTTCTGCCCAGAAACACCCACTTCCTGTCAATCACATTACGATCACCAGAACGAAGAAAAAACCTCGTAATGCCGTGAGTAAAAAACCTAACTGCATAGCAAATTTACTTGGCACAGTCGCACTGCGGACATTGCGCATGCGCATTAGCGACTAATCGCTCCGTTGCGGAAAAAAATAACGAGCGAACAACTCGGAATGATCGCAGCAGTATTTTTGTTAGCAATTGGGCAAAACCATGTGCACTGCAGGGGAGGCAGATATAACATGTGCAGAGAGAGTTAGATTTGGGTGGGGTGTGTTCAATCTGCAATCTAATTTGCAGTGTAAAAATAAAGCAGCCAATATTTACTCTGCACAGAAATAAAATAACCCACCCAAATCTAACTCTTTCTGCACATGTTAAATCTGCATCCACATGGTTTTGCCCAATTGCTATCAAAAATCCTGCTGCGATCAACTTGGAATTACCCCCTATACCCCTTAATGACAATGTGAAAAAAGTTTTTTTGAGATTTTTGCAAATTTATTAAAAACAGAAAACTAATACCCCTTTTCCACTAGCTCAAAAAACACGGGTAAATGCACAGGGGCGCGCATTTACCCGTGTTTTTTGCAAGTGGAAAAGGGTAAACCCGGATCAAGTGACCCGTGAATCCTACCCGGCTATTTACCTGGGTAGGACACGGGACTGATCCGGGTAGGGTTGTAGTGTAAACGGGAGCCGTGTCGATGCGACACGGCTCCCATTTACACTGTATGGAAGGGCGGCGCTGGGAGATCATGTGATCTCCCTGCGCCGCCCCTGCCGCGTCACTAGAAGCGTCACCAACCCGGCATATGCCGGGTTGTGACTGCTGATGGGAAAGGGGCCGAGCACGGGTCGCAGCAGGGGGCAGCTCCCGTGTCAGGCTCCCGGCTGCGACCCGTGCTCGTAAGTGGAAAAGGGGTATTAGAAATCACATGTACATAAGTATTCACAGCCTTTGCTCAATACTTTGTTGATGCGCCTTTTGCAGCAATTACAGCCACAAACAAGTATTTTTGAATATGATGCCACAAGCTTGGCACACCTATCTTTGGGCAGTTTGCAGCACCTCTCAAGCTCCATCAGGTTGGAAGCTAGCCTGCGAAGGTAAAATTTTTAATGTTCTAAACAAGTTTAATGATGTTCTGAAGCAGTTATGCTAATCCAGGAGGTTCAAAGAGATTGGGTATCTGCACACTCACAAGCAATAATATAGATGTAGAAAATCTAATGCATCCATTCCTAAACTCCTTTTAGCTAATACAGTAAATGGTTATCCAGGCAGGGAGTGCTGTCAACTACAGTATACGAGACAAATCATTTTTGGGAAAAAGAAAGAGAATCTATACTATTTACACTGCGGGAGTAAAGAAGTTGTTTGTTATTAAAAAGTAACCTTTATTGTATCTTTATTTAAAATAATGTGATTATAGCTCACACGGTGATCCTAGACTACAGTGAGACATAGAGGTTAAAATCATGAACTTTAAATACATGTGAATATAGAAAGAATGAAAAATGGTGAAATAAAGATTTAAAATGCTGTCCACGTGTTGTTGTTTATTCGGTACGTACAGTTAGTATCAATTTGGTATGATAACAGTGATTAGAGTTATATGGTCGTCACAATCATGCCTCACAATCTTCTAATTAGACACTAAGTATAGTAAGCCTATATCCTGTTAATCCTAGATATAGCCTATATGGTGGTAGTGTCCCTAATTGCCGCTCTCTCATAGGGTGTATATTATTATTATTAATTATTATTATTATTATTATTATTATGTCTGCAATCCCAGATATAGGGGTAAATGAATTACCCTGCGATATGGGGGAGAAGCGGTATCAGCGCACATTATGTGTGCTGTACCGCTTCTCCCCCATGTACTGTATGAGCGCCTCTGTCCATATTGGCACTGCTATCTAAAAGATAGCAGGCTGATATGCTTGGGCAATGTATGAACGGTCAGCCCCAACACCTACAGCTGTCAATTTCGACAGCTGCAGGTGGCGATGCCCATACACCACAGCACGAACAGAGCTGTCCCTGGCTGTGGCGGTTGCCGGCTTCCGGACTGCGCTGGGGATCTCGTGTGAGTAGCGAGATCCCGCGCATGTGCAGAGGAGCTGCCAGGAAGGAGACACAGTGCATCAGCTCTAGGCTGACATGCTGTGCGCTCAGGGTGACTTCGCCGTAGGGGGGAGAGCAGACAAGATTTTAATACATCTTGCCGATGTCCCTTTCTGCTTTGCCTTGGTAATAAGGTGAAGCAGGAAGTGTTGTAGTGGCACGATGTGTGCCACTATAATATATTTACCTAATAATATCATAAGTACAGTAAATATACTGCAAGTTGACACATGTTTGGAACAACACAGAGCAATAAAACACCAGACCAGGTAGGACAAGGGGTGACAACTTGAGGGCAAACACACAATATCAGAGAATCTTAATGGGGCTTGAAAACAAGAGTAAGTGCGGGAGTCTGGGTACATCAATCCCAGGCCCGAGGTTCAGAGGGGCACAAAATGGGGCATGGCTCCTATATTTGTTTTAAATACTGGCCACGCCACTCAGCTAATGAAAAAAATAGACAATGAAGCCGGCTAGGGTAACCCTCCCCCGGCTACTCCTATCTGCTGGTATGTGCTTCTTATGCTCCATAGTAATGAATAACACAGTGATGGCTGCATCATTACATGTGATGCTGCAGCACCCACACCAACTCTCCTGTCCTAACTACCACTCCCTGCCAGCTCTACTGTCCCATTTCCTGCTGCGGCGCTGCCGCAGCCACAGGCACCTAGAGCAGACTGGAAGTGAGAGCAAGCTGCTGAAAGCAAGAAGCAAGCTGCAGCAGCAACACCACCACCACCACAGTCACTTAACAGCCATCACAAGAAAGAGCTGGGGCTCAGTAGTTGCACATGCCTCTGTTTAACAGCTATGGGAACTACATTGTAAAACTATGGGGGTCATTCCGAGTTGATCACTCGCTAGCAGTTTTTAGCAGCCGTGCAAACGCTATGCCTCCGCCCACTGGGAATGTATTTTAGCTTAGCAGAAGTGCGAACGAAAGGATCGCAGATCGGCTACGAAAAATAATTGTGCAGTTTTAGAGTAGCTCCAGACCTACTCAGCGCTTGCGATCACTTCAGACTGTTCAGTTCCTGTTTTGATGTCACAAACACGCCCTGCGTTCACCCAGCCATGCCTGCGTTTTTTCTGGCACGCCTGCGTTTTTCAGAACACTCCCTGAAAACGATTAGTTGACACCCAGAAACGCCCACTTCATATCAATCACTCTGCGGCCAGCAGTGCGACTGAAAAGCTTCGCTAGACCTTGTGTGAAACTACATTGTCCATTGTGAAAGTACGTCGCACGTTCGCATTGCATACGCATGCGCAGAAATGCCGTTTTTTTGCATCATCACTGCGCAGCGAACAATTTCAGCTAGCGATCAACTCGGAATGACCCCCTATATTGGATGACTCCTGTGATTCGTCCCTTGTCAGAGAAAGAAGGTCAAAGTAAGACAGAGCTGTGGTGATTATTTTGAGTGAGGAGGCACTGAAGCTGCGCTGTGGGTCACACTGCTGTGTAGGACGGAGAAACTGAGGAAGACAGGTTATGTCCGATGGAACTTAAATGAGGAGGCAGACAGTGTCGGACTGGGGCATGAAGGGCCCACCGGGGGAATGCTGCTGTAGGTGCCCATGCTTAAAGGTGTTACCAGGTTCCAGTTGGGGCGTGGCCAGCCACCACAGAGGTTTGGCTAACCATTACATGTTCTGTGCCCCTTGGTTAATATATAATAAACCAAATTATTGTGAAGTATAATGTAACATATGTATAATGCATACATCCAGTGCACTAGGATAGCCTGGAACTTGATCCCTAGAGGAGGAGGAGGGCCCACAGGCAGTAGGGCCCACTGGTGGTTTCCCCTGTTCCCCTGTGGGCCAGTCCGACCCTGGAGGCAGATCTCCCCTGACACAGTCCTGTCATGTGCAGGGACAGATCTAGACCTTTCTTTTAGGGGGGCAGCGGTTTATTTATTCCTGACTCCTCCCCTGCACTCATTACTCCTCCCACTTCCCATCCCAACTGTCCATTAATGCTCTACAGAGCATATAAAGCATTGCCAGGCTGCACATGTACTTCTTATATAACACACACACTGGGCACATGTAACTGCTAACACACTGATGGGCGGCACACACTGCCCAAGGTGGGGGTGGTGGCATGTGATGATGGCAGATGGGGCTAGGGGACACGGAGGATGGGGAGGGATGTCAGTGCAGCCACACACCACCTGGCAGCAGCCCCAACCTCTGGCGGCCCCAGCAGCTGCAGCGTGCCATGTATTGGTACGGGTAGCCGGATGCTGGGGAGGGTGATGCTGCCGCTATGAAGGGTCCACCTTCAGGTGAGAGATGCTAGGCTGTGCTGGCTGCTGCAGGTGCTGACGATGGAGGAGTCAGGGGAGGAAGATGAGCGATGCCAGCAGAGAGTGATCGCTGCTGCACTGGATCGCTGCCACCCAGAGCAGCTTACCCCCATGTCCCGAGGTGACCGGGCCCATAATGGAGGAGCTGCCAGTGCACAGCCCCTGTCTGGGAACTGGTTATCCAGCTCATTCTCCCCACTGTGCGCCAAAGACAGCTTGCCCCGCTACCTTGGGAACTTCCTCATACCGCTGCTGGACCTAGTGGCTGTGGCAGGCAATGTGGGCGCCGTCACCATCATGTAAGTGTGCATGGCTATGACTGTTAGGGGAGCGTTCGCCCCGTTCGCCCCCCCCCCCCCCTGGATCCGGCCCTGGTCATGTGATAGACAGGAGAGAGCTCAGCTGACAACACTGATGGAAGACATAAATCCAGAGAAGAAAAAGCCCTGTCACTAATTTAGGATTTTTAAATATTTTTCTTTTCAAATGCCCCCAATTCAATTCAGGAGAGGGGGCGCTGAAACATACCCTTGCTCCAGATACCAAGGGCACCTAGCTACACCTATGATAAGGGGCACTACTGTGGGCATTGTGTAAAAGGGGTACTACTGTGTAGCGGAATGTGTATAAAGGACACTACCAGGGGCGTAGCCAGTACTTTGTGGGCCCAATAGCAACATTTTAAAGGATCTCCTGTCCCAATGCTTTTAGAAAGACACCTATCTGCAGCAGTTTTTAATTGTATGCCCCATAATCGTGCTCTAGTTCGTTTTCTGAACCATAGTAGTGCCCTAGTTAATGTTATGACCTATAGCAGTGCCCTAGTTTATTTTATGAACCTAGTAGTGCCCTAGCTCACATTATGTTACATTGTAGAGCTTCTAGTATACGTTATGCAGCACAGTGCCCCCAATTCACATTATGGCATGCAGTGTCCCCAGTTCATATTATGTCACATTACAGTGGCCCCAGTTCAGGGAAGACAAGCCCCTCTCAGCTCTGGGCCCTATAGCAGCTGCCCTCCCTGCACCTATGGTAGCTACGCCCCTGGGACACTACTGTGTGTACATAACCTGAATTACCAGATGTAGATGAGTGGGTGAGTTTGCTGTTGCTGTCTGTTTCCTCCCACTGTTGACTTCTTTGTGGGGCTATCTGGTGCTTCCTCCCCCTGTCCCTGACTCGTGGCTGATCACATCTGACTTACTAGGCTTATCTGTGACTTGTCTTTTGATGGCCATCATCTTGTCCAGGTCCCTGCTCCTTCTACTGAGTTGCCAGAGCCCCTGGAACTACCATTCACGCAGAATCATGCTTACAGAACCCTTGGACTTCGGGACCCATAGAAGCTTTCTGCAGCTATTACAGCCTGTTTGGCCATTACTATATTCGCTGCTGCCACTGACTGTCTACCGCCTGCTGGCCGCTGCAATGTGTAATAGTAGCAGTGCGCCCGGCTCTTTCTCTGCCAAAGAACAGCTACTAATATACATTACAACGGGCAGCGCTGTCTGCCCCATGTACTCCGCCCCTTCTCCATCTGCTGCAGTGTCTTTACCATGGCATAATGTGTATAAAAGGCATGTGTATACATGTTACATGTGGCGTAACATGTATAAGGGGCTCTGCCATGGCATAATGTATATAAGGGGCTATACTGTGGTGTAACATGTATAAGTGGCTGTACTGTGGTGTAACGTGTATAAGCTGCTCTACTGTGGTGTAACATGTATAAAGGGTTCTACCCTGGCATAATGTGCAAAATATGCTCTTCTGTGGTGTAATGTGTATAAGGAGCTCTACTGGGTGGTGTAACATGTATAAGGGGTACTATTAAATGGTCTGATGTGACTAACAGACACCGCAGTGCGGTGTAATGTGAATTGGTACTATTATGTGGCCACTTACCCATGAAGCCATGCCCCTATATATTTGACTAAGGGGCTCCAAAATATATATTCAGTTACCAAAAAAAAATAAGCCCGGCCGAACGAGTCACTCTCCATAATACTGCAGCACAGGAGACACAGGCATGCGCTGGAGATGATGCCCAAGAGGTGCCCTATCACAGACAGCCTACTGGGAATATTCAGCCAGCTCTTGGACAATTTCAGTGGAGTTTGCTGTCTGCTGGAAATGCCCTTTATATAGCCTTGTCAGTGGGCCCCCAGGGACCCACAGGGCACTAAGCAGTTTCTTTGGTTACCTTGTGTTAAATCCGCTATTGGATATGTTGGTCGTTCATACACACTAAACGAAGCTAAGTGAGAGCTTACATTTAGAATCAGTCATTGGTCTGCACATGCATCAATGGAGTCCGACTGTAAGGGATGGGCTAACGCCATCCTCACATGTTAGCGACTGGGGTCAAACTCTGGAATTTTCACATTCCAAAACATAGTAAATCAGGTAGACTTACAACCCCCATAGAAACCTATGGCCTTTGATTTTGAAGTCAGAAATGCTGCGGTGCCTCCTTCATAAATCCTGGGGATTCTTAAAATCTGTGGGCACCTCCCATAAACTGGTGTTTTCAAGAACTAACATTGCAAATATTGTTTAAATAGGATTTTGGTTACCTACCAGTAAATCCTTCTCTCGTAGTCCGTAGAGGATGCTGGGGTCCACATTAGTACCATGGGGTATAGACGGGTCCACCAGGAGCCATTGGCACTTTAAGAGTTTGAGAGTGTGGGCTGGCTCCTCCCTCTATGCCCCTCCTACCAGACTCAGTCTAGAAACTGTGCCCGAGGAGACGGACATCTTCGAGAGAAGGATTTTACACAGATAGTGGCGAGATTCACACCAGCTCACACATACAAGGCACATCAAGCTAACCAGCTTGAAACTCAGCAACCGCTTAAACATTACTTACCAAGTAACAATGCACTACTCAACTAAAACGAAGTTGTACTAAACCAAATAATGATAGCAGGAAAACGAAGCGCTGGACGGTCACCCAGCCTCCTCTACGGAGTCTGAGAAAAGGATTTACCGATAGGTAACCAAAATCCTATTTCCTCTTACGTCCTAGAGGATGCTGGGGTCCATATTAGTACCATGGGGATGTACCAAAGCTCCCTGAACGGGAGGGAGAGCGCGGAGGCTCCTGCAGAACAGATAGACCAAACTTCAGGTCCTCAGAGGCCAAAAGTATCGAACTTGTAGAACTTTGCAAACGTGTTCGACCCAGACCAAAATGCTGCTCGGCAAAGTTGTAACGCCGAGACACCCTGGGCAGCTGCCCAGGAAGACCCCACCTTACGAGTAGAGTGGGCCTTAACAGACGTAGGACACGGCAATCCCGCCCGTAAAATACGCATGCTGGGTAGTGAACCTGATCCAGCGAGAGATCGTCTGCTTAGAAGCAGGACACCCCATTTTCTTGGGATCATACAGGACAAACGAGTCTGATTTTCTGTGACGAGCAGTCCTCCTCACATAGATTTTTAGAGCCCTCACAACATCAAAGGACTTTGATAAAATTGAGGAGTCAGTTACAACTGGCACCACAATAGGTTGGTTGATATGAAATGCCGACACAACCTTCGGAAGGAACTGCTGACGTGTCCGGAGCTCAGCTCTATCTTTATGGAAGATCAAGTAGGGGCTCTTTCAGGACAAAGCCCCCAACTCTGACACACATCTAGCAGAAGCTATGGCCAACAAAGTGACAGCCTTCCACGTGAGAAACTTGACCTCAACCTCCTGTAGAGGTTCAAACCAGTCCGATTGGAGGAACTGCAACACCACGTTAAGATCCCAGGGTGCCGTAGGCGGCACAAAGGGAGGCTGGATGTGCAGAACTCCCTTCAAAAAAGTCTGAACCTCAGGGAGGGCAGCCAACTGTTTCTGGAAGAAAATGGATAGGGCCGAAATCTGGACTTTTATGGATCCTTACCTCAGGCCCATATCCACACCTGCTTGCAGGAAGAGGAGAAAACGTCCCAGTTGAAACTCCACCATAGGAATCTTTTTGGACTAATAATAATAATTTTATTTATATAGCGCTCTTTCTCCAATAGGACTCAAGTCGCTTAACAGATACATAGCATAATATAGTACAGAAATTAATGAAGTACATTTTCATAAAATACAGAAGCATAGAGATACTAAAAGGGACATTATGGAAATGCTTGAGTAAACAGGAAAGTCTTGAGTCTACTTTTGAAGGATTCTATAGTTGGGGCCTCTCGCACTGTGCGCGGAAGTGAGTTCCATAGAGTTGGAGCCGCATGGCTAAAAGCTCGACCCCCAGATGAATTACAGGAGATTCTAGCCACTGCTAAAAGCCCTTCATCTACAGATCGCAGTAATCGAGTGGGGCAGTATGGGGTCAGAAGCTGTTTCAGGTACCTTGGGCCCTGGTCATGTAATGCTTTGAAACTCAGTAAGCCAATCTTGAAGATGATTCGCCATATTAGAGGCAGCCAGTGAAGGAAGTAGAGGAGGGGTGTTATGTGGCTAGAACAGGGATGGTTGGTTAACAGCCTGGCAGCTGTGTTTTGCACCAGCTGTAAGCATTGCAATTCTTTTGCTGGGAGACCAAGGTAGAGGGCATTACAGTAGTCTAATCGAGATGATACAAATGCATGTATGACTTTTGGCAGATCATCTGAGGGAATTAAGATACATAATTTTTCCAAATACGATAGTAATGTTTAGACGTTACTCCTTTCCTAGCATGTATCAGGGTAGGAATAACCTTGTTCGGAATGCCCTTTCGAGCTAGTATCTGGCATTCAACCTCCATGCCGTCAAACGCAGCCGCGGTAAGTCTTAATACGTGAATGGCCCCTGCTGTAGCAGGTCCTCCCGAAGAGGAAGAGGCCTCGGCTCTTCTAGCAGTAGACCCAGAAGATCTGCGCACCAAGACCTTCTTGGCCAGTCTGGAGCAATGAGGATCGCTTGAACCCTTGTTCTCCTTATGAGCTTTAACACTCTTGGAATGAGTGGGAGTGGTGGAAACACGTACACCGACTGGAAAACCCACAGAGTCACTAGGGCGTCCCCCACCACTGCTTGCGGGTCCATTGATCTGGAACAATATTGCCGAAGCTTCTTGTTGAGATGAGAGGCCATCATGTTGATTTGAGGTACACCCCAAAGATCTGTTACATTGTCCAACTGCACTTGAATGGCCCGATTTCTCAGAAGATGGGCCGCTTGGAGAAGACAGTTGTAGACTTAGCTCTAGAATGTTTATCGGCAGGCCGGCTTCCAGACTTGACCACTTTCATTGAAAGGTCTCCCCTTGAGTGACTGCGCCCCAGCCCCGGAAACTTGCATCCATGGTTAGGAGGATCCAGTCCTGAATCCCGAACCTGCGGCCCTCCAGAAGGTGAGGTAGTTGCAACCACCAGAGGAGTGAAATCCTTGCCTTTGGTGACAGACGTATCCTCTGGTGCATATGTAGATGGGATCCCGACCACTTGTCCAGGAGATCCAGTTGGAAGGACCAAGTATGAAACCTCCCATACTGTAGAGCCTCGTAAGAGGCCATCATCTTTCCCAGAAGGCGAATGCACTGATGACCGACACCCGGGCTGGCTTCAGGACCTCCCGGACCATTGTTTGTATCACCAACGCTTTTTCCTCTGGAAGAAACACCCTCTGCACTCCCGTGTTGAGGATCATTCCCAGAAAGGACAACCTCCTGGTTGGTTCCAAATTTGATTTTGGAAGATTCAGGATCCAACCGTGTACCCTGAGCAGGTGGGTCGTGAGAAGGATGGACTGTAACAGCTTCTCCTTTGACGATGCCTTTATCAACAGATCGTCTAAATATGGAATTATGTTCACCCCCTGTCTGCGGAGGAGAACCATAATTTTTGCCATCACCTTGGTGAATACCCTCGGTGCTGTGGAGAGGCCAAATGGCAGAGCCTGGAACTGATAGTGACAGTCCAACAGTGCGAATCGGAGATAAGCCGGATGCGGCGGCCAAATCAGAATGTGGAGGTACGCATCCTTGATATCCAGGGATACCAGGAATTCCCCCTCTTCCAGACCTGATATCACTGCCCTTAGAGACTCCATTTTGAACTTGATCTCCTTCAGAAAGGGATTTAGCGATTTTAGATTCAGAATGGGCCTGACCGAACCATCCGGTTTCGGTACCACGAAAAGGTTTGAATAGTAACCTTTGTTTTTCATATGAGGAGGGACCGGTACAATAACCTGTGCCTCCACCAACTTCTGGACGGCTGCCTGCAGGACAGCCCTGTCTGCCAGCAAAGCTGGCAAACCTGATTTGAAGAATCGGTGAGGAGGGAGATCTTAGAATTCCAGCCTGTACCCCTGGGACACGATATCTTGCACCCAGGGATCCAGGCCGGACGACACCCAGACGTGACAGAAATGCCTGAGTCTCGCTCCTACCGGCCGCACCTCCGGGGCGTGCAGTCCACCGTCATGTGGCGGACTTTGGCGTACCTGAAGCAGGTTTCTATTCCTTGGAACCTGCAGCAGCGGGTTTCTTGGATTTTGGCCGACCTCCCCTAAGAAGGTGTTGGACGGTCTGGCCTTTCGTGGCTTGGCAGCCCGAAAGGGCTGTGATGCAGCTGAAGAAAAGGGTTTCTTCGTAGCAGGTGCAGCCGAGGGAAGAAAAGGTGACTTACCCGCTGTAGCTGTGTAGATCCACGCATCAAACGCTTCCCCAAAGAGAGCCTGACCTGTGTAGGGTAGGGTCTCCACACTTCTCCTGGATTCCGCATCGGCAGACCACTGTCGCAGCAACAGTCCTCGACGAGCTGAGACACACATGGAAGAAATTCCTGCAGCCATGGAACCCAGGTCTTTCATGGATTCTACCTGAAATCCTGCCGAATCCTGAATGTTACACAAAAACAATTCAACATCAGATTTATCCATAGTATCCAAATCTTCAAGTAACGTGCCTGACCACTTTACTATAGCTTTGGTAATACAAGCATTGGCAATAGTGGGACATAGTATAGTCCCTGAAGCTGTGTACATGGATTTGAGCGTATTATCAATTTTACGATCAGCCGGTCTTTCAAGGCGGTGGATCCTGGAACAGGTAAAACCACCTTTTTTGAGAGTCTGGATACAGATGCGTCAACAATGGGCGGGTTTTCTCATTTTTTCCTATCCTCCACAGGGAAAGGAAATGCCACCTGGACCCTTTTAGGGGTCTGGAATTTTTTCTCAGGGTTTTCCCAAGCTTTTTCAAAAATAGCATTTAATTCTTTTGATGCAGGGAAGGTTAGCGAGGCTTTCCTATTATCAGTGAAGTAAGCCTCCTCAACCTGCTCAGGTGTTGTATCAGCAATATTCAACACATCTCTAATAGCCTCTATTATCAGCTGCACCCCTATTGCAAGAGATGCTGCCCCCCTCAACACATCCCAATCACCGTCCTCAGTGTCAGAATTGGTATCTGTGTCATCTTGCATAATCTGTGCAAGAGCACGTTTTTGGGAATATACACCGGGGGGTCCTGAGGTAACAGAACTGGGCCAGACTGCCATAGAGTTATGTAAAGCCTGCGTTGCAGACTCATTCTGTGCAACCTTAGTAGAAATCTGAGAAATCAAAGTTTTGATAGAGGATAACCACTCAGGCTCCCTTGCTGGTATCTGTGCTAAAACAGTGCAATCCTGATTACATGGAATGGGATCATCCTGAGAGGACACACACACACACACACACACACACACACACACACACACACACACACACACACACGGGCAGACAGAGTTTCACCCCCAAGAATGGCAAGAGAGACACAGAGATTGGAGCCAACCCACACACAGCGCTTTATATGTAAAGGGAGAACCCCAACCAGCGCTGACTGTGCACCTTAAAAGCAAGCGAGGGTCGCATAGGCACGAGCGCATATAAGCGTTTTTGGTTTTGTGATCTGGTTAAAGAAATTAGAGCTGTTGCTAAGCAGATTAGTTGTCCCTGGAAAGGGTCAGTGGTTGTGGTCAAGCCTGTCAGGTTGTTATGGGAGGTACTGTAACATTGTTAGGGTATATATTGGCACTTTGAATATTACAACTTCATCATTTGTCTTCGGAAGGCAGATAAGTGGTCACATTTATTTGCCTCTATTGCTTTCATACACCTCTAATTGAACTATCTATTTTTTCTTTAAAAAAAAATATTTTATCTCCTTTTCTTTTCTTCCTACCCTTCCCTGCCTCCCGAACTGCTTTCCCCCTTGTGCTCAGCTGGAGCGCGTATACCCGGCCCGCGTAGGACTCCTGTCTCTTTGCCTGCCGGCCCTGCGACTGCGAGCCCCCGCTGTACCCCCACTCGTATCGCCGCAAGCTGCCGGTCCTGGCGGGGCGGCAATGGGGTACGACGGAGCGACCCGGCGCCATGCGGCGGGTCGTGTTAGCTCACATAGGGCTCCGGTCCCTCCGTCTGCCACGCTCCTCGCTGCCGGTCCTGCGGCTTCGGGCTCCCGTTAATATCCCCGCAGGCCGCTGGTTCCGCTGGGGTGGCGGTGGTGGGTGGCAGAGCGACGCGGCAGCCCGGCGGGGAGTCGCATACCGTGGGTGTGTCTGCACCCTCTGCAGGGGGGCCCGGCCATGGCGTCTGACGCACTGCAAGGGGTTTTGACCAATGCAGCACCTTTCCGGCGCAGCGCCTACCGCGGTGGCGGAGACCTCTGACTCGGCTGAGGGGGACATGGAGGAGGGAATCCCCAGTGGCTTATACAGTGGGCTCGCAGCTGATATCATGACTGGGGATTTCATGGACGTAGGTAGCAGTGATCAGCAGGCAGGTCCCCCCCCCCCAAGGCCAGCCTTTAAGCTCTTTTGCACATTCTGTGTCATAAGTACAGTATCTCCTTTATAAATGGGGTTGGGAGGCACCGATTGTGGTGCCTCCCTGTCAGATAGGGAAAGGTATGGGGAGCAGGGGGCGGGCATGGGCGGGGCCTAGTAATGGGCATTAAAAGCCCATTGAAATAACATAGGAAAGCAGCACCATTAGAGGTGCCGCTTTCATACAGGGACGTGCTTTCAACCTATGAAAGCACGTCGCTGTCAGTGAGGCCACAGTGATTGGCCAGCGGATCTGTTACTGGATCCGCTGTCAATCACTGTGTGGGCGTGGCGGAGGAGATGCGGGTGTCGGCGGAGGTGCTGGCAGCGGAGGTGCGGGACGCGGAGGTGTAAGCTGTGGTAGGCGGCGGAGGGCGGGTGGCGGTGGAGGTGCGGGCAGCGGCGATACAGAGTTTGGCAGTGGAGCGGTAACCCATTTAAAAAATGGCGCCTCAGCATCATTTTTTAAATTGAAGATGGCTGCCGCGAGCCAATCACGGCTCGCTGCGTCATCGCTCCGCCCCCTCTGGCTGACTTATATAAGTCAGCGCGAGGGGGCGGCTGTCAGTCCGACGGCGGAGGAGGAGTGGAGAAGAGCTCCTGAAGGCTGAAGATGCCGGAAGTCCTGGATGGGCGGCGGCTATGCTAAAGAGCTTAGCAGCCGCCGCCCACCAGGTGAAGACGCTGGAAGCCCTGGAGTAGGCGGCGGACATGCAAAAGAGCTTAATAGCCGCCGCCTCCCAGGTGAAGATGCTGGAAGCCCTGGGAAGGTGGTGCCCCCCAGGTGAAGACGCTGGAAGCCCTGGGGAGGCGGCGGCCATGCAAAAGAGCTTAAAGGCTGCCACCCCCAGGTGAAGACCCTGTGTAATAAACTTTTTTTTAAAAGACTGTGTGGTTGTTTTTATTTTAATATTTTCTTTACAGATGGACAACAGGTGCCATTTGTGTCCGGGCATGCTGGCACTTCTGGTTCTCCAAGTGCCAGCATGCTGGGGCAGGCTTGTTGCTGGGACATGTAGGCCACCTGTAAAGAACAATATTACTATTCTTTGCAGTTGGACTACAGGTGCCAGCGGGCCATTTGTGTCCGGGCATGTTGGCACTTGTGGTTCTCCAAGAGCCAGCATGCTGGGGCAGGCTTGCTGGGACCTGTAGGCCCCCTGTAAAGAACAATACTAACAATGAACCCCGCACCCACCGCCACCAGGGGTGCGGGGCATAGCACTGGGCTATCAGCTCAGTGCTGGTTATTGCTTGGGAGGGGGACCCCATTTTTATTTTTTGGGGTCCCCACTTCTGAGGAATACCAGCCCTGGGCTGACTAGTTTGGGGGGTCAGATTAATGCTATGGCAGGGGGACCCCATACGAGTTTCTCCCCTGCGTTGGGCATTACCCACCCCTGGCTGGTTCTGCCTGGTGCTGGTTTCACCACTGAAGGGGGGGCTACACTTTTTTTTTTCACGCTATTAACCGGGGGGGTGGGGGGGGGGATTGTTAGCTACTTGTGCCTCCCCAGCCACTGACTTCACCGCACGCCACTGGCTGCTACGCCATCTACTGGGCGCACTGGGGTCCTGCGCATGGGTGTGGTTTATCAAATCGACAGTATCTAGGTCGACAATGTTTAGGTCGACCACTATAGGTTGACAGTCACTAGGTCGACATGGATGGAAGGTCGACAGGGTTTCTGGGTCGACATGTGCTAGGTCGACAGGTCTAAAGGTCGACATGAAGTTTAATTTTTGTTTTGGTGTAGTTTTCTTCGTAGAGTGACCGGGATCCCCAATTAGTGCACCGCGTCCCCTCGCACAGATTACCGTTCCAATTGTAGTCCACGTGGATCGTTAAGTATGAAAAAATTCAAAAAAAGAAAACAAATGTGAAAAACTCATGTCGACCTTTAGACCTGTCGACCTAGCACATGTCGACCTGGAAACCCTGTCGACCTTCCATCCATGTCGACCTAGTGACTGTCGACCTGAACATTGTCGACCTAGACAGTGTCGACCTTTATTCCGGATCCCCCTGCGCATAGTTAGTTCGCAGTCAGTTGTGTCATCACCTCTAGGGCTGCCAGTTTCAGCATCCTGTTGGGCCCAGTTTGGGGGTTTAATGTACCAGAAGGTTCTACCTCCTGGGTTGCCTGTATCCCAGGCTTTCCCAGTGGTTAGTGTGGCTATGTAACAGGGTTTCCCCGGGGGCCATGCCATCAGCGTTACAGTCATTTGGCCCAGAGTTGTTTTCCTCAACTCCCGCGGCCCAGCCCACGTGGTCACTTAATGCGCCCAGGAGCCTGGTACAGCCCCCGTATATGGTGGGAGCTTCGCATTTTGCAGGCTGCTCTTTCTCGTTGCCTCAGCCCTCCTATTATCAGCAGCGGTATCCCCCTATAGTCGCGCAGGGAGGCCAGTACCTTTCTAGTTGGCCAGCTAGTAGCTCCGCAGCGGGGGCATGGCTGGCGGCCCACACCCTGGCACCCGGCGGTACCTCTCACGCTTCCTCTGTTACTGTTTCTGGCCCTCGCTGCTTGGCCACGGCCAGTCAATTGCAGACCCAGTCTATATTGCAGAGACCCCGGTTGTTTAGGGTGTTTCAGGGGGCTTAGTGTCAGAGCCTCGGATATTAACCTTTTCTGTTTCCTTTGAAGAGACAGTGGCCAGTGGTCCCTTTTCCAGTATTGGACTGCAGTTGCCTGTGGACGATCGGACAGCTGGAACAGATACGGTGGCGGCTGTGATTCTCCCTGCAGTTGTGGCTGCGGCGTCAACTTCGGTTTCTGGACTGGGAGGCATGGAAGCTAGTGCCGCGGATGGTGAGCATGAGTCTGAATTTTCTTTCTGTGGTGTCCTCATCGGGGTCATCGGCTAGCAGCGGTGCAATAGCGGAGCTAGTCGCTAGGGGGGTTACTGAGATGCATGGCGGGAAGAAGCACTCCAAGAGACCCACTACCCCCGTTGACCTCCCAGTTTTGCCCAATATGGTGCTTTGCACCAACATGGCTTTTGCTGGGGGATTGCGGAAGAATGCGAAAGATAGAATCAGGAAGGGTAAGTTTGTTGAGGTTTTGACGATAACAGCAGGCCTGCAGAGGGGTTACGCTGCAGCCAAAAAGGCAGGAGCTTCGAGTGAGGCTTCTTTCCGGAATTACCAGCAATGGTGGCGGGGTTTTTCTTGTTTTTTTTCTGGCCTGCTACATGGGCTGCGGACCTGAAGAACACAAGAACATCATAATATATTTGTTTTTGGTCAACGAGACCCTCATTAAATATAAAGGTAGTGTGTGGAGGGACTACGATGACAAAGTCCGGCCTAAGCATTGATGGCGCTATGGTTTTGCCTTTTGGTTACAAAGATGTGGAGGTCTGGCTGGAAGTCACCAACCAGGCCGATCCCCCAGGCAAAAAGGTGTTTCCAGGGAGCACGAGGTCGTCGTCCTCAGGGGGTAAAGGTTTATGATTCTAAATGCGATAGGGAGGCAAAATACCGCTTTCGGCACTCATGTAGAATCTATGGAGCGAACCACCCGGACAAGGACCATAAGTCCACTCCAGGCGGCCGGAACACTGGCCAGGGTGCCGCCGCCTGCAGTGCTAAGTAAAGCCCCGTCTCCCATAATAAGGCCGGAACTTGCAAAGTGGCTAGAGCGTTATCCGCGTTCAGTTGATGCTAGCTTCTTGCTAGATGGTTTCAGTTACGGTTTCATGTTACCCATCCCTGACTCGGTGTTGGTAGTGTCACGTCGGAATTTGAAGTCTGCTGTGGAGTGGCCGCGGGTGGTCAGACAGAGGGTGAACGCGGAAGTAGAGCTGGGCAGGATGTGCGGCCCTTTAAACCCTTGCCCGACTTGTGCATTTCCCCTTAGGGGTCGTGCCCAAGAAAGTCCCGGGCAATTTCCTTTTGATTCAGCATCTGTCTTCCCACACGGCGGATCCATAAATGACGCCATTCCGGGGGGTGGCTGTAGGGTGCATTACCAGCTTTTCGAAGAGGCTCTTGAGCCGGTTCGAGGATTTGGCGAGTGTGCCCCTATGGCGAAGCTCGACATTGAGTCAGCTTTTCGGCTTCTCCCCTACACCCTGGTTCCTTTCTGTTCATGGGTTTCCAGTTGGACGGTTCTTATTACATTGCAAGTGCCTGCCCATGGGGTATTCTATTTCTTGCGCCTATTTCTGGGAAGTTCGGTACTTTTTTAGGAGCAGTGTCAGGCCCGTTCAGTCCCTTTTGGGGTCGTTCAATTATGTTTGCAGACCCATCCCCATGGGCGGGGTGTTTTGCCGCAATTAGAAAGGGCCACCTACAGGGTCGCCGGGCCGCACCACACCATTCACCTGTCTCGGGAGATCGGAGACAGCCTTGAGATATGGGTGTCAATTTCGGGGCGAGTAGTGTGTTGCTCCCTGGTCTCCATCTTGGATAGCGTGGGGTTTCATAACAAGTTTGCTGCTGCTGGAATTGTTTCCCGTCTTTGTGGCTGTTGAATTGTGGTCGGCCCGTTTGGTCAATCGGTCGATCATGTTTTGGTGCGACAATATGGGAGTAGTTTAGGCGGTTAATGACCAGCGGTCCTCCTCCAGTCAGGCGTTACGTTTTGCAGTGTTTGCTGTTCATATTTCGTTTTACAGCCAAGCACGTTCATGAGGTTGATAACGGTATTGCAGATGCTTTCTCCCGTTTCACTTCCCGGAGGTTCAGGGAGTTGGCCCCTAGAGCAAAGGCTCGAGTACTAACTTGTCCGCATCATGTCTGGCAGATTGTGGAGCAGGTCTGAGGGCACTAGCTTTGAAATCATTGGCACCTTCTACCTCGCAAGCCTACGTCGCGGCTTGGCTGAAATGGGTTGCTTACCTGGCTACTCATTTAGTTTCCGGTAAGTCAGTTTAGGTTTGTTTCATGGATTTTGTGTGGGGCGTAATGGTAGATCCAGAGCAAGGTGGATCCAGACCGGCTATGTCTACGGCTATAGCTGGGATTTCCTTTCATGCAAACTTATTTGGACTATCTGACCCCACAATGTCTTTCATCCTGAATAGGGCTTTGACAGGCTGGGCTAGGGTGAGTCCAAAGGTAGCTGACACGCGCAGGCTGGCTGATATGCAGTTGTTGCGCGGATTATTGACTGTTATTGATTCGGTGGCGGGGAGCGAGTCTGAGGCTTCGCTTTTTGAGTGGCCTTTTCTTTTGCTTTCTTAGGCGCCTTTCGCATTAGCGAGCTGGTCGCGGTCAATAAAACCTCGGCAGACACGGGGCTCCTATGTGGAGACATGGGGGGATATTCAATTTGGCCCAAAGAGACATTGGGAGTTAAAACCCCCGATGTTTCTTCGGGTGCTGCGGTCGGGCTATTTAATTTGCTCGGCCGGTAAAACCTGCTTTTTCATCCGTAAACACACAGGTTCCGTGAAACCTGTGTGTTTTCGGGTGCAATAGCCCCATTTTCACATGAAAATGGGGCTGTCATCGGGCATTTTGCTTCGCCTGCCGGAGGCAGGTGAAGCAAATCCCCCGATAAGCCACTGCACGCGCCGGCTTATTGGGGCCAATTAAATAGCCCACGACGCCGATACTTATCACCCGACACCCTCGGGACAAATTGAATACCCCAGATAGTCTTTCATGAGGGAGTAGTAATGTGCTTAATTGTCCGGTCTCAGACAGACCAGCTGGGTCAGGGGCGCTGGGTGTCGCTTAAAGCGTACCCTGAAGTGGTTTTATGCCCTGTTCATTTGGCTGCAGCATATTTGCCCAGCATGCATATGGGTGGCTGCAGTTTTTGGTACGTGTGGACTCGTTGCCTCTGACTCGCTTTCAATTCACCGCAGTTTTCAAAAGTTGTTTGTCGCAGTTGGGGCTCAATGTGTCAGAATTTGGGACTCATTCCTTTAAGATAGGGGCAGCTACCTGGGCTGCCGCCAGCGGGCTTCCGCCGTCGGCCATCCAAGAAATGGGGTGTTGGAGGTCCGCTGCATATGAGTTCTATGTTTCATCTCGATGAGTTGTGATTGTTACGCCCGTTGGCGTGAACCCAAAAATGTAGTTTACCCACCAGTTTTGGAACGATTAGCGTTCTGAAAATGGGGGTGTGAAGGAATTTTTGTTAAAGTTTTTCCTCCGCATGTGGACTAATTCAATTGGCTGTCCTACCAGTTCACCGGAGGTTTTTTGAAAGTTTTCGCCTTCACTTGGGTTCTACTGTTTCTAATCGTAATCTGTACATTCAAATATGCTAACGGTTATGTTATTTCTTTTCAGCTCCCAAATTTTTATCTTCCCGGGTTTGGTTGGTGGGCCACTCCTACATTTTTCTTTTTGGGCTGAACGTCACCCCTTAATAGCGCAGGCCTCCGTGTTGATGGGCGTAAGGAGTGTTAGGTGGCTTGGAGTACGGAGTTTACGGTGGTCTGGTTTCTTGCCATTGTTGTTGAACTTTGTGCAGTTTTGGTGGTCGGCCGGATGTAGTCATCATACATCTAGAGGGTGATGACCTGGTTCAGAGGAAAGGTAAAGCTATGACGTTACAGATTAAGGCGGACATTGGTGGCTTGTGTGCCAGGGGGCCTGGAGTTTAGATAGCGTGGTTTCATATTGTGCCCGATTGCATTGGAGAGGTTCCATGCGCATGACAACCATGGACAAAGCACGACAGTAAGTGTATTTCGAAGTTTGTCACGGCTAGTGGTGGTTTTGCGGTACGGCATCTGTTACTGTTGAACGAGATTTCAATGTATTTCTGCGGGATAGAGTCCATCTGTCGGAGTCAGGAGTGGAGGTTTTTTCCAGAGGGCTATTTTTGCCTGTTTGAGTTGTTCTAGGTAGTATTTGCTTGGTGTCGGATGGCGGGCTGCAGTTCTTTTAGGCCATTTTGGTTAGATGGTTTAGAACCTGGCAGTGGCGGGAGGGCGCTCTTGACCAGCGGCCACATGGGGCGTGAGTAGTCATTGAGGGGCACCTACCCTTTCCAAGGACGGCTGGCGAGTCCTGCCCGTACGGGGGGCAATGGCCATTTCTGCGGGAATGGTCACGCCATGCCATAGTAAAGGGTTCTGGTGCTTTCTCCACGCAGATTTTGCCCCTTGTAGAATGAGGCATTGCAGCCGCCTCATGTTACATATAGTTGGGGCGTTTACAGTCGCCGCCATCTTAAGTTGGGGCGTTTAAGTCGCCACCATTGTTGTAACATTATTGGCTGGAGGTGGTCATCAAGCACTCTCCTAGCCATCCCTTATCTATAAGGGTCATTCCACTTAATAAATACTCAATGACCTTTTAAACTTAAGCAGTGGTTGTCCATGTTGTTTGATCAAGCTGATTATTTACCTTAGAACACAAGCTATTTATTAATATCGTGAAGCCGTAATGGCCGCTGTCCCTCGTGCACGTGCTACGCACTTTGTACGCTATTTGCGTACAAAGACCTCGCACGTGGTACGCTAGTTACGTACACACGCTGCGCTGTGAGTACGGAATACACACAGCGAGCGTACACACAGATAATATCCTTTTAAAACCTTACACAGAGTATGCTTATACTGTAAATCTTAGTGTTGAGATACTGCAATGATATAATGCTATTTAACCTTGATCTGTAAGCTAGCTGTTTGAGCGATTGAGATGCTCCGATTACCCTCAGCAATGTAATAAACACACAATACCTTGCTAAGGTTCCAACACCTTTACTAACAATATTTATCTAAGTAAAAAGGAAAAGAAAACAGTGAACAGTTCATACACTACAGGCTAACATTAATATCTAACAGAATAACTAAACAAAAATATACACAATAGCGAACGATCGCAAACACAAATACATCGACTAAGAATGAATGGCTAACATTTAAAACGGGTAACAAAGTGGCCACAGAGAAACATACCATACGGGGAACACTCGCAAGCGCAACCGGAATCCAGTCCTCCAATTATCAGAGATAAATGTTGAAGAGAGAGAGTACTGGCCGGTCTGGGGACAGTGACCCTTATATACACAACATACAGTGTACTACAAAGGGCCCTACAATCTTATTGTTCATTGGACACAGGAATGTCTCCTCGCATTATAACAAAAGGTCATAGGTTAGTTTGAACAGGTGGGCTGTGACTATATCAAACTGCTCAGGTGGGAGGGAATCTCAGAATTCCCGCCGCATGGATAATGAACTGCAAATATAGGAAATGTCCAGAAACTACTAATGGCCATAACTATACGCAGGAGCGATTAATATTTACCCAACCAGCACCGGATTGTTCCTATTAAAATGTTCTTTAGTTAGGTACCAAACACCACTGCTCAAACCCTGTCTGACCCTTCATATCATGCAATGAGGAATTCCTCTGTCCAGCGACCAGTTACATTAAACAAACTTACAGTCATTATTAAGGGGAACATTATCTATAAAACATACTATTTGGTTTTATTATTTAACTACTGAGTCGCCCGCTAGACGCACACAAACTCTACCGTAAATGCACATACCACGCGCTCGAGCGCATGGCCGAGGGGGGCGCCATCACGCAGCTGCGAGTATCCGCACGCACGGGAGAGAATGTGCACATGCAGCGGGCAAGCGCATGAGGTGAATATATGGCAACGTGTAGCATGATATTTTTCCGACTTTGAATGTCCACCCTTTGGCAGTCACCAATAACTGCCACTTCCTAAAACAGTTCAAAAAGAGAAAAATATATGTCATATGTAAATACATTTCTATGCTTGGGTAAGGGAGAAGAGAGGAAGGTGGGAAAAAGTTATGACCTAGTGAGATAGTAGAAGCATGTGTGTATGAATCCATGTTTGAGGGGTCATGTATCATCGTGCCGTACGTGTTTTAAATCAAGCTTCGAGGTATTGCGAAGTATACATTTGAATTCCTTCTTATCCCGCATCACGGGTCTGTGGATGGGCTGTCAAACTTTACCGAGCTCTTTTCGGCTTTTGGTTGCAACAAATGGGGGAGCACATTTAGTTGATGATACATGAATGGGGGGATATGTGAGTGCTGATACCTGTATCTATATTCCCTATCGACTATGTGTGTTATTACCTGAAGGTTGTAGAAATGAAGATAAGAAGCAATTATGGTAAATGCAGTCATAAACTATGTGAGTTTAATATACATTTGCCGATTGAGGTCTTGTCTTGTGTCTTGTCTCGATGTACATGTTGACTGTAGTCTCCTGATGCTTTTGCTATAAATGACGGCAAAAGTTTTTTTCATTGTCCAGAAAGTTAGTCACTAAAATATGTGGGCTATCGTAAAATTTAAAGTCACTAGGGAAATTGGGGCTTGTAGCATAGTTCATCAATGGTCTGTATTAAAAAGAGGTTGTCAAATTCTTCTTCCAAGCGGATGTCTTTGTACCTTAGAGGAAAACAAAGGAGAAACAGGTGAAAGAAACGGACCGTGGAATCACATTTTCATCACAACATTGTCTCTATCGTTGGGTCATAAATCAAATTAGTTGTAGTTATTACAGTGTCCTCGCTTCTTAAGCTCATCACCCTGGTATTGCTTTTACTCTTCGTTAAAACCCGAACGCATCTAAATATCAAGCCAACCAATATGACGACCCCCAGAGTACACAAAAGAAATTTCCCTACATCCATAATAATATCTTGGGCCCATTCTCATAAACCCGAGAACCAATTTCGTGGGTTCAACCATGACACCCAACTGGTCAGCTCATTACCCACAGCAGCGAGTGTGAGATTGTGTTTCCTTCTAAACTCCCATTTTAATTGTAAAATGTCATCCATCTTTTGGTCTATGACCTCGGCTGGGTCCTCCATGCTGTTTGTAATGTACGTGCAGCACTTTATTCCATATTGAGTTGCAAGGGTAACACAATACCCACCTGTCACTGCTGTGAGGTAATTGAGAATCATCCTATGCTGAACCAGTTCTGTTTTGTAGGCTTGTAACTCTTTCCCAGTGTACCTGAATGTGTCGTCATACATTTCGGTGATATTGTCTAATAAATTTGCAAGCGCAGATATATATTTATAATTTATCACTCCTCTGGCGGTACGAGTGATATCTAACGCGAGTAGGAATTGAATCCCGGTGGATTCATGGATCAGATCAGAGGCTGAATGCTCTGTCCTCTCTATCAGGTGCCGTTTAACGACGTGCTCGTAATGAGTGTGAGTATAAGGAGCTTGGGCACTGCGGTGAATATCTTTCATTTTGTTATGGGATACAGTCATTACTTCAGGCAGTACTTTTCCAATATAGCACAATCCCTCTGAGTTTGGGGCAAGCCACTTATACGCCTTTCTCCCGCATATGAAATATGCATCATCAGGGAGAACAAATGGGACGGAGTATGACATTATCATGTTACAAATTTTCCATGTGAAATCTCCTAACCCTAACTCTCCCATCTGTTTAGTATACGTATCTGTTTGTACGATATGTGCACAGTATCCTGGTGATACTTCTCCAACTCGCATGGTTCTACTTCCTAGAGTGTACCTATACCGGAAAAATCTTCCATGGTCAGCTATCTGGCGTATAAGTTCTGTGTCTATGGGCATTCTGTCGGCTCTGTATGAAAAGGTCATGGTTTGATTACTCCATGACACTTCCCAATTTCCCGGCTTTCAGGGATTGGAAATGTTAAAGCATACTAAGAACCTATCCACATGATATTGGTGGAGCTTCAAACTAGGAGGACTAGAGATATTAAACCTCTTGTCCACCGGCCTCCCACCACTTAGCTCAAGTACCTCTCTTACAGTTAAAGGGAATGGTACTAGTCCTGATTTGCTATGACCTTGAGGTACTTGAGAGCATACCCAACAGTCTGTCTGGTTTAACACTTTACCCACTAGGGAGTGATAGTCACTCAATGGATGCCGGTCCATGTGGACATTAAAACTGGACTGACATTTCTTGATCCACCCATCCTCAACTATATTGTCACAGTGCCTACAGATGCAGTTCTCTTCAGCTAACAATCCTTCACAATTTCTTCTATTGTCAATGCTATCAGATCGTTTTCTGATACTCGCCTTTGCTCGGAGATTATGTTGCTCTTGGAAATTTACGCCTGCATCCTGGTCATCAGAACCCATCCCAGATCCTTTCTCGACCTCCATGGTACTCTCACCGAAACAGACTGCTCTGGTCAACATCATGGTCAACAGGAAAATCCGGATCACAGTCTCTTGGGGCAAGTCCATCTTAGAGGAGTAAAAGGAGAAAAATAAGAAGGGGGAAAGGAAATAGGAGGGAGGTGGGAACTGGAGAAAATAACAAATGGGAAAAAGAAATCTGGTACGACAAGCTTCTGGTCTTATTATTCTCGGCGCTCAGGTGTCGTCTTAATCCTCCCTGAACAGACACTCTAGTGATACAACCTCTACCGTCTGTTCTTTATCACGGGACCTCTCTGGGTCAGTGACCTTTTTGCAATGAGACGAATGGACCCAAGTCTCTCTCTCTGCAACCTTCAATGCTGTTGTGCTGGTCAATAAGACTTGATATGGTCCTTCCCATCTGTCAATAAGGCAACCTGAGCGTAGAAAATTCTGTATCATTACATAATCCCCAGGTTCAATGTCATGACAATTACTGTCTGGCAGATCAGGAGTCACCAACTTTAGATTATCATTCTGATTCCTCAATTGCTTACTCATCTTAACCAAGTACTTTACGGTTACTTCATTGTTACATTTCAAATCATCCTGGGGGTTAATCATAACATGGGGTTGTCGACCAAACAGAATTTCAAAAGGAGACAGGTTAAGAGGGGACCTGGGGGTGGTTCTGATGCTGTATAATACAATTGGTAAAGCTTCGGGCCATAACAGTCCTGTTTCAGTCATTACCTTGCTCAATTTATTTTTAATAGTGCTGTTCACTCTTTCCACCTTCGCACTCGCCTGGGGGCGGTACGGAGTGTGCAGCTTACTATTAATTCCCATCAACTTACACATTGTTTGAAAGACTTCACCTGTAAAATGGGTACCCCTATCACTGTCAATGATTCTAGGGACACCGTACCTACACACAAATTCCTGTACAATTTTCTTTGCAGTAAATACATCGGTATTTGTGGCCGCGGGAAATGCTTCGACCCAATTTGAGAATACATCAATACAGACCAAAACATACTTTAAATTTCTACAAGGTGGTAATTGTATGAAATCAATCTGTATTACCTGGAAAGGGCCATCTGTCGGAGGGATATGGGATGGCTCTGTCGGTATTGCCTTTCCGATATTCTTCCTCAAGCAGGTGAGACATGTCATTGCTCTTTTACCCGCATGGGAAGAAAATCCTGGGGCGCACCAATAAGCTCTTACCAACTTACACATTCCTTCTTTGCCTAGATGAGTCAGCCCATGTGCCGCTTCCGCTAGACTTGGAAGGTATGCTCTGGGTGCCACTGGTTTACCATGTCCATCTGTCCAGAGTCCTGAGGACTCCTGGCCATATCCTTTTGACCTCCAAACTGCCTTTTCCTGCGGGAAACACAAATTTTGCATTTCACACAATTTCTGTGTGTTTACAGTATTAAATACCATCAGTCGTGTACTATCTGTTTGTATGGGGTTACTAGCTGCTGATTTAGCAGCTTCGTCTGCTCGGCTGTTACCAAGTGATACCGGGTCTTGGCTATATGTGTGAGCTTTACACTTGATAACAGCCACTCTGTCGGGTTCCTGTATCGCTGTTAGAAGTCTTTTGATGTGGGCTGCATGCGCTACGGGTGTGCCAGCTGCCGTCATTAAATTTCTGAGGCGCCATAGGGCTCCGAAATCATGAAGGCGTACCTAGAATCTGTGTAAATATTGGTTGACTTGCCCTTAGCCAATTCACATGCTCTGGTTAGGGCAACCAGTTCAGCAACTTGTGCTGAGTGTGGTGGGCCTAGCGGTTCTGCTTCTATGGTACCTTGGTCATCTTCGACTGCGTATCCAGTACACAAGTCTCCCGAGTCCGTCTGTCTGTGACAACTACCGTCAGTGTAGAAAGTAAAATCTACATCTTCCAGTGGGTTGTCACTGATGTCAGGCCTTGCCATGAAATTTTGGGTCAAATATTCCATACAATCATGCATGTCATCCCCTGTATTAAATCCTCCTTCACCATCACTCTCATCCTCCACCCTTTGTGCCTGTCTAGGCACACCTGGGAGATACGTTGCAGGATTTAATGCGCTGCATCTCCTTATGGTGATGTTTACGGGGGCCATCAATGCCAATTCCCATCTTGTAAACCGCGCTGATGAGACGTGTCTGGTTTGGGCCGAATTCAGCAAGGCTGACACAGCATGTGGTGTATGAATTGTGAGGTTGTGTCCTAGCACTACATGTTCGCTCTTTGTGACTAGCAATGCTATTGCTGCAACACTTCGCAAGCATGTGGGGAGGGATCACGCTACTGTATCTAGCTGGGCGCTGTAGTAGGCTACCGGCCTGCTGGCATCACCATGCTTCTGGGTTAAGACACCTGCTGCGCACCCAGCACTCTCTGTTCCGTACAGCTCAAAGGGTTTCCCATAGTCTGGCATACATAATGCCGGTGCCTGCGTTAGGCACTGTTTGAGTCTCTCAAATGCCATCTCAGATTCGTCTGTGTGCGAAATCCGATCAGGTTTGTTTGAGGAGACCATTTCCTGCAAAGGTAGGGCCAGTATGGAAAAACCTGGGATCCAGTTACGGCAATACCCACACATTCCTAAAAACGTTCTAATCTGTTGCTGGGTTTGTGGCAGGGTCATGTCACGAATTGCTTGAATTCTATCAGCGGTAAGGTGTCTCAGTCCTTGTGTTAGACAGTGTCCCAAATACTTCACGCGGGTCTGGCATAATTGTAACTTGTCCTTGGAAACCTTGTGTCCTGTGTCTGAAAGATGAAACAGGAGTTGTTTCGTATCTCTCAGGGACGCTTCCAGTGAATCTGAACACAGCAGTAAATCATCCACATACTGGATCAATATTGATCCACTCTCTGGTTGGAAAGACTGTAAACAATCATGCAGAGCCTGTGAGAAAATACTTGGACTGTCTATGAAACCTTGTGGTAATCGAGTCCAAGTGTACTGGACTCCTCTGTATGTGAATGCGAATAAGTATTGACTGTCAGGGTGCAGAGGTACCGAGAAGAAGGCGGAGCAGAGGTCAATCACAGTGAAAAATTTGGCAGTGGGAGGGATTTGCATAAGGATGACAGCTGGATTTGGCACTACGGGGAATTGACTCTCAACTATTTTGTTGATCCCTCTTAGATCCTGCACTAATCTGTAACCCCTCCCCCCACTCTTTTTAACAGGGAAGATGGGACTATTGGCAGTGCTGGACGTCCTTACCAGAATGCCCTGTTGTAGCAAGCGCTCTATTACAGGGTAAACTCCTAACTCCACCTCTGGCTTCAGAGGGTATTGTGGGATTTTTGGAGCTATCCTACCATCTTTTACTTGCACAACTACTGGGGCTACGTTTGCCATCAATCCAGTGTCTTGTCCATCCTTGGTCCAAAGTGATTCCGGTATCTGGGAAATCATTTCCTCTACCTTGGACGGACACCTATTTACAGCAACAGTGTGTGACATTAATCTTGTTGGGGAGTCTAGCATATCCTGCGCTTCCTGAGCGTGGTTTTCGGGTATGTCCAAGAACACACCTTCAGGAGAACAGTATATGACGCATCCCATTTTGCACAGTAAATCTCTCCCTAAGAGATTAGTCGGAGCCGATGCAGCCAGCAGAAAAGAATGCTTGGTATGCAAAGGCCCTATCGTAATCTCTGCTGGTTTGCTTAAAGGGTATTGTCGCACTACTCCTGTTACTCCCATGGCTGGAATTGTTTTACCAGTGGTTCTCATGCCCACGGTCGAATTTATCACTGACTTGGCCGCCCCCGTATCTACAAGGAAATTTAGAGATTTTCCAGCTACATCAATTGTGACCTCAGGTTCATTTCCAAGGCTCGCAATTAATTTGACTGGCTGCAGACTACAGGTGTGGCCTCGCCCCTATGGTGCGTGGTGACCTCCCTGCATTGCGCTGGCAGCTATTACCTGTGAAGGAGGTAAATGGGAATTATCAGAGACTTGTCAGTCTCTTCTTGGGGGATACCTTCTTGTTTCCCCTGCGTGTGGCTCATAACTCCGTCTCTGCGGTCCTTGATCCCAATTTCGTATGTCATGTCGTTGTCTAGGGTTTTTATATGCATTGTGTGGATTACTGGTGCAGTTACGTGCAAAATGACCTTGCCTATTACAATTGTAACATTTTACCATATGCGGCTTACCACCAGGGGTCTGAGATTTAGACTGAGGCGGCCTTGTTGTAAGGGCTTGGATACTTATAGCCATCAGTCTATCACTCTGTGACTCCCTGCGTCTTGTGATGTTCCTGTCGTGCCCAACAGCAGTCTCTCTTAAGGCGGCCACCGACATACCTCTCCAGTTAGGTTGAGTGGTTTGCACCCTATTCCTTAATACCTCCTTTAATCCGTCCATCAAGACGGACACCGCTACCTCTCTATGGTGTACATTTGCCTCAATTTCCACGATCCCAGTATATTTAGCCATTTCCTCCAGTGCCCGGTGGAAATATTCAGAGGCAGTTTCTCCTTCCGTTTGTTTGATGGAGAAAATGTTGTTCCATTTTACCACAGCTGGGAAGTATATTCCTAGCTGAAGATTGATTCTGGTTACATTATCTTGATTATACTCATCTGTAAGGGGTACTTCTTCATCTAATTTACAGTCAGCTATAAATTTCACAAGGTCAATACTAGAGGGCAGACATGCCCTCAGTAGTGTCCTCCAATCTTTGTTGTTGGGTTCAGTGGAGTTACCCAGGTCCTTAATGAACCTTTGACATGCGGCTAAATCTTTTCTGGGATCAGGAAATTCAGACAAAATTGGTCTTAATTCTGCTCGGGACCAGGGACAATGCATTGCAATATTCCTGATGGGTGTGACCCCATTTGTGTCGGTCTTCCCATTGGGGACCGCTATCACTTTAACAGGATTAATATTAATTACTTCACTCTGGGTTGATTCTACAGTGGGTGGTGCAACAGTTTCAGCATATTGTACAGTGCCGTACTTACCTCTAGATACAACCTCACCTGTCCCTGAACTATGTGCCTTTGATACCACTCTTACTGGTTGGGCGATGCCCACTGAAGTATCGTTTATGGTGGCCGCTAGAGAGAGAGCTGAAATCGTAGTGGGCTCATTTTCCTGGTCGTATTCCTGGGGGAAGTTTAAAATGGGATACAACTTGCATGGGTTAGCGTTAGTATCAACATTTGCATTAACTTTCATTTTATTCTTATCATTACTACATTGGTTAAGTGCACCCTTATCGTACACCCGCATGTCATTCTCTGCAGCCACTTTGTCCCCTACTATATACGGTGGTGGTGCCGTTGCTATCAGACTCCTACCAGGATTTGAATTTGCTTTCTGAGCTAATTCCTGTTGTATTTCACTTTCCTGTTGCCATACCTGTAAACAATCATAATGTCTAATCCTCTGCTTTGCAGATTTTATTAGACCTATCCTTTTTCTTAGATTCTGCAATACCTCAGGGTTCAAACTGCCTACCCGGGGAAACTGTTCCCCATCATCCTCTATCATTCGTTCCCATTCTTTGCAAAATACCTGTGTGTGTGATCCGTATTTTTCACACATTATATACCGTGCTGACCCTTTGGGCCAACAACTACCAACGTGAACCCTTGTTGGACGTCCCTTCTTTGAACAACTGGCCCCCATTGTTTGCAGATATTGCTGCTCAGCAAATTCTTACAAAACAAACCAAGTTGCCCGCGGTAAGGCGACGGTGAAAGTTCCACTAGTGCCTTCACTCACTTTACGTCCCAATTGGCCAGTACGAGTTCCAGCAATGTGCCCACCACTGGACGTACCCAATCCGTGGGATCTTTTTGTAACCTCTATTTACTGGGGCGTGTGGGAGTATGCTACCCTCCCCAGTAAGTATTGGTTGTTGGAGATTTCCTGAGTGAACAGCGAAACTCCCTTAAAATAACAAAAACCTACACAAATCACGTTAGAATGTACAAATAGCGTTTATGATCCCACAGTAAATTTTTAATGGGTATCAAGGTAACAAACTAATGCACACAATTACGTGCGGTCCAGTCGCACTGCGCATAAGTAACTTAATATTTATACGCTGTACGACCAACGGAATAAGTTGTTTAGGCTGCGAAACCTTCAGCCGGAGCTCAATCTATATGGGTAATACGCAAAACCCCCCGGGCTGCGCTTAAACCTTCGCAGTCGTTTTGTCTGCGGATACTACTTGCTCCTTTTACCTTGTATAATGTTAACGCGGGCAAGCTAGTCCCACGCCACCAAGTGTCCACTCACCTGATGTGGTCTCCGACGGGATCCCGATTTGTGGGTTCACAAAAAATAATACCTTTATTTCCACATTCACTCCTACTCACTCATATACACTGATCTTTCTGTACAGAAATTCCTTTCATACAGGCAGTAGTTCAATCCCTGAGTATTGCAATAGAAAAAGGTTCTCTTTTAACTAAGCTTTTTGGAAACTGAACAAACCTATGCTATTATCAGGTGGCTATACTATACCACCCCCACTAAAACAATGTTATCGTGTGATTTGAGTTTCGGTGGGCGTATCAGTACGCTCCGTTGCGTAAACACGCCACGTGCGTATGCCTTTGTGTTGCGTACGTAATCTCGCACGTTGCCCAAGACACGTATGCACAAAGTCCAGATATGCCCACAGCAACGCAACTAACACGCTTCTATAAATGTAAACGATGTTCAACTGTAATCGCTTACCGTACACCACACAGTATTTGCTATGCTGTGTGCGTGTCCTTTACAATTATTCCCTTAAAAAATTATCCTTTATAATCTCAACTAAATAGCATCAGATTTCCTCAGCACGTGTCTAATAATCGGTTCTAATGGCAACAAGAGAGTGAGTCGCAACAATGTAGATGTGTGCGTGCGTGTGTGTGTGCGTACGCAAAACAGAAATAAACAGTTTTAAAAGATAATAGCGTTTTGTTCTTACCTTCCTACCTTCCGGTTTCGGATTCCACCCCAGCACTCCTACGGCGTAGCGTAACAGACGCTTATCTAGTCAGCACCACTGTATCCCTCACCACCAATACGGATACGAAGGGATACTGCGTTCCCGCCCTTTGCTGACAGATAAAGTCTGTGCTCGCTAGTGGCGGATATGTGGAGGACGGACGAGCCCTCAATTGATCAAGCTGATTATTTACCTTAGAACACAAGCTATTTATTAATATCGTGAAGCCGTAATGGCCGCTGTCCCTCATGCACGTGCTACGCACTTTGTACGCTATTTGCGTACAAAGACCTTGCACGTGGTACGCTAGTTACGTACACACGCTGAGCTGTGAGTACGGAATACACACAGCGAGCGTACACACAGATAATATCCTTTTAAAACCTTACACAGAGTATGCTTATACTGTAAATCTTAGTGTTGAGATACTGCAATGATATAATGCTATTTAACCTTGATCTGTAAGCTAGCTGTTTGAGCGATTGAGATGCTCCGATTACCCTCAGCAATGTAATAAACACACAATACCTTGCTAAGGTTCCAACACCTTTACTAACAATATTTATCTAAGTAAAAGGGAAAAGAAAACAGTGAACAGTTCATACACTACAGGCTTACATTAATATCTAACAGAATAACTAAACAAAAATATACACAATAGCGAACGATCGCAAACACAAATACATCGACTAAGAATGAATGGCTAACATTTAAAACGGGTAACAAAGTGGCCACAGAGAAACATACCATACGGGGAACACTCGCAAGCGCAACCGGAATCCAGTCCTCCAATTATCAGAGATAAATGTTGAAGAGAGAGAGAGTACTGGCCGGTCTGGGGACAGTGACCCTTATATACACAACATACAGTGTACTACAAAGGGCCCTACAATCTTATTGTTCATTGGACACAGGAATGTCTCCTCGCATTATAACAAAAGGTCATAGGTTAGTTTGAGCAGGTGGGCTGTGACTATATCAAACTGCTCAGGTGGGAGGGAATCTCAGAATTCCCGCCGCATGGATAATGAACTGCAAATATAGGAAATGTCCAGAAACTACTAATGGCCATAACTATACGCAGGAGCGATTAATCTTTACCCAACCAGCACCGGATTGTTCCTATTAAAATGTTCTTTAGTTAGGTACCAAACACCACTGCTCAAACCCTGTCTGACCCTTCATATCATGCAATGAGGAATTCCTCTGTCCAGCGACCAGTTACATTAAACAAACTTACAGTCATTATTAAGGGGAACATTATCTATAAAACATACTATTTGGTTTTATTATTTAACTATTGAGTCGCCCGCTAGACGCACACAAACTCTACCGTAAATGCACATACCACGCGCTCGAGCGCATGGCCGAGGGGGGCGCCATCACGCAGCTGCGAGCATCCACACGCATGGGAGAGAGTGTGCACGTGCAGCGGGCAAGCGCATGAGGTGAATATATGGCAACGTGTAGCATGATATTTTTCCGACTTTGACATGTTATTCTGTCATTGTCATTTATTTGGTTATAAGCTGTGTTAGGTATGTTATATGCAAAGGTTAAGCACAATAAATCAATAGACGCCTTAAAGCAAGCGAGGGTCGCATAGTCACGAGCGCATATAAGCGTCTTTGGTTTTGTGATCTGGTTAAAGATATTAGAGCTGTTGCTAAGCAGATTAGTTGTCCCTGGGAAGGGTCAGTGGTTGTGGTTAAACCTGTCGGGTTTTTATGGGAGGTAACATTGTTAGGGTATATATTGGCACTTTGAATATTTCAACTTCCTCTTTTGTCTTCGGAAGCCCACCCACCCTCCCCTTTTTGTTCTTTCTGATTCGGCTGATTTCTCGATTCTGATTTACATTCATACTTAGGCGGGGGGGCGCTCTTGACCAGCGGCCACATGGGGCGTGAGTAGTCGTTGAGGGGCACCTACCCTTTCCAAGGACGGCTGGTGAGTCCTGCCCATACGGGGTGGCGATGGCCATTTCTTCGGGAATGGTCACGCCATGCCATAGTGAAGGGTTCTGGTGCTTTCTCCACGCAGATTTTGCCCCTTGTAGAATGAGGCGTTGCAGCCACCTCATGTTACATATAGTTGGGGCGTTTACAGTCGCCACCATCTTAAGTTGGGGTGTTTAAGTCGCCGCCATTGTTGTAACATTATTGGCTGGAGATGGTCATCAAGCGCTCTCCTTGCCATCCCTTATCTATAAGGGTCATTCCACTTAATAAATACTCAATGACCTTTTAAACTTAAGCAGTGGTTGTCCGTGTCGTTATTGTGTCATTGTCATTTATAAGCTGTGTTAGGTATGTTATATGCAAAGGTTAAGCACAATAAATCAATAGATGCCTTATAGGTTACACAGCCTGTATACAGCCTCCCCCCCCCCCCCCCCCCTTCTACAACCCCCTGGTACCGTGAGAGATAACTGGAGTTGTTCTGGAGGGACTTGCTCTTCACTGACAGCGTTGTACAGGCAGGAAAATGGCATTGAACGCTGCTGGGGCCGCTCTGAGGAGAAGCTCCACCCCCAAAATGGCGCTGTGTTCCCGCTCTTCAGAAGATTATACTGGCCTGAGGAATTATGCTGGCAGCGATCCAGGGACCCTGACAGGTTGGAAAATCAGTGTTGGGTGTAGGCGCTGGCTCAGGGCGCCCCTCACAGCGCCGCACTATGTACCACTGAGCCCCGGAGCGCAGTTAGTACTGCGCTCCATACCCTGTTGCTGCCATCTTCACACCGGCCCCCCCCGCTTGCTAGGGGGTTCGGTGACTCACTCGCCACCAATCTTCTGGCTCTGTAATTTGGGGGGCGGCATGCTGCTGGGGTGAGCGATCCCTTGTGGCGGGGAACGATCGATCCCCTCAGGAGCTCAGTGTCCTGTCAGCGGAGATAGTGGCTCAGACCCCGCAGGGCGGACACTACTTCCTCCCTTAGTCCCACGAAGCAGGGAGGCTGTTGCCAGCAGCCTCCCTGTAAAATAATAAACTCTAAAAAATACTTTTTCTAAAGAAGCTCTGTAGATGTTCCCTAGCTGTGATCGGATCCTCCGGGCACATTTTCTAAACTGAGTCTGGTAGGAGGGGCATAGAGTGAGGAGCCAGCCCACACTCTCAAACTCTTAAAGTGCCAA
Organism: Pseudophryne corroboree; assembly: GCF_028390025.1. Taxonomy (NCBI): domain Eukaryota; kingdom Metazoa; phylum Chordata; class Amphibia; order Anura; family Myobatrachidae; genus Pseudophryne; species Pseudophryne corroboree. Next base: position 560,907,707 of record NC_086447.1, on the reverse strand, counting down.
TGGCTCCTGGTGGACCCGTCTATACCCCATGGTACTAATGTGGACCCCAGCATCCTCTAGTACGTAAGATAAATACATTTGTCTGTTACCTTTTCCCACTAGATTGTAAACTTTCACACTATAAGGGAACATTTACTAAGGTGGGATTTTTTTTTAGAACTGATGATGTTGCCCATAGCAACCAGTCAGATTCTATCTACTATCTTCTAGAAGCAGCAAGATAAATGTTATGAAGAATCTAATGGTTGCTATGAGCAACATCACCAGTTCTAAAACCTCCCACCTAAGTAAATTTACCCCATGGACTCACCTTAGCCTTTTTATGTTGAATGTCCCTGTTTTCCATTTGCTCAATTTCCCATCTCTTTTTCACCTACCAAACATGACCTGATGAATAGATATGATATTAATGCATTTTTGCTAGATATATTATCAGCAATAACCTGATATACATGATGGGGTGTACCACAAGGCCATGCCCAGTGGCCTGTAGCATGCCGCCATGATCCATTTTAATGGGAGCGGGGGGGGGGGGGGGGGGCGGGTTGGCTGCCTATGCTGTAATTTTGCCTCTCACAACAAGCTATGCAGTAGTACATCATTAATTTAATTATGCATACTGTATTATACTATACCTCCCAACTTTTAGGAGGTATGAATCGGGACTCCGGCGCGGCGTAGCAGCTCCCGCGCCCGGAAAAAGAGGGCATGCCCTCAGTAAAGGGGGCATGGCTTAGCGATAATGCCGAGATCACGAGCCACGCCCCCATTGTAGGTCACTATGGGGGCATGGCTAGCGCCCTGTGAGCTGCTGGCATGTCCCTAGTCCCTTTTGTCTCCGTGAATAAATGTTGTGTGCATGGCATCTATTCACTACTGCTCTGCTTAGCAGAGCAGCAAGTTACAGGAGCCTCCCAACTGCCCCCCGCCCCCCCCCCCCCCCTTCACCGTGGGACAATGCAGCCAACAGGTGGGACAGCGGGACAGTCCCAAAAAAAGAGGACTGATCCACGAAAATCAGGACAGTTGGGACGTACAGTATGTCATACTTTTGCATATAAAAGTATGAACATTTGGTAGAAAATCAGTCAGCTAAATTGTTGATATATTCCTTTGACTTAATTTAACATTTTGTTGGTGTGAAATTGTCAATATATTACTCAAATACAGCAATTATCCATTTTCACTGTTATTTACAAATCTGGCATAGAACTAAAGTGTGTTTTAGAGAGAAGTAATGTATTTTATTTAAAGGGACACAGAAATTTTAGGTATGACAATTTCACATCTTCATCATTATACATTTAATGAGTATGTTCATGTGAAAGCAAAAGAAGATTATCAGAATTGTTACCAAATGTAATTGGTTCAAATGCCCCTACTGTGCGCTTCTCACACCTATTGACATCTGCTGGCCGAAGGCAAACATTTATCATGTCCCCCACTTAGAAGTGTCCTAAATGTATGCAGCCCCAGGGTGGGCATTTGTACGTTCACGTAATAGTTGTTAGCAGGCATTCAACATGGAGAACAGACAGCTGTCAGGGTTGTGGCACATTCTGTGTAGAGGCTAGTCATGGCTGAAGTGGGATTGCATAGAACATTGTTAAAAATTGTTAAATATGGCGCATAGTGAAAGTCAAATATGTTAACAAGCTATGATAGATGATATAAGGGAGGAATTAGGTATTGTGATCCCCCTCCCACTGTGCTCTACTGGCAGTAGTGATAATGCAATTGAAAATGATCATGATATCATTAAATATATGAAGAAATATTTTAATACTTTCAGGAAAAATGAATTAAGTACACAATTATCCTTTTGGTAAACCAGTTGCAGACACAGCAGTTGTCACAAACAGTGAGATTTTATTTACACTTTAGAAGTGAATTTCAGAGAGACCTAACCAAGATCTAACTTACTGGTGTAGGCCTCTGCGAAGATATGATTACTGATATACACATTATAAGGGGCAAAAACAGATTTTTTTATTTTTTAAAAAGCTTGATTTTAAAGAAATTGTGGCCAGCATATGAAGAGGGCATAATTAGCACATGGCAAGCTATAGTCTGCCTCATACCAAGTGCAATGTATGTAATACATCAGACATATACCATCCCAGCGATCACATTAACTGATCCAGGATCAGTACGATCTTGAAGAATTTATTTTGTTCTATTCACCATATGAGATAATAGTCACAATGTTGTTTTTTTCTGTAACCCTTTCTGAGTATCCTGGGACAACCTACCAGAGGGTTTGAAAGCTACTAGTGCAATCTGCAGTCACTGGCAGGTAATGGTGCAATATTACTCAAGGCTCATTAACATTTAAGTTTGGTGAGCATATATCATATTTGTATATGTTTGGACTCAAAGGGATCGATACAATTAGGTGTGAGTTACCTTGTACAAGCTGTGAGTTGTCATTTTCACTACATATTCGAACTGCAAATTACATTTGCAATTTAATTACAGAGGAAATTTGTGGGGTTTTTGTGCGCATTTTCCTGAGGGTGTGAAAAGGTATTGAAAAATCTGTATTTTAAGTTAAAAATGTTGGGACTTGCTTCAGAATCCTTTCCAACCCCCATAATGACTATTTAGGCATTTGGAAGTTTTTCATTAGCTTAATTGGGCCAATAATTACATGTCATTTTTGGAGTTAAAAAATAAATAAATTGGCTCAAGTTACACCAAAATCAACTTTTTTTAATTTAATTAAAGTATTTATTTCAACAAAAATAAATGCATATGATCATTTAAAAATTTTTTTTAAAGTGGCCTCAAATAACCCCCAAAACACTTTTTTTTCTTTTAATCTCTTTGCATTCAAATGTAATTTTGAAGTTTTTTTTACATTATTTTCACTTTTTTAAAAACATGCATAAATTAGCCATATGACACACTTTAAAAGCATCTAGTATTTTCCTTATGCCCAATAGTAGCCTTCTACATGTTTCTGCTAACAAAACTGTCCCTTTTTTGGGGGTCCGGGAATATCTCCCACTTTTTCATGCACTTCACCCATGTATTTTATAGAAAATTTGCACATTCTCACCGCGACTACCACAACTAGCCATTTCTCATTAGATAGGCGAATTCTCAGATGTGCACATTTATGCAAAGTATGTGAGTTTCATTAAACATTCGCAGACTTGCACCTAACTGGATTGACCACATAGTATACACTCAGGGCCGGCTCCAGGCATGTTCGACTAGAGCGGCCGCGCGGGGCGCCACTCTTACAGGGCGCCGCACGCTGCGGCCGCCATTTTCCTGCCTGGAGCCAGCCTCTGTGTGTCCGACTCCGACTCCCGGCCGCTTGTGTGCGCGCTATGCAGCGCGCTGTGCGGCGCCGGCGTCTGACGTTGGACGCCGGCGCCGCACAGCGTGCATAGCGCGCACACAGTTTTGTTCCTCCGTCCGCGGCCCGCCCACAGCAGTATTCCCGGCTCCCAGCAGCACCGCAGTGTCAGTGACAGACAGGTAAGTTAAAATCTGTCTGGCACTGTGTGGGGCCGTTTATTTTTCTGGCACTGTGGGGGCATTATTTTTCTGGCACTGTGGGGGCATATCTGCACTGTGGGGGCATTATTTTTCTGGCACTGTGGGGGCATTGTTTTTCTGGCACTGTGGGGGCATATCTGCACTGTGGGGGCATTATTTTTCTGGCACTGTGGGGGCATATCTGCACTGTGGGGGCATTATTTTTCTGGCACTGTGGGGGCATATCTGCACTGTGGGGGCATTATGTTTCTGGCACTGTGGGGGCATTATTTTTCTGGCACTGTGGGGGCATATCTGCACTGTGGGGGCATTATTTTTCTGGCACTGTGGGGGCATTATTTTTCTGGCACTGTGGGGGCATATCTGCACTGTGGGCATTATTTTTCTGGCACTGTGGGGGCATATCTGCACTGTGGGGGCATTATTTTTCTGGCACTGTGGGGGCATATCTGCACTGTGGGGGCATTATTTTTCTGGCACTGTGGGGGCATATCTGCCCTGTGGGGGCATTATTTTTCTGGCACTGTGGGGGCATATCTGCACTGTGGGGGCATTATTTTTCTGGCACTGTCGGGGCATATCTGCACTGTGGGGGCATTTATGTTTCTGGCACTGGGGGCATTTATGTATCTGGCACTGTGGGGGCATATCTGCACTGTGGGGGCTTTTATGTTTTGTGGCACGGCGGCCATTTATTTATCTGGCACTGTGGGGGCATTTATGTTTTGTGGCACTGGGGGCATTTATGTATCTGGCACTTATGTATCTGGCACTGTGGGGTCATTGATGCATCTGGCACTGTGGGGGCACTTATGTATCTGGCATTGTGTGGTCATTTATGTATCTGGCATTGTGGGGGCATTTATGTATCTGGCACTGGGGGCATATCTGCACTGTGTGGCCATTTATGTATCTGGCACTGCTGGGGGGCATGTCACGTGTAGCTGGCACTGGTGGGGGGTATGTCACGTGTAGCTGGCATTGCTGGGGGGCATGTCACGTGTAGCTGGCACTGCTGGGGGGCATATCATGTAGTGTATCTACTAGGCGTCTGTGGCTAGGCAATGTGTCTATCGTGCGCTGCCTGGCGCAAAGTGTCTATCGTGCGCTGCCTGGCGCAAAGTGTCTATCGTGCTCTGCCTGGCGCAAAGTGTCTATCGTGCTCTGCCTGGCGCAAAGTGTCTAACGTGCTCTGCCTGGCGCAAAGTGTATAGGAGGTTCTACCTGGTGCAATGTGTATTAGCTGCACTACTATGTGGTGTAATGCGAATTGCCACTACTCTGTGGTCATGCACCTTCCCCACGAAGCAACGGCCCTAAATTTTTGCTGCGCGCCTTCGGCGCGCACTGTCCCTGCTTCAGCATGTGGGTGGAGGAGCACCAAGCATTACAGTATGTACATCATTTTGCCCTCCTTACTTAAAAATGTGCCCTCCTTGTGATCAGCACCCTGCCCTAAAACGTGAACACTATCATGTGTAGCTGGCACTGCAGGGGGTCTATTGTGTGTAGCTGGCACTGTTGAGGGGCATGTCATGTGTAGCTGGCACTGCTGCGGGGCATGTCATGTGTAGCTGGCACTGCTGCGGGGCATGTCATGTGTAGCTGGCACTGCTGCGGGGCATGTCATGTGTAGCTGGCACTGCTGCGGGGCATGTCATGTGTAGCTGGCACTACACTGGAGACATTGTGTGTAAGGAACACTACTGTGGCTGTTCTGCATAAGGCTGCTAATTGTGTGCATAGAGGGGGTGTGAAAAAATATATTTATTTATAGTTTAATAATATGAAGTTACGAGGCCACACCCACTTTCCCAGGAGGCCACGCTCACTTTTCCCGAAGCGCGCGCCTTCGGCGCGCGCATAGGGGTTGGGGGGCGCTTTTACATTTTCTCGCACAGGGTGCTAGTAGGCCTGGAGCCGGCCCTGTATACACTATATTAGTGGGATTATTTTTGGATAAAATAACCCACGTATCATGAGACTAAGGGGCATATTCATCATTGGAGGCCAAGTGGCATCTGACAATTAAGTATCCATCTTGCCGTGAGTTGCAGCAGGAAAATTTATCACCGGAGCATTTCCACATGTGTAACAAGCTATTAACTGATGGTGAATTGGCCCCTAAAGATTGGAGAAGAGCTGGAACACCACCACATTTGTTACCGATATCTCCTAAGAACTTATTGGTTGAGTTCCAAAAGATCGAGCTGTGTATATATATATATATATATATATATATATATATATACATATTTTACACACACACACACACACACACACACACGTGCACACACAAACATTAATAATTATTCATAGATATTTTCAAATAGACCCTTGAGGGCCCTACACACTGGCAGATAATACTGCACGATATGAACGTTCTGGTTCATTAATGAACGAGAACTCGTTCATATCGTGCAGTGTGTAAGCACCAATGATTAACGATGCGCAGCCCCACGCTCGTTAATCGTTGGTGCCCCGTCGCTTATGCATGCAGACCAATATGGACGAGATTGTCCATATTAGCATGCATTGCTATGGAGCCGGGTGACGGGGGGAGTAAAGAAACATAACTCCCCCCACCACCACCACCCCCGACACCGGGTCGCCCGTCGGCCGTATCCGCCGTCGGACAGCTCTGCGGCGGATCTGCCAGTGTGTAGGGCCCATTATACTGCATGTTGAGGTCATAGGTCTAGTGATATTTTGATTGTGGGGGGATTTTATTTCTGGGAAACTAGAAACACCCCAGCGTTTGTCTGTGGGGGAGTACTCACTTTCTTGGTTATCTCTGTTAACTGTACGGTGTAGTCAAAATTGATGCTGATTATTGTCACAAGCAGTACATTTTTCTCTGTTTGGTGTGTTTGTACTGTTTTAATGTATTTATGAATTTTTTGTTATGCTGTTGAAAAAACAATGAAAATGAGTCAATTACAAAAATAGTTCACACACAATTGTTTGATTGTTGAGTAAAGACTTTACTTTGTTAATCCGTCATGAACATCCACACCTCATAATGTGTTCTGTTTAAAGATGGATCGTGACAGAAAAGAGCCCTGAACTGAGAAACATAGAATTTGTATATGCATCGTTTAAATTAAGAAAAGAGAACGTCATGTATTTGCTGCACACATTTACAATGTGGTCACAACTGACATAGGAAAAAGGAGCCTGTGTGCACATATTGGGGGTGATTCCGAGTTGTTCGCTCGCTAGCTGCTTTTAGCAGCATTGCACACGCTATGCCGCCGCCTACTGGGAGTGTATCTTAGCATAGCAGAATTGCTAACGAAAGCTTCGCTAATTTTCTCGTAACGATTACCCCGCAGTTTCTGAGTAGCTCCAGACTTACTCAGCAATTGCGACCAGCTCAGTCTTTTTCGTTCCTGGTTTGACGTCACAAACACACCCAGCGTTTGCCCAACCACTCCCCCGTTTCTCCAGCCACTCCTGCGTTTTGCAACTCGAACGCCTGCGTTTTTCCGCACACTCCCATAAAACGGCCAGTTTCTTCCCAGAAACACCCACTTCCTGTCAATCACACTACGATCAGCACAGCGATGAAAAAGCTTCGTTATGCCGTGAGTAAAATACATAACTTTTGTGTAAAATAACTAAGTGCATGTGCTCTGTGAACCTTGCGCATGCGCAGTAAGCGACTAATCGCAATATAGCGAAAATCGGCAACGAGCGAACAACTCGGAATGACCCCCATTGTTTTGAATGTGCACAGGATAAAACAACAGAATGGATGCATCTTGTGTGTGGCATGTCTCCAGTCCAGACTTTGGGTGTACAGGAAGAATAGGTATGAATAAAAATAGGATGGCTTTCCTGGGCCCATTACTCAACTTCTGACAGCCAAGTGAGGCAGCACCCCTTGTCAATCATTAGGAAATGGCCAGGAACAGACTGACAATAAGTTGTGGTTTTACAGATAAGCTGTCTCTGGCATGCTGGCTGGCCACTACATACAGTATCTAGATGTTATATTTTAGATAAGTTTTAGAATTGGGAGAGAAAGAGGGAGAGACAGAGAGGGAGAGATAGAGCAAGAGAAAGAGAGAGAGAGAGAGAGAGAGAGAGAGAGAGAGAAATTAGGGGGGGAGAGAGAGAGAGAGAGAGCCAGGGAGAGATAGACTGTGTAGAGGGAGAGATACAGTGACAGGGAGAGAGAGAGAAAGAGCTTAAGGGGAGAGGGAGTGACAAGGAGAGAGACTGTCAGGGAGCGAGACCGTGTCAGAGAGAGGGAGAGACAGCGGGAGGGAGAGAGACAGTGTCAGGGAGAGAGACAGTGTCAGAGACAGAGGGAGGGAGAGAGACAGTGTCAGGGAGAGAGGGAGGGAATGTGTCTGGAAGAGAGTGAGTGAGAGAGTGAGAGAGACAGAGAGAAACAGTGTCAGGGAGAGGAAAAGAGAGAGAGGAGCAAGAGAGAATGCCAGGGAGAGAGAGGGGAGAGAGAGAGAGAGGAAGCACTACCAGAGTCCAGAAGAGGACTCTGATGGGGACGGGCACTTCTTGACATTAGGCCCCACCCCCTAAATACCCACGAATCGCGACACTCAGAGATGGCCAGGTAGCCCCCCTCCTGCTGCATCATCCTTGTGGCTGCAGCCTCGGGGGAATGGTGGGGTTATGCTATCGGCGTCCACGTTCTTAGGGGGGTGCGGCATTCTGTATCTGGGTGCAGGGGGAGCTACGGGCCCTTGAAGCAGCCGGGCTCCCTAGCAGCTGCACCCATGGTAGTTACGCCACTGGTTATACCTCTTGTGCCACTTTTTCCAGGGACAGTTTTAGTTCCCAATCTGTCCCTAGTCTCAGACACAACTACAGCAAAAGACACAAAGAAGGCCGCAATTGCATCCAATCAGGTCCTATGAGGAGGCATCCCGCCTCCCTCAACCGACCCCACCCCTCATCAAACCTCCCCCCATTAGGGCTGCTTCCATAAATTTCCCGGGCTGGTTTTCCATCCCAATCCGCCCCTGTCCATGTTATCTACTAATCACTCACCACTGTATCACCTTTTAAGACTTAGTACATCTGGCACATATAGAGAAAAAAGGAAAGAAGTAGAGCACTTATTTGAATAGTGATGAGAGACTGCGTTGCTGTACAATGTTAATAAGGTTATTTCCATACATAACAATGAATAAAACGAATAAAAATAAGTCTACATTTTAATATAACTAAACTATTAAAAAGTCTTGGTTAAAACACACACAAATTTTAATATTTTCTGTACAGGTGAGCTGGACTTCAGGTGCCAGGGAACCCTTAATGTCCAGGCATGCTGGCACTTGTTGTTCTGCTGTTGTTTTGCTGGCCTTCCAGGACAGGTTTGTTGGGACCTATAGTCCACCAGTAAAGAACAATATTATATATTCTTTAACCATTAACCCCGCATCCAAACCCATTAGTGGTATGGGGAAATAGCCCTAGGCTTTCAGCCAACGCCTTAGGGCTCCTCGGAAGGGATACCCCATTTTTGTGGGGGTCCCAACATTCCAAGGAATTTGTCCTGGGCCGACCAGTTTGGGGCTGTTTGCCATTATGGCAGGGGGACCCCACACTATGAGTTCCCCTACTATAGCATCAGCCTCCCGGCTCATTCAGTCTGCTGCTGGTAATTAGAAAATAGGGGGAACCCCACAGCATTTATTACTCCTATTTTCCAATACTAGCCCAGGATGAGAGGTCCAGGCTGATGAATAATTTGGGAGGGGGGGGGGGGGGGGGGGACACCACTCATTTTATATATAAAACATTTTTTTTAGCCAATTCATTGTTTTGCAACCTAACAAAGCCTGCACAGATGGGGCCTAATTCAGACCTGATTGTAGCAGCAAATTTGTTTTCTAATGGGCAAAACCATGTGCAGTGCAGGTGGGGTAGGTATAACATGTGCAAAGAGATTAAGGGGCCTATTTTTCATTTATTGCGATAAAATCTCCCAAACTCACACTGCGATAATTGATTACATTGCAGGGATGTATCAATTATCGTATGCAGGGACAGAGCTCTGTCCTTGTGATGACACTCCGCAGCATCATCTGGGTATTTTTCGTAATAGACACCATGATGTGTATACCCCCACCGCCGCGCACCCCTCCCCCACAGGATAATATGCTTACCAGTCCTGGGAGCCTGTCCACGCTGCTCCTGCTGGGCTGCCGGGCGCCGGATCCTGTTTGCTGTGGTGACCCCTGGTGCGGTAAAGTGCGCTTTTAACTTCTCCCAGGTTAGCCTGCCACACACAGATCATTTGTTTGGACACGTTTGCCATTGTATTGCTTTCGAGTTTTGGTTAGTTTTAATACGGACCATTAGTAAACTTGTGGATCCTATTCTTGTGTATGTAAAAAAGTGATTGTTGGTCTGATGTTCTAAAATGTTTTTAAGTCGAGATTTTGGTCTTTTTCAGTCGTGTTTGACTTTAGTAAATGGTTGGTTTGCAGAAGCGCCTGAAAAATTACCAAAACCCCCATAAAACCTTTAGTAAATTTGCCCCTGAAGCAGTGGGTGTTACTGGTCAAATAGGGTGTCATGTAGCTAGATGAGTTCTGACTGTGTAATGTATCATTTTTTGCATGGAATATGGAAGAAATAGCAAATGTACTCTGTGATTCTTCAATAGTTAGAAATAAAGCCAAATAATTCATTTTCAATCATTTTAAATTTATGTGGCCCATTTCATTTCTGTAAACCCCCCCCCTCCATTCTATTTTGAAAAATTCATAAAAATTTAATATGAAAACAAATAAAAATTATGAGGCCCTTTAAATTACATTTTTTTTTATAAGAAAAATCTGTCACTTAGTGCCAGCCACTATTAGAACCGAGTTACATACACTAGAATGTATTGGTGTTGATAGGTTAGAACAGAGATAGAATATATTGCAGGTCTCTTTTTACACAGGGACATCCCTAATGACATCACAGGATAATTTCCCAATGAGCATGCGCGTATCTATAATAGGTGCAGGGTGTTCTGTGCACAGGGGCCCCTGGCAGGGTCATCAACATATGGGCTCACTGGGCAGCTGCCCAGGGTCCCACAGTTATATAGTCCATCGAGTAGGGGCAGGCTGGGCCGGGGCATTTACCCCCAGGCTAGTGCCTCTGGAGCTTATTGGTAGAGAATGTTGCCCGGCTGCTCTGATTGTGAATTACACAGAGTGGCCAGGCAGCATTCTCTACTTGACTCCCAGCCTGCAGCCAGACAGTGAATGGCTGTTAACATGCTGATTGTTGTACAGCTGGAGCTATCCACCAATCAGAGTGCAGCATTCTCAACCTGCCTCATAGACTGCAGCCAGACAGTGAATAGCTTTCCACATGCTGATTGGTGGATAGCTGGAGTTATTCACCTTCCAGAATGCTTACAGTGATATACTGTATGAAAGCATGTGGAGAGATGGCACAGGACTGCAGGAGTGGCAGGGGCGTATTGGGATGGAAAACTAGTCAGGGAATATTATGGAAGCAGCCCCAATGGGGCGTGATCTTTTGCAGGGACGTACAGGCAGGGGAGGCAGTGCCTCCCCTGTCATTAACAATTAAAATAATACAAAGAAGATATTTATGACACATATTCTGTGTCATAAGTATCTCCTTTATATTAATCTAATCATTTTTGTAGTTAAAATGGTTTTGGGAGGCACCAATAGTGGTGCCTCCCGTTGTCAATGGGAAAGGTGCGGGAGCTGGGGGCGGGCGGGGGTGGGGCCATGCTGCGGACTGTAAAAGCCCATTGAAAATCAAGTGCAAAGCAACACCTACTAAAGTGACGCCTTGGGTTGAAAGCACGCCCCTGTCAGTGAGGCCAGAGTTATAAGCCAGCGGATCCGTCACTGGATCCGCTGTCATCACTGTGTGGGTGCAGCCGTCAGTGGCAGCGGGACGCGGTGGAGGTGCGGTCGTCAGTGGTGGTGGGACACGGCGGAGGTGATAGGCTATAGCATTAGTGGCAGGCAGTGATCCCTGCCTGCCATTCTGCAGAGTTTGGCAGCGGAGCGGTACCAGTTTCAAAAATGGCGCCTCAGCATAATTTTTGAAATTCAAGATGGTCACCGCAAGCCAATCACGGCTCGCTGCGTCATCACCCCGCCCCCTCTGGCTGACTTATATAAGTCAGCGCAAGGCTGCGGCATCAGTCCGGCGGCGGAGGAGGAGAATTGAAGAGCTCCTGAAGAAAGAAGACGCCGTGTAAGCTCTGGATGGGTGGCAGCCATGAAAAAGAGCTTAAAGGCTGCCACCCACCAGGTGAAGATGCTGGAAGCCCTGGGAAGGCGGCACCATGAAAAAGAGCTTAAAGGCCGCCGCCCCCAGGTTAAGACCCTGAATAATAAAACCTTTTAAATACGTGTGGTGTTTTTATTTTAATATTTTCCTTACAGGTGGACTACAGGTGCCAGCGGGCCCTTTATGTCCGGGCATGTTGGCACTTGTGGTTCTGTAAGTGCCGGCATGCTGGGGCAGGCTTGCTGGGACCTGTAGGCTGCCTGTAAAGAACAATATTAGCATACAATGAAACCCCCACCCACTGCCACCAGGGGTGTGGGGCATAGGATAGCCCAGTGTTGGTTGTTGCTCGGGAGGGGGGGACCCCATTTTTATTTTTTGTGGGCCCCACTTTCCGAGGAATTCGAGCACTGGGCTGACTGGTTTGGGGGGTGGTTAATGTTAAGGTAGGGGGACCCCACACTGAGTGTCTTCCCTGCTATGGCATTATGCCCCCTGGCTGGTTCAGCGTGGTGCTGGTTTTAGTGATGTATGGGGCTCTCTACCCTTTTTAAAAAAAAAAATTTTTTTGGGGGGGGTCGGGTCGGTTGGTTAGCAGCCAGTGCCTCCCCAGCCACTGACCTCCCCGCATGCCACTGGTCTTTTGAGGGGGTGGGGGTCTGTCGAGGGGGGCCTGATTCTGATTTTGACGCAGTTATGGTCTTCCTTGCATGTTTTTCTGCAGTTGCATCTGTGACTTTATGCTAATGCTGCTACACAGTGTCCATCATGCTTTGTGCATGTTTAGATGCCACCATCAGTCACGCCACTGAACCTTTCACCAACCCTAAGCTAGGTTAGATCATCCGACTGAGTATGGCCTCCAATGTGAGCAATTCAGCATCTCGATATGTAACCACTTTCAGCAACATGTTTGCACCACATTACATCTGCGTGTGATTATCCCCGTGTAGTCACCTGCTTCACAGCAATGGGCACATGCTAACATTCATACATCTTAAAATACAGAATATAATAACAGCTAACAATAGAGTAAACCTATAGCGATATAGGAGAAAACCAGGCACAGAGGTTGGCAGCAGTGAGTCCACTGGTACACCTGCACTTGCAGCCCCCAATCAGTTGCTGTAAATGTAACTACAGTATGAAGCAGAGTATAAGACAGGCCAGTCCCATATGCACAAAACAGTGATGTCACGCAGCAGACCAGAGGAAGGAAATGGCTCTCACACCTTCCTATATGGGCAGTACGGAACTAGACTTAATGGTTATTATAGAGCAATGATTTTAAACCTTTTTCAACTGGCAGCACACCAAACTAAATTTTAAAATTGCAAAGGCACACTACCAGTCCCCAATGGGAAAAAACACACACGTTGTCCCCCACGGGGAAAAACACACACACATTGTCCCCCACGGGGAAAAAACACACACACATTGGCTTCCAACAGTAATAAAACAAACACACTCACAGTAATAAAAGAAATACCTTAGCCCCAACAGTAATTAAACAAACACATGCGCACCCACAAAAAACACACATATTTGCCCCCACAGTAATAAAACAAACATTTCCTCCATATAAAAACACATTTGCCCCACAGTAATACAACAAACATTTGCCCCAAGAGAAAATAAATAAAACACATTGGTCGCACCTACGTGCTGGTAGCAGCGAAAGGAGCTCAGTCTCCAGATTCCGCATTGTCTGGGGTCACACTCACAGTGCAAAGATGCTGCATGCGGACGTGCAGGCTGGCTGGTGGGCATGCAGGCTGGATGGTGGAAGGGTGGGCTTGCTGACAGGATAGCTTTATCAGATAGAGGCTTGTCGCTACACAAGCCATTACCCGTAAGTGTCCGGTGGCCGAAGCAATGACAACGCAAATCCCGAAAGTGTGGCATCCGGACAGGCAGACCAATAAATCAGGCTGGGCGGTAGGCAGGGTGGGCCAGCCTAGCAGAGGGGGTAATGGGACCGGCCCAGCAGTGAACCTAGCTCGTCTCCCGGCGGGCCAATATGCCCCCGAAGAAGGGTAAATAATTTTAATTTTTGCAACAGTTAGTGACAATCAGCATGTTAATTGCTGGATGGCTGGAGCTATCCACCCATCCGAGTGCTGATAAGAATTCACTGTATGGAAGCATGCGGAGAGACAGCACAGGACCATAGGAGGGGTAAGTTATGTTTTATATTATTATTATTATTATTATTATTATTATTATTTATTCCTGTGACTGGGTGGATAGGGGCTCCAGTTAATTGCTTTGCCTAGGGCCTACAATGCTGTTAAGAAAGCCCTGCACACTTCTCACTCATTCAAAGTGCTTACCTCTCCATTGGCGCTGCAGGTACCACTGGAAATGTAGCGCAGACAAAATGTTTCCAGAGATATGCGCAGCAGATATCACAGGAAACATGACACAGACAGTGGCGTAACTAGAAATTTTTCTCCCCCAAGCCAAAAAATTCTTCGGCGCCCCCCCCCCCCCCCCCCTTCATGCTCCATAATTGGGAGCAAGAAAGGGATAAATATGCGCGCGCCGAAGGCGCGCGCGTCAAAAAAGGGGCGTGGTTTCGTTGGGATGGGCGTGGGTTGGCATAAAGGGGCGTGGCATTGCAGGAAAAGACTACCTTATACCCCAGTTTTGCAACCTGCACGCCCATACGTTGGCCACCACAGGAAAGAAAAATAATCCTGATTCATGCCCCTTACATTATTTGTCATTTTTCCTCCTTATAGTAATGCCCAGTATACATTATGCCACATACTGCAATGGTCCTTAGACATTATGCCGCACACAATAATGCACATGACACAATATGCACACACTGTAATGCCCCCGACACATTATGCCACACAACGTAATGCCTGTGACACATTATGCCACACACCGTAATGCCTGTGACACATTATGACAGGAATCGCAATGCCCGTTATACATTATGCTACACACTGCAATGCCCCTGATACATTATAGCACATACAATGTCTGTGACACATTATGACACACACCGCAATGTCCGTGATACATTATGCCACACACTGCAATGACCCTGAGACATTATACCACATATCACAATGCCCGCGATATAGTATACCATACACCGTAATGCCTGTGACACATTATGACACACACCGCAATGTCCGTGATACGTTATGCCACACACCGTAATGCCCATTACACATTAAGTCCTACAGTAAGGCTTCTAATTACTTTTCAATTACCTGCTCGTTGTCAGGGGTTTCATGCACTGGGTGTCATGCTCGTTGCCAGGGGTTTCATGCTCTTGGTTCCATGCACAGTGCCAGGGGTTTTCATGCTCAGGGTGTCATGCTCGTTGCCAGGGGTTTCATGCACTGGGTGTCATGCTCGTTGCCAGGTGTTTCATGCACTGGGTGTCATGCTCGTTGCCAGGTGTTTCATGCACTGGGTGTCATGCTCGTTGCTAGGAGGTAGTCCTTGTTGCTAGGGCTGTGCTCCCAGTGCCACATATGTCCCCAGTGCCAGATATTCCCCCATGGTGCCAGGTACTCACATGCCCCAGTGCCAAATATAGCCCCCCCCATGTGCCAGGTACACATATACCCCCCCAGTGCCACATATGCCCCCAGTGCCAGATATTCCCCCCCAGTGCCACATATGCCCCCAGTGCCATATATGCCCCCAGTGCCAGATATTCCCCCCCAGTGCCATATATGCCCCCAGTGCCATATATGCCCCCAGTGCCAGATATTCCCCCCGTGCCATATATGCCCCCAGTGCCAGATATTCCCCCCCAGTGCCATATATGCCCCCAGTGCCAGATATTCCCCCCCAGTGCCACATATGCCCCCCAGTGCCACATATGCCCACAGTGCCATATATTCCCCCCAGTGCCAAATATGCCCCCAGTGCCACATATGCCCCCAGTGCCAGATATTCCCCCCGTGCCATATATGCCCCCAGTGCCAGATATTCCCCCCGTGCCATATATGCCCCCAGTGCCAGATATTCCCCCCCCAGTGCCATATATGCCCCCAGTGCCAGATATTCCACCCCAGTGCCATATATGCCCCAGTGCCAGATATTCCCCCCAGTGCCATATATGCCCCAGTGCCAGATATTCCCCCCAGTGCCAGATATTCCCCCCCAGTGCCAGATATGCCCCCAGTGCCATATATTCCCCCCCAGTGCCATATATGCCCCAGTGCCAGATATTCCCCCCAGTGCCATATATGCCCCAGTGCCAGATATTCCCCCGTGCCAGATATTCCCCCCCAGTGCCATATATGCCCCCAGTGCCAGATATTCCCCCCCAGTGCCAGATATTCCCCCCAGTGCCAGATATTCCCCCCAGTGCCATATATGCCCCAGTGCCAGATATTCCCCCCAGTGCCATATATGCCCCAATGCCAGATATTCCCCCCAGTGCTAGATATCCCCCCCCCCCCCCCCCCGCTTTTTGGAGGGACACGGAGGGCACAGCTCACCTCTCCTGTGTCCCTCCTGCTGCATCATCTCCGGCGGCCGCGGGTCTAATAGGGGGAAGTGCCGGTTCGTGAGCCAATTAGAGCTCACGGATGGCACTTTCCCCTATTAAACCCGCGGACGCCGGAGATGATGCAGCAGGAGGGACACAGGGAGGCGCGCTGTGCCCTCTGTGTCCCTCCAAAAAGCGGCGGAGGGATGGAGACTGCAGACTGACATGCAGACGCTCGTCCGCATGTCAGTCTGCTGTAAATCAGTGGCGCCCCCGCAGCCCCTCGCCCCCAAGCCACCGCGAGGGCTGCGGGGGCAGTAGTTACGCCACTGGACACAGACAGTGTTGGACTAGGGCATGAAGGGCCCACCGGGGAAATGCAGTACTAGAGCCCATGTTTAGAGGCTTGGCAAACCATTAATGTATGGTCTGGGCCCCTTGATACATATATATATATATATATATATATATATAGAAAATACTGCTAGTGCATGCATGATAATGTACCAGATTAGTAACAGCAATGTACTGTAGTGAATACACCATAGTACTGTGCAGTATAATGTAACATATGTATAGTGTATAACTCAAGTGCTCAGTCTGGAACCTGATCCCTAGAGGAGGGGTGGGCCCGTAGGCAGTGGGGCCCACCGGTGGTTTCCCCTGTACCCCTGTGGGCCAGTCTGACCCTGAACACAGATGACATGTTTCCAGAGATATGTGCAGCTGATATCACAGGAAACATGACACAGACGACATGTTTCCAGAGATATGTGCAGCAGATATCACAGGAAACACGACACAGACGACATGTTTACAGAGATATGTGCAGCAGATATCACAGGAAACACGACACAGACGACATGTTTACAGAGATATGTGCAGCAGATATCACAGGAAACACGACACAGACGACATGTTTACAGAGATATGTGCAGCAGATATCACAGGAAACATGACACAGATGACATGATTCCAGAGATATGTGCAGCAGATATCACAGGAAACACGACACAGACGACATGTTTCCAGATATATGCGCAGCAGATATCACAGGAAACATGACAGACTACATGTTTTCAGAGGTCTGCGTATGCGCACTACAGAAATCACTGAAAAAAGGGCACCTGCCTTAATGACATGAGTCTACTGTGGTATAAGCCAGTGAGAGGGGGAGAGCCCCGATTGGAAGCTGCTTACGGGCCCTCCTCTCTCTTGATGCGCTCCTCCCAGTGAGGGAGTCATTGTGGTAAATTTACTAAGGTGGGAGGTTTTTTAGAACTGGTGATGTTGCTCATAGCAACCAATCAGATTCTACTTAACATTTATCTAGCTGTTTCTAGAAGATAATAGACAGAATCTGATTGGTTGCTACGGGCAACATCACCAGTTCTAAAAACTCCCACCTTAGTAAATATACCTCATAATATGTGCATTGTTCTGTAGACTGCAGTCAATTTTAATGCAGGTCATAATTACCTTGACTGTGCCAGTTAATAGAGGAACAACCCCTGCTCAATAAAATATTCCCTTTGTCTTACTCAAACAGGTGTTGGAGACTCAGTCCATCAATATCTCCTTAATCAAAGCTTATAGATCCTCTTCTAAAGCTGTACAGAATGGGTCCTGCATGAATGCTTGCGGTCTGCCCATCAATCATGCTGCAGCGTTTGACATCATGGACTTTCACCCTAGGATGAGCATTGCGTGTCTCAAACAAACCACATATATGGTACTCCCCTGTCATTATCGGTGCTGCTATCTTAAAAGTAGCACACTGATATGTGAGGGCAATGCTGCTGACTGTTCAGATAACTGGATCTATCAATTTCGACAGCTGCAGGTGTCGATGCCCTATCTCCACAGCAGGGACAGCGCTGTCCCTGACTGAGGCGGGTGCCGGCTCTGGGCGGCACTTGTTATCTCACGAGACTTGCAAAATTCTGTGCATGCCCAGTGAGCCAGATGGGGGGAGACACACAGCGCAACAGAACTGGGCTGAGGTGCTATAGGCGCTGACACTGATCAACGGAGGGGGGAGTTTCCATTACAGCTCTTCGATAGCCGAGATGTTCATACATCTCGGCACTAGTGCTTCCCGCTTCGCCTCGGTAAAGAGGAGAAGCAGGAAGAGTGATACCGACATAATATGTGCCGGTATCATACATGATCCCCTTAATCCCCTGACGAAACACACATCTATCCCGGTTTTCGTGGGACAGTCTATTTTTCTGGGGCTGTCCCATTCAGGGCCATCTTTTCGTATGGGCTCAGTGGGCTCTTGCCCAAGGGCCCCAGGAGTATAAGGGCCCTATGCTGATAGATGAGCGTCTCCTCTTTCCAGAAGTACCAGGTTTTTGAAAATCGGCCCTGGGGAACCGGAGATATCAGACTTCAAAGCAGAGGTCCCCATCCGAGCCTGTTAATTTATCTTTCCTGCCAGATATCTTGAGTCCTGTCTGACTTAGAGTTTTTCTGAAAGTATACTCCAAAAGCTGAGACTCTCCCCTGTCAGCTTGTCTCTACTATGCCCAGAACCAGAGATATCAGCCTTCCAGCAGCTGGTCCCTGCTCCAGCTCCACACACCTAATATGCAGTTTTATATTTTCATTGATGGATTGCTCTGGCTCCTGAACTCTGATCCGCAAGTCCCCAGTACCACCTGAAAGGTGGGACTCAGGGCCGGTTCTATGATTTGTGGCGCCCCGGGCAAAATATGGGGGGCGTGGCTTCGATTGGGGGCGTGGTCAGCGCGCTGAAAGAAAAAATAAAAATAAATAAAAAGTATACTATCCCCGTTCCTGATCCAGACCCCCTCCGCCGGCGGCGCCGCTCTTCTCCTCTCCTCCTCTCTTCTGTTCTCTACGATCTATGGGAGAGACGTTATTACATCTCTCCCATAGAACAGCATAGACACTAGAGGTCAATTATGACCCCTAGTGTCTGTGCCACTATGCTGTGCGGTGCGCGATGACGTCATCGCGCATCGCACAGCAAAGGTCCTCTAGACGAAGGGAAACTAGACCGTAGCGTCTAGTTACCCTTCATGGAGAGGACCTTTGCTGTGCGGTGCGCAATGACGTCATCGCGCACCGCACAACTAAGGTCCTCTCCATGAAGGGAAACTAGACGCTACGCGTCTGGTTCCCTTCAAAGCGGGGGGGGGGCACAGCAGGGCACTACGGGGGGCACAGTGGCGGATCTTGCCCTGGTGCGGCGCCCTCCGGATGGCGCCGGCGCCCTCCGGAAGGCGGCGCCCCGGGCAAAAGTACCGCTTGCCCGTGGCAAGAACCACCACTGGTGGGACTCTCTAGTGTTTTACCTCATTAAAAGCGAAGAAATCTATTTCCAGGAACTGGAAGTCATGTACCAGGGCCCCTTCATTCAGTCCAATGCCCCCTTCTACAGTTTAGTGTTCTCCCTCCCGCCCCATCTGTGAAGTAAAGGAGTAATTAGCAGAAAAAACTGATCCAGGTCCTACAAGCTGAGCGGAAGATAGAACACCCTCTACCGCCCGCGGGATATCAAAGCTGCTGCTGACAGCACCCGCCACTCCTACCCCTGGAGGATGGATAGGGGCCCCAGTGGATTGCTTTGCCCAAGGGACTACACTGCTGTTAAGACGGCCCTGGTCCCATTGTCCCACCCACGGGCCGCAGTTTCCTGTGGTGATGGTGGGGGGCAGTTGGGAGGCTTCTGTCACTCACTGCTATGCTGTAGAGCAGTGATGAATACATGTGCACAGCGTCTATTCACAGGAGACAGAGGGGCAGGGGGCATGCCAGCAGCTCACAGAGCGCTGAAAAACTAAAAAGTACATAGGGCCTGTTCCTGGTAAGGCATAATGCATGGTGGCGATCAGACTAAAATAGGAAGGGTGACGGAGGCCTGGGACTGACAAAATAGGCAGCCCCCACGAAAAAAATAAAATAAAATATATTTTCATCCTTGAAACAATGTCATAAATAGACATGAAACGTTGGAACTATATCCTGGCTACTTGACTTGTTTGTCCTACGCCGGAGTTTTATTCAAGTTACAAGTTACAAGCCTGTGAGTGCGGCTCATTCTTCTGGTGCATATCAAATACACAGAGCGGGCACCGCAGCAGGTGTAAGAGTTGTTGGAGTGCCGGACATCCCCTTGGGCAATATATATATATATATATTCCTGTGCACATACTCTGAGCATCACTATATTATGCCCCACAAAGTAACACCCCTTTTGCAGCATAATAAGTCCCAACAGTAATGCCCCCAAACATCATATTACGCCCCCACAGTTATGCCCATCACTATATTATGCTCTACACACCATATTAGGCACACACAATAATGCCCCTGTCACCATACCACGTCCCCACAGTTATGCCCCTGTCACCATATTATGCCGACATAGTAAAAATGCCCTTTACCACAGTACCTGCTCTCAGGGGTTTTGCTCGTTGTCAGCAGAACCCTCCCCTGGCCGCCGCAGGACTGCAGTCCCGGAGCGGGGCACTGTTCGCGCCTGCCCCTTTAACCTTTGAAAATGTCTGTCCCAAATGTCCACAACCTCCTCTAGCGTTTAAAATAACTGTCTCCACTAAGGCGGCAGCCATTTTGTGAGGGAAATTTTCAATACTTATACTAGAGTTGGGCTCCTCTCAGTAGCCGGAAGCAGCAGGTGGCGCCGGGCAGCGGCAGGCAGCAGCAGGCGGCATGCGGTCTGGGCTCTCTGTCAGAACGGCCGGGCCTAGGTCAGTTGTAACCCCCCTGGTGACAGCCCTGGCAGAGGCAATATAATAATACTACAAATATTACTATAGTGCAGTGATTCCCAACCTCGGCCTTTAAGACACACTAGCAGTCCAGGTTTTAGTGATATCCAGGCTTGAGCAAAGGTGACTTAATTAGTACCTCTGTTATTTTGATTTAACCACCTTTGCAGCGTGCCTTGAGGACCGAGTTTGGGAATGCCTGCTATAGCTAGATAAGATTTATGTGGTACAAAACTGTTATACAATACATATTTTTTTTATATATGTGTGTATATATATATATATATATATATATATATATATAAAACAAGCCCAGCAGCGGCGGCACTCACGGGTCTATTCTCAGTCAATAAAGTGCATAAAGTGCATTTAATATATCACTTAGTGTCCAACGTTTCGGGGCCACAACGCCCCTTTCTCAAGGTGATATGTATCAAGGTGATATGTGGCCCCGAAACGTTGGACACTAAGTGATGAATTAAATGCACTTTATGCACTTTATTGACTGAGAATAGACCCGTGAGTGCCGCCGCTGCTGGGCTTGTTATATTTAAAGGATTGTTCCGGATGGCACCAGGGCAGTGAATTGCAATTGGAGGGAGTGCCGGTTCATTTTTGTATATATATATATATATATATATATATATACCGTATTTGCCGGCGTATAAGATGACTGGGCGTATAAGACGACCCCCAACATTTCCACTCAAAATATAGAGTTTGTTATATACTCGCCGTATAAGACTACCCCCTTCCACACACCAAATAAAACGTAAAAGAACATCAGATTTGTGACATACTGTATATTATGACCTGATAAGAGATTTGGATAGGGAGTATTTATCAAGGTATGCATAAGAAGGGGGGAGGGGGCGAGGAGAAAGTTGTAAAATGTATAAAAGTATACCC
Organism: Pseudophryne corroboree; assembly: GCF_028390025.1. NCBI lineage: Eukaryota > Metazoa > Chordata > Amphibia > Anura > Myobatrachidae > Pseudophryne > Pseudophryne corroboree. Next base: position 560,885,813 of record NC_086447.1, on the reverse strand, counting down.
CTGTGTGCATTTAGTGTTACCGGTTTCACATGAGTGCCATTAGTATTAGTATTAGTGCCATTACAGTACCTGTCATTGTCACCATTGTACGGCCACAACGCGACTGCAGCGCCTCCGGCCAGTCCCTGCATCTCCCTGTAATTGGCACTAGTGACCCGCCGCGGCCGCACTGGATATCGCGCGATACTGGATGGTGAGTAGAATGAGGTGGGCGGGCATCGGAAGGCCACTATGGGCACCGGGCGAGTATCGGAAGGCCACTATGGCAGCTATGTCTATCCCAACTGAAGTGCACCCGGCGTATAAGACGACCCCCCCACTTGGAGGCATGTTTTTCAGGGCAAAAAAGTAGTCTTATACGCCAGCAAATACTGTATATGTAGCGGCTGTGGTTCGGCACTCAAAAGTAGGGGTATCAATTTACTTGCTGCGGTGCCCTCCGAGGATCAAAGGCAAGATCCAATGTAGAAGCAAAAGAATCAGCGGCACTCAGCAGACTTGTGATAGAGTAAAAAAATTTAATCCGGTCCTACGCCGTTTCGGGGACTGCTCCCCGTCTTCAGGGACAAATCATACATGTATGATTTGTCCCTGAAGACGGGGCGCAGTCCCCGAAACGGCGTAGGACCGGATTAAAGACTTTTTTACTCTATCACAAGTCTGCTGAGTGCCGCTGATTCTTTTGCTTCTATATATATATATATATATATATATATATATATGTATTTCTGTTGAGTGTTTCTACAACCTGCTGTATGGTTCTTATTATGACATAGTGTTCGGCAAAGTGATCTGTCAATGACAATCTGTTATTTGCACAGCGAGAGGGCTATTGGTATTGGGATATTTCACTAATCCCTTCACCTCCCATTACATGCTTGCATTTATACTTAGAATAAGACACTTGGTTTTGCAACACAAATTACCTGCAAAGTAAAGACTGATCTCAGGGAGAATGACTGTAATGAGTAAGAGAGAAAAGAGCAGGAGGGAAATGTCTGTGGGTTCCTGTCAACTCCTATCAACACAAGGTCCACATTTTTACATTTCCTGAGGAGCAGCCTTTCAATCCTTGTTAAAGTCATTATCAGTTCTATAGCCTGCCTCTATCAGTCTTCTCTCCCACTATTCTCAGTCAGGAAAGAAAATTATTTTCACATTAGCAACCCATTAAATGGCCACAAATGTTCTACCTGGACCACTGCTGGAGTCAAATGCTTTGTTTTAACATGACCTGAAGGGATTGTCAGTGTGGCCGGCCCTAACCTGCAGGTCCTTCTGTGATGCACATGGATAAGTGGGCTGGGTGGAGAGATGTCTCAGTCATTCATCATTCTCCATCAATGTCATCAACATCTCATGCTGAGAAGCCACCAGCAGTAGATCTGTCACTCATGGCTCCTGACAACGTCACAGCAGTTTATTGTAGAGTCTACAATATTCTCCATGCTATAGACATGTCTGAGAAAACCTCACATATTGGCTGCAGTTTGACAAGACCTATGAAGTTGACACAACATATGTTGAATATTTTTGTCTTCCAAATGGGTTTGTTGTTTGTTACATTATTGTGGCACAGGAACCAGGTGGCCTCCACTTGTTAGAAAATAATGCAAAAATATGTTGATAGATTCTTTACTAAAACTATTGTACTCTATAATCTCACCCTGCTGACATTGTCTGAATCAGACAGGGCACATACAGATAACAACCTTGAATAAAGTACCTAAATGCATGATTCTAAAAGCATACTCATAGGAGCTATAAATATCACTAATGCAATATTTCCTGTATTAATATACAGAAAGAAATATAGCGTCAATGAATAGAAATGTTAAATAAAACAATCCATGTGTTTTGTCAAACTGCAGCCAATATGTGAGATGTATATCTAAATTATAAGCAAAGGCTCATTTTAGAGTATTTTAAGTACAGATAAATTATTTATTTGTGGTCAGTACTATATTTAATGATTTATTTATTAGGCATTCAGTAAGTATTGTAAGAGTATATTACAAGGGGTTATGGGCTTAATTTATGTTTTTTCTCGGCTACGCAACTTCTGGTATTAGCAAGTGAAGCTGCTGCCCAGGAATGAAAAGAGACGCAAATTGGAGCCATCACATCACAATTGTGTACACATTAGGATATTACACACGCTCCGGGCAGCGTTGGGCGGTAAAATACCGGACGGCTTTTTGCCGCAGCTGTGCTGCTGAGACACATGCAGAGCAATGTGTCAATTCACACGGCACGCCGGAAATATCCACTGAAAGGTCCGGCTGCCGTGCCAGGGCTGTGCCGTCCTTACAGGCAGTGAGTTACGTGTGTGAATGGGCACTTTCACACACAACGGGTTTTTTTGTGCCATGCTGCTGCTGCGGCGCATGCGCACAGCCTTAAACACGGCACAAAACCGTTGTGTGTGAAAGACCCTCCCGGATGGCAAAAAGCCGGACAAAGTTTGACCGTCTTTTTGCCATCCGGGTTGGCCTATGGCTACACACACTGGAAATGGCAGTAGCGACGTAGGCACAATTTTTGTGTATGGGCTCTGTGTATGGGCTCTGAAAACGCCCATGACACACTTGTGTTTTTGCAACGACTCCCTGTTAACACCTCCAAACGGTCTCTTCCTGTCATTCACTTTCCCATGAAACCCTCATTGCAAGCGGGATCGCAGTGGTACCTTGACACATGCGCAGTTCCATTGCAGCACATGCGCAGTCTGCCAATAATTGCGTGATCAGTCATAGCTTACAAATATGAGATTAGGCCCTATGTAACTGTATATCACTGCTTGTTTCTTACAGCAGGAATTCACTATAATCAAACAAGTCAGCTCTGCAGACAGACCTCGTTATTTGTTTGCACTGTACACATATTAAAGCCTGCATGCTGCAACCTTGAGCAACCACAGGCAATCCAAAGTTCTATGCATCTCAGTTGTATCCCGGACCCCACTTGCAACTTAGTGGGTATAATTGGTTTTAATTGGACACTTGCATGTAGGATAAGTATGCCATGGCCGTGCCATGGATGTGTACACAGAATTGTGGGCTAATCAAAGGTGAGTATATGCATCTTGCACCAAGATAGGGCAGGTGCAAGTTTGCACTGATAGTGATGATAGCTACTTTCAAAAGCAAGTGAAAAACTTGCTGATGTTTTCTTTTACTATACAGTATGTATTGGTAAGTATACTAGTTATTTTATTTTTTTCAAAAGAAAAAACACCCAAATAAACCATAAAACATTGTAAAATTTGTCAGTAAAGGACACTTAGGGGGTAATTCAGACCTGATCGTAGCAGCAAATCTGTTAGCAGTTGGGCAAAACCATGTGCACTGCAGGGGGGCAGATATAACATGTGCAGAGAGAGTTAGATTTGGGTGGGGTGTGTTCAAACTGAAATCTAAATTGCAGTGTAAAAATAAAGCAGCCTGTATTTACCCTGCACAGAAACAAGATAACTCAACCAAACTCTAACTCTCTCTGCACATTATATCTGCCACACCTGCAGTGCACATGGGGGGTAATTTCCGAGCTGATAGTAGCATCAAATTTGTTAGCAGTTGAGCAAAACCATTTGCACTGCAGGTGTGGCAGATATAACATTAGCAGAGAGAGTTAGATTTGGGTGGGGTGTGTTCAAACTGAAATCTAAATTGCAGTGTAAAAATAAAGCAGCCTGTATTTGCCCTACACAGAAACAAAATAACCCACCCAAATCTAACTCTCTCTGCACATGTTATATCTGCCCCCCCCCCCCCCCCCCCCTCCTGCAGTGCACATGGTTTTACCCAACTGCTAACAAATTTGATGCTGCGATCAACTCGGAATTACCCCCATGGTTTTGCACAACTGCTAACAAATGTGCTGCTACCATCAGGTCTGAATTTCCCCTTAGATAGGTAATTCTGAGCACAATGGGCTCTATACAAAATACAACATTTACCACCACTGTTTTTGCCTACCATTTAAGGACCCCCATGAACAGTAATTGGAGAAATATGCAATATTTGTAAGTATACACCATAATTAAAAAAAATTGTATACTTATTCAAAGTTATGGATGTACTTGTTTCTGTGTGTTATTTTTCCTCTCTTATCTGTTTCTACTGTGCTTTTTCATATGGTCATGAAAAATAGAGAAAAATTACGGCAATGTGTAGCATGATCTGCAACAAAACACTGAAGAAACTTATTATATAAATAGAGCGCACCCAAACTCACTGGACAGAAGCTGGGATGACTCCTTATAAAGGTATCTTTAATTCCTGGCATGTGAAAAGGTATACTATAGGGCAGTGCCGTAACTAGACATTTTAGCACTGTGTGCAAGAAACAGCATAAGCCCTCCCCCCATATACAAAACAGGGCCAAAAATATAGGGGCGTGGCAGCAGAGATCCCTTTTACACTCCCCATATGTAAAATAGGGACAGTGCGTGCCGCAGTCACATTGCTCCTCACAGTAGTGCCCGTTAGTCACATTACACCGCACAGTGGTGCCCGATAGGCACAATACACAACACAGTAGCTCCTATTACTCACATTACACCGCACAGTAGTAAAATATACGCGGCCGTGTTTTGGATTCGGACGCATTTTGGCAAAACCTCCCTGAAATTTTTTTGTCGGATTCGGGTGTTTTTTTTTTAAAAAAACCTCAAAAACAGCTTAAATCATAGAATTTGGGGGTAATTTTGATCCCATAGTATTATTAACCTCAATAACCATAATTTCCACTCATTTCCAGTCTATTCTGAACACTGCACACCTCACAATATTATTTTTTGTCCTAAAATTTGCACCGAGGTCGCTGGATGACTAAGCTAAGCGACCCAAGTGGCCGGCACAAACACCTGGTCTATCTAGGAGTGGCACTGCAGTGTCAGACAGGATGGCAGTTAAAAAAAATTGTCCACAAACATCACATGATGCAAAGATAAATGAAAGAAAAAATAGGTGCAAGATGGAATTGTCCTTGGGCCCTCCCACCCACCCTTATGTTGTATAAACAGGACATGCACACTTTAACAAACCCATCATTTCAGTGACAGGGTCTGCCACACGGCTGTGGCTGAAATGACTGGTTGGTTTGGGCCCCCACCAAAAAAGAAGCAATCAATCTCTCCTTGCACAAACTGGCTCTACAGAGGCAAGATGTCCACCTCCTCCTCATCGTCCGATTCCTCACCCATTTCACTGTGTACATCCCCCTCCTCACAGATTATTAATTCGTCCCCACTGGAATCCACCATCTCAGGTCCCTGTGTACTTTCTGGAGGCAATTGCTGGTGAATGTCTCCACGGAGGAATTGATTATAATTCATTTTGATGAACATCATCTTCTCCACATTTTCTGGAAGTAACCTTGTACGCCGATTGCTGACAAGGTGACCGGCTGCACTAAACACTCTTTCGGAGTACACACTGGAGGGGGGTAACTTAGGTAAAATAAAGCCAGTTTGTGCAAGGGCCTCCAAATTGCCTCTTTTTCCTGCCAGTATACGTACGGACTGGCTGACGTGCCTACTTGGAAGCGGTCACTCATATAATCCTCCACCATTCTTTCAATGGTGACAGAATCATATGCAGTGACAGTAGACGACATGCAGCGTAAAAGACATGCACGGTCGCGTGTTTACGCAAAGTGCGTAAGAGTGCGAGTGCTAAGTACAAATTACACAATAGTGTCGTTTAGTTCAAAGGTGGGACAGTAGCCATGCTACAATAGCACAAAATTACCCGGTTTCTATAGCAGATTAGTATAAAAATGTTGTTTAAACTGTATTGCCTCTGGGGTTAAAGCTGCCAATCTGAATGAATTAAAATTTTCTGTACAGAAAAAACAAAGTGTATTTGAGTGAGCGAACGTAGGAGTGAGTGGATTCGAACCCCGGAATTCGGGATCCTGTCGTTCGGTACACCAAGTGAGTGGAGGCTTGGTAGCGTGAGGCGGCTGACTCTCGTTAGTATAAGATTTGGAATACGTAAGCCGTGATGAGACTTACACAGGAGCATGGTAGGGAATTGTGAATTGTGACCCATATAGTTTTTTGATATGCTCCGGCTGAGGTTTCGCAGCTTGTGATTCAATTCCAGTGGTCGTACGGTGGATAGGTAACAAGTACCTATACGCTGTGCGATTGGACCATGTGTTTGTGGGTGCGATATATAGCGCAACTTGATACCCCTTTTACGAGCTTTTGCGTAAAATTGCGGTATCATTAGCGCTGTATACAGCATACACAAGCGTGATTTGTGTATAAAAAAGTGCATAGGGTGTTTTCGCTGGTCTCTCTCAGGAAAATCTCCAAAGACAGATACTTTACTGGAAAGGGTAAGTTATTCCTAAAAACTTCCAGTACATATAGGTCAATAGGGGCCCTAGGTTGGGTACATCGCCTTCGCTATCAACAGTGTATGGTAGTACTGGCCAACGTGGGCGAGAGTGGGTGAAAGCGCTCTGAGAGCTTTCACCGTCACCTTATATTGAGTATTTTGGTGTTTGTGGGAAAAGGACCACAATTATGTGAGCCAGTTGCTCAACTAAGGGACGTTTAGCCAGGGTTCAGGCTGAAGAGCCGCGGCCCAAGGGGTCTGCGAGGTTTATTATGTGTGGTAAATATGGTCCACACGCTGAAGTTTATTGTGACGAATGGGTACGTATGACTGACAAAGATAGGGTACCATTCTCTAAGGTGGGCAGCTTTGAACCGGAGGTATTGCAGAACTTAAGGATAAGGATATGTCTGATAAAATCCAGAAAACAAAGGATTAGACATACAGATTGTTTAAATTTATGGCAGCTAGAGGGGGAGATGCAAAGGGAATTAGCTCACGCAGCAGGTTCCAAACCTAGCGGGAAAACAATGGCGACCGCACCACCACCACCATATATTGTTGGGGAGAAAGTGGCTACAAGCAATGGTGCATTAGTACAAGATAGGAATGTGATTGATAAGTGTACTAACGCTAACCCTTGCCAGCTGTATCCCATTTTAAATTTTCCCCAGGATTGTGAGCAGGAAGATGAGCCCAGCACGATATCGGCACTCTCTCTAGCAGCCACCATACAAGATACTCAAGTGGGCACGGCCCAACCATCAACAGTTGTAGCAAGGCCCCCTAGCGGAGGGATAAGTGAGGTCGTGTCCACAGGTAAGTATGGTACCATACATTATGCAGAAACTATAGCTCCCCACATTGTAGAATCAAGCCAGAAGGATGTAATTGAATTAAATCCTGTCAGGATAATTGCAGTTCCCAATGGGAAAACTGACAATCAGGGAGTAACTCCAATCAGGAACATTGCCATGCATTGTCCCTGGTCCCGGGCAGAGTTAAGGTCAATTATGTCTGAATTTCCCGATCCCAGGAAAGATCTAGTCGGATGCCAGAGATTCATTAAGGAGTTAGGTAATGCCCATGAGCCTACAAATAATGATTGGCGAACAGTGCTACGAGTGTGTTTACCCTCAAATATTGACATCACGAAATTTATAGCAGACAGTAAGTTAGATGCAGAAGTACCTCTCACTGATGAATACAATCAGGAGAATGTAAAACAAATCAATCTGCAACTAGGAGTGTCTTTCCCTACTGTTGTCAAATGGAATAAAATTTTCTCCATAAGACAAAAGGAAGGTGAAACGGCATCCGAATATTTCCATCGGGCACTGCAGGAAATGTCTAGATACACTGGGATAGCGGACATAAAAGATAATGCACATCTCATGGAGGTAGCTGTTACTGTATTAATGGACGGGTTAAAGGAGGCATTAAGAACAAGGGTACAAACCTCTCTACCTATCTGGAGAGGTATCTCGGTGGATGCATTGAGAGAGTCCGCTATCGAGCACGACCGGAACATCAGTAAGCACAGGGAGTCTCAGGGGGATAAGCTGATGACAGTGAGTATAAATGCTCTTACAACAAAACCACATCAGCCAAAACCCCAGACCCCTGAGGGTAAGCCACGTGCAGTAATATGTTATAATTGTCAGAAGTTAAGACATTACTCAAGGGAATGTAGGAGTAAAGGTACACATAACGTATACCGGCCCCCTAGACCAGAATACGAACCACACTACAATTCCCATAATTGGGATCAGGGACCAGCTAGGAGAAATTACGAGCCACATGCAGGGGAAACAAGGAGGTACCCACCAAGGAGAGATTGGCAGACCTCAGAAAATTCGCAGCTACCCCCCTCACATATTGTAGCTGCCAATGCGCTGCGGGAGGGTACCAATACACTATAGGGGTTGGGCCTGTAGTCTGCAGCCAGTGAAATTGATTGCTAGCCTTGGTAGTGAACCTGAGGTCACGGTTGATGTAGCTGGTGTACCATTACCATTTCTTGTAGATACAGGGGTGGCCAGGTCAGTGTTGAATTCCACATCAGGTATAAAGACCACGGGAAAGATGATTCGGGCAATGGGAGTAACAGGAACGGTGCAACAATACCCTTTGAGTAGACCTGCAGAGATTACGATAGGGCCCTTGCAAACCAAACATTCTTTACTGCTGGCTGCATCGGCTCCGACTAATCTACTCGGCAGAGACTTATTGTGTAAAATGCGATGTGTCATATATTGTACTCCTGGGGGTATCTTCTTGGATATACCTGAGAACCATGCTCAAGAAGTACAAGATATACTAGACACCCCTCAAAGGCTAATGTCGCATTCTACTGTTATAGACAAGTGTCCATCAAAGGTAGAGGAAATGATCTCTCAAATACAGGGTTCTCTTTGGACCAAAGATGGACAAGACACTGGATTGATGGCGAATGTAGCTCCAGTAGTAGTACAAGTTAAAGATGGTAGGATAGCTCCAAAAATTCCTCAGTATCCTCTGAAGCCAGAGGTAGAGTTAGGAGTGTACCCTGTCATAGAGCGGCTGCTACAGCACGGCATCCTAGTCAGGACATCCAGCACCGCCAATAGTCCCATCTTCCCTGTGAAAAAGAGTGGGGGGAGGTGTTACAGACTAGTGCAGGATCTTAGGGGGATAATATAGATTGGTAAATGCTCAATTAGCTTAGTGATATCATTCAGGTGCTCGAAAGGAAGGGGTATTTCTGAGCAAGAAAAAAAGCAATTGGTTTCCCCAGCGCCCTGAATGATAACAGTAACCAGATATAAATCCCACATGATAATAGAATTCAGAGATCTTCGTTACACATATTTGCGCAAATGTGTGGTTAAGCCCCAAAGCCGCATCAAGGCCTCTCTGTATATTTGGGGTCCCTAGCGCTATATCTAGGTGCAGGGTGTGGCACCCCAAAACACCAGAATGAGCCAGAAAGCCCAGCGTGGCATACCAGTGTAAAAAACTATAGTGTTAATAAATTAGTATTTAGGAAGCCGAAGCTATAGAGAGGGTGATACAAACATGAAATGTAATTAAAATAGAGAAATAGTGTTAGAAAATTAATAAGTGAAAAGTGTTAATAGAATGTAAAGGTATGCCACACTAAAGCCATCCAGCTCAGCCAGTCCAGAGGCACCACACCTCACACCTCCATTACCCCAATCTGGGTCTAATATTAACCAGCAAGGAGCCACATGATAATGGCTCCTTACTGAAATATGTCTAAGCTAAGAGCTACCTACCTTGGAGCAACCCCATAATGCTCCATGTGGCATGTCAGGGCCTGCACCTCCTCCTAATGCAGGAACCTCTCTGCCTCTCACAATAGACATATAGATTGGTAAATGCTCAATTAGCTTAGTGATATCATTCAGGTGCTCGAAAGAAAGGGGTATTTCTGAGCAAGAAAAAAAGCAATTGGTTTCCCCAGCACCCTGAATGATAACAGTAACCAGATATAAATCCCACATGATAATAGAATTCAGAGATCTTAGGGGGATAAACAAGATAGTTGAGAGCCAATTCCCCATAGTGCCCAATCCAGCTTTCATCCTCATGCAAATTCCCTCTATTGCAAAATTCTTCACTGTCATTGACCTCTGTTCTGCTTTCTTTACTGTCCCTCTTCACCCTGACAGCCAGTACCTTTTTGCCTTTACATACAGGGGAGTACAGTACACCTGGACTCGTCTCCCCCAAGGTTTCATTGACAGCCCAAGTATTTTATCCCAGGCTTTGCATGACTGTTTACAATCCTTTCAACCTGAGAGTGGATCAGTACTAATACAGTATGTTGATGACTTATTGTTGTGTTCTGACTCACTCGAATCGTCCTTGAAAGACACGAAACAGCTTCTGTTTCATCTTTCCCAAACGGGACACAAGGTTTCAAAAAATAAGTTGCAGCTGTGCCGGACCAGGGTCAAATATTTGGGACATTGTTTGACTCAAGGACTTAGACACCTCACTGCTGATAGAATACAGGCTATTCGCGACATGACTCTGCCACAAACTCAGCAACAGATCCGCACATTCCTTGGAATGTATGGGTACTGTCGGAACTGGATTCCAGGGTTCTCTATACTGGCTTTACCTTTGCAAGAAATGGTCTCTTCGAACAAACCAGAACGGATCTCGCACACAGATGAGTCTGAACTGGCATTTGAGAGACTCAAACAGTGCCTATCACAGGCACCTGCATTAGGTATGCCAGATTATGAGAAGCCCTTTGAATTGTACGGTACAGAAAGTGCAGGATGCGTGGCAGGGGTTTTAACTCAGAGACATGGTGATGCCAGCAGACCGGTAGCTTACTACAGTGCACAGTTGGACACTGTAGCGCGGTCTCTCCCCACTTGCTTGCGAAGTGTTGCAGCGATAGCTTTGCTGGTAAGTAAAAGCGAGGACGTAGTGTTAGGACATGACCTGACCATTCATACACCTCATGCAGTATCAGCCTTACTAAATTCAGCCCAAACCAGACATGTCTCATCTGCTCAGTTTACAAAGTGGGAATTATCACTGATGGCCCCGGTAAACATCACCATTAAGATATGCAGCTCACTAAATCCTGCAACTTACTTGCCAAGTGTGCCTGGACAGGCACAAAGGGTGGAGGATGAGAATGTAGGTGAAGGAGGATTTAGTGCAGATACTGATATGCATGATTGTATGGAATTCCTGAATCAGACTTTCACAGCGAGATCTGACATCAGTGACAATCCACTGGAAGGAGTAGACTTTACCTTCTACACTGACGGTAGTTGCCACAGACAGACAGAATAGGGAGACTTGCGCACTGGATATGCAGTTGTAGATGACGAAGGTATCATAGAAGCTGAACCCCTGGGCCCACCGCACTCAGCACAAGTTGCTGAGTTGGTCACCCTAGCCAGAGCGTGTGAATTGGCCAAGGGTAAGTCAGCTAATATATACACAGATTCTAGGTATGCCTTTGGAGTAGTGCATGATTTGGGGGCCCTATGGCTCCTCAGAAATTTCATGATGGCAGCTGGCACACCTGTAGCGCATGCGTCCCACATCAAAAGGCTTTTGACAGCAATACAGGAACCAGACAGAGTGGCTGTTATCAAGTGCAAAGCACACACTTACAACCAAGACCCAATTTTACTTGGTAACAGCCGGGCAGATGAAGCTGCTAAATCAGCAGCAACCACCCCCATACAAACGAACATCATATCACTGATGACATTTAACACGATCAACACACAACAATTAATTGAAATGCAAAATTTGTGTTCCCTACATGAAAAGGCAGTCTGGAGGGCAAAGGGGTATGGCCAGGAGTCCTCAGGACTGTGGACAGGTGGACACGGTAAGCCGGTGGCCCCCAGAGCATATCTTCCAAGCTTAGCTGAGGCGGCACACGGTCTGACTCATCTGGGCAAAGAGGGTATGTGCAAATTGGTAAGAGCCTACTGGTGTGCGCCAGGATTCTCTTCTCATACAGGTAAGAGAGCAATGACATGCTTTACTTGCTTGAGGAAGAATATTGGAAAGACAATACCAACTGAGCCATCCCATATCCCTCCTACAGACGGACCTTTTCAGGTAATACAAATCGACTTCATACAGTTACCACCCTGTAGGAATTTGAAATATGTGTTAGTTTGTATTGATGTATTTTCTAACTGGGTAGAAGCGTTCCCTGCTGAAGGATTGCAAATGAATTTCATGGCCTGTTTCTTTCACCCGTTTTTCTTTGTCTCCCAGATACATCCATCCGGAAAAGATGTCAGCCCTACCCAAAATGTTTATGTGAATGTATTTTTATATATGTGTCTTATCTTCATCTCTGCAACCTCCAGCTAATGGCACACATAGTCGACAGGTGATATCCACATATACTAGCACTCACATATGTTTCCCCCTCCATGTATCATCAACTAAATGTGCACCCCATTTGTTGGGACAAGAAGCCGAAAAGAGCTCGGTAGTGTTTGTTGGCCCATTTACAGACCCTTAATACGGGATGAGAAGGATTTAATGTATACTTCGCAATACCTCAAAGCTTATGTATAACATATACGGCACGATGATACATGCCCCCCAGACATGGATTCATACATACATGCTTTTTACTATCCCACTAGGTCATATATTTCCCACCTACAACTCTCCCCCGACCATCCAAGCTTCTGTAGATAATGTATAGATATTTTTCTGTTTATTGATTAGATAGTGGCAGATATTGGTGACTGCCAAAGTCGAAAAATATTGCAATACACACATCACGTACAAACTACACACAGATGGCCTCCGTGCGTGTACTTGTTCTGCCGTGCGTGCGCATATTCGCAGTTTGCGTATATGGTAGCTCCCACGGTCCTGTGCATTAGCGCGTGGTTTGAGTATTTACGGTAGAGTTTGTGGATGCATGGAAAAGCTATCAAAACACATTACATAATTAATCCAAATAGTGCACAATGTACACATAGTCTCCCTGAACCACACCAGCAAGTTACAACAGTTTAAATGGTATCAGAACAAACAACCTTTACAAGATAGGAGGGGACAGAACAAGGTTATAAGGTGGTGTTTGGTATCCAGCTGTAGGGTATTTTAAGGGTAATATTCCGGTGTTGGTTTGCAGAAGATCTTCGTTCCTGCGAATAGTTATGTGCAGGAGCAGAATATAGATATAAACTGTATTTACCCTACATTAGGTATGCGGCGGGAACCCAGAGGAAACCACCTACAAGTGCATCTGGAACAGACATCGCCCACCTATTCAAACCAACCTATGACCTCTCCTGTACTGTAAATGACCACCCCTGTGTCCAATGGACAAAGAGATTACAGTATCCATTGTGTTAAGTTTTGGAAGATTGTATAAAAGGAGCCAGCTGCAGGCCTGGCCACAAAAGACTCTAAAAGTTATCTATCTAGATGACCGAGGACCAGACTGGGTAGCACGGCGAAAACCAAACAAGTATGTACTATTGACTGTAGCCATTATTCTTTGTATTGTATTGCTTTGTTATTGTAACCCCCTTTCAGTAATAATATGTTGTGGTGTCGGAACCCGGCATTTTAAATACAATCTGGTGTCGTGTTTTCCTTTCCCTGCTAAGGTTTAAAGTGTATTACTATCACATGCATAGCTGCTAAGGGTTCACGGTGTATCTTTGGGTGTGTACGCGCTGAGTGTACTTTGTACAGCCAGCGCGGCGTTTGTACGCAAAGTCCATACACGGTACGGGACTCTGTATGCTAATGGTGTAATAAGTACATAGGTTGAGGATTAAGTATAGCGGCCGCAGCGGCTCCATTTAAAGTGTATGAAATGTCTTTTTAAAGTGTTGCTTTTAGTCCTGTATGTAAATCAGCATTTACACCCACATAAGCAGCATTTTCATGTAAGTCAGGACGAGGGGAGGGGAAAGATAGATTTCACTCGTGCTGAGAGCAGCAGCCATCTCCTCTCCAGTACCCAGAAGTCACAGTGTAGGGAGAGCAAGAGGAGGGGGGGCGGAGCAGAGCACGGGGGAAGAGAGAGGCTCACATTCACAGACTGTCCAGCGCTGCCTGCTATGCATGTAATGTATATTAGCAGCGCTTCCTCCGGCAGGGAAGGAACCGGGCATAGCACTACTAATATACATTACACTACAGCAGGCAGCGCTGCAGCTTAGGCGGTCAATCAGTGTGGATGTGGCTGGTGCGCCCACAGAGACACTGCGCTGTGTGCTGGACACCATCCGCCCACACCTAGTTACGGCTCTGCTATAGGGATGTCTTTCAAAGTATACACAGGGGAGATTCTTGTAGACTTAAATGCTATGGGGTATATTCACAACCCCTATTCAATGGCCGGCCAAATCCAACTGTCTGATTTGAGCCAAATCCGACTGTCGGATTTGGCAGTACCCGGGGTGCTGTTCTGCTGCTGCTGTCAGCTGCCGTGTGCGCTGACAGCGGCAGCGGGGGGAGCAGACAGCGGCGGCTGGCGGGGGTAGGTGAAGGTGGCGTGCGGCAGGTGACAGAGGCAGGAGCTGGATGGTGGCGGCCGGCGGGGGGAGCTGGACAGCGCCTGAGGAGAGTGATGTCTGCAGCGGGGGGAGGCACTGCGCGGAGAGAGGTGCCTGGCCGGGGGACAGCCAGGCAAGGTACCTCCCATCCCCGTAGTGTGCCGCAGCGCTCCCCATCTCCTCACCTCAATCCGACATGTTTTCAAGTCGGATTGAGTTTATCTCAATGATCACTGATCCACGTGTTTTCCGACAAGTCGGGAATTCCCAACTTGTCGGAAAAAAAAAAAATTTTTTTAATAGGTCGGAACCCCTTCTGACCGAAATCTGTCGGAAGCTGCCGTCTTTCAGACAAGCGGCAGCTTCCGACAGTTATTGAATATACCCCTATGTGTATCTATTCAGAATACATTATGGAGGTATTGAGGTGGCATACCTCACTTACACATTAAAAGTAGAGATGAGCGCCTGAAATTTTTCGGGTTTTGTGTTTTGGTTTTGGGTTCGGTTCCGCGGCCGTGTTTTGGGTTCGAACGCGTTTTGGCAAAACCTCACCGAATTTTTTTTGTCGGATTCGGGTGTGTTTTGGATTCGGGTGTTTTTTTCAAAAAACACTAAAAAACAGCTTAAATCATAGAATTTGGGGGTCATTTTGATCCCAAAGTATTATTAACCTCAAAAACCATAATTTACACTCATTTTCAGTCTATTCTGAATACCTCACACCTCACAATATTATTTTTAGTCCTAAAATTTGCACCGAGGTCGCTGTGTGAGTAAGATAAGCGACCCTAGTGGCCGACACAAACACCGGGCCCATCTAGGAGTGGCACTGCAGTGTCACGCAGGATGTCCCTTCCAAAAAACCCTCCCCAAACAGCACATGACGCAAAGAAAAAAAGAGGCGCAATGAGGTAGCTGTGTGAGTAAGATTAGCGACCCTAGTGGCCGACACAAACACCGGGCCCATCTAGGAGTGGCACTGCAGTGTCACGCAGGATGGCCCTTCCAAAAAACCCTCCCCAAACAGCACATGACGCAAAGAAAAAAAGAGGCGCAATGAGGTAGCTGTGTGAGTAAGATTAGCGACCCTAGTGGCCGACACAAACACCGGGCCCATCTAGGAGTGGCACTGCAGTGTCACGCAGGATGTCCCTTCCAAAAAACCCTCCCCAAACAGCACATGACGCAAAGAAAAAAAGAGGCGCAATGAGGTAGCTGTGTGAGTAAGATTAGCGACCCTAGTGGCCGACACAAACACCGGGCCCATCTAGGAGTGGCACTGCAGTGTCACGCAGGATGTCCCTTCCAAAAAACCCTCCCCAAACAGCACATGACGCAAAGAAAAAAAGAGGCGCAATGAGGTAGCTGACTGTGTGAGTAAGATTAGCGACCCTAGTGGCCGACACAAACACCGGGCCCATTTAGGAGTGGCACTGCAGTGTCACGCAGGATGTCCCTTCCAAAAAACCCTCCCCAATCAGCACATGATGCAAAGAAAAAGAAAAGAAAAAAGAGGTGCAAGATGGAATTGTCCTTGGGCCCTCCCACCCACCCTTATGTTGTATAAACAAAACAGGACATGCACACTTTAACCAACCCATCATTTCAGTGACAGGGTCTGCCACACGACTGTGACTGATATGACGGGTTGGTTTGGACCCCCCCCAAAAAAGAAGCAATTAATCTCTCCTTGCACAAACTGGCTCTACAGAGGCAAGATGTCCACCTCATCATCACCCTCCGATATATCACCGTCTACATCCCCCTCCTCACAGATTATCAATTCGTCCCCACTGGAATCCACCATCTCAGCTCCCTGTGTACTTTGTGGAGGCAATTGCTGCTGGTCAATGTCTCCGCGGAGGAATTGATTATAATTCATTTTAATGAACATCATCTTCTCCACATTTTCTGGATGTAACCTCGTACGCCGATTGCTGACAAGGTGAGCGGCGGCACTAAACACTCTTTCGGAGTACACACTTGTGGGAGGGCAACTTAGGTAGAATAAAGCCAGTTTGTGCAAGGGCCTCCAAATTGCCTCTTTTTCCTGCCAGTATAAGTACGGACTGTGTGACGTGCCTACTTGGATGCGGTCACTCATATAATCCTCCACCATTCTATCAATGTTGAGAGAATCATATGCAGTGACAGTAGACGACATGTCCGTAATCGTTGTCAGGTCCTTCAGTCCGGACCAGATGTCAGCATCAGCAGTCGCTCCAGACTGCCCTGCATCACCGCCAGCGGGTGGGCTCGGAATTCTGAGCCTTTTCCTCGCACCCCCAGTTGCGGGAGAATGTGAAGGAGGAGATGTTGACAGGTCGCGTTCCGCTTGACTTGACAATTTTGTCACCAGCAGGTCTTTCAACCCCAGCAGACTTGTGTCTGCCGGAAAGAGAGATCCAAGGTAGGCTTTAAATCTAGGATCGAGCACGGTGGCCAAAATGTAGTTGTCAGGAATCGACTCACCACTGTTATGTCGGTCCGCCGGAGCGGACTCCGTCTGGGGTCACTGCATGTTGCTGTCACCTGTCGCCCTGCTCATGGATGTCGCCGCGGGCCTGGAGGCGCCTCTGGAGTCAACGGGCGTGTGAGTGCGCCGCGTCCCTGCCGGGCCGCGGCATGGGCGCCGCCATGACAGTATTCCCCAGTGTAAGTGCGGCGGCCAATCCGGAGCTTGGCCGCACCCCCTTGTCTCACTCCAGCCAATGCCTGCCGGCCAGGGGGTATATCAGGAGCTGCTGGGTGAGTCAGAGGTTGTCCTGAACTTTGTGTCACTCCTGCGACTCGTGTGTTTGGACCTGTTATCCTGTTCCTCCGTGTTCCTGGATATTCACCTGATCCTCCGTGTTCCTGGATACTCCCCTATGTCTCCGTGTTCCTGGATATTCTCCTGTATCTGCTACTCCGTGGAACTACAAGCACCAGCACCACAGCAATACCTTTCTGGCTTCACACCTTCCACACCTGCAGTGTGCTCCAGCCATCAGCAGTAGAGACTCCCTATCCAGGTGCATTCTAACAACTCACCTGTGATTCAGCCTGCAAGCTGATTGTGCTTTCCACCAGCACAGTGGACATTAACACCACGTCTCCTGCATTGCTACCAGGTTTGCTACTACTATTCCTATCTCTGCTGGCTCCACGTTTTAACCATTCCGGTTTCATTTCCATGCTACAAACTCTGCCATAGACTTTCAGTTTCAAACCATACTATACCATTGCCGTTACCATTGTCATTTCCATTGCATTCGTTTGTTTACTTTCTGCTGCATTATTATCTGGACTTTTCTGTTATTAATAAATCTACATTGTGCACATGCGCAGAAACCCAGTACAGCCTCCTCACTTCATTCCACCTACCTCCACTGACCCACTAGCGCCCCCTCCGGGGACACAAACAAAACCGTCTCTGACAGTAGTGCTCTGATTTCAACAGATTGACCTCCCGTGAATCCTTGTTAAGCGAATTAAGGGCTCCATCCACAAGTCCCACATGCCTAGCGGAATCGCTCCGTGTTAGCTCCTCCTTCAATGTCTCCAGCTTCTTCTGCAAAAGCCTGATGAGGGGAATGACCTGACTCAGGCTGGCAGTGTCTGAACTGACTTCACGTGTGGCAAGTTCAAAGGGCATCAGAACCTTGCACAACGTTGAAATCATTCTCCACTGCGCTTGAGACAGGTGCATTCCACCTACTATATCGTGCTCAATTGTATAGGCTTGAATGGCCTTTTGCTGCTCCTCCAACCTCTGAAGCATATAGAGGGTTGAATTCCACCTCGTTACCACTTCTTGCTTCAGATGATGGCAGGGCAGGTTCAGTAGTTTTTGGTGGTGCTCCAGTCTTCTGTACGTGGTGCCTGTACGCCGAAAGTGTCCCGCAATTCTTCTGGCCACCGACAGCATCTCTTGCACGCCCCTGTCGTTTTTTAAAAAATTCTGCACCACCAAATTCAAGGTATGTGCAAAACATGGGACGTGCTGGAATTTGCCCATATTTAATGCACACACAATATTGCTGGCGTTGTCCGATGCCACAAATCCACAGGAGAGTCCAATTGGGGTAAGCCATTCCGCGATGATCTTCCTCAGTTGCCGTAAGAGGTTTTCAGCTGTGTGCGTATTCTGGAAAGCGGTGATACAAAGCGTAGCCTGCCTAGGAAAGAGTTGGCGTTTGCGAGATGCTGCTACTGGTGCCGCCGCTGCTGTTCTTGCGGCGGGAGTCCATACATCTACCCAGTGGGCTGTCACAGTCATATAGTCCTGACCCTGCCCTGCTCCACTTGTCCACATGTCCGTGGTTAAGTGGACATTGGGTACAGCTGCATTTTTTAGGACACTGGTGACTCTTTTTCTGAGGTCTGTGTACATTTTCGGTATCGCCTGCCTAGAGAAATGGAACCTAGATGGTATTTGGTACCGGGGACACAGTACCTCCAACAAGTCTCTAGTTGGCTCTGCAGTAATGATGGATACCGGAACCACGTTTCTCACCACCCAGGATGCCAAGGCCTCAGTTATCCGCTTTGCAGTAGGATGACTGCTGTGATATTTCATCTTCCTCGCAAAGGACTGTTGGACAGTCAATTGCTTGGTGGAAGTAGTAAAAGTGGTCTTACGACTTCCCCTCTGGGATGACCATCGACTCCCAGCAGCAACAACAGCAGCGCCAGCAGCAGTAGGCGTTACACGCAAGGATGCATCGGAGGAATCCCAGGCAGGAGAGGAATCGTCAGAATTGCCAGTGACATGGCCTGCAGGACTATTGGCATTCCAGGGGAAGGAGGAAATTGACACTGAGGGAGTTGGTGGGGTGGTTTGCGTGAGCTTGGTTACAAGAGGAAGGGATTTACTGGTCAGTGGACTGCTTCCGCTGTCACCCAAAGTTTTTGAACTTGTCACTGACTTATTATGAATGCGCTGCAGGTGACGTATAAGGGAGGATGTTCCGAGGTGGTTAACGTCCTTACCCCTACTTATTACAGCTTGACAAAGGGAACACACGGCTTGACACCTGTTGTCCGCATTTCTGGTGAAATACCTCCACACCGAAGAGCTGATTTTTTTGGTATTTTCACCTGGCATGTCAACGGCCATATTCCTCCCACGGACAACAGGTGTCTCCCCGGGTGCCTGACTTAAACAAACCACCTCACCATCAGAATCCTCCTGGTCAATTTCCTCCCCAGCGCCAGCAACACCCATATCCTCCTCATCCTGGTGTACTTCAACACTGACATCTTCAATCTGACTATCAGGAACTGGACTGCGGGTGCTCCTTCCAGCACTTGCAGGGGGCGTGCAAATGGTGGAAGGCGCATGCTCTTCACGTCCAGTGTTGGGAAGGTCAGGCATCGCAACCGACACAATTGGACTCTCCTTGTGGATTTGGGATTTCGAAGAATGCACAGTTCTTTGCTGTGCTGCTTTTGCCAGCTTGAGTCTTT
Organism: Pseudophryne corroboree; assembly: GCF_028390025.1. NCBI lineage: Eukaryota > Metazoa > Chordata > Amphibia > Anura > Myobatrachidae > Pseudophryne > Pseudophryne corroboree. Next base: position 560,865,982 of record NC_086447.1, on the reverse strand, counting down.
TCATTTTTCTAGCGAGAGGCTGAGTGCTTCCATCCTCATGTGAAGCTGAACCACTAGCCATGAACATAGGCCAGGGCCTCAGCCGTTCCTTGCCACTCCGTGTGGTAAATGGCATATTGGCAAGTTTACGCTTCTCCTCCGACAATTTTATTTTAGGTTTTGGAGTCCTTTTTTTACTGATATTTGGTGTTTTGGATTTGACATGCTCTGTACTATGACATTGGGCATCGGCCTTGGCAGACGACGTTGCTGGCATTTCATCGTCTCGGCCATGACTAGTGGCAGCAGCTTCAGCACGAGGTGGAAGTGGATCTTGATCTTTCCCTAATTTTGGAACCTAAACATTTTTGTTCTCCATATTTTAATAGGCACAACTAAAAGGCACCTCAGGTAAACAATGGAGATGGATACTAGTATACAATTATGGACTGCCTGCCGAGTGCAGACACAGAGGTAGCCACAGCCGTGAACTACCGTACTGTACTGTGTCTGCTGCTAATATAGACTGGTTGATAAAGAGATGTCGTAGTAGTATGTATGTATAAAGAAGAAAAAAAAACCACGGTTAGGTGGTATACAATTATGGACGGACTGCCTGCCGAGTGCAGACACAGAGGTAGCCACAGCCGTGAACTACCGTACTGTGTCTGCTGCGACTGGATGATAAATGATATAAAAAATATATATATATCACTACTGCAGCCGGACAGGTATATATTATATATTATATAATGACGGACCTGCTGGACACTGTCTGTCAGCAGAATGAGTTTTATTTTTATAGAATAAAAAAAACAACAACACACAAGTGAAGTCACACGACGAGTGTTTAACTTTTTCAGGCAATCACAATATAAGTATACTACTAACTATACTGGTGGTCAGTGTGGTCAGGTCACTGGTCAGTCACACTGGCAGTGGCACTCCTGCAGCAAAAGTGTGCACTGTTTAATTTTAATATAATATTATGTACTCCTGGCTCCTGCTATAACCTATAACTGGCACTGCAGTGCTCCCCAGTCTCCCCCACAATTATAAGCTGTGTGAGCTGAGCAGTCAGACAGATATATAATATATATAGATGATGCAGCACACTGGGCTGAGCCTGAGCAGTGCACACAGATATGGTATGTGACTGAGTCACTGTGTGTATCGCTTTTTTCAGGCAGAGAACGGATATATTAAATAAACTGCACTGTCTGGTGGTCACTCACTATATAATATTATGTACTCCTGGCTCCTGCTATAACCTATAACTGGCACTGCAGTGCTCCCCAGTCTCCCTCACAATTATAAGCTGTGTGAGCTGAGCAGTCAGACAGATATATAATATATATAGATGATGCAGCACACTGGGCTGAGCCTGAGCAGTGCACACAGATATGGTATGTGACTGAGTCACTGTGTGTATCGCTTTTTTCAGGCAGAGAACGGATATATTAAATAAACTGCACTGTCTGGTGGTCACTCACTAGTAAACTCTCTGCACTCTCTACACTTCTACAGTACTCCTCCTAGTCCTAAGCTCCAGTAAATCTCTCTCTCTTATAATCTAAATGGAGAGGACGCCAGCCACGTCCTCTCCCTATCAATCTCAATGCACGTGTGAAAATGGCGGCGACGCGCGGCTCCTTATATAGAATCCGAGTCTCGCGATAGAATCCGAGCCTCGCGAGAATCCGACAGCGTCATGATGACGTTCGGGCGCGCTCGGGTTAACCGAGCAAGGCGGGAAGATCCGAGTCGCTCGGACCCGTGAAAAAAAACATGAAGTTCGGGCGGGTTCGGATTCAGAGAAACCGAACCCGCTCATCTCTAATTAAAAGTGCAAATGAGTTGCATAACTTTTTTTTTTTGCTTAAGATAAGTGATTGTACGTATCAGTATACCTGTGACCTTAAATTACTATTTAAAAAGAACACAGGTATAAAATGCACCCATATGTTGGGTCTCTAGATGTGTCCAGCTTTGTAATTGTAGCATATACACCAGGTTTATGCCAGGAGGGAATAGTAGTGTGCGTGGCAGATTTACATTTGATTTGACAACATTGATAGTAAATGCTAATTTTAAAGTACACAATTTGCACACTATATAAGTACTTTAATGAAGTTTCATATAGATAATTCAGTGTTTGTAGAGTGTTATTAATAAATACTAAAGTCACATTTACCATGCAAAATAGAATTAAATACAGTAACAATATCAAAATAAAAGCAATAAATAAAAATAAAATGGAAACCTTTCCTGACACGTACTACATGCACTGAATTATTGCAAGTAGACTATATCAGCCACACTAATATACTATCAGTTGGATAATGAAGATGTACTGACTCTAAAACTAAGGCATTAAATGTGCCTAAATCTGTATATAGATGGATGCCTAAATGTTTTGTGTGCATGCGCACAATTAAAACATATATATTTTTTTATAGATTCTTTATTTTACATTTTTCAGCAGAAAAAAGAAATGACAAAAGCACAAATAGCTTGCAAATCTCAAATACAAAGCATTAAACAATATGACCATTTGTCACATACATAACAGATGTGTAACAAAAAAGGTTCTGTGTATTTTACAAAAACAGAAACTAACGACAATACTGACACAAATAATAAGAGGTGGGAGGAAAGGATGGGTAAGACGAGGGTTAGAGTACAGGTAAGTCGGTTTGTAAGCTGGAGCATGTATCTGATTTTGTGCAATTCTTGGGGGAGCTGTTATTAGGCAAGGGTCGCTGGAGTAATCTCGTGTGGTCTTAAATTCAAGCCACGGATACCAGGTCGATGTATATGTGGAGTGTTTTTCTAGAGCAGTGTAGTAGATGTCTTCCATATGCATGTAAAAGTCCATTCTTTGACACCATTTAAAACATATTTTATGCAGAAAAGATACCAGCGACTCTACATAAAGCTTCTTCAAAAAGGTGTGTCTTTTCCCAAAAAATTATAAATCTCTTTAGGGCACCCTGGTTAGACATTTAATAACTGGCCATACATGTATTATACAAGTTCCATGCTGCATGCAGTCAATGAATATCTTTCTAAAATTAATGTAATGAAACTATTTTGTATATAACAGATATTATACAAACAATCTGGAAGGCCTGCGTTGTACAATTTATATGAATTAGAGAATTATTAGCATCATTTTGCTGTATTATTGTTAGGATGCAGGCACACAAGCATTTAGCCTATTGGTGCATTTGCTGTAGTTCCCATTAGAACACAGCTCAACTGGAACTTTAAAAGTGGTTTATTAATTTAAGCGAGGCTCACAATAGTTATTCACACATCCGCATGTGGCACAGAGGGTGAATGTTCTATAATTATGGCTATAGCACATATTGGGGTCAATTCAATTAGGCGGGAAATAGCTGTGAGTATGTCAAGCCCTTAATGTACCGCCAGACTCACGGGGTGAGATCGAGTTAAAAGGGGTGTGAGTTACGAAGACGTTAACAGCGTTTACATGTCATTACAATGGCAACTCGCTATGATTCCATAGTATTTGCTCTATTAATTCTAAATACAGGACATGGTTATACAAAATGCTAACTATAAGCCACACTGGATCTTATACCATTTAACAGTTAAAATACTGTACAGCTTAGCCTACCTGATTTTGAAATGATGGGTTGCTTTAGAAAATAAGCATTATCTGCAAAAAGAAATTGACTGTTGTAGAATTAAAAAGAAAAGCTGTTTTCTCTTTTTTGTTGCTAATGAAGAAACAGCTGGGCTGGAATTGTTCAGATTGATTAGCATTTCCATTCTGTCCACTGAACAGTACAAGCTGAGCACTAAGGAGATACTGGTAGATGTATAAACAGACTGCTTGTGGCAATGTGCACTTATGTACAACTACAATATATTCTAGAATTCCTCCTACCTTTACAAACTTGTAAGAAAGCCATATTCCAACTCCTTCATCCATCTGCTATTTATTCTACTTTAGTGGAGTAAATGATCTCAGCTGTGCAGCTCATTGGTTACACCTTTTTTCTGGTAGCCTTTGTTGGCAGCTGTTGATGCTATTCCAAACATAATTGGTTTGCTAAATATATTGTATGACTAGAATAAGGGAAATATTCACTAAGGTAAATGCTTGTTTAACCTTACCAGTGTAAGCTTTAATTAGCTACTTTCATTTGTTTACTATAGGACATGAGTTTGCATCGGGGGGCAGATTCCATTAGCTGCTGAGGACACCATGCAGTTGTAGCTCTGAGTTTAATGGCCAGAGCTATTCAATTAATAGCCAATTTCCAAACACTGCAATCTATCTATCTATGCACCAGGGTCCACCACTCTCTAGTTCCGCCACTGCTATTCCCCTACCAATTTACATGCTTTATGAGCATTAAAATAATACTAGTGACAGCAAATATTTTCAAGCCAGTTGATAAGGGGTCTAAAAATGTTGGATCAGATATTACATGAATAAAAACTATACTAATGCCAAGTACCAGAGGGAACAAAAACTGTCTGCAAGCTGCAACACTCACATGTGGTCGGAGACTGGCAGATCTTGCACAAGCGATATCAGCAATATCCTTGTCACCGCTGCGTTTCACATCCACTGCTCATGTAAATAACCGGAAACATTGGCAACAACAGACGCACATCAGCCACACCCTCAGACCTCTGAGCAACCATATGCTGCCTCAGACTCTGTGTCTCTCCTAAGATGCCATGGCCTCTCCAGCTAGCTTGGTGTTTCTAGCCCCCCCCCCCCCCCCCCCCTTCATGTTACTTCCCCCAAATGCTGACTACTTGTCACTGACCTTGCGTGCGATATCACTAATCCATCTCAGCACATGCGCAATGCGGCTTTGGAACAGCACAGTGGAAAATAATCGCTCTTGTGTGGCCGATATTTACATAACGTGCATCTCTGAATCCCATTGCCACACCGAAACAATATACACCATCATAAGTGACACTGATCTTCACCCTGTGGGTGAGTATCATCAATGTCCCTAGAGCTTTAGTTACTCTGTCCCACAACTTGTGATATTGCAGGAGATGGGACGCATGATTCTGCATGGACATGCAGCAGGTACCATGAGAACCTCAATGGAAAGGAAAAAGGAGGGACAGGAAAAACTCAGATGTGTGCTCACCATGATAAAACTTGCCAGTTTGCTGGGCTGTCTCCGCTTAGCAGCACCTGAAAGTACACCCTTCCCATGCACTTCCTATTTCTAAATGTGCCACCCTACTAGAACAAAGCTGGATCGATCCCTACAAGCACAGGCCAACTTGGGTCATTGAATACAGTTTCAAGCCGAGTCACAGTGACTTGAAACTGCCATACTGCAGACTAGACCCAGATTACTGTTAGGTCTTCCCTTTGGAGATGACATCATCTCCAAACACCGGTGATCCAGCTCTCTGTATACTCTTAGCCTGACCGGGTCAGATGACCTGGGTCACACCGTTCACACAGCAGGCTACATGGGTCAGTGCCGGGTTTGATTTCTTGTGCCACCCCCCCATTTCAATACAATCACCCCACTCTTTGTGTCCCTAATCACAGGGACTTTTTCTTCAATGGTTTGCCGTGAATGTGGGAGCCGTACGAGCACTGCACACCACAGTACTATGCTGTATTTGTAGCTGTTGGACTACCCCAACATATCTGAAGACCAAGTGGTAGGATTGGGGCTTGGACAACACCTGCACACACCCACACTGTCCTGTTGAACCCCTCAGAATAGGCTCTTTATGAGGGCCTGGTGTCCAATCCCGCAGACAGAATGTTTGCCTAATCAGTGAGCCACTCGCTTTAATTTGGTCCTAGCCCCAACTGATGGCATAGGGTTAGGGCTTACCTAGTGGCCAATGTGGTGTATTTATGTATGTGTACTAGGAATATATATCTATAGGGTCTAGCACTCTGTTATGCCCCAGATCCAGAGTCCACCTACTAGTCCCCCAACTCTATAGTACCAGGGCCACTTGCTGCATGGGCATATTACTAGAGAAAGATAATATAAAACAATTAGGTTCAGAGCCCCCACTGGGGCCCTACTTGCTCCAGGGTCTTTGACAGAACCGATCCTGGTCCAGCCTGGGACCTCTCTCCAGGCAGCACCTAAAGGGGGTGTTAACTTGAGACGGACAAGTCCCCTCTGCCTTAGGCCTTCTGATCTTCACCTGGAAAATAGTGGCCTGATTAAGCTCTTTTACATAGGCTACTACTCTACCTGGACTTCCGGGGTCTTCAATGACTCTTCTCCCATCAGGCATGCGCTTTTTCTTCTTTCACTTCTGCAGGAGTGGTCTGTTCAAGCTCTTTTGCATATGCCTCCATCAGCCCAACACTGGCATCTTCTTCAGAGTCCACAACTTCTTCTCTGTCTTGTATCTTCAGGAGTTCCACTCTGCTCCCTCTCCACTAATGAACTGCTCCACGCTGCCTCATTCTGGCTAATATAAGCCAGCAGTGGGCTGGCCAGTGACCCACCTTTTTGTTGAAATGCGCTGTTTTGATTGTCAGGGCCTGAATATCTCCGGATAGGGAGACCGTCGCGATCATAACTGTTACACTAATACAGTTATAATTTTGTTTCCATTACAGCTTAACTGTGAAATTAATATGTTATTATTTTAGATTCATACAGTGAGTGATTTCTAAAAATATTTTGAATATTCATTTGAAAGTAGTCTGGTGGTTATTGGTAGCATTAAGCATTGCTTTATTTAAAAAAAACAACAAATGTATTTAATCATAAAATATAAAATATGTCACCTAACAAATCCTGTGCAGACTCATAGTAACACTGGGGCAGATTTATTAAGCTCGGTGAAGTGATAAATTGGAAGGTGATAAAGGACCAGCCAGTCAGCTCCTAACTGTCATTTTTCAAACCCAGCCTGTGACATGTCAGTTAGGATCTGATTGGCTGGTCCTTTATCACCTTCCACTTTATCACTTCACCGAGCTTAATAAATCTACCCCATAGTAACATAGTTAATGAGGTTGAAAAAAGACAAAATGTCCATCGAGTTCAACCTGTATTATAATTCTTATACTAATCTGTATATAACTAAGTTTAGCTATAATGACCCAGATGAAGTTATATTTTTAAGTCTAACTAAAAACTATAAGTCCAGCTTTTTCTAAAAATTTAAATGCTATAGCCTTGGAATTTTCTTTCAGCTAGGATATATCTAATCCATTTTTAAACATATTGAGTCCACCATTACTATCTTCTCTGGCAGAGAATTCCACATTTTTACTGCTCTTACTGTGCAGAACCCTTTTCTTCATTGGGTATGACATTTTCTCTACTCTAAGCTCAGAGGGTCTCCACGTGTCCTGTGTAGTGATTTTTTGATAAACAAATTGCCTAATAGATCCTTATATGGTCCCTTTATGTCTTTGTAATGATAAAGCTAATTATTTATCTTATAACATTCACTATAAATGGGTAAAAGACTCAGTACGCAATTGGCGTATGGGGTACCGTAAGGGTACGCACTTAGCGTAGCAGACGCTTAGCCGTGGTCGAGATGCACATGCGACACGCTCGCTCACAACTTAACGCGTGGTGTCGAGCACGCTATAGGCGGCCGACTACCGTAATGCTACGCTACTAGCGTAGCGTACGCTCGTGACCACGAGGAGAACACGAGCGGCGCAGACGCTCACGGGATGACACTCAGTAAACCTTGTATGCAACACAGTGAAAGATTGAGTTTGTACTGTCAACCTTACTACTGAAATACTGTAGCGATATAACGCTGCTTAACCTTGTTAATACTAAAGCTGCTTGAGCGATTGAGACGCTCCGATTACCCTCTGCAATGTAATAAACACACAATACCTTGCTAAGGTTCCAACACCTTTACTAACAATATCTAGCTATGTAAAAAGGAATAAAACAGTTAACAGTTCATACACTACAGGCTAACATCAATATCTAAGCAGAATAACTAGAGATGAGCGGGTTCGGTTCCTCTGAATCCGAACCCGCCCGAACTTCAGGTTTTTTACACGGGTCCGAGCAGGCTCGGATCTTCCCGCCTTGCTCGGCTAACCCGAGCGCGCCCGAACGTGATCATCACGCTGTCGGATTATCGCGAGGCTCGGATTCTATCGCGAGACTCGGATTCTATATAAGGAGCCGCGCGTCGCCGCCATTTTCACACGTGCATTGAGAGTCATAGGGAGAGGACGTGGCTGGCGTCCTCTCCGTTTAGAGAAGAGAGAGACACAGTATTTTCGGGGAGCATTATTAGGAGGAGTACTACTGTATACTACTATACTACTTGCTGAAGTGATATTTATAGATTAGATAGTGTGACTGTAAGTGTATTATCTGACTTGTGGGGGAGACACTGACAGTGGGGAGCAGTTAGAGTCTGAGAGCAGGACTCAGGAGTACATATAACGTACAGTGCACACTTTTGCTGCCAGAGTCAGTGCCACACTGCCATTGTTGTGACCACACTGACCACCAGTATAATAATATATTTTGTGATTGTCTGCTTAGGCCTCGGAGTACTAGTTGCAAGTTGCAACGTGACCTGTCCTGAAGTGACCACCAGTTTAATAATCAATCACCACCAGTTTAATATATATATATATATATATATATATATAATTGTATATAATATATATATATATATAATATTGTATACCACCTACCCGTGGTTTTTTTTTTTTTCATTCTTCTTTATACATACTACTATAGTAGCTTACTGTAGCAGTCTGCGGTGCTGTGCTGACCTGACAGTGTCCAGCAGGTCCGTCATCAGTCATTACATAATAAATATATATAGTACCTGTCCGGCTGCAGTACTAGTGATATTATATTGATTTCATCTCATTATCAATAATTTATCATCCAGTCTAGACTCTATATTAGCAGCAGACACAGTACGTTAGTCCACGGCTGTAGCTACCTCTGTGTCGGCACTCGGCAGTCCATCCATAATTGTATACCACCTACCCGTGGTTTTTTTTTTTCTTTCTTCTTTGTACATACTACTATAGAGTATAGTAGCTTACTGTAGCAGTCTGCGGTGCTGCTGAGCTGACAGTGTCCAGCAGGTCCGTCATCAGTCATCATTACCTAATAAATATATTATCTACCTGTCCGGCTGCAGTACTAGTGATATTATATATACATACATATATATATTGATTTCATCTCATTATCAATCATCCAGTCTATATTAGCAGCAGACACAGTACGTTAGTCCACGGCTGTAGCTACCTCTGTGTCGGCACTCAGCAGTCCATCCATAATTGTATACCACCTACCCGTGGTTTTTTTTTTTCTTTCTTCTTTGTACATACTACTATAGTATAGTAGCTTACTGTAGCAGTCTGCGGTGCTGCTGAGCTGACAGTGTCCAGCAGGTCCGTCATCAGTCATCATTACCTAATAAATATATTATCTACCTGTCCGGCTGCAGTACTAGTGATATTATATATACATACATATATATATTGATTTCATCTCATTATCAATCATCCAGTCTATATTAGCAGCAGACACAGTACGTTAGTCCACGGCTGTAGCTACCTCTGTGTCGGCACTCGGCAGTCCATCCATAATTGTATACCACCTACCCGTGGTTTTTTTTTTTCTTTCTTCTTTGTACATACTACTATAGAGTATAGTAGCTTACTGTAGCAGTCTGCGGTGCTGCTGAGCTGACAGTGTCCAGCAGGTCCGTCATCAGTACCTAATAAATATATTATCTACCTGTCCGGCTGCAGTACTAGTGATATTATATATACATACATATATATATTGATTTCATCTCATTATCAATCATCCAGTCTATATTAGCAGCAGACACAGTACGTTAGTCCACGGCTGTAGCTACCTCTGTGTCGGCACTCAGCAGTCCATCCATAATTGTATACCACCTACCCGTGGTTTTTTTTTTCTTTCTTCTTTGTACATACTACTATAGTATAGTAGCTTACTGTAGCAGTCTGCGGTGCTGCTGAGCTGACAGTGTCCAGCAGGTCCGTCATCAGTCATCATTACCTAATAAATATATTATCTACCTGTCCGGCTGCAGTACTAGTGATATTATATATACATACATATATATATTGATTTCATCTAATTATCAATCATCCAGTCTATATTAGCAGCAGACACAGTACGTTAGTCCACGGATGTAGCTACCTCTGTGTCGGCACTCGGCAGTCCATCCATAATTGTATACCACCTACCCGTGTTTTTTTTTTTTCTTTCTTCTTTGTACATACTACTATAGTATAGTAGCTTATTGTAGCAGTCTGCGGTGCTGCTGAGCTGACAGTGTCCAGCAGGTCCGTCATCAGTCATCATTACCTAATAAATATATTATCTACCTGTCCGGCTTCAGTACTAGTGATATTATATATACATACATATATATATTGATTTCATCTCATTATCAATCATCCAGTCTATATTAGCAGCAGACACAGTACGTTAGTCCACGGCTGTAGCTACCTCTGTGTCGGCACTCGGCAGTCCATCCATAATTGTATACCACCTACCCGTGGTTTTTTTTTTTTTTTCTTCTTTGTACATACTACTATAGTATAGTAGCTTACTGTAGCAGTCTGCGGTGCTGCTGAGCTGACAGTGTCCAGCAGGTCCGTCATCAGTCATCATTACCTAATAAATATATTATCTACCTGTCCGGCTGCAGTACTAGTGATATTATATATACATACATATATATATTGATTTCATCTCATTATCAATCATCCAGTCTATATTAGCAGCAGACACAGTACGTTAGTCCACGGCTGTAGCTACCTCTGTGTCGGCACTCGGCAGTCCATCCATAAGTATACTAGTATCCATCCATCTCCATTGTTTACCTGAGGTGCCTTTTAGTTGTGCCTATTAAAATATGGAGAACAAAAATGTTGAGGTTCCAAAATTAGGGAAAGATCAAGATCCACTTCCACCTCGTGCTGAAGCTGCTGCCACTAGTCATGGCCGAGACGATGAAATGCCAGCAACGTCATCTGCCAAGGCCGATGCCCAATGTCATAGTACAGAGCATGTCAAATCCAAAACACCAAATATCAGTAAAAAAGGGACTCCAAAACCTAAAATAAAATTGTCGGAGGAGAAGCGTAAACTTGCCAATATGCCATTTACCACACGGAGTGGCAAGGAACGGCTGAGGCCCTGGACTATGTTCATGGCTAGTGGTTCAGCTTCACATGAGGATGGAAGCACTCAGCCTCTCGCTAGAAAACTGAAAAGACTCAAGCTGGCAAAAGCACCGCAAAGAACTGTGCGTTCTTCGAAATCCCAAATCCACAAGGAGAGTCCAATTGTGTCGGTTGCGATGCCTGACCTTCCCAACACTGGACGTGAAGAGCATGCGCCTTCCACCATTTGCACGCCCCCTGCAAGTGCTGGAAGGAGCACCCGCAGTCCAGTTCCTGATAGTCAGATTGAAGATGTCAGTGTTGAAGTACACCAGGATGAGGAGGATATGGGTGTTGCTGGCGCTGGGGAGGAAATTGACCAGGAGGATTCTGATGGTGAGGTGGTTTGTTTAAGTCAGGCACCCGGGGAGACACCTGTTGTCCGTGGGAGGAATATGGCCGTTGACATGCCTGGTGAAAATACCAAAAAAATCAGCTCTTCAGTGTGGAGGTATTTCAACAGAAAAGCGGACAACAGGTGTCAAGCCGTGTGTTGCCTTTGTCAAGCTGTAATAAGTAGGGGTAAGGATGTTAACCACCTCGGAACATCCTCCCTTATACGTCACCTGCAGCGCATTCATAATAAGTCAGTGACAAGTTCAAAAACTTTGGGCGACAGCGGAAGCAGTCCACTGACCAGTAAATCCCTTCCTCTTGTAACCAAGCTCACGCAAACCACCCCACCAACTCCCTCAGTGTCAATTTCCTCCTTCCCCAGGAATGCCAATAGTCCTGCAGGCCATGTCACTGGCAATTCTGACGAGTCCTCTCCTGCCTGGGATTCCTCCGATGCATCCTTGCGTGTAACGCCTACTGCTGCTGGCGCTGCTGTTGTTGCTGCTGGGAGTCGATGGTCATCCCAGAGGGGAAGTCGTAAGCCCACTTGTACTACTTCCAGTAAGCAATTGACTGTCCAACAGTCCTTTGCGAGGAAGATGAAATATCACAGCAGTCATCCTGCTGCAAAGCGGATAACTGAGGCCTTGACAACTATGTTGGTGTTAGATGTGCGTCCGGTATCCGCCGTTAGTTCACAGGGAACTAGACAATTTATTGAGGCAGTGTGCCCCCGTTACCAAATACCATCTAGGTTCCACTTCTCTAGGCAGGCGATACCGAGAATGTACACGGACATCAGAAAAAGACTCACCAGTGTCCTAAAAAATGCAGTTGTACCCAATGTCCACTTAACCACGGACATGTGGACAAGTGGAGCAGGGCAGGGTCAGGACTATATGACTGTGACAGCCCACTGGGTAGATGTATGGACTCCCGCCGCAAGAACAGCAGCGGCGGCACCAGTAGCAGCATCTCGCAAACGCCAACTCTTTCCTAGGCAGGCTACGCTTTGTATCACCGGTTTCCAGAATACGCACACAGCTGAAAACCTCTTACGGCAACTGAGGAAGATCATCGCGGAATGGCTTACCCCAATTGGACTCTCCTGTGGATTTGTGGCATCGGACAACGCCAGCAATATTGTGTGTGCATTAAATATGGGCAAATTCCAGCACGTCCCATGTTTTGCACATACCTTGAATTTGGTGGTGCAGAATTTTTAAAAAAATGACAGGGGCGTGCAAGAGATGCTGTCGGTGGCCAGAAGAATTGCGGGACACTTTCGGCGTACAGGCACCACGTACAGAAGACTGGAGCACCACCAAAAACTACTGAACCTGCCCTGCCATCATCTGAAGCAAGAAGTGGTAACGAGGTGGAATTCAACCCTCTATATGCTTCAGAGGTTGGAGGAGCAGCAAAAGGCCATTCAAGCCTATACAATTGAGCACGATATAGGAGGTGGAATGCACCTGTCTCAAGCGCAGTGGAGAATGATTTCAACGTTGTGCAAGGTTCTGATGCCCTTTGAACTTGCCACACGTGAAGTCAGTTCAGACACTGCCAGCCTGAGTCAGGTCATTCCCCTCATCAGGCTTTTGCAGAAGAAGCTGGAGACATTGAAGGAGGAGCTAACACGGAGCGATTCCGCTAGGCATGTGGGACTTGTGGATGGAGCCCTTAATTCGCTTAACAAGGATTCACGGGTGGTCAATCTGTTGAAATCAGAGCACTACATTTTGGCCACCGTGCTCGATCCTAGATTTAAAGCCTACCTTGGATCTCTCTTTACGGCAGACACAAGTCTACTGGGGTTGAAAGACCTGCTGGTGAGAAAATTGTCAAGTCAAGCGGAACGCGACCTGTCAACATCTCCTCCTTCACATTCTCCCGCAACTGGGGGTGCGAGGAAAAGGCTCAGAATTCCGAGCCCACCCGCTGGCGGTGATGCAGGGCAGTCTGGAGCGACTGCTGATGCTGACATCTGGTCCGGACTGAAGGACCTGACAACGATTACGGACATGTCGTCTACTGTCACTGCATATGATTCTCTCACCATTGAAAGAATGGTGGAGGATTATATGAGTGACCGCATCCAATTAGGCACGTCACACAGTCCGTACTTATACTGGCAGGAAAAAGAGGGAATTTGGAGGCCCTTGCACAAACTGGCTTTATTCTACCTAAGTTGCCCTCCCACAAGTGTGTACTCCGAAAGAGTGTTTAGTGCCGCCGCTCACCTTGTCAGCAATCGGCGTACGAGGTTACATCCAGAAAATGTGGAGAAGATGATGTTCATTAAAATGAATTATAATCAATTCCTCCGTGGAGACATTGACCACCAGCAATTGCCTCCACAAAGTACACAGGGAGCTGAGATGGTGGATTCCAGTGGGGACGAATTGATAATCTGTGAGGAGGGGGATGTACACGGTGATATATCGGAGGATGATGATGAGGTGGACATCTTGCCTCTGTAGAGCCAGTTTGTGCAAGGAGAGATTAATTGCTTCTTTTTTGGTGGGGGTCCAAACCAACCCGTCATTTCAGTCACAGTCGTGTGGCTGTCACTGTCACTGAAATGATGGGTTGGTTAAAGTGTGCATGTCCTGTTTATACAACATAAGGGTGGGTGGGAGGGCCCAAGGACAATTCCATCTTGCACCTCTTTTTTCTTTAATTTTTCTTTGCGTCATGTGCTGTTTGGGGAGGGTTTTTTGGAAGGGCCATCCTGCGTGACACTGCAGTGCCACTCCTAGATGGGCCCGGTGTTTGTGTCGGCCACTAGGGTCGCTTATCTTTCTCACACAGCTACCTCATTGCGCCTCTTTTTTTCTTTGCGTCATGTGCTATTTGGGGAGGGTTTTTTGGAAGGGACATCCTGCGTGACACTGCAGTGACACTCCTAGATGGGCCCGGTGTTTGTGTCGGCCACTAGGGTCGCTTATCTTACTCACACAGCTACCTCATTGCGCCTCTTTTTTTCTTTGCGTCATGTGCTGTTTGGGGAGGGTTTTTTGGAAGGGACATCCTGCGTGACACTGCAGTGCCACTCCTAGATGGGCCCGGTGTTTGTGTCGGCCACTAGGGTCGCTTATCTTACTCACACAGCTACCTCATTGCGCCTCTTTTTTTCTTTGCGTCATGTGCTGTTTGGGGAGGGTTTTTTGGAAGAGACATCCTGCGTGACACTGCAGTGACACTCCTAGATGGGCCCGGTGTTTGTGTCGGCCACTAGGGTCGCTTAGTTTAGTCATCCAGCGACCTAGGTGCAAATTTTAGGACTAAAAATAATATTGTGAGGTGTGAGGTATTCAGAATAGACTGAAAATGAGTGTAAATTATGGTTTTTGAGGTTAATAATACTTTGGGATCAAAATGACCCCCAAATTGTATGATTTAAGCTGTTTTTTAGTGTTTTTTGAAAAAAACACCCGAATCCAAAACACACCCGAATCCGACAAAAAAAATTCGGTGAGGTTTTGCCAAAACGCGGTCGAACCCAAAACACGGCCGCGGAACCGAACCCAAAACCAAAACACAAAACCCGAAAAATTTCCGGCGCTCATCTCTAAGAATAACTACACATAAATATACAATAGCGTCACAATCGCAAACAATAACATACAATGAGAGAGAGAGAGATCGTGGCAGAATACAGTCAGAGATTTAAAATGGTCACAGAGAATAACTTACACACACTGGGGAATGATCGCTGCGCAGTCCTGGTACCAGCTCCGAGTTAGTCAAGATGAAAACCGTTTGTGGAGAGAAGACTGAGCTGGCCAGGCTGGCTGTCCTTATATACACTGCGTACAGTATACTACAAAGGGACCTACAATCTCATTGTTCATTGGACACAGGAATGTCTCCTCGCATCATAACAAAAGGTCATAGGTTAGTTTGAACAGGTGGGCTGTGACTATATCAAACTGCTCAGGTGGGAGGGAATCTGAGAATTCCCACCGCATGGATAATGAACCGCAAATATAGTAAATGTCCAGAAACTACTAATAGACATAACTATACGCAGGAGCGATTAATCTTTACCTAACCAGCACCGGATTGTTTCTAATAAAATGTTCTTTAGTTAGGTACCAAACACAACTGTTCAAACCCTGTCTGACCCTTCGTACAACAAAAAGAGGAATTCCTCTGTCCAGCGACCAGTTACATTAAACAAACTTACAGTCATTATTAAGAGGAACATTATCTATAAAACATACTATTTGGTTTTATTATTTAACGATTGAGTCGCCCGCTAGACGCACACAAACTCTACCGTAAATGCACATACCACGCGCTCGAGCGCATGGCCGAGGAGGCGCCATCACGCAGCTGCGAGTATCCGCACGCACGGGAGAGAATGTGCATGTGCAGCAGGCACGCGCATGGGGTGGATATATGGCAACGTGTAGCATGATATTTTTCCGACTTTGACAGTCCACCCTTTGGCAGTCATCAATAACTGCCACTTCCTAAAACAGTTCAAAAAAGAAAAATATATGTCATAATGTAAATACAATTTTATGATTGGGTAAAGGGAGGAGAGGAGCAGGTGGGAAAAAGGTATGACCTAGTGAGATAGTAGAAGCATGTGTGTATGAATCCATGTTTGAGGGGTCATGTATCATCGTGCCCTACGTGTTTTAAATCAAGCTTCGAGGTATTGCGAAGTATACATTTGAATTCCTTCTTATCCCATATTACGGGTCTGTGGATGGGCTGTCAAACTTTACCGAGCTCTTTTCGGCTTTTGGTTGCAACAAATGGGGGAGCACATTTAGTTGATGATACATGAATGGGGGGATATGTGAGTGCTGATATCTGTATCTATATTCCCTATCGACTATGTGTGTCATTACCTGAAGGTTGTAGAGGTGAAGATTAGAAGCAATTATTATAAATGCAGTCATAACCTATGTGAGTTTAATATGCATTTGCCGATTGAAGTCTTGTCTGATGTCTTGTCTTGATGTACATGTTGTCTGATGTCTCTCGGTGCTTTTGCTATAAATAACGAGCAAAAGTTGTTCCATTGTCCATAAAGTTACAGTCTCTAAAGTGTTGGGCTATCGTAAAAGTTAAAGTCACTAGGGAAATTGGGGGCTTGTAGCATAGTTCATCAATGGTCTGTATAAAAGAGGTTGTCAAATTCTTCTTCCAAGCGGATGTCTTTGTACCTTGGAGGAAAACAAAGGAGAAACGGGTGAAATAAACGGACCGTGGAATCACATTTTCATCACAACATTGTCTCTATCGTTTGGTCATAAATCAAATTAGTTGTTGTTATTACAGTGTCTTCTCTCCTTAAACTCATCACTCTGGTATTACCTTTACACTTCGTTAAAACCTGAACGCATCTAAATATCAGGCCAACCAATATGACGACTCCTAAAATACACAAAAGAAATTTCCCTACATCCATAATAATACCTTGGGCCCATTCTCCTAAGCCCGAGAACCAATTTCGTGGGTTCAACCATGACACCCAACTGGTCAGCTCATTACCCACAGCAGCGAGTGTGAGATTGTGTTTCCTTCGAAACTCCCACTTTAATTGTAAAATGTCATCCATCTTTTGGTCTATGACCTCGGCTGGGTCCTCCGTGCTGTTTGTAATGTACGTGCAGCACTTTATTCCATATTGAGTTGCTAGGGTAACACAATACCCGCCTGTCACAGCTGTGAGGTAATTGAGAATCATCCTATGCTGAACCAGTTCTGTTTTGTAGGCTTGTAACTCTTTCCCAGTGTACCTGAATGTGTCGTCATACATTTTGGTGATATTGTCTAATAAATTTGCAAGCGCAGATATATATATTTATAATTTATCACTCCTCTGGCGGTACGAGTGATATCTAACGCGAGTAGGAATTGAATCCCGGTGGATTCATGGATCAGATCAGAGGCTGAATGCTCTGTCCTCTCTATCAGGTGCCGTTTAACGACGTGCTCGTAATGAGTGTGAGTATAAGGAGCTTGGGCACTGCGATGAATATCTTTCATGTTGTTAGGGGTTACAGTCATTACTTCAGGCAGTACTTTTCCAATATAGCACAATCCCTCTGAGTTTGGGGCAAGCCACTTATACGCCTTCCTCCCGCATATGAAATATGCATCATCGGGGAGAACATATGGGACGGAGTATGACATTATCATGTTACAAATTTTCCATGTGAAATCTCCTAACCCTAATTCTCCCATCTGTTTAGTACACGTATCAGGTTGTACGATATGTGCACAGTATCCTGGTGATACTTCTCCAACTCGCATGGTCCTACTTCCTAGAGTGTACCTATACCGGAAATATTTTCCATGGTCGGCTATCTGGCGTATAAGTTCTGTGTCTATGGGCATTCTGTCGGGTCTGTATGAAAAGGTCATGGTTTGATTACTCCATGACACTTCCCAATTTCCCGGCTTTCGGGGATTGGAAATGTTAAAGCACACTAAGGACCTATCCACATGATATTGGTGGAGCTTCAAACTAGGAGGACTAGAGATATTAAACCTCTTGTCCACCGGCCTCCCACCACTTAGCTCAAGTACCTCTCCTACAGTTAAAGGGAATGGTACTAGTCCTGATTTGCTATGACCTTGAGGTACTTGAGAGCATACCCAACAGTCTGTCTGATTTAACACTTTACCCACTAAGGAGTGATAGTCACTTAATGGATGCCGGTCCATGTGGACATTAAAACTGGACTGACACTTCTTGATGCACCCATCCTCAACTATATTGTCACAATGCCTACAGATGCAGTTCTCTTCAGCTAACAATCCTTCACAATTCCTTCTATTGTCAATGCTACCACATCGTTTTCTGATACTCGCCTTTGCTCGGTGATTATGTTGCTCTTGGAAATTTACGCCTGCATCCTGGTCATCAGAACCCATTCCCGATCCTTTCTCGACCTCCATGGTACTCTCACCGAAACAGACTGCTCTGGTCAACATCATGGTCAACAGGAAAACACGGACTGCAGTCTCTTGGGGCGAGTCCATCTTACAGGAGGAGAAAGAGAAATTTGTAATGAGGGCACAAAAAATACTTTGAGGGGAAAGAAAAATGTTACGATGTCTTATGTCCTCTAGTCTTGTTGTTCCTCTTGCTCTGCTGTCATCTCAAAGGTGCTCTCTCTCAGTCTTCCAAACGAACATTCCGGTGATACAATATTCCTTCCAAATCTGCGATCTTTCTGTTAGGAGCAAAATCTTGCATTACCATTTGTCTAACTGATGTGTGACATACCATCTTTAAAACATAAGTACATGAGAGAGAAGAGAGAAAAATCAAACGAGAGAGAGAACAATTCATCACATTTTACATTAAACAACAAACAAAACAAAAAAACCATTGTCAGATCTTCCGTTCACCATCAGGCTGTCACACCAACACATCCACCGATATCTTTGCGCAGTCCTCTCCCCACCAGTATTTCCACACTCCACCCTTTTGTGCCTGGCCAGGACACATCGATGTCGGTAGGTCACACTGGGGTTAGGTAGACTTCTGCAAAGACCAAGTAGCTATGTGATGTTTGAGTTCTGCCGATGAACGTCAGAGATGGGGAAAAAGAAACATTTACAAATAAATTTTACAACGTTTACCCGGCCGTTCCTGTGCCTACAAGGAACTGACCTCCCAATATCATTAACTGTAACCTCAGGCTTACTATCAGTCCTAATGATCACCTTTCCTGATTGCATATTACAGGTGCGGCCCAAACTTCTTCCTATATGATCCCTGGTTACAATTTTGTGTGTCATGACTCTTGTTCGTGTTCTTGTCTAGGGGGTCTGACTTTATGTGGGCTGTTACAGTTGCTGGCATAATGCCCTTCTCTTTTACAAAGATAACAAACCCTGGGCTTCCTCCAAGTGCCAGTGACCTGAGGTCTTGGTTGATTTGATGCCTCCTCAAATGCTTAGATGCTCATCACCATCAACCGGTTTCCCTGTACTTCCCTGATTTCTTGAATACCATGGTTATGTTGTTGTCTAGGGGGTTGATATACCTTCTGTAAATTTCTTGATCTACAATTTCTTGCATAATGACCTTCCTTCTGGCAATTATAACACCTTATCACCATTGACTTACCCACAGGGATCTGAGGCTCCTTACGTCTTTGTGTTTCCCTGTGCTTGCTGATGTTTTGCTCATGCCCAACAGCGGACTTTCTTAATGCAGCCACCAAGATATTTCTCCAGTTTGGGTTGGTGGTCTGTACCCTTGTCCTCAATACCTCCCTCAAACCATTCATTAACACAAATACTGCTACTTCTCTGTGCGGTGCACTTGTTTCGATGTTTTCTATACCTGTATACCTAGTCATGTCCTGCAATGCCCGATGGAAATAATTAGAAGTACTTTCCCCTTCGTTTTGTCTTATGGAGAAGATTTCGTTCCACTCGACAACGGCTGGGAAATATACTCCTAACTGTCGGTTGATCTGCTTCATACATTCCTGATTGTGTTCCTCCGTTTGAGGTACTTCCGTGTCTAATTGACAATCAGTAATAAATTTCGCAGGGTCAACACTGGAGGGCAAACCTGCCCTCAGCACTGTCCGCCAATCTTTGTTGGTGGGTTCTGTGGAGTTTCCTAGTTCTTTAATGAACCTTTGACATGCAACTAGATCTGTCCTAGGATCAGGGAATTCAGACATAATTGCTCTCAATTCCATCCGGGACCAGGGACGGCGCATTGCACTGTCCCTGACGGGAATGATTCCCTGAGCGTCAGTCTTCCCATTGGGGACTGGGATCACCCTGACAGGATTAAATTCAATTACATCATCTTGTGTTGGTTCTACAATATGAGGTACATTTGTTTGTGCGTGATATATAACACCGTACGTACCTGTGGACACGACCTCACCTGACCCTCCGTTAGGGGGTTTGATTATTGCCTTTACCGAATTGGTCGCGTCCACCTGGATGTCTTGTGTGATGGCTGCTGGAAAAGGTGCCGACATACTCTGGGCTCACTTTCTTGCTGGTAATCCTGAGGGAAGTTTAACATGGAGTGCAACTTGCACGGGTTAACAGTTGTACATTTAACAGTTTTACTTTTATCATTGTTACATTTGTTACACTTATCCTTATCTATAATACAGTTGCTAAGTGCATTTTTATCATACCCACCAGTGTGCCACTCTCTGTAACCACCTTCTCTCTTGTTGCCATATTTTTCTTACCACAGTCAGAGTCAGCTGTGTAAGCTAATTCTCCTTGTATTTCACCTTCCTGTTGCCATAACTGTAAATAATCATAATGCTTGATCCGTCTCTTTGCAGATTTAATGAGACATATCCTTCTCCTTAGATTTGGTAACACCTCGGGACCAAAACTGCCTACTTGTGGGAACTTTTCCCCATCATGCACAGTCATTCTTTCCCATTCATTGACCTTTGCGTGTGATCCATTTCGGACTTCCCTGTCTGTATCACATGTTATCCTTGCCGACTCTATTGGCCGGTTTACTAAGTCAACCCGAATCGAGGTTGATCGCCCCCTACCTGAACAACTGGCCCCCATCTTTGCAGGTGTTGCTTTCACTACCTCTGACCTTCAAATCAGGGTCTTCAGCGAACCCTTACAAAAACCAAGATGTCCGGGGTAGGCCGGCGGCGGAAGTTTACCGAGTACCTCCACTCACTTGCCCACGTCGACCAATACGCCCACACACTGCCCTAGCGCTGGCGTACTCAACCTAGGGCCCCTGCGACCTGAACCTCTATTTACTGGAACATGTGGGTGTGATCCGAAGAGCACTTAACCCTTCCCAGTAACTATTGGTTGTTAGAGAATTCCCGAGTGACCAGCGAATCTCCCTTAAAATAAAAAAAATTACACAAATCACGTTAGAATGTACAAATAGCGTTTATGACCCCTCTAGCGTACGCAAATGGTACTGGGTCAAGTTACTAACTAATGCACACAATTACGTGCGGTACAATCGTTCTGCACATAAGCAACTAATCTTATGTGCGGAGCGACCAGTGGAATCGAAAATTGTGGCTGCGAATTCCTTCAGCCAGAGCTTAATGGCCTATATGGGTACCGCACCAACCCTTCCTGGTGTTGTGCTTCTTTATCTCTTTATCTATAGCGGACTTCCTAGTCTGCTGTACCTAGACCTCCTGGTCTGTCTGGACCTCCTGGTCTGTGCTACAGTAGACCTCCTGGTCTGCTATACTCTAATGCTCTTATTTTAAATGTTTAACAAGGGATGCCTCCCAAGCCACCGTGCCGTCACTTACACGTATGTATCTCACGAGAACTCGATGATTTCCTGTGGTTCAACCCCAAAAATTAGAAACTTATATATATGTATACACACTCTTTCACCTCATATACCCTTTACTTTCGTTTCTGTGCAGAAATCCCTTTCATTCAGTATCGCAGGCCAATCCCGAGGAGTTGCAACTAGAGAAGGATCTATTAGCTTAAAATTTTGGACACTGAGATTGATTTGCGCTATTATCGCGTTGCCTCCTTATCGCCTACTAAAACAATACTGTCGTGTTATTTGTATTATGTGGGCGTACCCAGACGCTCCGTTGCGTAATATACGCTCCGTGCGTCGGCCCTTGCGTCGCGTACGCTAGTCCCGCCCTTTGTTAGAGACACATGTACGCAAGCCAGGTATATCCACAGAAATACAATTAACACGTTTATATCAATGTAGATGATCTTTAACTGTAATCATTTACTGAACACCACACAGAACTTCCTTGTATCTTAGGCAAGCCGTGCGCGTGTTTTACAAATTACTCCTTAACGTATTCATTTTACTTTTAACTACTAATAGCAACAAATCTTTCTCAGCACGTTATCAATTGTGAAATGGCAAACAGGAAAGTGAGGTGTGAAAATACACAAATGAAAAAAAGAAATACAGGTGTGTGCGTGCGTGCGTGTGTGCGTACGCAAAACAGAAATAAACAGTTTTAAAAGACAATAGCGTACTGTTCTTACCTTCCGGTTCCGGATTCCACCAGCACTCCTACAGCGTAGCGAAACAGACGCTTATCTAGCCAGCACTACTGTATCCCGATACGAAGGGATACTGCCTTCCCGCCCTTGCTGACAGATAAAGTCTGTGTTCGCTGGTGCGGATATGTGGAGGACGGACGAGCCGCCAATTGATAAAGCTAATTATTTATCTTATAACATTCACTATAAATGGGTAAAAGACTCAGTACGCAATTGGCGTATGGGGTACCGTAAGGGTACGCACTTAGCGTAGCAGACGCTTAGCCGTGGTCGAGACGCACATGCGACACGCTCACTCACAACTTAATGCGTGGTGTCGAGCACGCTATAGGCGGCCGACTACCGTAATGCTACGCTACTAGCGTAGCGTACGCTCGTGACCACGAGGAGAACACGAGCGGCGCAGACGCTCACGGGATGACACTCAGTAAACCTTGTATGCAACACAGTGAGAGATTGAGTTTGGACTGTAAACCTTACTACTGAAATACTGTAGCGATATAACGCTGCTTAACCTTGTTAATACTAAAGCTGCTTGAGCGATTGAGACGCTCCGATTACCCTCTCCAATGTAATAAACACACAATACCTTGCTAAGGTTCCAACACCTTTACTAACAATATCTAGCTATGTAAAAAGGAATAAAACAGTTAACAGTTCATACACTACAGGCTAACATCAATATCTAAGCAGAATAACTACACATAAATATACAATAGCGTCACAATCGCAAACAATAACATACAATGAGAGAGAGAGAGAGATCGTGGCAGAATACAGTCAGAGATTTAGAATGGTCACAGAGAATAACTTACACACACTGGGGAATGATCGCTGCGCAGTCCTGGTACCAGCTCCGAGTTAGTCAAGATGAAAACCGTTTGTGGAGAGAAGACTGAGCTGGCCAGGCTGGCTGTCCTTATATACACTGCGTACAGTATACTACAAAGGGACCTACAATCTCATTGTTCATTGGACACAGGAATGTCTCCTCGCATCATAACAAAAGGTCATAGGTTAGTTTGAACAGGTGGGCTGTGACTATATCAAACTGCTCAGGTGGGAGGAAATCTGAGAATTCCCGCCGCATGGATAATGAACCGCAAATATAGTAAATGTCCAGAAACTACTAATAGACATAACTATACGCAGGAGCGATTAATCTTTACCTAACCAGCACCGGATTGTTTCTAATAAAATGTTCTTTAGTTAGGTACCAAACACAACTGCTCAAACCCTGTCTGACCCTTCGTACAACAAAAAGAGGAATTCCTCTGTCCAGCGACCAGTTACATTAAACAAACTTACAGTCATTATTAAGGGGAACATTATCTATAAAACATACTATTTGGTTTTATTATTTAACGATTGAGTCGCCCGCTAGACGCACACAAACTCTACCGTAAATGCACATACCACGCGCTCGAGCGCATGGCCGAGGAGGCGCCATCACGCAGCTGCGAGTATCCGCACGCACGGGAGAGAATGTGCACGTGCAGCAGGCACGCGCATGGGGTGGATATATGGCAACGTGTAGCATGATATTTTTCCGACTTTGACAGTAAATATTAATAATGTCCCCTCTCAACCGCCTGTTTTCGAGTGTAAACATAACTAAACTTGTAAGCCTTTCCTCATAATCCAGTGCCTCTAACCCCTTGATCAGTTTGGTGGCTCGCCTCTGAACTCTTTCAAGTTCCAAGATATCTTTTTTATAATGTGGTACCCAGAACTGAAAACAATATTCAAGGTGTGGCTGTATCAATGATTTGTACAGTGGCAGGATTACACCAGAGCCGGATTAAGGGGGGGGGGGGGTCCCGGGGATACGTACCCCGGGCCCCCCTTTCTAAAAGGGCCCCCTGTCATACCACAGATCGGATCTCTCTTCCGATCCGATCTGTGGTGCTGCGCTCTCGTCCGCACTGCAGCCGTACAGACAGGACAGCTGAGCGACGGCTCAGCTGTCCAATAATGTATGACTGAAGTAGTCTGCCCCAATGGCTGAGCGGCAGGCTGCTTCACTCGTACATGATTGGAGAGCTGAGCCGTCGCTCAGCTGTCTGTGCGGTTGGCGGGGACAGGAGCGCAGTGTGATCGTGCTGTGGCAGGTATGTGACACCCGCCCCCCCCCCCTTCCCTTCTCTTCTCTTCTCTTGAATAGGGGCAGACGCGCACGCAGGGGGGGTTTCCGAGTACCTAGAACCCCCCCCTGGCCGTCGATCCATCAGAACTGCCGCTATTTATTTATTTTTTCCACTAAGGAGGTCAGGCTGGCTGTACCCATAACGCAGCTGCGGCAGCTGCTTCCTAACATTGTCAGCGATCGGCTGGCCGCTGGCTGGCTGCCTGTAGGGGGAGCTGCAGCGGCAGCTCCTCTCAGTCACTTCTCAATTTGAGAGGGATTCAGGTGAGGTGGAGGGGAAACAGCTGAACAAGAGAGGCAGTAACTTACTGTCTCCGCCACTCCTACTGACTACAGCCAGGTTTGTGCCTCGTTAATCGTTGGGACTTTGTGGAGGTGGGGTAGTGTATAATAAATTATGGTGGCAGGGTGAGGAATGTCATGTCCCGAATACCAAAGCATTTGTTAATGTGGATGTGTGTGTTGTATGTGTCTACTGTGTGTGTGTGTATGTGTATGCTATATTTGTGTATATACTATATATATCTATATATATGTTTGTATGTATGCTGTGTGTCTGTGTATGCTACTGTAAATGTGTGTAAATGCTGTGTGTGTATATACTGAATGTATGTATGCTGTATGTATAAATGTATGTGTATGTATACAGTATATATGTGTATGTGTGTGTGTATATATGTGTGTGTGTGTGTGTGTGTGTGTGTGTGTGTGTGTGTGTGTGTGTGTGTGTGTGTGTGTGTAATCTCCATGCATAACACACACGTATGGAAACCCCCCTATGAAAATCCTGCGTTTGCCACTGAGGGGCCCCTCTGTTTTAAGTGCCCCGGGCCCCCCATGCTCTTAATCCGGCTCTGGATTACACTCTCATCCTTTGTCTCAATTCCCAGTTTTATGCATGCTAACACCTTATTTGCTTTTGTTGCTGCACTTTGACATTGGGAACTGCTACTAAAGGGGGGTACTCACAGAGAGATCCATGCTTAAAATCTAAGCAATCTGACTAGATTGCTTAGATTTTAAGCACAGATCACTCGTGTGTAGCCCCCCCAGCGATAGCGATGCGCTGCCCCGCACATCGCTATTGCCGCAGCAAGATTGAGCCTGCATGCAGGCCAATCTAGCGGGTCGCTCACTTCACCCGCTGGGTGAAGTGAGTGGCCCCCGTCCTCCCCCCGCATCGCTCAGCACACATCACGCTGTGCTGAGCGGCGGGAGAGATGTGTGCTGAGCGGTTCGTTCAGCACACATCTCTCCCGTGTATACCCCCCTTAAGTCTATTAACAATGAGCACCCCCAAATCTTTTTCAATTACCATTTCCCCTACATGTTCCACATTTAATTTATAGGCTGCCCGATTGTTCTTAGTCCCAAGGTGCATAACTTTAAATTTTTCTAAACTAAACCTCATTCTCCATTTGTGTGCCCAAACCTGCAGTTTAAATAAGTCGTTCTGTAGAGACTCAGCATCCTTGTGTGAATTAATTACTCTACACAATTTAGTATCATCTGCGAAAATTAACACTGTGCTTTCCAGACCCACTCCTAGACCATTAATAAATATGTTGAACAGTAGTGGCCCGAGTACTGACCCTTGCGGTATTCCACTAAGCACTGAGGCCCAGTCAGAAAACATCCCATTAACCACCATTCGCTGTTCCCTGTTATCCAGCCAATTACTTACCCAAATACAGATAGTGTTTCCAAAACACACTCTCTTAATTTGAAAATTAGTCTCATATGTGGCACTGTGTCAAAGGCTTTAGCAAAATCTAAATAGACCACATCCACTGCTTTCCCTGATCAATATTATCACTCACTTTCTCGTAGAAGCTAATTAAGTTAGTTTGACATGACCTGTCCCTCACAAAACCATGCTGATTCCTATTAATAACCTTGGAGGTATCCAAGTACTTTTGTATGCTATCCCTTATTATACCTTCCAGTATTTCCTCCACTATAGATGTCAAACTTACTGGTCTATAGTTACTGGGATGAGTTTTAATTTACTTTTTAAATATTGGGACTATTTCTGGTATACGCCAGTCCTTCGGTATCATACCTGATGTAAGTGAATCTTAGAAAATCAAATATAAAGGCCTTGCTAGTTCTCAGTTAAGCTCCATAAGAACCCTTGGGTGAAGTCCATCAATTAACAGCAGTCTTGAAGACACATGCAAGTCTATTTTAAACTGACTGTATAGTATGTCTGCTGTATGCAGCTACACTGTAATAAGCTGCTATTCACATACCCAGTATGTTTTGTAAGCAACTCTCCCAGCAAATCTCAAAGCCTACACTCAGGATCTGTCCCATCTGTGTTACTGCATGTGTGCAACCTTATGCACAGACAGAGAATTGTGCTGGATTTGAGGCATCTGTAACAGCATTTTTCATAAGAAAGAGCAGTTTACGTCATCTTTGGAGAAATTGAAGAAAAGCTTGGAAAAGCTAAACTATTCATAGCTTGTTAAATTGGATCCATGGATTCCATATATTATCATTGGTGTTAGGGAACTCTAGTTCTATTTGTGTGAGACCTCTAGAGCTAATGAGAGGGTCTTCTGCCAATAACAGTCCCTGCTGTTCCCTTAGTGCATGACACGCACACTGGTACTTAGGTAGCCACCTGGATGTAACCTCTACCAGTAGGGGCTCACACAACAGGCTAGAGAGCACAGGTAATGAACTGGAACCTCAATTCTTTTTTACCTACTGGACTTCTACACTCTGCCTAACAAGCATCTTGCACGACAAGCACTTTCATCTATACTAAGAGACCGATATTGGCCTTGCAGCCCCTGCAGTGGCATATTATTCTCTGCACGCCGCAGCTGAGATTGAGGCCTGCCGAGCAGCATTGGCAACTCAGTCTCCATAGCGGCTCCTTCATACCTCCAGCAGTGTCTATGTGTAGGACTCCGCCCGGTGCAAGCTTTGCACTCTCCCTCCCAGTGACAGCTACGTGGTGGGCAACGCAGGATAATCTAACCGAGGACGCTCGGTTAGAAACCAGCCCACGGGAGAGGTAATTTTGACTTTATCTGACATCGGAGCATTTCTACATAAAGGCGCTCCATTAATACATTCATGGGACTGCAGTTACCAGTTTAAAACTTATGAATTACTCCACATTTTAACAATTCATTCATATCCAGGATACGATACTGTTTCTACTTGTTGGATACAAATGTTGCATATTGTTACCGCTCACACCACAAGTGCTTGTTTTATCTGATATCCAGTACAGGGTATTTTACTATTTTCCTTATAAGGTTTAAGTCCAGACTATATGTTTTATTGTATGAAATTTCTTTTATTGTCATATTAAATTTTCTTTATAATTTTTTTCAGCATATGTCGGCTTTTGTTCATGTTTCCAATTTCATTGCGCAGCTGAGTTCTTTTTTCAATGAACTGGAATATAACACACAGGAGCACAGAGGGATAAGGTCCGGACAGGGTCCGGATCTCAGCCTGAACAGAGGAGGCACTATGGAATGCTGGCACTATGCAGGTATCTTAGAGGCACAGTGCCGATGGTGTGCAGATAACACCCTCTGAAGGCTGATAGCAGGAGTCCTGGATTGGCAGGTAGAGGGTGACACACTGGGACTGGAGGTAGATACAGGTAGGGTAAAAGGCTAGGACACAAACGTGTAGTAAATCTGGCAGAGTGTCCACAAGACAGGCAAAGTCTGTAGACAGAGACCAGCAGCTAAAACAGACAGGCACAAGCTATAACCAGCACAGAGAGCTTGGCTGACTGGCTTATAACAGTAGCACTGACCAATGAGGAAGGCCAGTCTGGGAGTGCTCAGTAATTGCAAAAAACTCTGTGCAGCTGTAGTGCTGCACATATATGCCAAATTGACAGGACGTGGCTACTTTGCTAGGACAGCAGGGACTCGGTAGCTGAGCGGTGCCCTGGTTGCCTAGAGACAGGCGGGGACCAGCGGCACTTGCAGTCAGAAGACATGATGTCCCAGTTGCTAGGCAACCAGCAGGACTTATGTCAGAAACAAGGCGCTGCTCAGGTGCTTGTGGCAATTGGATGGCGGTATTCATACAGTGGCAAAATCTACAGTTATCATGGATGCGGGTTGTGTGGTGCACCTAGAACAGACTCTCAACTGTGTTTTGTAATGAGCTCTCTCCCTGTACCTGCTGCTGCTGATGCCTTGGCCCCCTTATTAGACATAATGCCTACACAGTATGGCCCCTTATTGAACATTATGCCCACACAGTATGGCCCCTTATTTCCCATTATGCCCACACAGTAGTGCCCCTTATACACCACTACACAGTAGTGCCCCTCATACTAAATATACATATGAAATATGGTCTGCGGCATTTTTTGCCAACTTCTACATGGTGTATGAATGTCTTGATGGCTTGGCCCTGTAATATCTTGATCATACACCACTGTAGTGCTGCTTCCTGAGAGATTGGTGCTGCTGCCCTCAATTGTAGAGGGGCATTGCAAGTGCTTTCAGGGTCCTCATCAGACATGATCTCATCAATGAAAGAGCCTTTATAAGGCTTATCTGCTGAGGTCTGCAGTCTTTACATGTGGACTTGGAGGAAATTTGTACAGAGGTAAGTGCTTAAAGTGTGCGTATTTAAAAGTAGAGATGAGCAGGCTTGGTTCTCAGAGAACCTCCAGGATCCGAGTGGTTCCGGGTTTGGACTTGGATCTTTTGGCCTGCTTCGGATACAGAAACGAGGCAAAACGTCATCTTCCCGTCGTCAGATCTCGGATCTTGTGGGTTTTGTATTTGGGCATGGACCAGCCAAGTGCACATCAGCCGGCAGCTAGGAGGAAAAGGGAATACTGCATGTTAGGATTAAATATCAGCTCTTATACTGTATCACCAATGCTACCCATGTCTTTAACCCTATATGGTGACTGCTCCCAAGCACAAAAGCCTTAAAAAAGCTATATACTGTACATTGAAATCACTTCAGTTGTTTTTTATATTTGTTATGATTTTTATACAAATTGACGTTATACCACCCTTCTTATTCTACACTGTATCCAACCCGCACTGTAAGCTGCACTGTTTCCAACTTGCACTGTGTCTGACCTGCACTGTAACTCGCACTGTATCCAAACCGCACTGTATCTAACCTGTACTGTATCCGAGCCGCAGTGTGTGTCCTGCATTGAAACCTTCACTGTATCCAACCTCCACTGTATCCAACCCGCACTGTGTGTCCTGCACTGTAACCCACTCACTATTTAACTGTGTGTCCCAATGTATTCCGCACTGTACCCCACACTGTATCTAGCAGGTAGGGAGCATTGTACAAAGAAAAAAATGGGGTAAACTTATCTGGCGCTACTTGTAAATGAATATCTTGTACAACAGGTCCTCCAATTTTTCAATGATCAGATTCGTATCCACCCGAAAACAAATGGAGTTGGATATTGGGGGTAATTCCAAGTTGATCGCAGCGGGAATTTTGTTAGCAGTTGGGCAAAACCATGTGCACTGCAGGGGAGGCAGATATAACGTGTAGAAAGAGTTAGATTTGGGTGGGTTATTTTATTTCTGTGCAGGGTAAATACTGGCTGCTTTATTTGTACACTGCAAATTAGATTGCAGATTGAACACACCACACCCAAATCTAACTCTCTCTGCACATGTTAAATATGCCTCCCCTGCAGTGCACATGGTTTTGCCCAACTGCTAACAAAATTCCTGCTGCGATCAACTTGGAATTACCCCCATAGTGAAGTACAGTTTTTTAATGCATAAGACAATGAATATCACATGCAAAACATCACATTTAAAAATCACATAAAAGCTCCACACTTATCACATAAAACCGATGGTAGCCTTAATGACTGTGATTAAAATGAAATTACCAGAAGCAGAGAACTAACAAAGCAGTTCAACAACAGCATGTGTGATGTGAGTCCCGGGCTCTCACCGATATTATAACCACGCTGGATCAGCTTATCTGGGTTTCGCCGGTCACGGTCACGTTCAGCTGCCAAAATTTAAATGTCCCCGCTTCCTACGCGTTTCCACCCCTGCACTGGGGTCTTTTTCAAGGAACTCCGGTATGTGTGAAGCATTCCTCATGAACTATTTAAAAGGGGTTTATCCAATAAGAGTCTCCCTTCCCCAGCTGATGCTAATAAAGTAATAAAACTACATTTCCCACAATTCCTATAGTGCTAATAATAATACACATTGTCCTAGTGACATTGCATCACATCCAGTCCGTAGCGTCACTTCTGCCTATGTTTCCATGGCGACTGAATATGTGTGACAGCAGCGGAATGGATGCAATGCCCAACAAATATACATGGAGGTATAATCTCCCAAGGATATCCCTTCCGCCGTCAGCAACCCTCGGATGGCGGACCACAGTTCTCATAATTCCTGTGGTCCTGACAGTGCACGCTGCCATGGCAACTCCACCTCACATGCGGCCCGCCGCATTACTTCCGCCCAGGTATCCAAGGCGACCAGGTGTAAGTGATCGCGGCGAACCGGATCCTATATAGGTAGGGAGCACTGTTGTTAGGGTTGGGGAAATTTTTGGGACCTGATCAACAAAATGGCTGATTGTTTTGGGATCTACATGGGCACAGAGTGCCAGTCATCAGTGGCCCAGGGCCCTCAGGAGGGAGGTACAGGTTGGGCACTGAGAATATACATGTGCTGGAGGCATGTGCACTTGTGTAGGGGATAGCCATATCTGCTGTTGCTGTTTTACACATTATTTAGGGTTTTTCTTTGCTGTTTATTAACTACTACTATTTTTGAGCAATAATATTCCACACACAAGTTTTAGTAAATGTATATGTTGTATTATTTTCTGTTGAAAGTACTTGCAAGTTGATTTGATTGGTTACTTACTGCTAATACATTACTAATTTGCAAAACATTTGTAAACAGAAATAACTGTCTTATGTTTGTGCTGTTGTTCTGTTGCTTACTTTGGCTTTTGTCGGTGAACAATTTTTGTGAAGTGGTCAAAATTGAGTGGAAATGACTGGAAATTAACATTATTGAGGTAGGAACAAAAAATGGCCCAACTTATGTGATTTTATCTGGTTTTATAAAAATGTTTGAAAAAAAATATAGATCCAAAACCAAAACACGTGAGGGTGGTTTTGGCAAAACCAAAACTCGATGTTAATGCAGGTCCAAAACCAAAACATAGGGGTTGGCGCACATCTCTATTTAAAAGTATTTGATCTGAAGGTTGAACTGAGTCTTATTGTCACTATTCTTTTTTTTTACACAGTTAACAGATTTTTTTCTCAAGGGTTGACATAAGAAGTATGTCTGGTCTTATATATTCTAGAGATGAGCGCCGGAAATTTTTCGGGTTTTGTGTTTTGGTTTTGGGTTCGGTTCTGCGGCTGTGTTTTGGGTTCGACCGCGTTTTGGCAAAACCTCACCGAATTTTTTTTGTCGGATTCGGGTGTGTTTTGGATTCGGGTGTTTTTTTCCAAAAAACCTAAAAAACAGCTTAAATCATAGAATTTGGGGGTCATTTTGATCCCAAAGTATTATTAACCTCAAAAACCATCATTTCCACTCATTTTCAGTCTATTCTGAATACCTCACACCTCACAATATTATTTTTAGTCCTAAAATTTGCACCGAGGTCGCTGGATGACTAAGCTAAGCGACCCTAGTGGCCGACACAAACACCTGGCCCATCTAGGAGTGGCACTGCAGTGTCACGCAGGATGTCCCTTCCAAAAAACCCTCCCCAAACAGCACATGACGCAAAGAAAAAAAGAGGCGCAATGAGGTAGCTGTGTGAGTAAGATAAGTGACCCTAGTGGCCGACACAAACACCGGGCCCATCTAGGAGTGGCACTGCAGTGTCACGCAGGATGTCCCTTCCAAAAAACCCTCCCCAAACAGCACATGACGCAAAGAAAAAAAGAGGCGCAATGAGGTAGCTGTGTGAGTAAGATAAGCGACCCTAGTGGCCGACACAAACACCGGGCCCATCTAGGAGTGGCACTGCAGTGTCACGCAGGATGTCCCTTCCAAAAAACCCTCCCCAAACAGCACATGACGCAAAGAAAAAAAGAGGCGCAATGAGGTAGCTGTGTGAGTAAGATAAGCGACCCTAGTGGCCGACACAAACACCGGGCCCATCTAGGAGTGGCACTGCAGTGTCACGCAGGATGTCCCTTCCAAAAAACCCTCCCCAAACAGCACATGACGCAAAGAAAAAAAGAGGCGCAATGAGGTAGCTGTGTGAGTAAGATAAGCGACCCTAGTGGCCGACACAAACACCGGGCCCATCTAGGAGTGGCACTGCAGTGTCACGCAGGATGGCCCTTCCAAAAAACCCTCCCCAAACAGCACATGACGCAAAGAAAAAAAGAGGCGCAATGAGGTAGCTGTGTGAGTAAGATAAGCGACCCTAGTGGCCGACACAAACACAGGGCCCATCTAGGAGTGGCACTGCAGTGTCACGCAGGATGGCCCTTCCAAAAAACCCTCCCCAAACAGCACATGACGCAAAGAAAAAAAGAGGCGCAATGAGGTAGCTGTGTGAGTAAGATAAGCGACCCTAGTGGCCGACACAAACACCGGGCCCATCTAGGAGTGGCACTGCAGTGTCACGCAGGATGTCCCTTCCAAAAAACCCTCCCCAAACAGCACATGACGCAAAGAAAAAAAGAGGCGCAATGAGGTAGCTGTGTGAGTAAGATAAGCGACCCTAGTGGCCGACACAAACACCGGGCCCATCTAGGAGTGGCACTGCAGTGTCACGCAGGATGGCCCTTCCAAAAAACCCTCCCCAAACAGCACATGACGCAAAGAAAAAAAGAGGCGCAATGAGGTAGCTGTGTGAGTAAGATAAGCGACCCTAGTGGCCGACACAAACACCGGGCCCATCTAGGAGTGGCACTGCAGTGTCACGCAGGATGGCCCTTCCAAAAAACCCTCCCCAAACAGCACATGACGCAAAGAAAAAAAGAGGCGCAATGAGGTAGCTGTGTGAGTAAGATAAGCGACCCTAGTGGCCGACACAAACACCGTGCCCATCTAGGAGTGGCACTGCAGTGTCACGCAGGATGGCCCTTCCAAAAAACCCTCCCCAAACAGCACATGACGCAAAGAAAAAAGAGGCGCAATGAGGTAGCTGTGTGAGTAAGATAAGCGACCCTAGTGGCCGACACAAACACCGGGCCCATCTAGGAGTGGCACTGCAGTGTCACGCAGGATGGCCCTTCCAAAAAACATTCCACAAACAGCACATGACGCAAAGAAAAATTAAAGAAAAAAGAGGTGCAAGATGGAATTGTCCTTGGGCCCTCCCACCCACCCTTATGTTGTATAAACAGGACATGCACACTTTAACCAACCCATCATTTCAGTGACAGGGTCTGCCACACGACTGTGACTGAAATGACGGGTTGGTTTGGACCCCCACCAAAAAAGAAGCAATTAATCTCTCCTTGCACAAACTGGCTCTACAGAGGCAAGATGTCCACCTCATCATCATCCTCCGATATATCACCGTGTACATCCCCCTCCTCACAGATTATCAATTCGTCCCCACTGGAATCCACCATCTCAGCTCCCTGTGTACTTTGTGGAGGCAATTGCTGCTGGTCAATGTCTCCACGGAGGAATTGATTATAATTCATTTTAATGAACATCATCTTCTCCACATTTTCTGGATGTAACCTCGTACGCCGATTGCTGACAAGGTGAGCGGCGGCACTAAACACTCTTTCGGAGTACACACTTGTGGGAGGGCAACTTAGGTAGAATAAAGCCAGTTTGTGCAAGGGCCTCCAAATTCCCTCTTTTTCCTGCCAGTATAAGTACGGACTGTGTGACGTGCCTACTTGGATGCGGTCACTCATATAATCCTCCACCATTCTTTCAATGGTGAGAGAATCATATGCAGTGACAGTAGACGACATGTCCGTAATCGTTGTCAGGTCCTTCAGTCCGGACCAGATGTCAGCATCAGCAGTCGCTCCAGACTGCCCTGCATCACCGCCAGCGGGTGGGCTCGGAATTCTGAGCCTTTTCCTCGCACCCCCAGTTGCGGGAGAATGTGAAGGAGGAGATGTTGACAGGTCGCGTTCCGCTTGACTTGACAATTTTCTCACCAGCAGGTCTTTCAACCCCAGCAGACTTGTGTCTGCCGGAAAGAGAGATCCAAGGTAGGCTTTAAATCTAGGATCGAGCACGGTGGCCAAAATGTAGTGCTCTGATTTCAACAGATTGACCACCCGTGAATCCTTGTTAAGCGAATTAAGGGCTCCATCCACAAGTCCCACATGCCTAGCGGAATCGCTCCGTGTTAGCTCCTCCTTCAATGTCTCCAGCTTCTTCTGCAAAAGCCTGATGAGGGGAATGACCTGACTCAGGCTAGCAGTGTCTGAACTGACTTCACGTGTGGCAAGTTCAAAGGGCATCAGAACCTTGCACAACGTTGAAATCATTCTCCACTGCGCTTGAGACAGGTGCATTCCACCTCCTATATCGTGCTCAATTGTATAGGCTTGAATGGCCTTTTGCTGCTCCTCCAACCTCTGAAGCATATAGAGGGTTGAATTCCACCTCGTTACCACTTCTTGCTTCAGATGATGGCAGGGCAGGTTCAGTAGTTTTTGGTGGTGCTCCAGTCTTCTGTACGTGGTGCCTGTACGCCGAAAGTGTCCCGCAATTCTTCTGGCCACCGACAGCATCTCTTGCACGCCCCTGTCGTTTTTAAAAAAATTCTGCACCACCAAATTCAAGGTATGTGCAAAACATGGGACGTGCTGGAATTTGCCCATATTTAATGCACACACAATATTGCTGGCGTTGTCCGATGCCACAAATCCACAGGAGAGTCCAATTGGGGTAAGCCATTCCGCGATGATCTTCCTCAGTTGCCGTAAGAGGTTTTCAGCTGTGTGCGTATTCTGGAAACCGGTGATACAAAGCGTAGCCTGCCTAGGAAAGAGTTGGCGTTTGCGAGATGCTGCTACTGGTGCCGCCGCTGCTGTTCTTGCGGCGGGAGTCCATACATCTACCCAGTGGGCTGTCACAGTCATATAGTCCTGACCCTGCCCTGCTCCACTTGTCCACATGTCCGTGGTTAAGTGGACATTGGGTACAACTGCATTTTTTAGGACACTGGTGAGTCTTTTTCTGACGTCCGTGTACATTCTCGGTATCGCCTGCCTAGAGAAGTGGAACCTAGATGGTATTTGGTAACGGGGGCACACTGCCTCAATAAATTGTCTAGTTCCCTGTGAACTAACGGCGGATACCGGACGCACGTCTAACACCAACATAGTTGTCAAGGCCTCAGTTATCCGCTTTGCAGCAGGATGACTGCTGTGATATTTCATCTTCCTCGCAAAGGACTGTTGGACAGTCAATTGCTTACTGGAAGTAGTACAAGTGGGCTTACGACTTCCCCTCTGGGATGACGATCGACTCCCAGCAGCAACAACAGCAGCGCCAGCAGCAGTAGGCATTACACTCAAGGATGCATCGGAGGAATCCCAGGCAGGAGAGGACTCGTCAGAATTGCCAGTGACATGGCCTGCAGGACTATTGGCATTCCTGGGTAAGGAGGAAATTGACACTGAGGGAGTTGGTGGGGTGGTTTGCGTGAGCTTGGTTACAAGAGGAAGGGATTTACTGGTCAGTGGACTGCTTCCGCTGTCACCCAAAGTTTTTGAACTTGTCACTGACTTATTATGAATGCGCTGCAGGTGACGTATAAGGGAGGATGTTCCGAGGTGGTTAACATCCTTACCCCTACTTATTACAGCTTGACAAAGGCAACACATGGCTTGACAAATGTTGTCCGCATTTCTGGTGAAATACTTCCACACCGAAGAGCTGATTTTTTTTGTATTTTGACCAGGCATGTCAATGGCCCTATTCCTCCCACGGACAGGTACTGGACTGCGGGTGCTCCTTCCAGCACTTGCAGGGGGCGTGCAAATGGTGGAAGGCGCATGCTCTTCACGTCCAGTGTTGGGAAGGTCAGGCATCGCAACCGACACAATTGGACTCTCCTTGTGGATTTGGGATTTCGAAGAACGCACAGTTCTTTGCGGTGCTTTTGCCAGCTTGAGTCTTTTCAGTTTTCTAGCGAGAGGCTGAGTGCTTCCATCCTCATGTGAAGCTGAACCACTAGCCATGAACATAGGCCAGGGCCTCAGCCGTTCCTTGCCACTCCGTGTGGTAAATGGCATATTGGCAAGTTTACGCTTCTCCTCCGACAATTTTATTTTAGGTTTTGGAGTCCTTTTTTTACTGATATTTGGTGTTTTGGATTTGACATGCTCTGTACTATGACATTGGGCATCGGCCTTGGCAGACGACGTTGCTGGCATTTCATCGTCTCGGCCATGACTAGTGGCAGCAGCTTCAGCACGAGGTGGAAGTGGATCTTGATCTTTCCCTAATTTTGGAACCTCAACATTTTTGTTCTCCATATTTTAATAGGCACAACTAAAAGGCACCTCAGGTAAACAATGGAGATGGATGGATACTAGTATACTTATGGATGGACTGCCGAGTGCTGACACAGAGGTAGCTACAGCCGTGGACTACCGTACTGTACTGTGTCTGCTGCTAATATAGACTGGATGATAATGAGATGTAGTATGTATAAAGAAGAAAGAAAAAAAAAACCACGGGTAGGTGGTATACAATTATGGATGGACTGCCGAGTGCCGACACAGCGGTAGCTACAGCCGTGGACTACCGTACTGTGTCTGCTGCTAATATAGACTGGATGATAATGAGATGTAGTATGTAATGTATAAAGAAGAAAGAAAAAAAAAACCACGGGTAGGTGGTATACAATTATGGATGGACTGCCGAGTGCCGACACAGAGGTAGCTACAGCCGTGGACTACCGTACTGTACTGTGTCTGCTGCTAATATAGACTGGATGATAATGAGATGTAGTATGTATAAAGAAG
This sequence comes from Pseudophryne corroboree, assembly GCF_028390025.1. NCBI lineage: Eukaryota > Metazoa > Chordata > Amphibia > Anura > Myobatrachidae > Pseudophryne > Pseudophryne corroboree. The sequence goes on along the minus strand of NC_086447.1, from coordinate 560,828,356 downwards.
AAAGAAAAAAAAAACACGGGTAGGTGGTATACAATTATGGATGGACTGCCGAGTGCCGACACAGAGGTAGCTACAGCCGTGGACTACCGTACTGTGTCTGCTGCTAATATAGACTGGATGATAATGAGATGTAGTATGTAATGTATAAAGAAGAAAGAAAAAAAAAACACGGGTAGGTGGTATACAATTATGGATGGACTGCCGAGTGCCGACACAGAGGTAGCTACAGCCGTGGACTACCGTACTGTACTGTGTCTGCTGCTAATATAGACTGGATGATAATGAGATGTAGTATGTATAAAGAAGAAAGAAAAAAAAAACCACGGGTAGGTGGTATACAATTATGGATGGACTGCCGAGTGCCGACACAGAGGTAGCTACAGCCGTGGACTACCGTACTGTACTGTGTCTGCTGCTAATATAGACTGGATGATAATGAGATGTAGTATGTATAAAGAAGAAAGAAAAAAAAAACCACGGGTAGGTGGTATACAATTATGGATGGACTGCCGAGTGCCGACACAGAGGTAGCTACAGCCGTGGACTACCGTACTGTACTGTGTCTGCTGCTAATATAGACTGGATGATAATGAGATGTAGTATGTATAAAGAAGAAAGAAAAAAAAAACCACGGGTAGGTGGTATACAATTATGGATGGACTGCCGAGTGCCGACACAGAGGTAGCTACAGCCGTGGACTACCGTACTGTGTCTGCTGCTAATATAGACTGGATGATAATGAGATGTAGTATGTAATGTATAAAGAAGAAAGAAAAAAAAAACCACGGGTAGGTGGTATACAATTATGGATGGACTGCCGAGTGCCGACACAGAGGTAGCTACAGCCGTGGACTACCGTACTGTACTGTGTCTGCTGCTAATATAGACTGGATGATAATGAGATGTAGTATGTATAAAGAAGAAAGAAAAAAAAACCACGGGTAGGTGGTATACAATTATGGATGGACTGCCGAGTGCCGACACAGAGGTAGCTACAGCCGTGGACTACCGTACTGTACTGTGTCTGCTGCTAATATAGACTGGATGATAATGAGATGTAGTATGTATAAAGAAGAAAGAAAAAAAAAAACACGGGTAGGTGGTATACAATTATGGATGGACTGCCGAGTGCCGACACAGAGGTAGCTACAGCCGTGAACTACCGTACTGTGTCTGCTGCTAGTATAGACTGGATGATAAATAATGATATAAAAAATATATATATATCACTACTGCAGCCGGACAGGTATATATTATATAATGACGGACCTGCTGGACACTGTCTGTCAGCAGAATGAGTTTTTTAATTTTTATAGAATAAAAAAACACCACACAAGTCACACGACGAGTGTACTTTTTCAGGCAGACAATCACAATATACTATACTGGTGGTCAGTGTGGTCAGGTCACTGGTCACAGTGGTCAGTGGTCAGTCACACTGGCAGTGGCACTCTGGCAGCAAAAGTGTGCACTGTTTAATATGTACTCCTGGCTCCTGCTATAACCTATAACTGCTCCCCAGTCTCCCCCACAATTAAGCTGTGTGAGCACAGTCAGATATTATACATAGATGATGCAGCACACTGGGCTGAGCACAGATATGGTATGTGAGTGTGACTGAGTCACTGTGTATCGTTTTTTTCAGGCAGAGAACAAGAACAGAACGGATTATTAAATAATAATAAATTATAAAACTGCACTGGTGGTCAGGTCACTGGTCATCAGTCACTAGTATAACTCCTCCTAAGCTCCAGTAAGTAAATGAAGTGTCTCACTCTCACTCTCCTATCTATTTTAATTTCTAAACGGAGAGGACGCCAGCCACGTCCTCTCCCTATCAATCTCAATGCACGTGTGAAAATGGCCGCGACGCGCGGCTCCTTATATAGAATCCGAGTCTCGCGATAGAATCCGAGCCTCGCGAGAATCCGACAGCGTGATGATGACGTTCGGGCGCGCTCGGGTTAACCGAGCAAGGCGGGAAGATCCGAGTCGCTCGGACCCGTGTAAAAAAACATGAAGTTCGGGCGGGTTCGGATTCAGAGAAACCGAACCCGCTCATCTCTAATATATTCTAGATAAATAATGTTTAGATACACTGGAAAGCTTTATCTTTGTAAAAATTGTTGCTTAAAAAAGTATAGTTCTAACTGTCTGTACTTACAAATCTATGCAAAAAAAAACACGTCGTTGTAGTCCACTGTGCTCCGCACACAGCGCCTACTTCAGCTTGGATCACTATTGAGACAGAAATTACTATTTTCTCAATCCTGCTTCTGCTGAAAATCCCATTTGAAGAGCCGCCCAGAAGGTAATAGACGCCCACCGATGCAATCGCAAAATTGCATATGCAACAGCAGAATTGCGATGCATTGGCAGAAATCGAGTACCAACGACAATTGTGGTTGACCCAGAGCTACTCAGAACAATGAGACTGTAGCTGCACTGGCACCATATTTTTAGTCGCAATCCATTGCAATTTACGTCAGATACACATCCCGAAAACAGCCATGATCCACCTGTGTTTTTGCAACCGCTCCCCAGAAAAGACGTTAACACCCATGCACGGTCACTTCCTGTCAATCAAATTGCGATTGCATGTCACTAAATTGCAATCACAATTTAGCCTTTGCGCACGTGCAATGTGTTTGCAGCGCATGCGCAGTCTGCGATAATCACTCGATTTGCGATTTTGCAACTGAAGCTGAATAAGGCCCACAATTCTCAAAGTGATACTATCAAGATACAGCCAAACAGGTTCTTTGTACAGTATATAACAAAATATTAGTCTATCTTTATGGTGGAGACAATTGTATACATATTTTTAAATCAAGTATTTTTTTTCCTGCAAGGGATGTAACAACCGGTTTTAACCTTACAAAAGTCTACCTTTTTCTCGCTCTTTGGTGGTCAATCCGAGTTGATCGCAGCCAGCAACTTTTTGCTGCTGCTGCGATCAACTAGTGCACGCCTGTGGGGGAGTGTATTTTAGCTTAGCAGGGCTGCGATCGCTTGTGCAGCCCTGCTAAGGTAAACATTTTTCAAGTAAAACAAGACCAGCCCTGGACATACTTACCCTGTGCAACGATCTCAGCGATGCTGGGGCCCGCTTTGACATCAGACATCCGCCCTCCGTTCTCCTGGACACGCCTGCGTTTTCTTCTCCACTCACTGAAAACGGTCTCCAACGGTCCGGTGACGCCCAGGTACGCCTTCTTTCTGTCAATCTTCTTGCGGTTGGCTCTGCGACCGCTTTCTTCATTCTCCTGGACGTAACGGGTCGCCGTGCAACGTCGCGCACGCACAGTGCGGCCGCCGCGCATGCGCATTCCGGACCCGTTCGCACCGCAGCGACAAACCGCTGCGTGCGAACGGGTCGGAATGACCCCCTTTGTCATTTAGGGGTCCATTTACTATAACTGCACATTTAGTGGAGAAAAAAATGCCCCTGCTTCGCCTGCTACAGTGCTGCAAAGCAGGAGCTGGCTACAGAATAAGTTACTAAAAATAGACCCGGCGAGGAGGGTGAACGTTAAGTCACATGCATGCAGTAACAGCAGAAACACATGCTGTCTCTGCACTGTGTGTGATTTACCTCTCTCGAGTCCCGTAAAGTACAGCAGCAGCAGAGATTTTTTTTCAACCAAATTTATTGACATACAGCTAAAATGACAGAGCTCACTTCCTGCGTATCCAGTGAGGAGAGGCAGACAATGCTAGCAAGATAAGGTGATACCAGTGCTGGAGAAGACACCTCTCCTCTTAGTAACAACAGGGACACTTAGCGCTGCCATAGGTGTCAATAGCAGCACTAGTGACCCAGGTGCAGTGCCAAGATTAAAGCCTGATGTTACCACTAGCAGGCTGGAGACAGAGAAAATCCCTTTATTACATATAATACTGAGAAGTGGTATGTACTTATAGGGATTTTCACTGCCTTTAGCACTTTTCCCCCTTTTCTCCTCTTAGTACAAGGACCTGCTTGTTTTTTATGAAGTTGATGTTTGACGTTGACAGGCCATTATTTCGCCAGAGATACAGTACTAATTGCAAACAGAACTACATTCTGACATAAAACATATAAAAAAAAGTCCAAGGGTGAATTCAGTTGGGTGCGAGTTTTAGCAAGGTAAAAAACCTTGCGTACCTCGTGCCCAATTTTGGATTACAGTAGGTATGCTTGCTCCCCAAACCCGCAGTATCCAATTTATAGAAAAATGTTTTTCAGCGCTGAAAACCCAGAGGCACTTTAAAAGAAAGACACATGTAATACCCTGAAGCTATTGCACCATGGGGATCCCCTTGTGATTTTTTTTAAACTACATAAAAGAACTATAAAGCCCAGGATAGAATAGGGGCTAAATTTTTCTGTCCCTGTCAACCTAGGCAGAGGAATTTGGCGCCACTGCCTTCCATAATTAGTTTCCCCTCCTCAGCAACACAGAGCCCGGGAAGATGGCCCCCACACTTATTGGCCCCCCATGTTGCAGGGCAAAAGACACCTGGGGCGGGCTGTTGCTGGGGCTAGAGAGCCAGTGGGGACCCAGGACAGGGGAGGCACAGAGGGACACAGCCTGATATAAGGAGCTGCCCAGCGCGGAAAAGAGAGTACCCTGGAGGATGGGAAAAAGTACCTGGGGAAGTGAAGTCATGTAGCATCCAGGAGCCTGAAGTGTGGAGCCTCCGCTCAAGTCTACATATTGCCTAGCCAAGCTGCCGCCGGGATCCGAAGAGATGACCATCCTGGAGAGTGGATGCTGCCTGCCGGGTCGTGGGGATTCTCGGCGCTGAGGAGGACCAGAGACCCTGCCTGTGGAGAAGAGCTGGCCGCGTCAGAACCAGCAGGGACGGAGCGCGGAGAAGTGCCGCCCCTGGCCCACGACTGGAGCGCTGAGCCGGAGAAACCGCAGCCCGTCCAGAGATGCAGCGATGACCTCCGTCCCCTGGATTCCGAGGAGCGGTATCTGGCGTTAGGTGATGGGCGCGCAGGCACCGCGAAGGACGACCCCGGGAAGAAGACCCCAGCGAGGACCCCTGGCGGCTGGAGTACGGCGAGGACCCGAGAAGACCCCAGCGTAGAGATGACGGCGCGGACCGGAGGCTGCAGCGAGAAGACCCCAGCGTGGAGAGGACAGCGCAGACCCCAGCGTGGAAAGGACGCCGCGGACCGGAGCTGACGAAGACATCGTCGGCAGGAGGAGGGAGACTCCAGACAGCAGCGCTGAAGATGCGGAGGATCGGAGGTGGCAGAAGCGCCGCAGCGAGGGGTGAGAACTTGCAAACAACCCTTCCGCTGCATAACTCTGCCCTACCCATGCCCTTCCACTGCAAGACTCTGCCATAGGGGTTAGTTCTAATAAGGGGGTAGGTTCCCCTTCAGCAGTGCCCCGCAGGACATATTTAAAAATAGGGGGCAGGCCCCCCCTTTGTTAGTGCCCCTCACTAATTAGCCCTTCCGCTGCTTGAACTCGGCATTGGGGATGTAGTGTAACCATGGCCGGATTAACAATGGGGCGGATGGAGCTGCAGCTCCAGGCCCCCCATTGAAAATAGGCCCACAGAGTGCAGTGCAGGCAGTGGCCAGTGCTGACAGAAAAAAAAAAACATTTCCTGTCAGCACATGCAGCAGCTCACTCACTCTCCTTCGGCTGCCTATTCACCCCCACCCCAAACTGGTCAGACAGTGTTCCGACCGCTTCGTGTCACAAGAGGGCGGTGCTTCGGACGAGCAAGGGGCGGGGTTTCGGACGGGAAAGGGGGCGGGGCCACGCAAATAGTTCCGAGACAGCAGCCTCCTGCACAGACCCTTCCCCTCTTGCATGAGGCATGTTATTGTTGGGAAGCTGCAGCAGGAGTGGTATGCTGCAGCAAAAGCAATTACGTTTTGATGTGCGAGGGGGCGGGGCTTCGCATGGGTATGGGGGCGGAGCCTCGGATATTTCGCCGAGGCTCCGCCCCCGAACCCATCCGAAGCTCCGCCCCCTTGTCCATCAAAACGTAAATGCTTTTGCTGCAGCATACCACTCCTGCTGCAGCTTCCCAACAATAACATGCCTCATGCAAGAGGGGAAGGGTCTGTGCAGGAGGCTGCTGCAGTGCTGTCTTTTAGGAGAGCTGGGTCCCTGGATGTCAGAGCTGAGGGGGCATGCAAAACCATGCGAGTAGCAGCCCACACCAGGCCCTGAGGTCTCCTATGTGAGTGGTGTCTATGTCAGTAAGTCTTGGGGGGGGGGATGATTTGTGTGTGTGTGTCGCTAAGTAAGTAGTGTCTGTCAGTAAGTATCAGTAAGTAGTGTCGGTGTCAGTGTGTGTTTCAGTAAGGGGTTCACTACGATATGCTGGCAGTCGGGCTCCCGGCGACCAGCATACTGGCGCCGGGAGCCCGACCGCCAGCTTACCGACAGTGTGGCAAGCGCAAATGAGCCCCTTGCGGGCTCGCTGCGCTCGCCACACTACGGGCACAGTGGCGCTACGCGCGCCACACTATTTTATTCTCCCTCCAGGGGGGTCATGGACCCCCACGAAAGAGAATAAGTGTCGGTATGCCGGCTGTCGGGATCCCGGCACCGGTATACTGTGCGCCGGGATCCCGTCAGTCGGCATACTGAAGACCACCCGTCAGTAAGTAGTGTCAGTAATTTTTGCATCGTGTCTGTGTCAGTAAGTTTTGCATTGTGTGTGTGTCTAAGTTTTGTGTTGTGTCGTGTGTGTCAATATGTTTTGCATTGTGTGTGTGTTAGTCAGTCCTGCAAGTGTGGCGTACCATTAAGAATGTGACCGCCAGTACGCCATACCCTCGCCACACTGTAAAACACCACCACCAAGCTCCTAGATCTTACTCGGAGGCGCCGCCAGCACATTCTTCCTTTTCCAGGAAAAGGACTGCTGGGAGCATGAAGGTGATGTTATCACCCTCCCGCACCTGGCAGACAGACAGAGAAAAAGTGACGATGGGGGCCGGGCCAGCGGTGTGTGGGTGGTATTCAGTATACCAGTTGTTGGGATCCTGGCGCACAGGAAAACCGGCGCCGGAATCCCGACAACCGGCATACCAACACATTTTCTCCCTCTTGGGGGTCCACGAACACCCTGGAGAGAGAATAGCGTGGCTCTTAGGCGCGCCACTGTGCCCGCAGCGAGCCCGCAAGGGTCTCATTTGTGCTCGCCCTGCTGTCGGGAAGCCGGCAGTCTGGATCCCGGCGCCGGTATGCTGGCCGCCGGCAGCTCATACTACACCCCGGTGAGTATCTCTAATGGTCGGGACCCCTCCTCACAAGTACAATGAGGCGACACTCCCGAGTTTTGCTGGTGCAGTAAGATTTATTGATCCAGAATCTTACTAAATAAATCTTACTGCAGCAGCAAGACTAGGGAGTGCAGCCTCATTGTACTCTGTCCACAGCTTGAAAAACCGAAGGAGGGCACTGGAGCAAATATTCACATTATAACAGGATGAGTGCTGGGTACACAGCTTACATATATTTTTTATTCTATAACAAGTGTCACATCCTGCTGTCCTTGTCTCTGTAGTCCGCAGGGACAGGCGGTGTCTGTGCCATGGATTCACATAATATATAACCACTCCACCTAGTGTCACATGGTCACATCCCTTAATGACATGTGACCACGCCCACGGCGCGCAGGCACTGTGTGCACCACTGGTGTCAGTAAGTAGTGTTTGTGTCAGTACATTTTGCATGGTGTCTGTGTCAGTAAGTTTTGTGTGTGTCAGTAAGTAGTGTCTGTCAGTAGGTTTTGTACTGTGTGTGTCAGTAAGTAGTGTCTGTCAGTAGGTTTTGTACTGTGTGTGTGTGTGTCAGTAAGTAGTGTCTGTCAGTATGTGGTGTCTGTCAGTAGGTCTTGTACTGTGTGTGTGTGTGTGTGTGTGTGTGTGTGTGTGTCTGTGTGTGTGTGTCAGTAAGTAGTGTCTGTCAGTAAGTGGTGGGTGTCTGTGTCAGTAATACCCCTTTCACATCGCAAAAATAACCTGGTATAGACTGGGTATATTGCTGGGTCGACACGTTCCGATGTGTGTTGTGAAAGGGGTCATGGGCGAATTCTGGATTGCCTGACGCGGTAATTCAACCCGGGAATAAAGAAGGGTTATTCCCGGGTTAAATACCAGGTCCGGTGCAGTGTGAACGGGTCACCCAGGTCGATGCAACCCGGGACCCGTTCACTGCATAGGGATGATCTCATCTCCCAGCGCTGCTTCCGCACCTGGTGCCAACTCCATCTCCGCCCACAGATGGCAACCCGAACCGGCAAATTGCCGGGTCAGGTTGGTGGTGTGTAGGGTCAAATGCCAGGTCCCACCCAGGAATGGACCCATTTCCAATTCTCAGGTGGGACCCGGCATTGTGATGTGAGAATGGTATAAGTATTGTGTTGTGTGTGTGTCAGTAAGTAATGTCTGTGTCAGTAAGTTTATCTGTGTTGTGCGTGTGTGTCAGTCAGTAATATCTATCAGTAAGTGTCTGTGTCGGTAAGTTTTGTGTTGTGAGTGTGTGTGTTAGTAAATAGTGTCTGTCAGTAAGTGATGATTGTGTCAGTAAGCTTTGTGTTGTGTGTGTGTGTGTGTGTGTGTGTGTGTGTGTGTGTGTGTGTGTGTCAGTAAGTGTTGACTGTGTCACTCACATGGCATAGGCCACACACCCTAATTAGACCACACCCATACTGATCTCACCCCCACATCACTAGTCACACCACCGCAGCGCTTGTCACATCTCCTGCCGAGGCACACAATAGGCCCTTCCTAAATTTCAGCTCCAGGCCCATATGTACCTTAATCTGGCACTGAGTGTAACGAGGGGTAGTCTCCCCTCATTAATCAGTGCCCGCAAGTTATGTTTGTTTAAAAGGAGGTGGGTTTCCCCGATTGAATCTCACGTCAGGAGTGAGATATTTTGAATGTGAAAGTACTTATCTGCTATTTAGTTATGCTGGCACTTATAGTTCTCTCATGCAAGCTCCGCCCAGCAGTGTTAAAGTTAATGTGAATGTACTTTTCTGCTATTGAGATATGCTGGCACTTATAGTTCTCTTATGCAAGCTCCGCCCAGCAGTGTTAAAGCTAATGTGAATGTACTTATCTGTAATTGAGTTATGCTGGCAGTATAGTTCTCTCATGCAAGCTCCGCCCAGCAGTGTTAAAGTCAATGTGAATGTACTTTTCTGCTATTGAGATATGCTGGTACTTATAGTTCTCTCATGCAAGCTCCGCCCAGCAGTGTTAAAGCTAATGTGAATGTACTTATCTGCTATTGAGATATGCTGGTACTTATAGTTCTCTCATGCAAGCTCCGCCCAGCAGTGTTAAAGCTAATGTGAATGTACTTATCTGCTATTGAGAAATGCTGGCACTTATAGTTCTCTCATGCAAGCTCCGCCCAGCAGTGTTAAAGTCAATGTGAATGTACTTTTCTGCTATTGAGATATGCTGGTACTTATAGTTCTCTCATGCAAGCTCCGCCCAGCAGTGTTAAAGCTAATGTGAATGTACTTATCTGCTATTGAGAAATGCTGGCACTTATAGTTCTCTCATGCAAGCTCCGCCCAGCAGTGTTAAAGTCAATGTGAATGTACTTTTCTGCTATTGAGATATGCTGGTACTTATAGTTCTCTCATGCAAGCTCCGCCCAGCAGTGTTAAGTCAATGTGAATGTACTTTTCTGCTATTAAGTTATGCTGGCACTTATAGTTCTCTCATGCAAGCTCCGCCCAGCAGTGTTGAAGTTAATGTGAATGTACTTTTCTGCTATTGAGATATGCTGGCACTTATAGTTCTCTCATGCAAGCTCCGCCCAGCAGTGTTAAGTCAATGTGAATGTACTTTTCTGCTATTAAGTTATGCTGGCACTTATAGTTCTCTCATGCAAGCTCCGCCCAGCAGTGTTAAAGTCAATGTGAATGTACTTTTCTGCTATTGAGATATGCTGGTACTTATAGTTCTCTCATGCAAGCTCCGCCCAGCAGTGTTAAAGCTAATGTGAATGTACTTATCTGCTATTGAGATATGCTGGCACTTATAGTTCTCTCATGCAAGCTCCGCCCAGCAGTGTTAAAGTCAATGTGAATGTACTTTTCTGCTATTAAGTTATGCTGGCACTTATAGTTCTCTCATGCAAGCTCCGCCCAGCAGTGTTAAAGTCAATGTGAATGTACTTTTCTGCTATTGAGATATGCTGGTACTTATAGTTCTCTCATGCAAGCTCCGCCCAGCAGTGTTAAAGCTAATATGAATGTACTTATCTGCTATTGAGATATGCTGGCAGTTATAGTTCTCTTATGCAAGCTCCGCCCAGCAGTGTTAAAGTCAATGTGAATGTACTTTTCTGCTATTGAGATATGCTGGTACTTATAGTTCTCTCATGCAAGCTCCGCCCAGCAGTGTTAAAGTTAATGTGAATGTACTTTTCTGCTATTGAGATATGCTGGTACTTATAGTTCTCTCATGCAAGCTCCGCCCAGCAGTGTTAAGTCAATGTGAATGTACTTTTCTGCTATTAAGTTATGCTGGCACTTATAGTTCTCTCATGCAAGCTCCGCCCAGCAGTGTTGAAGTTAATGTGAATGTACTTTTCTGCTATTGAGATATGCTGGTACTTATAGTTCTCTCATGCAAGCTCCGCCCAGCAGTGTTGAAGTTAATGTGAATGTACTTTTCTGCTATTGAGATATGCTGGCACTTATAGTTCTCTCATGCAAGCTCCGCCCAGCAGTGTTAAAGTCAATGTGAATGTACTTTTCTGCTATTAAGTTATGCTGGCACTTATAGTTCTCTCATGCAAGCTCCGCCCAGCAGTGTTGAAGTTAATGTGAATGTACTTTTCTGCTATTGAGATATGCTGGCACTTATAGTTCTCTCATGCAAGCTCCGCCCAGCAGTGTTGAAGTTAATGTGAAAGTACTTTTCTGCTATTGAGATATGCTGGTACTTATAGTTCTCTCATGCAAGCTCCGCCCAGCAGTGTTAAAGCTAATGTGAATGTACTTATCTGCTATTGAGATATGCTGGCACTTATAGTTCTCTTATGCAAGCTCCGCCCAGCAGTGTTAAAGCTAATGTGAATGTACTTATCTGCTATTGAGATATGCTGGCACTTATAGTTCTCTTATGCACGCTCCGCCCAGCAGTGTTAAAGTCAATGTGAATGTACTTTTCTGCTATTGAGATATGCTGGTACCTATAGTTCTCTCATGCAAGCTCCGCCCAGCAGTGTTAAAGTTAATGTGAATGTACTTTTCTGCTATTGAGATATGCTGGCACTTATAGTTCTCTCATGCAAGCTCCGCCCAGCAGTGTTAAGTCAATGTGAATGTCCTTTTCTGCTATTAAGTTATGCTGGCACTTATAGTTCTCTCATGCAAGCTCCGCCCAGCAGTGTTGAAGTCAATGTGAATGTACTTTTCTGCTATTGAGATATGCTGGCACTTATAGTTCTCTCATGCAAGCTCCGCCCAGCAGTGTTAAAGCTAATGTGAATGTACTTATCTGCTATTGAGATATGCTGGCAGTTATAGTTCTCTTATGCAAGCTCCGCCCAGCAGTATTGAAGCTAATGTGAATGTACTTATCTGCTATTGAGATATGCTGGCAGTTATAGTTCTCTTATGCAAGCTCCGCCCAGCAGTGTTAAAGCTAATGTGAATGTACTTTTCTGCTATTGAGATATGCTGGCAGTTATAGTTCTCTTATGAAAGCTCCGCCCAGCAGTGTTAAAGTCAATGTGAGTGTGCTTTTCTGCTATTGAGATACGCTGGCACTTATAGTTCACGCATTAAAAGCTCCCGCTGGTTACCTGTGACTATAGTAAAGAAGCCATAGCCAGCCTGTTTAACCGTGCACCTGTTTCCTGCTTATCTGCCACGCATTAAAGCTACCGCTGGTTACCTGTGACTATAGTAAAGAAGCCATAGCCAGCCTGTTTAACTGTGCACCTGTTTCCTGCTTATCTGCCACGCATTAAAGCTACCACTGGTTACTTGTGACTATAGTAAAGAAGCCATAGCCAGCCTGTTTAACTGTGCACCTGTTTCCTGCTTATCTGCCACGCATTAAAGCTACCGCTGGTTACCTGTGACTATAGTAAAGAAGCCATAGCCAGCCTGTTTAACTGTGCACCTGTTTCCTGCTTATCTGCCACGCATTAAAGCTACCACTGGTTACTTGTGACTATAGTAAAGAAGCCATAACCAGCCTGTCTCACTGTGCACCTGTTTCCTGCTTTCTTGCCACTTGTTAATTTTGTTAGGATAATAAAATGGAGTTGGATCCTGTATATGTGTGTGTTGTCATTGTGTCTGAGAGGTAAAGCAGGTCTGCCGCTCTGATCACCCAAACCTGATTCACATCAGCACCCCACAATTTAGTTTAAGTTTTCGGCACCGTAAATGTTATGTTGTGTTTGTGGGTGTTACACACACCTTCTGTGTTCTTCGCAGCTCCCGGTGGTCTCCCCTCCATCTTTACACTGGGTAGGGGGCTGCACGTTGTACCAGGGGCTTCTGGGAGACTCCGCGGGTGCTGAGAGGTGCAAGGGCTGCTGGGAGATGTAGTTCTCCCAGCAGCTGGCTCCATGGGGAAGGACACTACATTGTCCCGCGGGTGGGGAGACAGCTGGGAGATCCCCCCTGTCACTCGCTGCTCTGATCAGAGCAGCTGTGAATAGATGCTGTGCGCATGCGCACAGCATCTAATCATAGCAGAGAGGGACAGGGAGCATGGCCAGCAGCTCTCTGAGCGATGTCCATGCCCCCACAGTGACAAAAACGGGGGGCGTGGTTTGCAATCGTGGATTTTGCCTTCGGGGCACATTCTTGTCCCTCCTTCTGGTCCTGGAGAGTTGGGAGGTATGACTTCATACACATTCACAGACACATATTCCTGTAGTAGTCATCCTGCTGCAGAGGATCAACTCCCGCTGCTTCAGAAGGTGAATAATTACTGGCTATGTAAGCTCATTGAAAACTTCCAATGCAATTTAATTTTTCTGCAAATGTAATAGGCTAGACTGACCCATGTGATTGTTTGTGAAAACATCGCCATCATTGTATCTGGTTTTAGCTGGTTAGTTGAGGTCATATGTCCATGCTATCTAAGTCTGGCAGAGATGTACTAAGCATTGGAGAGTGATAAAGTTAAGAGACATAAAGTACCAGCCAATCAGCTCCTAACTGCCATGTTACAGGCTGTGTTTGAAAAATGTCAGCAGCTGATTGGTTGGTAGTTTATCTCTCTTCACTTTATCCCTCTCCAGGGCTTAGTACTTCTGCCCAATTCTTGATTCTATTTTTCCAGAACAGCAATTCTTTACTTGTACCGGGACATTAAACAAAAAGTTACTCTTTGCATAGAAAATGCCATTGTACTGATTATCAACTTAACTACAGATATGTGGACAAGTTGTACTGTTCAAACTACAAATTACATGACTAATACCCCATTCACATTGCAAAACCAGGGTCAGATCCGGGATTTGAACACGGCTCTGACCCGGCTCCGACCCAGGTAAGAGACGTTCACATCGCAATATTGACTTGGGTTATTTCCGAGTTATTGCCATGTTGGTGTCTTTTTGCTCAACACGGGTCACCCATGTTAAAACCAGTGTGATGTCATTTTAAAAGGACTTGATTGGTTCCCGGTTTTCTACTAGAAAGTAGAAAGGGAGAGGGCTGGGGAATGCTCACAGTGCAGCAATCATGGCCAACAGAGCACATGTCCCAGCACAGAGCACGGAATTCATGATTGTATCAGCTGTACTGCTGCTGGATTCAGGCTGTAAGAGGTTATTACAGCTTCTCACTGTCTGTAGCTTCTTCTGCAGCTATTTAACAAGACGGAGGAGGTTGAATTTTTTGTCTGAAAGGGATATTTTGTGGAGACAATATCTGCGTAGGAGGAGATCTCTCATAACAGCATCGGCCTCGACTATCCTGAACCGTCACCTCTCCTCTGACCGAAGATTGCGGTCCAGAGAACGGCAGCATGGACAAGCGTTCATGCACAGCGTCCTTCATTTTCAGGATATCCACACTTCGGGATGTCACGGAAGACCTTCCATTATCTCTTGGATCTATTGACCCCAACACTCTAGGCAGACCACAAACTTCCGTACACCCATAGAGCCAAGTAGGAGGCTAGCGATAGCATTGTGGGGGTACGCCACTCCTGGTGAATATCGCACCCTGTCGTGCCTATTTGGTGTGGGCATATCAACAGTGTGCAACATCGTTTATGAAGTCACACATACACTGGTGCAAACTCTATACCAAGGTCAGCTCTTACAGGACACCATAAATGGTTTTAAGACCCGCAGATATCCTCCATGCGGAGGTGCAATTGATGGTACCCACATTCCTATCATAGCCCCTCATAATAACCATGCTGATTATTACAACCGAAAAGGGTGGCACTCCATAGTTTTACAGGCTGTGGTGGATCATAAATATTGGTAAGAATGTTCTGTCCTTTTTAAAAAATAATAATTATGGCCCTCATTCCGAGTTGTTCGCTCGCAAGGCGATTTTAGCAGAGTTACACACGCTAAGCCGCCGCCTACTGGGAGTGAATCTTAGCTTCTTAAAATTGCGAACGATGTATTCGCAATATTGCGATTACAAACTACTTAGCAGTTTCAGAGTAGCTTCAGACTTACTCGGCATCTGCGATCAGTTCAGTGCTTGTCGTTCCTGGTTTGACGTCACAAACACACCCAGCATTCGCCCAGACACTCCTCCGTTTCTCCAGCCACTCCTGCGTTTTTTCCGGAAACGGTAGCGTTTTCATCCACACGCCCATAAAACGCCGTGTTTCCGCCCAGTAGCACCCATTTCCTGTCAATCACATTACGTTCGCCGGAGCGAAAAAAAAGCCGTGAGTAAAAAAACTATCTTCATAGCAAAATTACTTGGCGCAGTCGCAGTGCGAACATTGCGCATGCGTACTAAGCAGAAAAACGCTGCGATGCGAAGAAAATTACCGAGCGAACGACTCGGAATGAGGGCCTATATTTCTACATTTACTAACTAATTTTTTTGGTTTCCCAGCTTTATAGATGTATTTATCGGTTGACCTGGACGGGCACATGATGCTCGGGTACTTGCCAATTCAGAATTGTTTCAGCTAGCAGAGAAAAAGCAAGGCGGATGGCTTTTCCCTAGAGAGGTTAAGTAAATTTTTACTTTTTAACTATGTTATTATAGCAGGCCCTGTTGTTCATGCATATATATGATGTCCTGAACATTAAAATAGGGGGTAATGTTTCCTAAAGAACATGATTCCATCATTGCACCCAAATATTTAATCTTACCTGCAAACACCAACACCCCATCTGTGGCCACCAGTCTGCCCCTCACGGAGGAATCTGCTCCTATTCTTAATGTATTTTTTTTACTCTTTGTGTAGAAATCTAAAACAGTTGATGGAGTGGAAGTACCGGTCCATATTATTGGTGATGCAGTTTACCTTTTGAAAGATGGTTGATGAAGGGATTCACGCAACACGTTCAGCTGACCCAAAACCAGATAAGATATACTCGCATCCTAAGCTCCACCAGAATCGTTGTAGAAAATGCGTTCGGCAGGTTGAAAGGTCGTTGGCAGTGTCTTTTGAAAAGGAACGATGTGGACCTTTTGATTATGCCTAACATTGTGGCAGCGTGCTGTATACTGCATAGGGGTATATGCAATTAGCGTCGAATCGCGGCAAATTATCGGCCGTTTTTCAACTCGACACAATTCGACAGGCTAATTTCGGCAAGTGGGTGCTGAAATTGACCATATGCAATAAAAAACGGATTCGACAGTCCCGCTGCCGAAAAACGGCCGATTTGACGGATTTGTTCAGTTTTTTTAAAAACGTGTAAAAACGGGAAAAAACTCGGGAAAAAATGGTGTGGGGTCCCCCCTCCAAAGCATAACCAGCCTCGGGCTCTTCGAGCCGGTCCTGGTTCTAAAAATCCGGGGGGAAAATATACAGGGGATCCCCCGTATTTTTAAAACCAGCACCGGGCTCTGCGCCTGGTGCTGGTGCAAAAAATACGGGGGACAAAAAGAGTAGGGGTCCCCCGTATTTTTTACACCAGCATCGGGCTCTACTAGCTGGACAGATAATGCCACAGCCGGGGGTCACTTTTATACAGCGCCCTGCGGCCGTGGCATTAAATATCCAACTAGTCACCCCTGGCCGTGGTACCCTGGGGGAGTGGGGACCCTTTCAATCAAGGGGTCCCCCCCCCAGCCACCCAAGGGCCAGGGGTGAAGCCCGAGGCTGTCCCTCCCATCCAAGGGCTGCGGATGGGGGCCGATAGCCTTGAGAAAATGACAAGAATATTGGTTTTTCCTGTAGTACTACAAGTCCCAGCAAGCCTCCCCCGCAAGCTGGTACTTGGAGAACCACAAGTACCAGCATGTGGGAGAAAAACGGGCCCGCTGGTACCTGTAGTACTACTGGAAAAAAATACCCAAATAAAAACAGGAGACACACACCTTGAGAGTAAAACTTTATTGCACACCTGCCGACACACACATACTTACCTATGTTGACCCGCCGACTGCCACGTCTCCTGATCCGATGATCCGGGGTACCTGTGAATCAAATTATACTCACCTCAATCCAGTGTCCAGATATAAATCCACGTACTTGGCAAAAAAACAAACCACATTTACCCGAACCACGGACTGAAAGGGGTCCCATGTTTACACATCAGACCCCTTTCCCCGAATGCCGGGACACCAAGTGACTGCTGTCACCGAGGTCCCTTCAGCCAATCAGGAAGCGCTACTTCGTTGCACTCACCTGATTGGCTGTATGCGCGTGTGACCTCAGACAGCGCATCACACAGCTCCCTCCATTACTTTCAATGGTGGGAACTTTGCTGTCAGCGGTGGGGTTACCCGCGGTCAGCGGCTGACCGCGGGTGACCTCACCGCTGACACAAAGTTCCCACCATTGAGTATAATGGAGAGGCTTTGCGAGGCGCTGTCTGACAGCTCAGACGTCCAGCCAATCAGCAGAGTGCCAGGACATTGTGCTTCCAAATGCGGTTTGTTTTTTTGCCAAGTACGTGGATTTATATCTGGACACTGGATTGAGGTGAGTATAATTTGATTCACAGGTACCCCGGATCGTCGGATCAGGAGACGTGGCAGTCGGCGGGTTAACATAGGTAAGTATGTGTGTGTCGGCAGGTGTGCAATAAAGTTTTACTCTCAAGGTGTGTGTCTCCTGTTTTTATTTGGGTATTTTTTGTTCAGTAGTACTACAGGTACCAGCGGGCCCGTTTTTCTCCCGCATGCTGGTACTTGTGGTTCTCCAAGTACCAGCTTGCGGGGGAGGCTTGCTGGGACTTGTAGTACTACAGGAAAAAACAATATTCTTGTCATTTTCTCAAGGCAATCAGCCCCCCATCCACAGCCCTTGGATGGGGGGGGCAGCCTCGGGCTTCACCCCTGGCCCTTGGGTGGCTGGGGGGGGACCCCTTGATTGAAGGGGTCCCCACTCCCCCAGGGTACCCCGGCCAGGGGTGACTAGTTGGATATTTAATGCCACGGCCGCAGGGCGCTGTATAAAAGTGACCCCCAGCTGTGGCATTATCTGTCCAGCTAGTGGAGCCCGATGCTGGTGTAAAAAATACGGGGGACCCCTACTCTTTTTGTCCCCCGTATTTTTTGCACCAGCACCAGGCGCAGAGCCCGGTGCTTGTTTTAAAAATACGGGGGATCCCCTGTCCATTTTTCCCCCGGATTTTTAGAACCAGGACCGGCTCGAAGAGCCCGAGGCTGGTTATGCTTTGGAGGGGGGACCCCACGCCATTTTTTTCCGGGATTTTACCATTCCATAAAAAATAAAAAAATAAAAATAAATAATATTTTTTAAAATATATAAATAATACTTGTGCCTCCCAAAAAGACAAACCAAGTACCTAATCCCTTCTAATATAAATAGATATGCTATTATCAATAAAAAAAACACCAAAAAAAACAAAAAAACATGTTATAATTTTTTTTTATTAGATTCCGCCAGCAAAGTGTGGCGGATTGAAAATGACGAATTTACTGTCTAAAAGCACTGTTGTCGAATTTCCAAACTTCAATTGAATATACTTTTGTCGAATTTCCGCATTTGTACCATTGCAGAAAAGTCGAATTTGACAAAAGTCGAATTTCAAAAAGTCGAATTTGGAAAGTCCGTATTTTTGACGGAAAGTACTGTATTGCATTGTCGATTTTTTTTTTTTTGGCGAAAAAGTCCAGTTTTTCGACAATTTCGGGAATTCGACCGCAATTGCATATACCCCATAATCTCTTCCAGTTTAGGAGGGAGGAATTCCTACCGGAGTGGACAGTAAAGGACTCTGAATGTATCTATCCTGCACTTGATTCAGAGTCATATTTGGGTGACCATGCAGCAAGTGCGGAACAAATTAGGGCTGCAATAATGGCCAACTTTTCATCTTTGTTGGTTTAAATGTATTTTAGTTTGTTATAGCTTTCCAAAAATGTTTATTGCCATTCAACTGCTGTGCCCATGTACAACTGCTATTGTGTGTTATACTTTGTTTTTTGTTGAAAAATGTAATTTTAGTAGGTTTACAAAACAGCTATGACACCTTTTTCATTTATTCAAAACAAGCTCTGTAAATACCATATAACAATACTATGTTAATATATACCCTATTATTAATGCTTTAAGTTTTTAAAAAATATAATAACAACAAGTCAGCAAATACTCAGGTAATATAAATAAAAACCTTTGAGATTAAGGTCAATTTTGATACTCCAGTGCATTAGAATTTACCGGCCTCTGTGTAGGGGGTGGTTGGGTATGACTGTACTCATATGGTGCTGGGTACACCAATGCATTAGGACCTACTGGCCTCTGTGTAGGGGGTGGTTGGGGATGACTATTCTCATACTCATTGGCTGTGCGCTCTTGGCCTGTCAGTCAGGTGGAGCACACTGGCTATAATGGAGGATCATGGTCCTCCATTATAGTCTATGGTGGGAAGTCTATGGTGCGCTCCACCTGACTGACAGGCCTGGAGCGCACAGCCAATCAGGAGAGCACTCCATTATAGTCTATGGTGGGATGTCTATTGTGCGCTCTGCCTGATTGGCTGTGCGCTCCTGGCCTGTCAATCAGGAGAGTGCTATGACATGGCACTTCCTGATTGGCTGCTGGGTCCTCTAGTGACAGGAGTCAAGGGAGGTCCCAGCATTCAGGGAAAGGGGTTCCATGTGTAAACATGGAACCCCTTTAGTGGCATGGATCGGGTTTTTTGTTTTATTATTATTTTAACCCTGTGGATGCCTACATAGAAAGAAGAGGACAGATCTTCACTGGATAATTGGTGAGTATTTAGTTGGTTTTTTTACAGGTACCCCAAGGGATTCTACTTGACAAGGGAACCGATGGGCTCTGTAGGACACTAGGTAAGTATGTGTGAGTGTGTAAGTGTGCATGTATGTGTACATAAACTTGAACTTTCACGGCGTGTGTGTTTTTATTTGGGTATTTATTTTGTTGTGGAACTACAGGTACTAGTGTGCCCATTAATTCCCTGCATGCTGGTACTTGTGATTCTCCAGGTACCAGCAAGCGGGGTACCTGGAGAATTCTTTATTTTTACACAATTTTGGCTATCAGCCCCCCACCCAATGTCCAGGGATGGGGGACAGGCTCGTGCTTCACCCCTGGCCCTTGGGTGCCTGGAGGGGGGACCCACTGATTTAAGGGGTCCCCACTCCCCCAGGGAATCCCAGCCAGGGGTGACTAGTTGGAGGGAGTGATACTTTGGCTGCAGGGACCTATATAAAAGTGTCCCCCGGCTGCAGCATCACCTTCCTGGCTAGTGGAGCCTGGTGCTGGTTTCAAAAATACGGGGGACCCCTACATATTTTGTCCCTCGTATTTTTGGAACCAGGAGCCCAGTGCTGGTTGTATAAATACTGGGGAAGCCCTGTGCAATTTTTTCTTGGTATTTAAACAACAAGGACTGGCTCAAAGAGCCCAGGGCTGGTTATGCTTAGAAGGGGAACCCCATGCAATTAAAAAAAAAAAAAATTAACTGCAGTATTTCACTACTGTACACAATGAAGCCCTGCACTGATCTCACTGATCCAGATTGGTTTCATTGTGTTAAGTCCGACAGTGTTTTACTATTCTCTCCCGTAAAACACTGCAAGTTGCCAGTTTAAGTGGAACATGATATGTATCCTACTTCAGTTTCTTCTGCAAATGCTACTGCCAGTAAAAACTGACCTTCTCCAAGGGATCCACTTCTGATGATGATGATGATGATGATGATGATGATGATGAGTCAAATCAGTGCACCAGAGTGAAACATTATTATATCTGGTCACGCTTAAAAGAAATGCCAACATACAGTGCATCTGGAAAGTATTCACAGCACTTCACTTTTTCCACATTTTGTTATGTTACAGGCAGTCTTATTCCAAAATGGCATAAACTGATTTCCCCCTCAGAACTATAGACACAATTCCCCATAATGACAATGTGAAAAAAAGTTTTTTTTTTAGATTTTTGCAAATTTATTAAAAATAAAAAAAACTAAGAAATCACATGTACATAAGTATTCACAGCCTTTACTCAATACTTTGTTGTTACACCTTTGGAAGCAATTACAGCCTCAAGTCTTTTTGAATATGATGCCACATGCTTGGAACACCTATCTTTGGGCAATTTTGCCCATTCCTCTTTGCAGCACCTCTCAAGCTCCATCAGGTTGGATGGGAAGCGTCAGTGTACAGCCATTTTCAGATCTGTCCAGAGATGTTCAATCGGATTCAAGTCAAGGACATTCACAGAGTTGTACTGAAGCCACTCCTTTGATATCTTGGCTGTTTGCTTAGGGTCGTTGTCCTGCTGAAAAATGAACCGTCGCCCAAGTCTGAGGACAAGAGCGCTCTCTAACAGGTTTTC
Organism: Pseudophryne corroboree; assembly: GCF_028390025.1. Lineage (NCBI taxonomy): Eukaryota > Metazoa > Chordata > Amphibia > Anura > Myobatrachidae > Pseudophryne > Pseudophryne corroboree. Next base: position 560,807,409 of record NC_086447.1, on the reverse strand, counting down.
ATCCAGGATGTCTCTGTACATTGCTGCATTCATCTTTCCCTCTATCCTGACTAGTCTCCCAGTTCCTGTCACTGAAAAACATCCCCACAGCATAATGCTGCCACCATCATGCTTCATTGTAGGGAAGGTTTTGGTCTGGTGATGAGTGGTGCCTGGTTTCCTACAAACATGATGCCTGGCATTCATGCCAAAGAGTTAAATCTTTGTCTCATCAGACCAAAGTATTTTGTTTCTCATGGACTGAGAGTACTTTAGGTGCATTTTGGCAAACTCCAGGCAGGCTGGCATGTGCTTTTTACTAAGGAGTGGCTTCCGTCTGGCCACTCTACCATACAGGCCTGATTGGTGGATTGCTGCAGAAATGGTTGTGTCCTCTCTCCATTGAGGGATGCTGTAGCTCTGACAGAGTGACCATTGGGTCCTTGATCACCTCCTGACTAGGGTCCTTCTTCCCCATTCGCTCAGTTTAGACAGCTGGCCAGCTCTAGGAAGAGTCCTGGTGGTTCCAAACTTCTTCCATTTACGGATGATGGAGGCCACTGTGCTCATTGGGACCTTCAAAGCAGCAGACATTTTTCTGTACCCTTTCCCAGATTTGTGCCTTGCGACAATCTTGTTTCGGAGGTCTACAGAAAATTCCTTTGACTTCATGCTTGGTTTGTGCTCAGACATGCACTGTCAAGTGTGGGACCTTATAAAGACTAGAGATGAGCGCCTGAAATTTTTCGGGTTTTGTGTTTTGGTTTTGGGTTCGGTTCCGCGGCCGTGTTTTGGGTTCGAACGCGTTTTGGCAAAACCTCACCGAATTATTTTTGTCGGATTCGGGTGTGTTTTGGATTCGGGTGTTTTTTTCCAAAAACACTAAAAAACAGCTTAAATCATAGAATTTGGGGTCATTTTGATCCCAAAGTATTATTAACCTCAAAAACCATAATTTACACTCATTTTCAGTCTATTCTGAATACCTCACACCTCACAATATTATTTTTAGTCCTAAAATTTGCACCGAGGTCGCTGTGTGAGTAAGATAAGCGACCCTAGTGGCCGACACAAACACCGGGCCCATCTAGGAGTGGCACTGCAGTGTCACGCAGGATGTCCCTTCCAAAAAACCCTCCCCAAACAGCACATGACGCAAAGAAAAAAAGAGGCGCAATGAGGTAGCTGTGTGAGTAAGATTAGCGACCCTAGTGGCCGACACAAACACCGGGCCCATCTAGGAGTGGCACTGCAGTGTCACGCAGGATGGCCCTTCCAAAAAACCCTCCCCAAACAGCACATGACGCAAAGAAAAAAAGAGGCGCAATGAGGTAGCTGACTGTGTGAGTAAGATTAGCGACCCTAGTGGCCGACACAAACACCGGGCCCATCTAGGAGTGGCACTGCAGTGTCACGCAGGATGGCCCTTCCAAAAAAACCTCCCCAAACAGCACATGACGCAAAGAAAAAAAGAGGCGCAATGAGGTAGCTGACTGTGTGAGTAAGATTAGCGACCCTAGTGGCCGACACAAACACCGGGCCCATCTAGGAGTGGCACTGCAGTGTCACGCAGGATGTCCCTTCCAAAAAACCCTCCCCAAACAGCACATGACGCAAAGAAAAAAAGAGGCGCAATGAGGTAGCTGTGTGAGTAAGATTAGCGACCCTAGTGGCCGACACAAACACCGGGCCCATCTAGGAGTGGCACTGCAGTGTCACGCAGGATGTCCCTTCCAAAAAACCCTCCCCAAACAGCACATGACGCAAAGAAAAAAAGAGGCGCAATGAGGTAGCTGACTGTGTGAGTAAGATTAAGACAATTTTATTTTAGGTTTTGGAGTCCTTTTTTTACTGATATTTGGTGTTTTGGTTTTGACATGCTCTGTACTATGCCATTGGGCATCGGCCTTGGCAGACGACGTTGCTGGCATTTCATCGTCTCGGCCATGACTAGTGGCAGCAGCTTCAGCACGAGGTGGAAGTGGATCTTGATCTTTCCCTAATTTTGGAACCTCAACATTTTTGTTCTCCATATTTTAATAGGCACAACTAAAAGGCACCTCAGGTAAACAATGCAGATGGATGGATTGGATACTAGTATACAATTATGGACGGGCTGCCGAGTGCCGACACAGAGGTAGCCACAGCCGTGAACTACCGCACTGTACTGTGTCTGCTGCTAATATATAGACTGGTTGATAAAGAGATAGTATACTCTTAACTAGTATGTATGTATAAAGAAAGAAAAAAAAACCACGGTTAGGTGGTATATACAATTATGGACGGGCTGCCGAGTGCCGACACAGAGGTAGCCACAGCCGTGAACTACCGCACTGTACTGTGTCTGCTGCTAATATATAGACTGGTTGATAAAGAGATAGTATACTCGTAACTAGTATGTATGTATAAAGAAAGAAAAAAAAACCACGGTTAGGTGGTATATACAATTATGGACGGGCTGCCGAGTGCCGACACAGAGGTAGCCACAGCCGTGAACTACCGCACTGTACTGTGTCTGCTGCTAATATATAGACTGGTTGATAAAGAGATAGTATACTCGTAACTAGTATGTATGTATAAAGAAAGAAAAAAAAAACCACGGTTAGGTGGTATATACAATTATGGACGGGCTGCCGAGTGCCGACACAGAGGTAGCCACAGCCGTGAACTACCGCACTGTACACTGGTTGATAAAGAGATAGTAGTATACTCGTAACAACTAGTATGACGACGGTATAAAGAATGAAAAAAAAACCACGGTTAGGTGGTATATAATACAATTATGGTTGGACGGACTGCCTGCCGAGTGCCGACACAGAGGTAGCCACAGCCGTGAACTACCGCACTGTACACTGGTTGATAAAGAGATAGTAGTATACTCGTAACAACTAGTATGACGACGGTATAAAGAACGAAAAAAAAACCACGGTTAGGTGGTATATATTATAATACAATTATGGATGGACGGACTGCCTGCCGAGTTCCGACACAGAGGTAGCCACAGCCGTGAACTACCGCACTGTACACTGGTTGATAAAGAGATAGTAGTATACTCGTAACAACTAGTATGACGACGGTATAAAGAACGAAAAAAAAACCACGGTTAGGTGGTATATATTATAATACAATTATGGATGGACGGACTGCCTGCCGAGTTCCGACACAGAGGTAGCCACAGCCGTGAACTACCGCACTGTACACTGGTTGATAAAGAGATAGTAGTATACTCGTAACAACTAGTATGACTATGACGACGGTATAAAGAAAGAAAAAAAAAACCACGGTTAGGTGGTATATAATACAATTATGGATGGACGGACTGCCTGCCGAGTGCCGACACAGAGGTAGCCACAGCCGTGAACTACCGCACTGTACTGTGTCTGCTGCTAATATAGACTGGTTGATAAAGAGATAGTATACAATACTACTAATATACTGGTGGTCAGGCACTGGTCACCACTAGTCACACTGGCAGTGGCACTCCTGCAGCAAAAGTGTGCACTGTTTAATTTTAATATAATATTATTTATCATGTACTCCTGGCTCCTGCTATAACAACCTGCAGTGCTCCCCAGTCTCCCCCACAATTATAAGCTTTATATACAATACATTGATGTGCAGCACACTGGGCTGAGCAGTGCACACAGACTGAGTCACTGTGTGACTGTGTATCGTTTTTTTCAGGCAGAGAACGGATATATTAAATAAAACAAACAACTGCACTGTCTCTGGTGGTCACTGGTCACTGTGGTCGTCAGTCACTAAACTCTGTCTGCACTCTGCACTCTCTTCTAATCTACAGTATCACAGCAATCTCTCTCTCTCTCTCTCTTCTAAATCTAATCTAAATGGAGAGGACGCCAGCCACGTCCTCTCCCTATCAATCTCAATGCACGTGTGAAAATGGCGGCGACGCGCGGCTCCTTATATAGAATCCGAGTCTCGCGATAGAATCCGAGCCTCGCGAGAATCCGACAGCGTCATGATGACGTTCGGGCGCGCTCGGGTTAACCGAGCAAGGCGGGAAGATCCGAGTCGCTCGGACCCGTGAAAAAAAAAGTGAAGTTCGTGCGGGTTCGGATTCAAAGAAACCGAACCCGCTCATCTCTAATAAAGACAGGTGTGTGCCTTTCCAAATCATGTCCAATCAACTGAATTTACCACAGGTGGACTCCAATTAAGCTGTAGGAACATCTCAAGGATCATCAATGGAAACAGGATGCACTTGGGCTCAATTTTGAGCTTCATGGCAAAGGCTGCGAATACTTATGTACATGTGATTTCTTAGTTTTTTTATTTTTATTAAATTTGCAAAAATGACAAAAAAGTTTTCATGTTGTCATTGTTGGGTATTGTGTGTAGAATTTTGAGGGAAAAATTAATTTATTCCATTTTGGAATAAGGGTGTTACAGTGAAGTGCTGTGAATACTTTCCAGCCCTGCTCATCTATCTCTTTAATAGGATTAACTGAACCAGTGCTGTCGGACTTAATCCCCTGCTGTAATGACTGTATTGTTCTCTCTGTATTGTATTGCAGCTGACAACAATAGATGAAAAGCTTATGCTAATAAAACTTGGTGCACCTAGGCGCCACAGAGAAAGCTAGGAATAGATGAAAAGCTTATGCTAATAAAACTTGGTGCACCTAGGCGCCACAGAGAAAGCTAGATGAGCAAGGCTCCATCTGTACTGATAGCTCTATTGTGTCTCAGTTGGCTATGGTAAGGATCAATATTTAAGCTGCCCACTCTCCTATGTGTACTCGGAAAAAGTGTTTAGCAAAATTGTACTCAGATATTGTGTTATGATTTTATTAACAGTAGTGATGAAGGTGATGATGATGAGGATGACATCTTCAATGTTAAAGATAATTAACACTGTTTGGTGGCTTGGTTTAACCAAACCACCAAAATATTTTCTTTTGTGGTGCCAAAACAAACCAAGCACTTCAGCCACAATAGTGGCAGTCCCTGTCACTGAATTGCGTGGTTTGTTAAACTGTGCACATTCTTTTTAATTTACAACATAATGGTGGATTGGAGGGCCCAAGGACACCACTTCTCATTATGGGCTTTATCCACCTTGCTGTATTGGTGTAAAAGCTACTAGTCTCCATCCCCATATACTTGTATTAGCCTGAGGCCTGTGATTTGCTGCTTGGAATAAGTTTGATGGTGATCTACTTTTACTTCTAGACTCTGTAAATCTTGCAGTAATCATCTGTTTGGTCTTAGGCTTGTGATTTGCTGTTTGGATTCAGTTTGCATTTGAAAACTCACATTTCGGAGTGTGGTTTTTAATTATCTATCCCATATTTTTGTTTTACTTTTCCTTATACTGTAATAATAAATGCTTTATCTTCCACTAAAAATGTAATCTCCAATCACCTGTTCTGACCTCAGACTTGTGATTTGCTGTTTGGAGGAAGTTTGATGGTGATATAATTTTCTACTAGACTTATCTATGGCAGCAATCACCTGTACTGGCATAAGGCCTGTGATTTGCTAGATTCAGATTGCATTTGAAAACTCACATTTAGAAGCTTGGTTTTCAATAATTTTTTCCATGTATCAGATTTACATTTCCTTATGGTAATACATGTGTTACTTTCCACTAAAAACTCCTTCTTCAATCACCTATACTGGCTTTGGGCTTGTGGTTTGCTGTTTGGAGTAAGTTTGATAGTGATTTATTTTTCTACTAGACTTTACACTGACATCAATCACCTGTACTAGTATGAGGCCTGTTATTTGCTGTTTGGATTCTGTTTGCATTTGAAAACTCACAATTGGAAGCTTAGTTTGTAAAAATTAGTTCGTTTTTCAGATTTACTTTTTCATATAGTAATAAATGCTTTATCTTCAACTAAAAACTTTGCCTCCAATTAGCAGTACTGACCTCAGAATTGTGATTTGCTATTTGGAGTAAGTTTGATGGTGATGTACAGTAGTTTTGTACTAGACTTCACTATGGCAGCAATCACCTGTACTGGCACGAGGCCTGTGATTTGCTGTTTGGAGAAGTGTGTTGATATTAATATTCTATATTTTCTACTAGGCTTTTCCTTTTACACTATTAGCTCTTCATTAATGAAAAAACTCTATAGGGTCCTATAGTTTATTACACTGCCACTGCTGTGCCACTGTTTTTCATAGATGTGCTATATACTTTTAAACTGCCATGCGTTTGTGCTACTGTGCTGTCTCCTAATTTAGTCATCCAGCTCACTGCAGCCTTTGACCAACATTTGTGAAAACGATATTGGTGGTCATTCCGAGTTGTTCGCTATTTTTTTCGTTCGCACAAGGTATGCGCAAAATTGCGAACATGTTGCAAAATAGCGAATATCCGCCTCCAACGTATTTTTGCTAATTCGTCCACAGTATTACACAAAGTGGGCCTATGCCAAATGACATCGCAGCAATGCGAAACCATTGCATTAACACAAACCTCATCGTAAAAATACTAAGTTTTCGTAGATTTACACATTCTTCTTAAAAGTGCACACTTTTGCGGAAAAACGCACAACAATGGGTTTTTTTTCTATTAAGTGAAATTATACCTTTCAGTTTAAAGTCCATAAGCCCTCCTCAATTACGAATCCAATTAGTGTAATGAATGATAATGTTCATGACCAATTAAGTCTTCAAAAAATACCTGAAGAACACTTTGTTGGCATAATTGGCCATCAACATTTAAATGTTTAAATTATAAATATAGATGTTTTAAATGTGCCTGGTCTAATTTTTTTTTTGAAGGTGTTTACATGTTTATTTAGACAATAACCTCCTAACTGTATTTTTGCTTTTTTTTTTAAATCTTACGTTAGATGTGTGAAATGTTTAAGGTAATCAATTTCTGCTAGCCAATCTGCTGTTCATTTATTGCATTAATAAACACAACACCCGCTTAACTTGAAATATATAGTTTTTATTGTTTTGTCATAATTGGTTTTTTTTTTTAAACTGAAAATATAAAATGTTTAACAATAAAAATTATGCAAATTTTTGCAGCTGGTCCAAATTAGCCAGCAAGGCTTCCAGATTTTGGCGCATGGTGGCCAGAATGCCCGCAAAAGTTGTGGGATCTCCAACTGCAACATCTGAAATTAAGAGGCAACATAAACATTACTAACTTACTCACATTACCTATTATACAAGCAAGGCACAAAGCACACTTTAATGCAGGCATGTCCAAACTGCGGCCCTCCAGCTGTTGTGAAACTACATATACCAGCATGCCTTGACACAGTTTTGGGGTCAGAGAATGCAAAAGCTGTGTCAGGGCATGCTGGGATGTGTAGTTTCTCAACAGCTGGAGGGCCGCAGTTTGGACAGGCCTGCTTTAATGGCAAAGTGACTACATCATGGCTGTTTTAAGGATAAATCAGTAGCAGAACAACACACAAGCCTGCTCAGCAATGTTTTTTTTTTTTTTAGAAAGTGTACCACACCATGGGGTACATTTACTACTATGAGAGTTCTATTTAAGATGGGACGTTGACCATAGCAACCAATCAAATTCTACATATTATCTTGTAGAAGGGGTCAAAAAAATTACAAGTATAATCTTATTGGTTGCTATGGGCAACATCCCATCTTAAAGAGAACTACCATCTTAGTAAATGTAACACCATGTTGGCATTCATTCACATCTGGAGTGAAGCCAACTTATCTTTTTTGGGGTTGGCCCTGCATCATCACACTGCATATCAACATCTTCAGAAGGACAACATATCCTAGCATGCCCACACTCCCTGAAAGCCTGCCTTACTAAATAAGGTCAAACAGGTTTTGATAAATCAAATAAGCATTTTGTGAGTGTAACTTTCACAGCACAAATCATTGTGTCGTTAGGCTGGCTAACAAAGTGAAGCATGCGAGTTGAAAGTGCAAATATTAGGAATACCCAGGCACAAGTGTAAAAGACCAACAACATACTAAACTCCACTCAGGTCTAACTGTTTCACTGACAACCTAGCACATATAAACCCTGTTGTCCTGGCAACCCTGTCGACCTAATGAGTGTCGACCTAGAGTGGACAACAAAACATTGCACACATAGACACTGTACATCTAATGATACTCACATAAATGTAAAAGCAACATCTAGACCATGAAGAAGAACACAAACATTTCTCCTTGGGCCAAGATTGCCCACAGTACAACACTGCATGTTTTGTAATTGTAAGTGTAAGTAGGTAAGCAATACATTTTAAATGTTTAAAAACTTACTCTCATCTGCCACATGCGGACTCCCCAGAATCTCCGCAGGGGCTTCTTTGGCCCATTCACTGGGTGGGGAAGGCGGCTGGATGGGGGAAGGAGGCTGGATGGGGGAAGGAGGCTGGATTGGGGAAGGAGGCTGGATTGGGGAAGGAGGAGGGATTGGGGACCTGCTTTCAGAGGGTGGGTCTGATTGAGAGGGGGAGGGGGGCGGAGAGGGTGTTTGGGCAACAGAGGGGGAGGGGGCCAGAGGGGGGGTCTGGGAAAGAGAGGGGGAGGTGGCCGGAGTGGTTGTTTGGCCGCCTTCAGAGGGGGAGGGGGACAGAGATGGGTATTGGTAAAGAGAGGGGGAGGGGGAAGGAGAGGGGGATTGGGTGACAGAAGGGGAGGGGGGCTGAGAAGGGGACTGGGAAGGAGAAGGGGATTGGGCGACAGAAGGGGAGGGGGGCTGAGAAGGGGACTGGGAAGGAGAAGGGGATTGGGTGACAGAAGGGGAGGGGGGCTGGGAAGGAGAAGGGGATTGGGCGACAGAAGGGGAGGGGGGCTGAGAAGGGGACTGGGAAGGAGAAGGGGATTGGGCAACAGAAGGGGAGGGGGGCTGAGAAGGGGACTGGGAAGGAGAAGGGGATTGGGCAACAGAAGGGGAGGGGGGCTGAGAAGGGGACTAGGAAGGAGAGGGGGATTGGGCAACAGAAGGGGAAGGGGGCTCAGAAGGTGCTTGGTCGGGGCTCCCAGCAGCAGCTTGCCATTGTGGTGATCCTAGAATGACATATGTAATATTTAGGTTGTAGCATGACAAATTTTAACAACACCATTTTTCTATTACACTGTTCTGTCCCATGTTAAAGACACAGGGGTAACATTAATAGGTTTTTCTATTTTTAAAACTGGTGATGTTGGCCATAGCAACCAATCAGATTATACGTAACATTTATTAAGCTGCTTCTAGAATCTAATTGATTGAATCTGATTGGTTGCTATAGGCAACATCACCAGTTCTAAAAACCTCCCACCTTATTAAAATTACCCCACTGAGCAAGTTATTGGGTTCAGTTGACAGCCTGTGTAGCAACTCTGTACAACATGCACTTTTTCAGAAGCACCTTGCTACACAGTCAGTACTGCTTGCCCTAACCACACACACTGTGTCATGTTTATTCTACAATAGTTCATTGTCAGTGTGCAAATTTTCACACTATCACTTAGTGAAAATATGCAAAGTTTATGCTAATAATCTCAGTGTTATGTAATGTAATAAACTTACTGCGCCTACGTATATCCCGGATTTGTTCCGCCAACAGGTCCGGCGTCCGCCTGCGGAGGTCGCTCCAGCGCCTCTCAAGTTGTATTATGGTCCTCCTGCTGCGGACGCAGGATCACAATAAGCGGCGGACCTCCGTGTAGGCCTCGCGCTTTACCCTATTTGGGACAAAGGGCCCTGCGCGGCCTACGCGGTGGTCCATCACGGCTACCAGGACGCGCAGCTCGCGGCGTGTGAAAGCTGCTGCGCGCATCATGGCAATGGTGTTTTCCATATATGGGCTTATATTTATAGTGTGTGGTGGCATGTGATTGGTTGGAAATGTATGGTGTCATCTGTAATAAACTTTATTGATATGTGTACATTGATGTGCAGGACAGTTTGTACAGTTCTCATGGGCGGAGATTCGCACCCGCGGACACACACACACACACACACACACACACACACACACACATCATCCAGATATGGCTTCAAATCATAAACATATTAGTCTTCACATATATATTAACTAAAACATTTTTTTAAATTAAAAACCATTGTATACAACAATCTTACACAACATACATGAAAAGGAGAACATTACATATAAAACCTGTACTGAAACAATATAAAATACTCTCTAAACTCACTCAGAAATGTGCTCTCAGAAATGTCCACCTTGCTTCAGTAATTTTCAGCATACACCCACACACACACAGGCTGCATACAGGGCGTTTACATAGCCAGTGCAACAATTAGTGGACCAATTTGCATAATATACACCTGCGCGGAATTCCGCACCGGAAAACACACGCAGCTATAAATAGCTAAACACTCGTGCATACACACATGCCACCAACAACATGGCTACTCGTGAGCAGACGGCAGCAGAGATGGACGAGGTGTAGAAGCAGATGGCAGCTTTAGCACATAGAAGCTTAGCACTGCGGAGGCAGATGCTTAACTTTGCCAATGCTGACTTAGAAATAGCAGGACCCAGTACTATACAAACTCCTTCTTCTGATACCCAGGAGTTAGGAGTGAATCCCCTGCCAGACATAGCTAGTGGGGAAACTGAGGGTGATTCAGGACTAGCAGCTCAAACACAAACACACAAGCAGCTAGTGAAGAGGAAGATGGTGAGGAAGGTCAGGACGATAGCTCACAGGCTACTTCCAGAAAAAAGAAAAGACAGCCCGCCTTCACTAAGAGGGAGTTACGGATTTTGGTCACACAGGCCATGCAAAAAATACATCGAGGACCCAAAAACATGGGTGCTGCAACCAAAGACAGAATTTGGAGGGACATCACTGATTCTGTTAATGAAGTCGGCTCAATAGTCCGCACCTCGCAGGAAGTTCGAAGACGGTAAGTGTATATTGCCAGTCCATTTTCTGTGCCAAGTATTCTTAAAAAGTTACTTAGATGTGATGTTGCCTATAGCCACCAAATGCATAACATGTGTACTATATATTAAAGCAGGTTTTCATAATTTAACACTACCTTGCCCCTATTTTTCACCACATATGTTGTTGGTCCGACTTCAAATCCCGCCTGAAGGGCAAGAGGTCTGCGGAGTGGAATGCCTCGAGGGCAACAGGGGGAGGTCCTGCTGCCATTGTGGAATACACAGATCTTTAGGAGATAGCGATGGACTGTGTGAGCTATGAGGAGGGGGTTGGGGTGTCTTATATGGACACGGACCTGCCTGAAATACTCCATGCACATGACTTGCCAGGTAAGTTTACACACATATTTGTATTGTTAAATTTTTTTGGATACAAAAGTCTCATATTGTTTTTTTCTACTCTTTTTCCACTCATTCTTCTATTTGCTTTGCACATAACACAGCACAGGGGGGTGAGCAGGTAGAGTCACAGGAGGGCTATGTGGCTGAGGTGGAGGAACCTAGTGTGTCTGGCTCTGTGGGACAACAAATCCCACCCATCCAGATTCCAACTGGCCCCCCCACCCAACCCTCTGCTATCCCGGCAATCCTGACTGAAATAGCCAGGTATGGTGAGAGCCTGAATGCTTTTCAGGACAGGATGCTCCGGGAGGTAAGCCAGATACCTGTCCGGCTCACTGAGCACAGAACCAGTGTGGAGCAAGGTGTAGCTCAACTCTACCAAGGTCTGGCAGAGATCAGGCAGGGCCAAGATCAACTCGCCTCCTCCTTCCAAGAACTTGCCAATTCGATTCGGCAAGGGCTCCAGGACATCGCTGTCTCCCTTGCCCACAGTGGCAGAGAGCCAGCCACATCGGCTCCCTCTCCTCCCCCTGCCCAGGAAGAACATCCCACTGGGCAGGGCCCTCGAAGGTCGCTCCGCAGACCAAGCCAAAAAGAACTACATCAGGCGGGGGGAAAAAAGAGAAAGTGATGTCTCTCCAGATGGGCAGCACCCATGTTTTACATGTTGCCTCGATGTATTTTTTTATTTTGGCTTGTGTGGCCAGAATGTAGAACTCCCTCAAAGTGAAAGGTTTTCTTTAAATTGTAGCCTGTGAGTTATTTGTGCCTACACCTGAGCCATCTTCCTCTTCCTAGCGTGCTGTGTATGTTTGTGTTTGTGTGTTTGTTCCGGAATCTACCTCAGTTCCCCTAAAAGTTTAGTTACTTAATTGAAAACATCACATTTTGTCAGAAGAAGGGGTTACCATAGTACTGGGTTCTGCTATGTGCATTTGGCCAATGCCATCTGCTTGCTGCTATGTCCATCTCTGTATGTGATGCTCATTTGTAGCCATGTTGTGTTGGTGATTTTGTTCTTTTTTTGAAGTAAAAAAAATTTACTTTACAATTGTTTGTGTGTTTTTATTAAAGGTTATGCACTCAGGAAAACTGTGCCCTGTAAACTTGAACATGGCATATTGACATTTGTGGAACAAGGGAACAATCAGAATATTAAGACAAAATTGCATAGTGTAATTTTAAATCTGTATGCCTTGCACAACACTTAATTGGCCAAAAAAACCTTGGGTTACTAGGGGCAACATGCCATAGTATTAGATATGGACACATATTCCCCCCAAAAAAACAACACAAACATATTAAGTCACATTAAATGTAGGCTGCATTATGGTGCTCATGTTATTTGGTATGTACAAAGAATATGTCTATGTCGAGAAGATTTAGCTGATGTAGTTTATAAGTTTGTTTAGTCACATTTGAGATTATTAAACAAATAATTAAAACATGCATTTAACATCAGTTAATTTTTATTTGTCCAAAAAATACAGTGCATTATTTGTGAGTGTGTCATATTTATTTGTGGTAACAATACAAATATTAAGTGGCCATATAATTGCTGTTTGTATTATTTTGTAAGAGCAGTGTTTGGCGAGTAAATGCTCAACAGGTGAATTCAGTTGCTAATTAATTGCTAATTAGAGCAGACACACTTGTAACAGTACTTCGCAAGTGCTGAGTAGCTGCAGACTTACTCTTCGGCTGCGTCAAGATAGCGAACATTTGATATGTACTTTTAACATAGGATACGCATTTTTACCAAAAACACGCCTACTGCTGGATGCATACTCCCACACTAGCCGACCACTTTCACGCCCATTTCGTAGGATTGCGAAGCCGTGCCTCTGCCACGCCTCCGTCACTCCCTGTTTTCGTTTGTGTATTACGAGCAGATTTTCTTATAGGAATTCTGCACAAGTGTCGTATCGCTAGCTTTGCGCATGCGTATTTCCGCTTTTGCGCTTGCGCAGTTTGAGTTTTTTTGCCATTTGCGATGCGATGATCTGCTGCGAACAACTCGGAATGAGGGCCATTGTGAGCTGTGAAGTGGTCAAAATTGACTGGAAATGTATGTTACTGATGTTAATAATACTTAATAACAAAACAGCTCCAAATGACATTATTGTAGCTGTTTTTATAAATTTTTAAAGAAATTCTAAACCAAAACCTCCACAATTGATCATGGTTTTGTGAAAGCACTATGATTTAGAACCAAAACACAGGAGCAAACACTCATGTCTACTGAGAACAGGAGTCTAGTTCCTTCTACAGTATATATGTGCATTGTTTTTGATGTCTGTAAAGTGCCTTGAGTCCTGTTGGAGAAAGAGCGCTATATAAATAAAATAATAATTATTATTAGAGATGTGCACCGGAAATTTTTCGGATTTTGTGTTTTGGTTTTGGATTCGGTTCCGCGGCCGTGTTTTGGATTCGGACGCGTTTTGCCAAAACCTCCCTGAAATTTTTTTGTCGGATTCGGGTGTGTTTTGGATTTGGGTGTTTTTTTACAAAAAAACCCTCAAAAACAGCTTAAATCATAGAATTTGGGGGTCATTTTGATCCCATAGTATTATTAACCTCAATAACCATTATTTACACTTATTTTCAGTCTATTCTGAACACCTCACACCTCACAATATTATTTTTAGTCCTAAAATTTGCACCGAATTCGCTGGATGGCTAAGCTAAGCGACACAAGTGGCCGACACAAACACCTGGCCCATCTAGGAGTGGCACTGCAGTGTCAGGCAGGATGGCACTTCAAAAAAATAGTCCCCAAACAGCACATGATGCAAAGAAAAAAAGAGGCGCACCAAGGTCGCTGTGTGACTAAGCTAAGCGACACAAGTGGCCGACACAAACACCTGGACCATCTAGGAGTGGCACTGCAGTGTCAGGCAGGATGGCACTTCAAAAAAATAGTCCCCAAACAGCACATGATGCAAAGAAAAAAAGAGGAGCACCAAGGTCGCTGTGTGACTAAGCTAAGCGACACAAGTGGCCAACACAAACACCTGGCCAAATAGGAGTGGCACTGCAGTGTCAGACAGGATGGCACTTCAAAAAAATAGTCCCCAAACAGCACATGATGTAAAGAAAAAAAGAGGCGCACCAAGGTCGCTGTGTGACTAAGCTAAGCGACACAAGTGGCAGACACAAACACCTGGCCCATCTAGGAGTGGCACTGCAGTGTCAGACAGGATGGCACTTCAACAAAACTTGTCCCCAAACAGCACATGATGCAAAGAAAAAAAAGAGGCGCACCAAGGTCGCTGTGTGACTAAGCAAAGCGACACAAGTTGCCGACACAAACACCTGGCCCATCTAGGAGTGGCACTGCAGTGTCAGACAGGATGGCACTTAAAAAAATAGTCCCCAAACAGCACATGATGCAAAGAAAAATGAAAGAAAAAAGAGGTGCAAGATGGAATTGTCCTTGGGCCCTCCCACCCACCCTTATGTTGTATAAACAGGACATGCACACTTTAACGAACCCATCATTTCAGTGACAGGGTCTGCCACACGACTGTGACTGAAATGACTGGTTGGTTTGGGCCCCCACCAAAAAAGAAGCAATCAATCTCTCCTTGCACAAACTGGCTCTACAGAGGCAAGATGTCCACCTCATCATCATCCTCCGATTCCTCACCCCTTTCACTGTGTACATCCCCCTCCTCACAGATTATTAATTCATCCCCACTGGAATCCACCATCTCAGATCCCTGTGTACTTTCTGGAGGCAATTGCTGGTGAATGTCTCCACGGAGGAATTGATTATAATTCATTTTGATGAACATCATCTTCTCCACATTTTCTGGAAGTAACCTCGTACGCCAATTGCTGACAAGGTGAGCGGCTGCACTAAACACTCTTTCGGAGTACACACTGGAGGGAGGGCAACTTAGGTAGAATAAAGCCAGTTTGTGCAAGGGCCTCCAAATTGCCTCTTTTTCCTGCCAGTATACGTACGGACTGTCTGACGTGCCTACTTGGATGCGGTCACTCATATAATCCTCCACCATTCTTTCAAGAGAATCATATGCAGTGACAGTAGACGACATGTCAGTAATCGTTGTCAGGTCCTTCAGTCCGGACCAGATGTCAGCACTCGCTACAGACTGCTCTGCATCACCGCCAGCGGGTGGGCTCGGAATTCTTAGCCTTTTCCTCGCACCCCCAGTTGCGGGAGAATGTGAAGGAGGATGCATCGGAGGAATCCCAGGCAGGAGAGGACTCGTCAGACTTGCCAGTGACATGGCCTGCAGGACTATTGGCTTTCCTGTGTAAGGTGGAAATTGACACTGAGGGAGTTGGTGGTGTGGTTTGCAGGAGCTTGGTTACAAGAGGAAGGGATTTAGTGGTCAGTGGACTGTTCCACTGTCATCCAAAGTTTTTGAACTTGTCATTGACTTCTGATGAATGCGGTCCAGGTGACATATAAGGGAGGATGTTTCTAGGTGGTTAACGTCCTTACCCCTACTTATTACAGCTTGACAAAGGCAACACACGGCTTGATACCTGTTGTCCGCATTTGTGTTGAAATAATTCCACACCGAAGAGGTGATTTTTTTTTGTATTTTGACCAGGCATGTCAATGGCCATATTCGTCCCACGGACAACAGGTGTCTCCCCGGGTGCCTGACTTAAACAAACCACCTCACCATCAGAATCCTCCTTGTCAATTTCCTCCCCAGCGCCAGCAACACCCATATCCTCATCCTGGTGTACTTCAATAGTGACATCTTCAATTTGACTATCAGGAACTGGACTGCGGGTGCTCCTTCCAGCACTTGCAGGGGGCGTGCAAATGGTGGAAAGCGCAAGCTCTTCCCGTCCAGTGTTGGGAAGGTCAGGCATCGCAACCGACACAATTGGACTCTCCTTGGGGATTTGTGATTTAGAAGAACGCACAGTTCTTTGCTGTGCTTTTGCCAGCTTAAGTCTTTTCATTTTTCTAGCGAGAGGATGAGTGCTTCCATCCTCATGTGAATCTGAACCACTAGCCATGAACATAGGCCAGGGCCTCAGCCGTTCCTTGCCACTCCGTGTCGTAAATGGCATATTGGCAAGTTTACGCTTCTCATCAGACGCTATCAATTTTGATTTTTGGGTCATTTTACTGAACTTTTGTTTTTTGGATTTTACATGCTCTCTACTATGACATTGGGCATCGGCCTTGGCAGACGACGTTGATGGCATTTCATCGTCTCGGCCATGACTAGTGGCAGCAGCTTCAGCACGAGATGGAAGTGGATCTTGATCTTTCCCTATTTTAACCTCCACATTTTTGTTCTCCATTTTTTAATGTGTGGAATTATATGCCAGTATCAATAGCAATGGCCTACTACTATATATACAGCGCACAACTGAAATGCACCACAGGTATGGATGGATAGTATACTTGACGACACAGAGGTAGGTAGAGCAGTGGCCTTCCGTACCGTACTGCTATATATACTGGTGGTCATTGTCAGCAAACTGCAAAACTAAAATGCACCACAGGTATAGAATCTAGATGGATAGTATACTTGACGACACAGAGGTAGGTAGAGCAGTGGCCTTCCGTACCGTACTGCTATATATACTGTTGGTCACTGTCAGCAAACTGCAAAACTAAAATGCACCACAGGTATAGAATCTAGATGGATAGTATACTTGACGACACAGAGGTAGGTAGAGCAGTGGCCTTCCGTACCGTACTGCTATATATACTGGTGGTCACTGTCAGCAAACTGCAAAACTAAAATGCACCACAGGTATAGAATCTGGATGGATAGTATACTTGATAACACAGAGGTAGGTACAGCAGTGGCCTTCCATACCGTACTGCTATATATACTGGTGGTCACTGTCAGCAAACTGCAAAACTAAAATGCACCACAGGTATATAATCTAGATGGATAGTATACTTGATGACACAGAGGTAGGTAGAGCAGTGGCCTTCCGTACTGTACTGCTATATATACTGGTGGTCACTGTGTCAGCAAACTGCAAAACTAAAATGCACCACAGGTATAGAATCTAGATGGATAGTATACTTGACGACACAGAGGTAGCTAGAGCAGTGGCCTTCCGTACCATACTGCTATATATACTGGTGGTCACTGTCAGCAAACTGCAAAACTAAAATGCACCACAGGTATAGAATCTAGATGGATAGTATACTTGACGACATAGAGGTAGGTAGAGCAGTGGCCTTCCGTACCGTACTGCTATATGTACTGGTGGTCACTGTCAGCAAACTGCAAAACTAAAATGCACCACAGGTATAGAATCTAGATGGATAGTATACTTGACGACACAGAGGTAGGTAGAGCAGTGGCCTTCCGTACCGTACTGCTATATATACTGGTGGTCACTGTGTCAGCAAACTGCAAAACTAAAATGCACCACAGGTATAGAATCTAGATGGATATTATACTTGACGACACAGAGGTAGGTAGAGCAGTGGCCTTCCGTACCGTACTGCTATATATATACTGGTGGTCACTGTCAGCAAACTGCAAAACTAAAATGCATTACAGGTATAGAATCTAGATTGATAGTATACTTGACGACATAGAGGTAGGTAGAGCAGTGGCCTTCCGTACCGTACTGCTATATATACTGGTGGTCACTGTCAGCAAACTGCAAAACTAAAATGCACCACAGGTATAGAATCTAGATGGAGAGTATACTTGACGACACAGAGGTAGGTAGAGCAGTGGCCTTCCGTACCGTACTGCTATATATACTGGTGGTCACTGTCAGCAAAACTCTGCACTGTACTCCTCCAATATAATACTGCTGGTCCCCAGTCCCCACAATAAAGCAGTGTGAGCACAGATATATGCAGCACACTGAGCACAGATATGGAGCGTTTTTCAGGAAGACAACGTATAATACTTGTGGTCACTGGTCAGCAAAACTCTGCACTGTACTCCTCCTATATAATACTGCTGGTCCCCAGTCCCCACAATAAAGCAGTGTGAGCACAGATATATGCAGCACACTGAGCACAGATGTGGAGTGTTTTCAGGCAGACAACGTATACTGGTGGTCACTGTCAGCAAAACTCTGCACTGTACTCCTCCTATATAATACTGGTGGTCCCCAGTCCCCACAATAAAGCAGTGTGAGCACAGATATATGCAGCACACTGAGCACAGATATGGAGCATTTTCCAGGCAGACAACGTATAATACTGGTGGTCACTGGTCAGCAAAACTCTGCACTGTACTCCTCCTATATAATACTGCTGGTCCCCAGTCCCCACAATAAAGCAGTGTGAGCACAGATATATGCAGCACACTGAGCACACATATGGAGCGTTTTTCAGGCAGAGATCGGATAAAACTGGTGGTCACTGGTCAGCAAAACTCTGCACTGTACTCCTCCTATATAATACAGCTGCTCCCCAGTCCCCACAATTAAGCAATAAGCACAAACATTTGCAGCAACATTAATAAACGGAGAGGACGCCAGCCACGTTCTCTCCCTAACATTTCCAATGCACGAGTGAAAATGGCGGCGACGCGCGGCTCCTTATAAAGAATCCGAATCTCGCGAGAATCCGACAGCAGGATGATGACGTTCGGGCGCGCTCGGATTAACCGAGCCATACAGGAGAATCCGAGTATGCCTCGGACCCGTGTATAATGGGTGAAGTTCGGGGGGGTTCTGTTTCCGAGGAACCGAACCCGCTCATCACTAATTATTATTAATATTATTATTATTATTATTATTATTATTATTATAATATATGATTTGGAGATTATAAATTTAAGTTCTTGGACCACTCTATTTCATTGACAGTAGCAGTATCTGTGTGCTGTGTAGGCCTTGGCATGTAGGGGTTCTTATAAGTGATCGGTATTCTCATGCAGAGAGCAGATCTTGCAACATGATATTTTCCATTCAGTACAAACTACTCCACTCTTGGATGTTCCACCTAATTTTCTATTGCAATTACCTGGGTTGAATTCATTATTTGATTCTAAGGGTGTTTTCATTAACATCAATTTTTTAGTCAGCATAGGTTTAAATATTCAATAAGAGAGCATTATGTACATAGGGTAGCTGAGTCTCGTTGAACTCTCATATAGTTTTATGTGATGCTTGTATATCTCCACTGCCTCATTTGGACCATTCAACCCTAAGTCATACTGTGATTAGGAGCCTCAGATCATATATTCTTACAGGGGCAAAAACTTTCAATCCTGATTGTTTGAAAAGTATTTCAGGCAAACCAGGAATATAATGGTTTAACAAGCTGAGCTGGGAGTGGGATTTTAGACCAAGGACACCACAAGGTGCTTGCAGCTGCTGAATAAATTACAAAATAAATTTTGTTCTCTGTCATAAGAGAGTGCTGACCATGGCTGCTATGGGAAAGCAAACAAAGAAGGACAGCTGAAAGAAGCTGTGCTTTTCTTTCATATTTCAGCCGATAATAACCATTCACTGACAAAACTTTGCATCTGCATATCAAACATTCATACTTTAATATTATTTTTTATTAATATGACATACATTGTGCATGTATAACACATAACATTATGGAATAGTAAGCTACAATAGCATTCTCTTAAGCAAAACTGAGTTCTTTTCTCCTTTTGCACACTTTCCAAGGGACTATTTGTAAATTTGTGAAATGGGTATTATTAATTGAAGGCAGGATGGTGATGAGTCTGGAAGAGGAATAAGCAGGTAGCTGGAGATAGAGCCCTTGGTGTGCCATTAATTGTTTTGCATACTGTAGATATGAGTTTGTAGTACTGCAACTAAATAAAATGTAATAAAACATAAGCGAGGTCCATACTGAAATAGGGCCAAAGGAACTTAGGGAAGCGTTCTCTGTGAGCACCTGGATTGCTTCCACAGCGTGGATCAAAATTATGGAATAGTTGTACATATTATGGGTGAGATGTAGCAAGTATTCCATGCATACCCATGTTTAATAATGCCGGTATGCATGAATACTAACCTCCTGGGGTAGCACTTATCATGTCTCAGGAGTCCTATTGAGCAGCTGTTGACTTGCGCACTTGCAAACCTCGCATGGGGGAGGGTTGGTACAACTCAATATTTATCATGCTTATAGAGTGATCGTATGAGTTGACAAACAAAGCACATCAGCACTACATTGTTTTCATCTCAGCACAGGAACTTCACAAGATATTGGTAGGAACAGTTTTTATCAGTACTTTTGGCTCGATGAGCCAAAGTCTTTTGACATCCATGTTTTGTAAGTTACATCTCTAGCATATTTTGTATAGAATAATCAGACTGTGTTACAGCATTCCCCAGTATACTGTATATGGTGAAGACAGACAGAATACTCTGCAAATGTGAGGTAGGCTATTGTACATGTTCCAAGACAGGGATGTAGTCAAGCAAGCGTTGGACACAATTTTGGCTTGGACCTAATTCAGAGCTAATTCAGAGACCTGATCGCAGCAGTAAATTTGTTAGCTTATGGCCAAAACCATGTGCACTGCAGGAAGGGGGGGGGGGGCAGATATAACATGTGCGGAGAGAGTTAGATTTGGGTGAAGTGTGTTCAAACTGAAATGTAAATCGCAGAGTAAAAATAAAGCAGCCAGTGTTTACCCTGCACAGACACAAAATAACCCACCCAAATCTAACTCTCTCTGCAAATGTTATACAGTATCTGACACCCCTGCAGTGCACATGGTTTTGTCCATTAACTAACAAATTTGCTCCTGCGATCAGGTCTGAATTAGGCCCAATGTTTGGATTGTCTGCCATGTCTACAACAAGCCTAGGCTAGGCTACCCCAGGAATAGCATTACCATGGGTGGATAGTATGATTAGAAATAACTAAGTCAGTAACAGAGTCTGCACAGCAAATATTCCAAGGTAAAGTAAATGTCTGCATTTTAACTGTAAAGCATCAATGTAATGATCATGGCTTACTGGATTGACGTCCGAACAATACACATTTCATTATGGGTTGTTTTTGCCAAGGTGAACCTCAACTGGATGACTGCTGATTGGTCCAAAGTGTTATGTAGTGATGAGAGCAAATTTAATTTGGTATCCTCTGGTGGAATAAAGAATGTCTACCACTGTAAAATCAAAGATACAAAGTAAGGTACCAGGTACTCAATGTGATACATTGTGGAAAGTAAATCAGCTCTGCCCACCCTAGCGCCCAAATGCGGCAGCCTGTCACTTAGACTGCAGCTTGGAAGTACTGTGTATGAAGATGCAGTAATCATTCTACACATGTGCAGAACATGTCCTACGCATGTGTAGTTCTCCCACCATTGGGTTAGTACGTAAACCAAAGGATTTACATACTGACTTGAATAAGGCCCACTGTTCCAAAATAATTCAGGACTACTTCCACAAACAAAAATCAATGTAAAGGAGTGGCCAAGTCAAAGTCCCAACTTAAATCCCATTGAGCATTTGTGGAAAGAGCTAAACAGGCTTATAAAGACACTCAAACCTAGACACTTTACAAAGGGAATTGACAAACATTCTTCCGTTCTTCTGGAACGTCTACGCAATCCAAATGAATCTCTACCCTGACAATGACATCATAATATCAGAAAATGGCTTTACAAAATTTTCTTGAAATATACCCTTTTTTGTAGTTTCTTCGTTGCAGGCTACGGATTCAATCCAAGAAGCTGTGAGTTCATTAACGGCGCAAGTAAGTGAGGCTGTATGCACTGCGCACGTGCCAAGGTACCTTAGTGATGCCACTTGCAGTGAGGATTCCTTTGAAAAATTATTGACAGCCAGGGACTATTTGTGGGCCATTATGGGCTGTGGTGGCAAAAATGCGGGCGTGCCACAACTGCTTTCATGGCATATCGCAGCCTACAACTGTGATTCCATATGCAGAAAACATGTTGCCAGTGTCTCAGTTCCCACAGTCATTCTGCATGACCATAGGGTTACCTGTACTAGCATATTGTCACACATTAGCTGCATACAAATTCGTAGCTGCAAATGCATACTTGCACATCTCTGAATCAGGCTGTAAGTTTGTAAAATAATAAGCAACATTTGTTGACTTTGGCGATCAAAAAAAAACATCTATAGAAAAAAAAATTGTCAAAAGATGTTTCAGCGCTCTATTCAGTATAAGTAGCAGATTCTGTTCAAAAGCCAAGTCAAAGGCGCTCAGCATGCCAAGTCCCGCCCAGCGTTGCGATCGCATTGCTGACCTGGGATTTAAGGATGCCCCATGCATACGCAGCATGGCTGTGTATGCAGCCACACTGCCTCCATTTTCTTCATCGGAGCAGCTGTGCCACACCTACTTTGGCCAGCAGCTGTCAATCATATTCTAGTTGCATCCTTCTAGGATCCTTCCTGGATGCAACCGCAAAGCAAATGGCTGCGCAGGTGCTCTGCGGCTGCAGCGCATGCGCAGATCTCCGAAAATCTCACATTTGAGGTCCATTGTTTGTGAATGAGGGCCATTGTTTGTGGTTTAGCAGAAAAGCACAGGTCAATGATTTGACTGCCTTCAGGTCAAATGACTGTAGCAGGAAAAGAAATACAATTTTATAAATCAGAAAATGTATTTATTCTAAAGATGTGCGCTGACCCCTGTGTTTTTTTGTTTGTTTTTGGTTCTAATTACATCCTCATGTATTTGGTTTTGCAAAACCACCCTCACATGTTTTGGTTTTGGATTTGTATTTTTTGCTAAAAACAGCTAAAATTAGAGATGAGCGGGTTCGGTTTCTCTGAATCCGAACCCGCACGAACTTCATGTTTTTTTTCACGGGTCCGAGCGACTCGGATCTTCCCGCCTTGCTCGGTTAACCCGAGCGCGCCCGAACGTCATCATGACGCTGTCGGATTCTCGCGAGACTCGGATTCTATATAAGGAGCCGCGCGTCGCCGCCATTTTCACACGTGCATTGAGATTGATAGGGAGAGGACGTGGCTGGCGTCCTCTCCATTTAGATTAGGAGAGAGAGAGAGAGATTGACCTGAGGCTGATACTGTAGAAGAGAGTGCAGAGTTTAGTGACTGACCACAGTGACCACCAGCAGTGCAGTTGTTTTATTTAATATATCCGTTCTCTGCCTGAAAAAAACGGTACACACAGTGACTCAGTCACATACCATATCTGTGTGCACTGCTCAGCCCAGTGTGCTGCATGCCTGCATCATCTATGTATATATTATATATCTGACTGTGCTCAGCTCACACAGCTTATAATTGTGGGGGAGACTGGGGAGCACTGCAGTGCCAGTTATAGGTTATAGCAGGAGCCAGGAGTACAAGACAGTCACATACCATATCTGTGTGCACTGCTCAGCCCAGTGTGCTGCATCATCTATGTATATATTATATATCTGACTGTGCTCAGCTCACACAGCTTATAATTGTGGGGGAGACTGGGGAGCACTGCAGTGCCAGTTATAGGTTATAGCAGGAGCCAGGAGTACATATTATATTAAAATTAAACAGTGCACACTTTTGCTGCAGGAGTGCCACTGCCAGTGTGACTGACCAGTGACCTGACCACACTGACCACCAGTATAGTTAGTAGTATACTATATTGTGATTGCCTGAAAAAGTTAAACACTCGTCGTGTGACTTCACTTGTGTGGTGTTTTTTTTTTTATTCTATAAAAAACTCATTCTGCTGACAGTGTCCAGCAGGTCCGTCATTATATAATATATATACCTGTCCGGCTGCAGTAGTGATATATATATATTTTTTATATCATTATTTATCATCCAGTCGCAGCAGACACAGTACGGTAGTTCACGGCTGTAGCTACCTCTGTGTCGGCACTCGGCAGTCCATCCATAATTGTATACCACCTACCCGTGTTTTTTTTTTCTTTCTTCTTTATACATACATACATACATACTACTACATCTCTTTATCAACCAGTCTATATTAGCAGCAGACACAGTACAGTACGGTAGTTCACGGCTGTGGCTACCTCTGTGTCGGCACTCGGCAGTCCGTCCATAATTGTATACCACCTAACCGTGGTTTTTTTTTCTTTCTTCTTTATACATACATACTACGACATCTCTTTATCAACCAGTCTATATTAGCAGCAGACACAGTACAGTACGGTAGTTCACGGCTGTGGCTACCTCTGTGTCGGCACTCGGCAGTCCGTCCATAATTGTATACCACCTAACCGTGGTTTTTTTTTCCTTCTTCTTCATACATACATACTACGACATCTCTTTATCAACCAGTCTATATTAGCAGCAGACACAGTACAGTACGGTAGTTCACGGCTGTGGCTACCTCTGTGTCGGCACTCGGCAGTCCGTCCATAATTGTATACCACCTAACCGTGGTTTTTTTTTCTTTCTTCTTTATACATACATACTACGACATCTCTTTATCAACCAGTCTATATTAGCAGCAGACACAGTACAGTACGGTAGTTCACGGCTGTGGCTACCTCTGTGTCGGCACTCGGCAGTCCGTCCATAATTGTATACCACCTAACCGTGGTTTTTTTTTCTTTCTTCTTCATACATACATACTACGACATCTCTTTATCAACCAGTCTATATTAGCAGCAGACACAGTACAGTACGGTAGTTCACGGCTGTGGCTACCTCTGTGTCGGCACTCGGCAGTCCGTCCATAATTGTATACCACCTACCCGTGGTTTTTTTTTCTTTCTTCTTTATACATACATGCTACTACATCTCTTTATCAACCAGTCTATATTAGCAGCAGACACAGTACAGTACGGTAGTTCACGGCTGTGGCTACCTCTGTGTCGGCACTCGGCAGTCCGTCCATAATTGTATACCACCTACCCGTGGTTTTTTTTTCTTTCTTCTTCATACATACATACTACGACATCTCTTTATCAACCAGTCTATATTAGCAGCAGACACAGTACGGTAGTCCACGGCTGTAGCTACCTCTGTGTCGGCACTCAGCAGTCCATCCATAATTGTATACTAGTATCCATCCATCTCCATTGTTTACCTGAGGTGCCTTTTAGTTGTGCCTATTAAAATATGGAGAACAAAAATGTCGAGGTTCCAAAATTAGGGAAAGATCAAGATCCACTTCCACCTCGTGCTGAAGCTGCTGCCACTAGTCATGGCCGAGACGATGAAATGCCAGCAACGTCGTCTGCCAAGGCCGATGCCCAATGTCATAGTACAGAGCATGTCAAATCCAAAACACCAAATATCAGTAAAAAAAGGACTCCAAAACCTAAAATAAAATTGTCGGAGGAGAAGCGTAAACTTGCCAATATGCCATTTACCACACGGAGTGGCAAGGAACGGCTGAGGCCCTGGCCTATGTTCATGGCTAGTGGTTCAGCTTCACATGAGGATGGAGGCACTCAGCCTCTCGCTAGAAAAATGAAAAGACTCAAGCTGGCAAAAGCAGTAGCACCGCAAAGAACTGTGCGTTCTTCGAAATCCCAAATCCACAAGGAGAGTCCAATTGTGTCGGTTGCGATGCCTGACCTTCCCAACACTGGACGTGAAGAGCATGCGCCTTCCACCATTTGCACGCCCCCTGCAAGTGCTGGAAGGAGCACCCGCAGTCCAGTTCCTGATAGTCAGATTGAAGATGTCAGTGTTGAAGTACACCAGGATGAGGAGGATATGGGTGTTGCTGGCGCTGGGGAGGAAATTGACCAGGAGGATTCTGATGGTGAGGTGGTTTGTTTAAGTCAGGCACCCGGGGAGACACCTGTTGTCCGTGGGAGGAATATGGCCGTTGACATGCCTGGTGAAAATACCAAAAAAATCAGCTCTTCGGTGTGGAACTATTTCAACAGAAATGCGGACAACAGGTGTCAAGCCGTGTGTTCCCTTTGTCAAGCTGTAATAAGTAGGGGTAAGGACGTTAACCACCTCGGAACATCCTCCCTTATACGTCACCTGCAGCGCATTCATAATAAGTCAGTGACAAGTTCAAAAACTTTGGGTGACAGCGGAAGCAGTCCACTGACCAGTAAATCCCTTCCTCTTGTAACCAAGCTCACGCAAACCACCCCACCAACTCCCTCAGTGTCAATTTCCTCCTTCCCCAGGAATGCCAATAGTACTGCAGGCAATGTCACTGGCAATTCTGACGAGTCCTCTCCTGCCTGGGATTCCTCCGATGCATCCTTGCGTGTAACGCCTACTGCTGCTGGCGCTGCTGTTGTTGCTGCTGGGAGTCGATGGTCATCCCAGAGGGGAAGTCGTAAGCCCACTTGTACTACTTCCAGTAAGCAATTGACTGTTCAACAGTCCTTTGCGAGGAAGATGAAATATCACAGCAGTCATCCTGCTGCAAAGCGGATAACTGAGGCCTTGACAACTATGTTGGTGTTAGACGTGCGTCCGGTATCCGCCGTTAGTTCACAGGGAACTAGACAATTTATTGAGGCAGTGTGCCCCCGTTACCAAATACCATCTAGGTTCCACTTCTCTAGGCAGGCGATACCGAGAATGTACACGGACGTCAGAAAAAGACTCACCAGTGTCCTAAAAAATGCAGTTGTACCCAATGTCCACTTAACCACGGACATGTGGACAAGTGGAGCAGGGCAGGGTCAGGACTATATGACTGTGACAGCCCACTGGGTAGATGTATGGACTCCCGCCGCAAGAACAGCAGCGGCGGCACCAGTAGCAGCATCTCGCAAACGCCAACTCTTTCCTAGGCAGGCTACGCTTTGTATCACCGGTTTCCAGAATACGCACACAGCTGAAAACCTCTTACGGCAACTGAGGAAGATCATCGCGGAATGGCTTACCCCAATTGGACTCTCCTGTGGATTTGTGGCATCGGACAACGCCAGCAATATTGTGTGTGCATTAAATATGGGCAAATTCCAGCACGTCCCATGTTTTGCACATACCTTGAATTTGGTGGTGCAGAATTTTTTAAAAAACGACAGGGGCGTGCAAGAGATGCTGTCGGTGGCCAGAAAAATTGCGGGACACTTTCGGCGTACAGGCACCACGTACAGAAGACTGGAGCACCACCAAAAACTACTGAACCTGCCCTGCCATCATCTGAAGCAAGAAGTGGTAACGAGGTGGAATTCAACCCTCTATATGCTTCAGAGGTTGGAGGAGCAGCAAAAGGCCATTCAAGCCTATACAATTGAGCACGATATAGGAGGTGGAATGCACCTGTCTCAAGCGCAGTGGAGAATGATTTCAACGTTGTGCAAGGTTCTGATGCCCTTTGAACTTGCCACACGTGAAGTCAGTTCAGACACTGCCAGCCTGAGTCAGGTCATTCCCCTCATCAGGCTTTTGCAGAAGAAGCTGGAGACATTGAAGGAGGAGCTAACACGGAGCGATTCCGCTAGGCATGTGGGACTTGTGGATGGAGCCCTTAATTCGCTTAACAAGGATTCACGGGTGGTCAATCTGTTGAAATCAGAGCACTACATTTTGGCCACCGTGCTCGATCCTAGATTTAAAGCCTACCTTGGATCTCTCTTTCCGGCAGACACAAGTCTGCTGGGGTTGAAAGACCTGCTGGTGAGAAAATTGTCAAGTCAAGCGGAACGCGACCTGTCAACATCTCCTCCTTCACATTCTCCCGCAACTGGGGGTGCGAGGAAAAGGCTCAGAATTCCGAGCCCACCCGCTGGCGGTGATGCAGGGCAGTCTGGAGCGACTGCTGATGCGGACATCTGGTCCGGACTGAAGGACCTGACAACGATTACGGACATGTCGTCTACTGTCACTGCATATGATTCTCTCACCATTGAAAGAATGGTGGAGGATTATATGAGTGACCGCATCCAAGTATGCACGTCACACAGTCCATACTTATACTGGCAGGAAAAAGAGGCAATTTGGAGGCCATTGCACAAACTGGCTTTATTCTACCTAAGTTGCCCTCCCACAAGTGTGTACTCCGAAAGAGTGTTTAGTGCCGCCGCTCACCTTGTCAGCAATCGGCGTACGAGGTTACATCCAGAAAACGTGGAGAAGATGATGTTCATTAAAATGAATTATAATCAATTCCTCCGCGGAGACATTGACCAGCAGCAATTGCCTCCACAAAGTACACAGGGAGCTGAGATGGTGGATTCCAGTGGGGACGAATTGATAATCTGTGAGGAGGGGGATGTACACGGTGATATATCGGAGGGTGATGATGAGGTGGACATCTTGCCTCTGTAGAGCCAGTTTGTGCAAGGAGAGATTAATTGCTTCTTTTTTGGGGGGGGTCCAAACCAACCCGTCATATCAGTCACAGTCGTGTGGCAGACCCTGTCACTGAAATGATGGGTTGGTTAAAGTGTGCATGTCCTGTTTTGTTTATACAACATAAGGGTGGGTGGGAGGGCCCAAGGACAATTCCATCTTGCACCTCTTTTTTCTTTTATTTTTCTTTGCGTCATGTGCTGTTTGGGGAGGGTTTTTTGGAAGGGACATCCTGCGTCACACTGCAGTGCCACTCCTAAATGGGCCCGGTGTTTGTGTCGGCCACTAGGGTCGCTAATCTTACTCACACAGTCAGCTACCTCATTGCGCCTCTTTTTTTCTTTGCGTCATGTGCTGATTGGGGAGGGTTTTTTGGAAGGGACATCCTGCGTGACACTGCAGTGCCACTCCTAAATGGGCCCGGTGTTTGTGTCGGCCACTAGGGTCGCTAATCTTACTCACACAGTCAGCTACCTCATTGCGCCTCTTTTTTTCTTTGCGTCATGTGCTGATTGGGGAGGGTTTTTTGGAAGGGACATCCTGCGTGACACTGCAGTGCCACTCCTAAATGGGCCCGGTGTTTGTGTCGGCCACTAGGGTCGCTAATCTTACTCACACAGTCAGCTACCTCATTGCGCCTCTTTTTTTCTTTGCGTCATGTGCTGATTGGGGAGGGTTTTTTGGAAGGGACATCCTGCGTGACACTGCAGTGCCACTCCTAAATGGGCCCGGTGTTTGTGTCGGCCACTAGGGTCGCTAATCTTACTCACACAGTCAGCTACCTCATTGCGCCTCTTTTTTTCTTTGCGTCATGTGCTGATTGGGGAGGGTTTTTTGGAAGGGACATCCTGCGTGACACTGCAGTGCCACTCCTAAATGGGCCCGGTGTTTGTGTCGGCCACTAGGGTCGCTAATCTTACTCACACAGTCAGCTACCTCATTGCGCCTCTTTTTTTCTTTGCGTCATGTGCTGATTGGGGAGGGTTTTTTGGAAGGGACATCCTGCGTGACACTGCAGTGCCACTCCTAAATGGGCCCGGTGTTTGTGTCGGCCACTAGGGTCGCTAATCTTACTCACACAGTCAGCTACCTCATTGCGCCTCTTTTTTTCTTTGCGTCATGTGCTGATTGGGGAGGGTTTTTTGGAAGGGACATCCTGCGTGACACTGCAGTGCCACTCCTAAATGGGCCCGGTGTTTGTGTCGGCCACTAGGGTCGCTTATCTTACTCACACAGTCAGCTACCTCATTGCGCCTCTTTTTTTCTTTGCGTCATGTGCTGATTGGGGAGGGTTTTTTGGAAGGGACATCCTGCGTGACACTGCAGTGCCACTCCTAGATGGGCCAGGTGTTTGTGTCGGCCACTAGTGTCGCTTAGCTTAGTCATCCAGCGACCTTTGTGCAAATTTTAGGACTAAAAATAATATTGTGAGGTGTGAGGTATTCAGAATAGACTGAAAATGAGTGGAAATTATGGTTTTTGAGGTTAATAATAATAATATGGGATCAAAATGACCCCCAAATTCTATGATTTAAGCTGTTTTTTAGTGTTTTTTGAAAAAAACACCCGAATCCAAAACACACCCGAATCAGACAAAAAAAATTCGGTGAGGTTTTGCCAAAACGCGGTCGAACCCAAAACACGGCCGCGGAACCGAACCCAAAACCAAAACCCGAAAAATTTCAGGCGCTCATCTCTAGCTAAAATCATGTCATTTGTGCCAGTTTATGTTCCTACAGTATTATTAACCTCAATAACATTAATTTCTAGTCATTTCCAGTCGATTTTGGCCACCTCACAGCTCACAATATGGCTCACCAATATTGGCTAATGGCTGGCTAAACGCAGCTACAGAGCAGCGGCACAAACACACAGCAGAAAATAGCACATCTATGAAACATTGCAGCACATCAGTAGCAGAAAGGGAGTTTAAAAAACTATACGACCCCATGAAGGACTTTTAGCAGTTTCTAGAATCTCCCGGAATTCATCTAGGGGTCGAGCTTTTAGCCATGTGGCTCCGACTCTATGGAATTTTCTTCCCTGCACAGTTCGAGAAGCATCCACTCTAGAATCTTTCAAGAACTGTCTCAAGACTTTCCTATTTACTCAAGCATTGCCTTAATGATCCCTTTAGTATGTCCATACCCTCTGTATTTTATAGAGATGAGCGGGTTCGGGTTTTACTCGGTTCTCAAAACGGCATCGTATTGCCTATCCAATACAAGAGAGCCAATAAGATGCCATTTTGAGAACCAAGTAAATCTGAGTAAAAACCAAACCCACTAGTATTTTATGAAAAAGCATTTATTTATTTATTAACAGTTTATAATATAGCGCAGCATATTCCGTTGCGCTTTACAATTAGAACAACAGTAATAGAACAAAACTGGGTAAAAACAGACAGACAGAGGTGGGAAGGCCCTGCTCGCAAGCTCTATAGGGAAATAGGCATAGATACACAAGGATTGATGCTATCTATTGCATAATGATCCACCAGATTGCTAGGTTCTTAATGGGTTGTATGATGATACCCCACAAAGTTATCCAAGTGTCAGGAGGGTGTGAGACTAAGAAAGACAAGATATGTGATGTTATGAATACTCTACAGAGGATGTAATTAGATAGGGAAGCACTGAAGGTTATGTGGGTGGGTCTGGAATTTGATAGGCTTGTCTGAAGAGGTGAGTTTTCAGGGAACATTTAAAGGTTTGGAGACTAGAGGCGAGTCTTACTGTGCGTGGGAGGGCATTCCACAGAGTGGGTGAAGCCCGGATAAAGTCCTGTAATTTTGAGTGTGAACAAGTAATGCGTGTGGATGAGAGACGTAGATCTTGTGCAGAGCGGAGAGGTCGGGTAGGGAGATATTTTGAGATGAGTGAAGAGATGTATGTTGGTGCAGTTTGGTTAATAGCCCTGTATGTGAGTAAAAGTATTTTATATTTAATACGGTAGAATACCGGTAACCAATGGAGGGACTGACAGAGCGGATCTGCAGACGATGAACGTCTGGCAAGGAAGATTTGCCTCGCAGCTGCATTCAAAATGGATTGTAGTGGTGAGAGCCTATGTTTGGGAAGACCGGTCAGGAGACTATTACAATAATCAATGCGGGAGATAATGAGAGCATGGATTAGAGTTTTAGCTGTGTCTTGTGTAAGATAAGGGCGTATTTTGGATATGTTTCTTAGATGTATGTAACATGATCTTGAGACAGATTGAATGTGGGTAACAAAGGACAGTTCAGAGTCAAGAATGACACCTAGGCAGCGAGCTTGTGGGGTAGGGGTGATTGCAGAGTTCTCAACAGTGATAGAGATATCAGGTTGGAAACTACTATTGGCCGGTGGAAATATAATTAATTCTGTTTTGGAAATATTAAGTTTGAGGTGGCGAGATGTCATCCAAGATGAAATGGCAGAAAGGCATTCAGTGACACGACCCAATACAGATGGTGACAAATCAGGGGAGGATAGGTAGATTTGAGTATCATCCGCATACAGATGGTACTGAAATCCGAAAGAGTTTATTAGTTTGCCAAGAGATGTGGTATAGATAGAGAAAAGCAGAGGACCTAGGACTGAGCCTTGCGGTACTCCAACTGAGAGAGGTAGCGAAGGAGAGGTGGAATCAGAGAAACGAACACTGAAGGAGCGATTAGTTAGGTAGGATGAGAACCAAGAAAGGGCTGTGTCCTGAATACCTAGGGATTGTAGTGTTTGTATGAGAAGAGAGTGGTCAACAGTGTCAAAAGCAGCAGAGAGATCAAGGAGAATAAGGAGAGAGAAATGTCCTTTAGATTTAGCAGTGACCAAATCATTCACTACCTTAGTCAGTGCTGTGTCTGTGGAGTGTTGGGCACGAAATCCTGACTGAAGTGGGTCCAGTAGGCTGTGTGAGTTAAGAAAGTGTGTGAGGCGAGTGTAGGCAAGTCTCTCCAGTAGCTTGGAGGGGCATGGGAGCTGAGAGATGGGATGGTAGTTAGAGAGAGAGTTCGAGTCAGAGTTTTGTTTTTTCAGAATGGGAGTAATCACTGCATGCTTGTATAGAGAAGGAAAGATACCAGTAGACAGGGAGAGATTACAGATTTTCGTTAAGGTTGGGATGAGCACAGTAGACAGAGCTTTACTAATTTGTGAGGGTATAGAGTCAAGGGGAGAGGTATTAGAGTAGGCAGATGAAAAGAGTGCAGATACTTCATCTTCATTTGTAGGATCAAAAGAAGAGAAGGTGTTAGAGGGTTCAGGCAGGGAATTGAGCAGGTCACTTGCTGTGGAAGAGCTTACCATTTCATTTCGGATCTTGTCAATCTTGTCCTTGAAATAGGAAGCAAGATCTTGCGCACTGACAGTGGCTGGTGGGTTAGGTGAGGGAGGGACAAGAAGTGATTTAAATGTATTAAAAAGTCGCTTGGGGTTAGAGGCTTGAGCAGAGATGAGAGATTGAAAATGTTTGTTTGGCAGTGTCTAGAGCAGTACGATAAGAGTGGTAGGTGGTCTTATATGTGAGAAAGTCACTTGAACTACGAGATTTACGCCACTGGCGTTCAACTTTTCGTGAGAGTTTTTGTAAGTGTCTAGTGTATTTAGAGTGCCACGGTTGACATCTAAGTCTACGTGGAGTGTGATGGGTAGCTGGAGCCACTTCATCAAGTGCTGTTACTAGAGTTTGGTTAAGGTGTGACACAGCAGTCTCTGGAGAGGTGAATGTAGAAATTGGTGAAAGCAGTGGTTGCAGAGAGGTAGATAGTTGTTGAAAATTAATAGCGTTAATATTTCTGCGGGTAAGAGGTGTCCTTGTAGACTTTAGGGACATGGAGTTTGAAGTAATGGAGGAGAGCATGCATGTGATAAGGTTGTGATCTGAGAGAGGGAAAGGAGTGTTAGTGATTCTGGAGTGTTTCTGTACTTCATTGTTACTGAGGGCCTAATTCAGGGTTGATCGCAAAAGCAAAATATTTCTCTAATAGGCAAAACCATGTGCACTGCAGGTGGGGCAGATATAAGATGTGCAGAGAGAATTAAATTTGAATTAGGCCCTTAGTCCCTTAGGGGATCATTCCGACCTGTTTGCACGCTGCCATTTTTCGCAGCACAGCGAACAGGTCACTACTGCGCATGCGTATGCACCGCAATGCTGCGCAGGCGCGTCGTACGGGTACAAAGCGGAACGTTGCTGAGCGATGGATTTAATGAAGAATCCATTCGCACAGCTGATCACAAGGAGATTGACAGGAAGAGGGCATTTATGGGTGTCAATTGACCGTTTTCTGGGAGTGTTTGGGAAAACACAGGCGTGTCCAAGCGTTTGCAGGGCTGGTGTCTGATGTCAATTTGGGGACCAGACAGGCTGAAGTGATCGCAGCGGCTGAGTAAGTTCAGACCTACTCAGAAACTGCACAAAATGTTTTTGCAGAGGTCAGCTGCACAGGCGTTCGCACACTTGCAAAGCGAAAATACACTTCCCATAGACATAAGCGGCAACTATCTGATCTCAACGCTGCAAAAAGTAGCTGGCGGAAAGACCCCATTAGTCTGTATAATGAGCAGTGGTGCAAGTAGAAATATTTTCTTAGTGGTACTGAGTGCCGGAAAATGGGCGTGGCCACAGGCCACAAGTGGGAGTGGCTACATGTCACCAGCGGCGTGGCCACACTATAAAGCCCCTTTTCTTTGCATGCTGGAGGCAAGGCTAGAAATATATAGTACTACCTCCAGTATAATAGAAATATATAGTGATACCACCAGTATAATAGAAATATATAGTAATGCCCCCAGTATAATAAATATATATATAGTAATACCCCAATGTAATAACAATATATAATAATGCCTCCATTATAACAGGAATATATAGTGTAGTAGTGCCCCTGGTAAGTATAAATAGAAATATATAGTAGTGTCCACATTACAATAGAAATATGTA
Organism: Pseudophryne corroboree; assembly: GCF_028390025.1. Taxonomy (NCBI): domain Eukaryota; kingdom Metazoa; phylum Chordata; class Amphibia; order Anura; family Myobatrachidae; genus Pseudophryne; species Pseudophryne corroboree. Next base: position 560,773,141 of record NC_086447.1, on the reverse strand, counting down.
GTAATACCCCCATAATAATAGACATATATATTAGTGTCCACATTATATTAGAAATGAATGCTCCCAGCAAGAGACGCTGTGGGAAAGTTCTATCAGGCTTCTCTCTTCAAGCCGGCCACAGCCGCCAGAGGAGGAAGTGTGATGTGGCATTATGACATCACCGTTGCACTCCCAGTAACCCTGGCAAACTGGGAGGCGCTGTCATGCTGCCAAGCACCATGGTCTTGTTACTTTGTGGTGCATTATAATTGTGGTAATGGTGGTCACAGATGCAAAGTGTGTGGCAGGTGGTACTGCGTTCCCTCTGCCATATTCTTAAGGGTACTCCATACCCGAGCGTACCCGCATACTTGCACCACTGATTATGAGCCTAATTGATCATGGATCACTATTCAGACAAATTGCAGTTGTCTACAAGTAGAAAGGCGCTGCCCCGACAGGAAAAGAAAACGCCCCGTACAAAATTGCGAATGCATCGCAGATTGCTATCCACTCACAGATGTATAACCAATTTCCGGAACATGAAAGAATCTTTGCTGTCTGAGCAAATGTAAATAGGTCTGAGGCTACCACTAATCTGCGACTGAGATGGCCCTCCCCAAAAACGTCTGGGAACACCTGCGTTTTCTCTGACACACCCAGAAAACGTCAGGTTTCTGCTACATTACGATTATGATCTCTACGTATTTTCTGACATTATTACCCCTTGTGCATACGCAATGCGAGCGCTACACATGTGTAGTCATTCAATAATCGCTCAATTTGGGATTTCTCTTCATAGTGATCCATGCTGAATTAGGGCTTATGTTCATTCTATGGGGAAAATTCAATTGTTTAAAAAGCCGCAACAATAACTGGGCGCTCATTGTTGCAATTTAACTGTTTTGTGCTTATCGCACCCAAGTAGATATGGTTTATCCAAATAAAGTGACATAACCCAACTAAACTAATGGGTGCAATGGCAAAAGTGCTGTTTGGGCACCCAAACAGCCAGCTTTTCGGACATTTCAGCTTGCCACCTTCGGGGGGTGCAAGCTGAAATGTTTCTGCGCGGGCTAATGGGCGTTTGATTGGAGCAACAATTGAATAGATCCGATAGACGCCCATTAGTTTAGATGCCCCTAAAAGCAATTGAATTCCCCCTATCTGTTAAGCGCCTTGAGTCCTATTGTAGAAGAAAGTTATGTAAATGGCAAAAAAAAGCGAAATCTTGCACTTAGGTCTCAAAAATTAAAAAGCTAAACATAGAATTAATGGCATTATCATGACCGTAAATGAGGAAGAAATGGATCCAGGGATCCCTATTTCAGGTGACATAAAAGCAGGTAAGCAAGGTAACAAAGCAATGAGAAAGGCTAGTTAGATGCTTGGTTGAATAGGGAGAGGAATCAGCAGCAAAAAGAAATAAGTAATAAGGACACTGTATAGGTAATTGGTATGGCCTCATCTAGAATACTGTGCTACTATGTTCAGTTCTGGAGGAAATATCTCCAGAAGGATATAAATACATTAGAGACTATACAAAGAAGGGCAACTAAAATAGTACAAGGTCTACATCCCCAAAATGTACCATGAAAGACCAAAAGATCTTAATATGAATAGATTGGAGCAGAGAAAGAAAAGGGGAGATGACAGAAACTTTCAAATATATCAAGGGTTTTAACAAAGTACAGAAGAGAGACATCTTTCAAAGGTAGATAAGTAATAGAAAACTAGGACATGCACTGAAATGGAGAGAAGTAGGTTCAGAGTAATTTTGAGGAAAAATGACTTCACAGAAAGAGTAGTGGACAAGTGGAACAGCCTTCCATCAGAGGGGGTAGAGGCTAGCGCCGAACTGTCCCTTCGGTATACAGGGGAACCATCTCGGTGGGCCCCACTACCTGAGGTCTTACCACTTTATCTAGGGGTAATAATCTAGACTGTGCACTCAAATTGTACATTGACACTTTACTAGGGGGTTAGTAACTTGACCAAGGATAGACTTAAAAGCTTGTTTTTTTCTATGGAAACTACACCAAGATTAGCCCTTTTGCCAATCAAAGTGGGAAATCCTGACATACCAAACTCCCCTACCTTATAAAGGGGTGCTGTTCTTTGTAGGCTAACTATATCTTATCTGATGGTTAGCCACACATCCTCTGGTGGCTGGCCATACCCTTCAGCTTGGGCCCTTTCCACTGCATTCCCCAGTGGGCCCTACATGCTCCAGTCTGACACTAAGTACAACTGTGACATCACAACGCCTTCAGCTGCAGACAGCTAGACAGTACCTCAGGCACTTAGAGAGTAAATCTGTGACATCACAAAGCATTCAGCTGCAGGCAGCTAGACCATTCCCCTGTGACATCACAAGCATTCAGTTGCAGGCAGCTAGACAGTACCTCTATGACATCACAATACATCCAGCTGCAGGCAGCTAGACAGTACCCACAGTATGTGACATCACCATGCATTCAGCTGCAGACACTTAGAATATACCTCTGTGACATCACAATGCATCCAGCTGAAGGCAGCTAGACAGTCCCTCTATGATATCACAATGCATTTAGCTGCAGTCAAGCAGACAGTACCTCTGTGACATCACAATGCATTCAGCTGAATTAAGCGAGACAGTACCTCTGTGACATCACAATGCATTCAGTTACAGCCAGCTAGACAGTACCTAGGTGACATCAAAATGCATTCAGCTACAGGCACTTAGAGAGTACCTTTGTGACATCCCAATGCATTAAAGTACAGGTAGCTAAATTGTACCTCTGTGACATCACAATACATCCAGCCGTAGGCAGCTAGACAGTACCTTTGTGAAATCACAATGCATTCAACTGCAGGCACTAAAGGCAGTTCGACTGTTCCTCTGTGACATCATAAAGCATTCAGCTGCAGGCAGCCAGCCAGTACCTCTGTGACATCACAAATCATTCAGCTGAATAAAGCTAGACAGTACATCTGTGACATCACAGTGCATTCTGTTGCAGATAGCTAGACAGTACCTCTGTGACATCACAGTGCATTCCATTGCAGGCAGCTAGACAATATATCTGTGACATAAAAATGCATTCAGCTACAGGCACTTAGACAGTACCATTGTGAAATTACTATACATTCAACTGCTAAATTGTACCTCTGTGACATCGTAATGCATCCAGCTGCTGGCACTTAGAGAGTACCTCTGTGACATCACAATGCATTCAGCTGCAGGCAGATAGATAGGACCGCTGTGACATCATAATGCATTCAGCTGTAGGCAGCTAGACAGCACAGTACATTTGTGACATCAAACTGTATTCAGCTGAATAAAGCTAGACAGTACCTCTTTGACATTCAGCTGCAGGATGCTAGAGAGTCCCTCTGTGACATCACAATGCATTCAGCTCAGTGTCGGACTGGGGCATGAAGGGCCCACCAGGGAAATGCAATCACAGAGGCCCACTAAGGGGCATTGCCACATGCTGGAAGGGGTACGGCCACATGACCAGAGAGGAGAGGCCAGCCATTATAGGCGCCACCTAGCATTGTATATAAATAAAAAGAGCTCTACCTCACTGCCAACTTCAGGCTGTTGTGTATGTGCCTGGGTTATACAAGGAGAGAACAGTAGTATATGTGCCTGGGTTACACCAGGAGAGAACAGTAGTATATGTGCCTGGGTTACACCAGAAGAGAACAGTAGTATATGTGCCTGGGTTACACTAGGAGAGAACAGTAGTATATGTGCCTGGGTTAAACCTGGAGAGAGCAGTAGTATATTAGCCTGGGTTACACCAGGAGAGAGCAGTAGTATATGTGCCTGGGCATGTTTTAATTTATGCACAGCTTCCATTTTATAACAAAATATAAACATTATAATCATATTTATAATTATATACATAATAAATAAATAGAGATCATTACATCATGATATTTACCGTTTACTTAACTCAAATATGTTTTCCATCACTTTATCATACTTTCACTTTAAACATTTTCCTTGATCCACATAATTTCTGTGAATCCATTTCAGGGAAACCCCCCCAACATTCCCCACTTAGCTGACTCAACATTTAACACACATTTATCCATCTATCATAAACCCTCCACCTCCATACACTCCCACATTTATCCACAATCCTACCTTCATTCATACCTTTCACCCTCCATACATACCGGACTACCAACAAATAATTATAACTAGAGTAACGTATCTGCATATTTTAAGGTGTATGCAAACCCCTTCTTTAAAAAAAACCTGAAACAACAAAACCTAATCAGCTGAGAAAAAGTGACCAGGACAGAAAAGAACCTGAGACTGAAAAGAAGAAATCTTCCACCACCCACTAAGGGGGTTTCAACTGGCGCCACAATCTGGACCAGCTGACAGTGTCCAATCTCTTGTTCTCCAGATCCATCATCCGACTCACCTCATGAAGAATACGACCCACCAACATGCCGCCCTCAACCCTTCTTATAAAAGGATCGATTGCAAACACGTACAAAAGAGGGCTCAGGGGACACCCCTGACGAACACCAAAGTCTACTGGAAATGCAGGCCCTACCTAACCATTCACAAGTGGGAAGCTCTTGGCCTTTTTATACAAAACTTTCAACCAATTTACCGCCCTTATAGGGAAACTATACCTTTCAAGTAAGGCCCACAGGTACTCATGATTGACCCGATCAAAAGCCTTAGACTGATCCAATGCCAGCAGAAACTTATTCAACTTTCCAGCCCTGCACCTTTCAAGAGCCTCCCGGACACCAAGGACAGCAGTAAAGGTACTGCAGCCCTTTACAGTACAGTGCTGGGAAGGCGAAAGTACAGGCTCTGAAAATTCCTTTAGCCTGTTGAAAAAGATTTTTGCCAGAATCTTTCTGCCCATATTGAGAAGAGCGATGGGGTGCCAGTTCTCAATATGGACCAGGTCCTTACCTTTGGACAGCAAGATAAAAGCTGACTGTCTCATGGAAGGAGGGAGTTCACCCTCACCCAGGCTAGTATTATATACTTTCGTAAGACGAGGAGCCAGGATATCTGAGAATTCTTTATAGAATTCAGCTGTTAAACCATCTGGTCCTGGAGATATTTTGGGAGTTAACCCGCCAATTGCCTCTCTAACCTCCTCCACACCTATTTCGCTGTTCAAACAGTCAAAAGAAGCATCTGGCTCCACAAGACCAGGTGTCTCCCTCAGAAATGCCTCCATTGTTTCTCTGTCAAGTGTCTTCGCAGACAAGAGTTCAGCGTAAAAGGACCTGATGACTTTTAGGATGCCTTCCTCACCCTTCTGAAGCACACCCTCTCCATCAACAAGCCCTCTTATCTCTTTAACATCAATCCCCCTTCTACAACTCTGGTAGGGATCCGGGGAGTGGTACTTTCCGTAATCCCTCTCCAAAATCAAAGAAGATAGACGGCTATACTGATGTTCTCCCATCTGTGATTTCACCCGGGAGATTTCCCCACTATCCCCCTGTCCAGAGATCAGGAAATTTAATCTCCTTCTTAGAGTATAGTAGGTATTATTTTTAAGCAAGTTTCTTTTGACTACTAGGCTCCTGAAAAGACTTCGGGCTCTCTTTTTTACTTCCTCCCACCACTCCGATCTACTCCAACCAGCCTCCAACAGTGACTCCCGCGCCTGAAAAAACTCCCTGAAAGACTGTCTCACTTCTTCTTCCTTGAGAAGCTCAGCATTCAGACGCCACAGACCCCTTCCCTTCTGGAAGTATTGCGAGGCATTCAAAACAAAACTTAAGTACCCGTGATCGGAGAACTCTATAAACTTTACCTCTTAAGGTAAAGTGCTTGAGGACTCCTTAACAAAAAACCTGTCTATTCTAGATGTGCGCTGACCACAAAAGTAAGTGTAACCCGTGTGGTCTGGTTGATGTTTAATGTGTACATAAACCATACCTGCCTGACTAGCCATACTAACTAAAAAATACTCATCATAGCCCAGCCTCAGTCCTCTGGAGCCTCCCCTGTCTTTTGGCCTAATGATGGTGTTGAAACCGCCCCCAAAGATGACTTTCTGGGCTGTGAAAAGAAAGGATTTAACCATTTCAAAAAGAAATTTCCTATCCCAGCGAGACTGGGGGCCATAGATATTGATAAGCCTAAGGTTATGTCCTCTTAAAGTGACATCCAAAATCATACACCTTCCCACTTGTAACTCAACAACCTTGTGCACGGTTACCATGTTGGTAAAAAGTACCGCCACCCCACCGCACGGCTCAGCAGCAAGAGACCAAAAAGAGGGCCCGCGCCTCCACTCACTTTTAGCTTTGTGAAGGGCTGCTAATCTGTTGATCCGGGTCTCTTTTAAGAACAAGATGTCCACGTCCTGGTTGTCAAAAAACTAAAAAGCCAGATACCGAGCACGTACGGATAACATGGAAGCCACATTCATTGTGGCACATTGAATAGGATGGGGATCCATGGTTCCAGATTGTTGAAATGGACTATGCACATACATTACTCTAGTTATCACCACCATCCCCACCACCAATACCACAGTCCATACATGCCACCCCATTCACTTGCTCAATCACAACCACATCCACACCCGCACCAGACACTTTAGGACCAGGGTCAGGGGGTTCCCTTGCATCCAGTGACCCAGGGCCAGACTCATTATTTTATTTGATCTGACTCTCAGATTTACTCTCTGCCTCTTTCCCTATCGCCATCACTTCCTCCTCAGCAGCAACCACCTCCACACCTACCTTATCATCCTCAAACAGTGGCTTCCAAAACTCCTCCTCCTCTTTTCTTTGCTCCAATTCAATCCCTATTGGATCCCACTCTAAACTTTCTGCTGCAACATCCTCCCTTTCTCTGTCTGCATTCCCTTCTCCCTCCTCCCTCCTTCTCTTCACTACCATCTTAATTACTTCTTTCCTTTCTTTGTTCTTTCTTCTCTGTCTTCTAGGTTTAAGTCTTGGCTCCCCTTTTTCTAGAACCACTTCTCCCTCATCTTCCTCATCTGTCAATACTCCAAACCTATTTGAAAGAATCACCTCTTCCTCCACTTTCCTCTTTGTTGTCTTTATACCTTTTTTTCCCACCTGAAACCAGGATTGGGACTGAGATTGAGGCTGGGATTGGGCCTGAGGGTGAACTTTGCTTCCTTCTGACACTATTTTTCCAATTTACCATAACATTTCTTTCTCTTTGTTCACTTTAACTACTCCCCCCCTAGTAATTCTCATTTCTGAACTACTACCTTCCTCAAAATTCATGCAACCCCTGTTGTTATGATATACCATGGGGCAATGACTGTAGGGATGTCCTATCTCCCCACAAAGGTTACATTTCACCTTATTACATGTTCTAGATGTATGTCTACTCTCCCCACACATCGAACATTTCACACCCCCACAGTCACCACTGAGGGGGCCAACCTCACCACACTTAAACCTTGTCCTTGGTTGACCAGAATAAAATATCTGCACCCGGTCGTGACCTATGTACGCAGCAGATGGAATGTGGCGCACACCGGTCTCCCCAGGATACAGACGTACACTGGCCAACCAAGCACCTCCCCACACTCCCATTGTGTGGTCCGTTTTCCTAATGTCAGATTGCAATTCACATTGCCTGCTTAACCAAAACCTGATATCTTCCACAGGTATGGATTCATTGCGGACCAGGATGGTCACTTTTATGTCATTTTGCTTCTCCATCAAATCCGCCTCATACTTACAGTTACCATTCTTGTCCTTGTTTACAGACCACTTTCTCCAAAAAATAAACAATGTTTCCTTATTATAAAAGCTGACATCATACTCAACAGATTTTACAGGGTGAATACAGGCATATAAATCTCTGTAAGTAACCCCAAGAGAAAAAATTAACCTTAGAAAATCAGTCTTAGGTGGGGGGTCACCATCACCCACCAACCTAAACTGTACTAGGTTCCGTCTCACTCTCTGGCCACCACTACCACCACTAAATCTTGTATCCTTATTTCCAGAATTTTCCCCCATATCTGCCGCCTTCTGTCCATAAGACATTTCATCAGGGTTAGGCTTCCCCGCACTCCCTCCAGCCTCTGTCACTGAAAAAGAAACAAGAGGAGCTAAATCGACATTTTCACTTTGCAGTTTCCCCCCCACATTTTTATCCTTTCCTTCTGGAATATCTTTAGAATTATTTTTCTTTACTTCTGCACTGATTAACGACAATGCTTCCTTCACCCTGGCTGGAATGTTCCCATACATTGACACTGCAACTACTTTCTCACCAACATCCAAAGTCTCTGGATCTAGAGCTGGCAGACCATGAGCCATACCATCAGTTATTACAGTTTTCCTCACTGCCCTTCCCACACCTCCCTGCACTTCTTTGGACACAGCCTGCACAATTACACTAGGACCTGCATCAGATTCAAGCAAACTGTTAACAGGCTCATCCTCCATGCCACCCTGCGCCCTGCATAGACCCGACGCCGGGCCCTGCCCTCTGGTCCTCACCGGCCTGTCACCTATAACAGCATTTTCATTACTGCTACCATTGCCCGGCACCTTGGAAGCCACGGGTAACCCCCGGGAATCCCCTCCTGACAACACCTGCACAGATCTTACCTTGCTTGGTGCACCACCAGGGATTCCCGATCCGCCGTCTGCTCCCCTCGCCTCTGCTTCCATCTCCATAGCAGCCGATGATGCTGTATCCAGAAAAACCACAGCCTCTTCCTGGACAGGCACACTCTGGAGCTCATCAATAGCTGGGGATTCCTCCATCTCCACACCCTCTTCCTTCTCCAGGTGAATCAACTCCTTTGATGAGGGTGTAACCTGATTTCTATGCACTGCAGTTAACTCCTTCCCTGCTGGTATGGAAACTTTTGCCTTTTTTTCCTTTCCTTCAGATTCTTTTAGAGATGTTATTCTGGCCTTTATATTGCACATGGTTGCTTGTATTTCATCCATTTCACCCTGGATCCTGACCTGCTCCAAATTGGCAATTGTATTACATTTTCTCTTGCGAGCATAATACCGGGATTTAAGTTTAGCAGCTTCTGACATTAATTCCTTTAGGCCTATATAGACCCAGTAATCTTCCTCTGAAACATCATCATCACAGTCTGAGTCCTCTGCATCTGAGATATCTTCTGTTACATTGACATTAACCCCTTCCTTGCCTGGAGGCTCAGCCGCTGTGGTGACTGTACCGTCCCCACCAGTAATATTACTGGCAGAGTTGCCTTTCACAGGCTTAGGGGTACACAATCTTCCTGCCGATCCCTGCTGCTTCACAGGTGCTCCAGCAACACTGCTGGTACTCCTTGTAATCCGTGGCTGGCTGGCTGATTCCACCATCCCTTCCTGTCCCCCAACCCCTACAGCTGGGGCAGGGGGTGGCGTGAGGGATGCCTGCCCCTTCTTCATACCTCTGGGACCCGAAGGCAGCAGCCCCAGGCCCGGGCCTTCCACCTGCTGAAACTTCCACTCTCCCCCTGCTAAGAGCAGCAACTCCTGCCCAGGAATCCTGCAGGGGGTGGGGCACTCTCACTTTGCTGCACTCCTAGGCTCTGGAGCTCAGGAGCTCCTGCACATACATCTGCACACCAGGAGAGAACAGTAGTATATGTGCCTGGGTTACACCAGGAGAGAGCAGCAGTATATGTGCCTGGGTTACACCAGGAGAGAACAGTAGTATATGTGCCTGGGTTACACCAGGAGAGAACAGTAGTATATGTGCCTGGGTTACACCCGGAGAGAGCAGTAGTGTATGTGCCTGGTTTACACCAGGAGAGAGTAGTAGTATATGTTCCTGGGTTACACCAGGAGAGAGCAGTAGTATATGTTCCTGGGTTACACCAGGAGAGAGCAGTAGTATATGTGCCTGGGTTACACCAGGAGAGAACAGTAATATATGTGCCTGCAGGAGAGAACAGTAGTATATGTGCCTGGGTTACACCTGGAGAGAACAGTAGTATATGTGCATGGGTAATACTGGGAGAGAACAGTAGTATACATGCCTTGGTTACACCAGTAGAGTGCCAGATACACATAATAACCCCAGTAGTGCCAGATACACAGATGCCCCCAGTAGTGCAGTGCCAGATGCACAAATGCCCCCAGCAGTGCCAGATGCACAGATGCCCCCAGTAGTGTCAGATACACAGAAGCCCCCAGTAGTGCCAGATACACAGATGCCCCCAGTAGTGCCAGATACGTGGATGCCCCCAGCAGTGCCAGATACAAGGAGGCCCCCAGTAGTGCCAGATACACAGATGCCCCCAGCAGTGCCATGCCAGATACACAGATGCCCCCAGCAGTGTCAGATACACAGAAGCCCCAGTAGTGCCAGATACACAGATGCCCCCAGTAGTGCCAGATACGTGGATGCCCCCAGCAGTGCCGGATACAAGGATGCCCCCAGTAGTGCCAGATACACAGATGCCCCCAGCAGTGCCAGATACATGGATGCCCCCAGCAGTGCCAGATACACAGATGCCCCCCAGTAGTGCCATGCTAGATACATGGATGCCCCAGCAGTGCCAGTCTGCCAAATACACGGATGCCCTCAGCAGTGCCAGATACCAGGATTCCCCCCGCAGTACCAGATACAAGGATTCCCCCAGCAGTGCCAGATACACAGATAATGCCCCACAGTGCTGCTTACTGCCGCCGCACCTGTGTCTGAGGCCTCTGACTCTGCCTCACACAGTCACCGCCGCAGCCTGGGCTCTGCTGACTGCTGCTTTATCTGAGGGCTGGGGAGAAGAGTGCAGCGCATGCCTCTCCTCCCCTCAGTGGCGGAACTTGTGAGTGGTGGGCCCAGGTGCAAAAATATGCTTTGGGACCCCCTCCTCTGCCCCACCCCACATTAATAATATGCCACATGGCAGTGGGTGACAGAACAATGTAGGGAGTGAAGGGGAAAGGCAAAGTTTGACAGGGCAAGGTAGAGAGTGACAGGGAGAGTCAGAGGATGACAGGGAAAGACAGAGGGTGACAGGGAAAGACAAAAGATGATGGGGAGAGGCAAAGGGTAAGGGGCAGAGAGTGACAGGGCAAGGTAGAGAGTGATGGGGAGTGGCTGTGGGGGACAAGGAGATGGTGACAGGGAGAGGGTGACAGGGAGATACAGTTGGTGACAGCCGAGAGTGACAGGGAGAGGTAGAGTGATGGGAAGAAGCTGTAAAGGACAAGGAGTGGCAAAGGTTGATGGGGAGTGGGTGATAGGGAGAGGCAGTGGGTGACAGGGAGAGGTAGAGTGATGGGAAGAAGCTGTGGGGGACAAGGAGTGGCAAAGGTTGACGGGGAGTGGGTGACAGAGAGAGGCAGTGGGTGACAGGCAGAGGTAGAAAGTGATGGGGAGAGGCTGTGGGGGATGAGGTGAGGGTGACAGGGAGAGGGCAATGGGTAGAGACAGAGGGTGGCAGAGAGTAGGTTAAAGGGAGAGGCTGTGGGTGATGCAGAGAGAGAAAGAGGGTGACAGGGACAGCCAGAGGCAGAGTGTGGCAGGCAGTGGAGACAAATATAATTCAATTTACTTACCACCTATTGTACCATTGTAGAACATCAGCATGTGGAGGGCAGCTCCTCATTGGGGTTTCGCACCGTGGAGCGAGATCGTGATGTTCGATCTTCACCGCCGTAAGCAAGAGAGGAGGTAGTCTATTAGAGAGGTAGGAAGAGCCAGGAAGGGTTGATGGGAGGAGGATGGATAAAGGATAGCCAGGGCCCTAGTACATAAAATATTTGCAGCTCAATTTAATTTAATTTAATGTTAGATTCTTAGCTCAACCAGACCATGTCCACCCCTGGCCTGGCAGTGCTTATCTGTCCACATTGCAGCATAACACACAAATATAGATCTTGTGTATAACAGACTGATTTGCCTCATGCCACATGCCAGTGTGTAATATGCTGCAGCATGGGCACATAAGCACAGCCAGGGGTGGATATGGGCTGGCTGAGCTGTATAAAAATCTAATCTTAAATTAAATTAAATTGAGCTGCAGCAGCTCTGTGTCTTTTTCCCCCCTACCTGGCAGCCATAGGCATGGGCTGCATATTTTATATAAGACCACACACGAAAGCACCCACTAATCTCATCCTGCTGCGGGCACTGGGGCATAGAAGTTACTGAATGAAGGTGCATGAGAGCATAGAGATGTCCACGACATGCCAGCCACCAGCTGGGGATGGTGCAGCACACATAGCAGGGGCACACAGCCCCCATAGCAAGGTGCACACAGTCCTTCCCCCCATACACACACACACATGGGCACACATCCTCTAGGCCACAGCAGTGGCACACAGTCACCCCCCCCCCACACACGCACATGGGCACACATCCCCCACAGCAGTGGCACACAGTTCGCCCCCGCACACACACATGGGCACATAGCCCTCACAGCAGTGGCACACAGTCCCCTACGCACACACGCACATGGGCACACAGCCCCCAGCAGAGGCACACAGTCCTCCCCCTCCCACACATGGGCACACAGCCCCCACAGCAGTGGCACACAGTCCTCCCCCTCCCACACATGGGCACATGGTCCCCCACAGTAGTGGCACACAGTTCCCCCCCCCATACACACACACAAACACACACACACACACACACACACGTGCACACAGCCCCCACAGCAGTGGCACACAGATGTCGTCATCCCAACACACACATGGGCACACAGCCCCCACAGCAGTGGCACACAGTCCTCCCCCCATATGGGCACACAGCCCCCACACATACACGACCCCCCCACAGCGGTGGTAGACAGCCCCCCCTTTCAGCATTGGCACACAACTCGGGAAGGTACTGGGCATTAGCACTGTCACCACAGAACTGAGCCAGGGACACTGGGCATCAGCATTGTCACCACAGCACTGAGCCAGGGCTATTACAAAGACACATGTCTCCCCTTCTCTCCTTCCATATATCATATTAATACTGGGTTACCTGCCCAAAGGCAGATTCTTCTACCCAGCAACGGTGAATGGGACAGTGACTGTGGGTGTAAACCCTATTAACGGAAATAGAGACTTAAATCCCTGTGCACAGGTCGGGTTTTGTTTACCACACACTAGCAAGTGTTAGTAATAAAAGGGATACCATTGCTAAAATATAATAGTGATTGGGACATACTATTATTAATAGCAATGTTGTGATATGTTATATAAGCTATAGATAAAGTAACTCCCTGATGATGAGACCACTGTACTGAACATGTGTTTGTTACAAGTGCAGAAGCAGTATTGAAGTGAAATGTTTATTAACCAGGTGTCTGACAGCATAGAGAAATTCAGGGGTTCTCGCCCTAGTGACGTAGTACACATGCAGATTGTAACAGTTGTGGAATAATAAAAGACCCTGATCGCATAGCCCTATTGTTACTTGCTCCTTGAGTCCCCAGCAGGTGTCTCTGAACTGCCGGATAAAAAGAACTGGGTTATTCCCCGCACTGATAAGTTAATCGCACTCACACTCAGGCCGGGTGTGTCACATCTCTTTTGGTGTCTACGAACAGGATCCAGAGCCCAGTTCAAAGAAATAACCCGGGAAAACAGTAATGAAACAACAACTACAGGCCGGGGATGGAGCACCAATAGGTGTAGCACCAATAGAACAGAGGGGAGAACAAGAGCCACCTGCTATGGCAGCAGCCACGCCGATCACGCTCCCATACTACTTTGGGGCACCATGGCTACCTACCTACAGCGGAGATACTAACATGCCGCAAGGAACCACATTCGTCAAATTCAAAAATAAACTGAAGTCGATGTTCCGGTTATACTCATTACAGGAACAGCAGAAAGTGAAAATCCTGATAGGTCAGCTAACGGGGTCTGCCCTCTGCGAAGTGATATCATGGCCCCCAGACAATAAGAAAGACGTGGAACAAATATTGAAAAGACTATCTACCACCTTTGGAACAAAGTCCTTCCCAGAATTAAAAATAAAGCTTTATGGAAGAAAGCAACAGTCAGGAGAGACACTGCGAGATTATACTCTCAGTTTGCAAGAGACCCTGAGGGCAATCCAGGCCACTGACCCAGAAGAAGCAAAAAACTCTAACGAAGCGTTGACGGTCCAATTGATAGAAGGGGCATGCGAGCACAACTGAGACTATTGCACAGGCAGATGATGGGAAAATCATTCCCAGACTTCAAAGAAGCTGCTATCGCAGTAGTCGGCACGCAAATAGAACGCGAAGAGGAATACCCAGAATTACTGGGTTTCCGCGAACATCAAAACCCACACGAAGCCGCGGCTACCAGTCCTGATAGGACGAAGAGGTACAAGGAGACCGTGATGCAAGGTGGGCAGAACCCCTCCGGGGACCAGTTACAAATGTTGCAGAAACAAATGGAGGAACTAACAGTCGGGATGGCGGACATGTAAAGAGAGATGCGTCAGATGGCATGGCAACCAACGTACAACACTGGGGAGTACGGATGGAGGGCAGACCAACTGGGAACCGATGGGACCCCCCAAGAGAGTTCAGCAGGCTACCCACTGACCAGTTCGATGGCCAGGGACGTCCTATTTGTCGATGATGCCAAGAAACCGGTCATGTGGAGAGAAATTGTTACCACTCGGAGCCTTTAAACTCCAATGCCCCGAGGACGGGGGCCAAGCCTCGGGGAGAACATCAGGAATAGACCCAGATCCAGAGAAGTGGTGTCCCCAATATATAGGACAATGTTCGACCATGTCTGTAATCATAAATGGAATAGAGACACTCGCCTTGCTAGACACGGTGTCGCAAATAACAACTATACAGCTGGTGACCCTCAGACAACATTGGGGGGAGGATCCGTTACTTTCACCACCCCATTCCTGGCTTCAACTGATTGCCAGTAATGGCCTGGAGATTTCATGCATTGGATATTGGGAGGCCGACATGAAGATTGGAGAAACTCTCTTGCCCAAACAAGGGTGCTTAGTAACCACAAGTGGGGAAGGAAAGGTAGCACCCATAATCTTAGGCATGAATATATTACAGCAATGCCCCAAAGTACTAGTGACCATCTTGAGGGGGGGGGGGGGGGGGGCTGACGACTACGGGACCACCAGCCCAAAGAGCCTGTCAGAAAACTATCAAAGTATTGCAGGGTCATCAAAGATTTATACGGAATACTTGAGAAGTCGGCAAAATCCGATTAACCAATGGGAAATCCATCAAATTACAACCAAATTCGGAGACAATACTGTGGGGAAAGGCACGTTGTGGTCCAAGTGGATGTGATTATGATGCCCTCATCGAAGCATGCCTGATACCAGCACGCCATGATGTGGTGGTGGCTAGTGCCCTCGTCAGAGTCAAGAATGGGAGAGTACCAGTGCGGGAGTTGTTGTGGACCACATTCCAAGATGTATTACATCCTGTCCTGCCGGTGGGACAATGTACCGCTGGAATTGAAAAAGAGTCAGGAAATACACTAACCTGTGCGTGGTGGAACGAAGTTCAAGTCGGAGACATGAAAACCAGGGAAGAATACCGACAGAGAGTCCTACAAGTGGTGAAAGAAAACGCTGTCGCTTTCAGCAAAGACCCCTCTGAATTGGGGGTCGTAGAAGAAATTCGCCATCAGATCCCTACGGGGGACGCTCAACCTATCAGAGACCAACGCTGACTGGTGGCCCCAGCCCTATACCAGCCAGTCCGACAGATGCTCGAGGACATAAAGAGAAATGGAATCATCTGAGAAAGCCTTAGTCCCTTGTCCGCCCCCATGGTTCTAGTGAAAAAGAAAGACGGACAATTATGCTTCTGCGTAGACTATAGAAAACTGAACAGCATGACACACCAAGACGCATATCCACTCCCTCGTATCGAGGAGTCACTAACGGCCCTCAAGGCGGCCAAATACTTCTCTACACTGGATCTAACCAGCGGATACTGGCAGGTCCAGATGGCCGAAGCGGACAAAGATGGCTTTTGTCACCCCAATGGGACTATACGAATTTAACGAGATGCCATTTGGGCTATGCAACACCCCAGCCACGTTCCAGCTGGTGATGGAGCATTGTGTGGGTCACCGTAATATTGAAACTGTACTCCTTTACCTGGTATATATTATCATCTTTTCGGAAACGTATGCCGCGCATCTGCAACACTTGCGGGAGGTGTTTCAACAGTTGACCAAATATGGGTTGAAGCTGAAACCCAGCAAATGCTTCCTCCTAAAACCTGAAGTGCAGTACTTGGGACATGTGGTTAATTTGGCTGGGGTCTCCCCAGACCCAGAGAAGATCAAGGCACTGGTAGAGTGGCCAGTCCCAAGGACGGTTAAAGATGTCAGACGGTTTCTAGGGTTCGTGGGGTACTACCGTCGATTCGTGAAAGACTTCGCCAAGATCGCAATGCCCCTGACGGAGCTGCTCCGTGGCATTCCCAAAGATGAATATGACCGGAGAGAAACCATAGACTGGATGGCAACCTGCCAGAGCACCTTTGACCAACTCAAGGTGACCCTAACAAGAGCACCGCTATTGGCTTACCCAGATTACAGTACTCCATTCCGCCTGTATACGGATGCAAGTAAACAGGGATTGGGAGCCGTACTCGCCCAACTACAAGATGGGCACGAGCGCATCATCGCCTACACCAGCTTGAGGAAAACTGAATGGAATGACGGCAATTACAGCGCTTTTAAACTCGAGTTCTTGGCGCTGGTGTGGCCGGTGAAGGAGAAGTTCAGAGACTATCTGGCCGCTACCCCTTTTGTAGCAGTAACTGACTGTAATCCTCTTGCCCATCAAGCGACAGCACGGATGGGTGCTCTGGAGCAACATTGGGCATCTTGCCTGGCTAATTACCAGTACAAAATAGAATACAGAAGTGGATGCAGTAATGCCAATGCGGACGCCCTTTCCAGACTGCCCCTACCGGAGGAGGAAGAGGGTGAAGACAGGAGGGAACAGGTGGAGATGCCTAACTTCAACAGACCACCCCGGAAGCTTCCACTGCCTGAATCGAATTCGGCTTCCGCCGACGTGACACGAGCAACCACCAACAATAAATCGGAACATTGGCAATGTGAGTGTCCCCACGTTCAGTGGATAAAGAGTTATCTAGTTACGGACTAAGTACCCACAAGGGCCGAACGAGAATTGGCACCTTCAGACTTCGTACAATTGTGGAAGCAATGAGATTGACTAGAACTAGCAAAGGGGCTGTTATACAGACATTGGACAGATCCGAAAACACATCACTTACGAAAACAACTGATACTCCCAAGAGTAGCCATCAATATTGTCCTACGGGCCTTCCATGACCATTCAGGCCACTTTGGGGTTCAAAAGACGGAGGACAACATACGCAACCATTTCTATTGGCCCCACTTAAGAAAAGATGTCGAAGGATGGTGCAAGACCTGTGTAAACTGCACAACTCGGAGGTCAGCGACACCACAAGAGAGGGCCCCCCTTCACCCCATTGTCAGCCGGTATCCCCTGGAGCTCATGATGTTAGATCATGTGAAGTTGGAGCCTAGTCACACTGGCTATAATTATGCCCTCACCATCGTGGACCACTACACAAAATTTGCAGTTGTATTGCCAGTCCGTGACCTAATCGCACGAACCACTGCAGAGATATCCTGGAGAGCATTTGTACGGCCGTATGGTTTCCCACACCAGATCCTCACCAATCAAGGCCCGTCGTTTGAGGCCCACCTCTTCAAAGAACTTTGTACCCTCTGTGGGTGTAAGAAGTTGTGCACCACCCCGTATCACCCGCACGGAAATGGATTATGTGAGCGCACTAATCAGACGTTCATCAACATGTTAAGGGCAGTCCCTGCTAAACAAAGGCTCGAGTGGCCTACCCTATTGGCCGAACTGACATTCATCTACAACAATACGTGCCATAGCTCCACAGGTTATTCGCCATACTTTCTACTTTTTGGCTGGCCGGGCAAACTACCTGCTGATCTGCAGTTGGATGTCCCCGACACGGAAACGCCAGTACAGCTGAAAATGTCTTGGGCCCGAGAACATAAGGCTAAGTTAAAGGAAGCTCGAGCACTAGCTAATCAATGGTTGGAACAAATGCAGGATAGACAAAAGGCCACTATGACAAGGATGCCCAAGCTTGTACCTTACCAGTAGGGACAGTGGTATTAAAAAGGAACAACAGACCGCAGAGTAAACTCGACCCAAAGTGGAAGTCCGATCCTTATGTCGTGTGCGGTAGGGACCCCGCTCTACTGTGGCGATATACTGTATTGCAAAATGGGATGGGTCCCATTCTCAGTGGGTCCACCGAGATCAACTTAAACTTCATTCCGACCCTGGCCAAGTCTTTGCGGAGTCCACCAGTGATGCATCTGAGGAGCAAACAACGGCTGAACCACCAGTACCGATGGTGCCAATCAATCCACTAGAACTGTTGCTTGATGTGAGTTGGCCTATGGTGCCTACAGTGGTGGTGCCTGTGGATGAGCATGCTTTTCCCCTTAGTCAGGTCCCTTTAGCACTTATGGATGCAGTCCAAGTTCCGGTATTACGACGCTCGATGAGAAGCACAAGAGGCACCCTGCCACATCACTTTCAGCAGTAAGGCTCCTCAGATGATGGTACTGTGCATACATTATGTTGATATGTTCACTGTTTATACTATTTACCTTGTCCAATAGTATGTGTTCGTTCGCAACATTCTGATGTCAAAAGACATTCCACAGATGTGTAATTAGTTTTTGCAAAGACTTGTTCCAGGAGAGACTTTTTTATAAAGGATCGCATGCGTAGGGACACGCATGTTTCAAGTGGGTTAATATGTGGTACCCCTGTCCCAGCAGGAACCCCTGCAAGATAGTAACGTAGTAACATATGTTACTATATTACCTGTGTGAGGAGTGAGCTGAACAGTTGCAACATTACATGTGTTCAGAGGAGGAAACAGGAGCTGTAGTGTGGAGAGCGTGCAGGAGGGCTAGTGTTTGGACACACGTGGCGTGGAGCAGGAGTGACGCAGAGGCGGTGTTCCCAGAGCAGGACAAGGGGTCAGAGCTGAGTGCGGCAACGCATAGCACCCACACTAGCGTGATCCAGGTTTAGAGACAGCCAGTCAGCGATCGCTTCCACAGAGGCCTACTACGCACAGGCAGCTGCCGAGCGGGCGAGACTACAGTGACCAAGGGATACTGTGTGTCAGGGATCACGACAACTAGCTGGAGCTGGCAACTCGGGAAGGTACTGGGCATTAGCAATGTCACCACAGAACTGAGCCAGGGACACTAGGCATCAGCATTGTCACCACAGAACTGAGCCAGGGCTATTACAAAGACACATGTCTCCCCTTCTCTCCTTCCATATCTCATATTAATACTGGGTTACCTGCCCAAAGGCATATTCTGCTACCCAGCAACGGTGAATGGGACAGTGACTGTGGGTGTAAACCCTATTTACAGAAATAGAGACTTAAATCCCTGTGCACAGGTCGGGTTTTGTTTACCACACACTTGCAAGTGTTAGTAATAAAAGGGATACCGTTGCTAGCCTAAAATAGTGATTGGGACATACTAATATTAATAGCACTGTTGTGATATGTTATATAAGCTACAGATAAAGTAACTCACTTACTGTTGATGAGACCACTGGACTGAACGTGTTGTGTTTGTTACAAGTGCAAAAGCATTATTGAAGTGACCTGTTTATTAACAAGGTGTCTGACCGCATAGAGAAATTCAGGGGTTCTCGCCCCACTGATGTAGTACACATGCAGATTGTAACAGTTGTGGAATAATAAAAGACCCTGATCGCATAGCCCTATTGTTACTTGCCCCTTTAGTCCCCAGCAGGTGTCTCTGAACTGCCGGATAACAAGAACTGGGGTATTCCCCGCACCAATAAGGTAATCGTACTCACACTTGGGCCGGGTGTGTCACACAGGCAGTTAGACAGTACCTCAGTGACATCACAATGCATTCAGCTGCAGGCAGCCAGACGGTACCTCTGTGACATCCTAAATTAATTCAGTGAGCTGCATCCAGCTAGAGAGTACCTCTGTGACATCACAATGCAATCAGCTGCAGACAGCTAGATAGTATCACTGTGACATCACAATGCATTCAGCTGCAGGCAGCCAGACACCACCTCTATGACATCACAATGCACTTAGCAGAAGACATTTAAAGAGTACCTCTGTTACATCACAATGCATTCAGCTGCATGCAGCTAGACAGTATCTCTGTGACACAGGGGCGTAAGTTCATACCAGGCGCTCTGAGGCTATATAGAGAGTGGTGCCCCCAGCATTGGTGACCCCTGTGATACCCTCAGACAAGTCGTGGCACCACAAGTACCAGCATGCCTGTAATCACAGACACTGGGACATGCAGGCTACAACTAACCAGCCAAGGAAAGGGTTAATGCAATTCACAGCCAGCAGCCCAGAGGCTGCAGAGACATCAAGGGTTATACAATGTTGCTAGCTGCAGAACTTCTTGCCTGCAGCTGATTGGGTGCCCTCAGGGCGGGAAACCCAGATATGGAATGTTACCCAGGATTTATAGAACTTAGAGGAGGGCTTATATAGCTCCTGCACCGGCCTGGAGCAGAAGAGAGTGTTTTGTCCTGTGGTGAGGAGTATTTAGCGGCCTGTGGCGTGCCTGGCAGAGATTGCAATGGCAGCCCGGTGTATATGGCACAGCCACGTGAAGCAGTATCCAGCACTGTGGGAGAGCCAGTGCACAGCGGTGACTGAGGGACGTGTCCTGCCGTAGAGAACAGCCAAAAGTGCAGCACACCTGCAGGGCTGTTTCTGGCCAATTTGGCTCCCAGTGCGAGATTTAAAAATGCGCGCCCCCCCCCCCATGACATAAAAAAATGTGCCCCCCCCACACACACACACACACACACACACACACACACCTAGATGGCAAAAAAAAACTTGCGCGCGCACCCGGCAAGGGTGTGTGGCCTCATCTAAATGGGTGTGGCCTCATTTAAATGGGCATGGCCTCGTCTGTAAAGACTACCTCTGAATCCAGTTTTTGACCCTGCTCCAACAGATCACGACCACCACAGGAAAAAAAAATTCTACAATATTAAGCCCCACACAGTGATGCCCCTGCACCATATTATGCCACACACCGCAATGCCCTTGATACATTAAATTCCTCACACTACGGCAGGCAAGAGTCCCCATTTCACACATTACGGCAGGTGTCCCCATTTTACACATTGAGGGAGAGAGAGAGAATACTTACAGAGGCGATTACCGTTCTTTGGCCCGCCTCACCAGTCGCTCCTTGCGCCGGCCTTTCCCTCTTCCTAACTTGGATCCCCCTCTGTACTCCGCTCGGGGGGGGGGGGGGGGGAGTTTCGCGGAGTGACGGGGTTTCGTTGTGACGTAACGACGCAACCGTGTCATTCCGTGAAACTCTGCCCCCTGAGCGGGTTACTCGGGGAGAAATAGGAGGGGGAAGCAGGGAGCCACAGTTAGTACCGCGGCGGGCGCCCAGTGCGGTTGCACTGCTCGCCTGCCCCAAGAAATGGCCCTGCACACCTGCAAGTCAGAGGATGATGCAAAGCAGCCCCGAGAACCGAGGTATAGTGGAGGTCCGGGCAACTGCTTCTGGGTCTCCAAAACATCAGCCACGCAGAGCAGGAGCAACAGCACAAGCACAAGTGCATCAGCCCTGGGATGCAGTAATCGTGTCCAGAGGAAGCATCTGGAGGAGTAAGCATGCACCTGCAATTGCTAATAGAACAGGGAAGGGGAACCTTAACCCAGCCAGCAGCCATTACTTCCCTAGTGCCAGTAATAGCCTCAGGGTTGCAGAACTCTTACAATGCTTGCCTGTCTCTGCTAGCATCTATCCCAACAGAGAAAGAGTCTGTGAGTGATGTGCTAGGACAGTCACCACTTCATCCTGCCAGTAATCTTGGGACAGTGCTCAAATTAACAGAGACTATGGGGGTAATTCAGACCCGATCGTTGCTGTGCGATCGGGTCTAAACTTCACATGCGTATGCACCGCAATGCACAGGCGCGTTGCCCCCCCAGCGACGGGGAGCACTGGACAGCGATGGGATGTACGTAGAAAGTGATCGCACTGCGATCGCAAAAAGATTGATAGGAAGAGGCCGTTTGTGGGTGGCAACTGACCGATTCCAGGGAGTGTCCAGAAAAATGCAGGAGTGTCCAGCCGTTTGGAGGGAGGGTTTCTAACGTCAGCTCTGGGCCGATCATCGCACAGCAAGAGTAAGCATACCTCCCAACTGTCCCAATTTTCGCGGGAAACTGACCCGCTGTCCCAACCACGGGCAGCAGTGTCCCATGGTGCGGTGGGGGGGGGGGGGGGGGGCAGTTGGGAGGCTCCTGTCACTGCTGCTCTGCTTAGCAGAGCAGCAGTGAATAGAGGAAGAGGGGGCCTGCCAGCAGCTCACAGAGCGCTGGGCATGCCCCCTCAGTGATGAAAATGCGGCGTGCCTCACGGTTGCGGGCCCTCCACGAAGCCAGTCCCCTTCTTGACAGGCAACACCCCTTTTCTGTAGACCACATCCCCTTTTCGGGCGCTGCGCGCACGTGAAGTTGTCCATCCTTCCGATGACCAAATGTTGGGATGTATGAGTAAGTCCTGGGCTGTGCAGAGACTGCACAAACTTTGGTTTGTGCAGCTCTCTGCACATCCGATCGCACCCCTGCACAGCGATTACCCTCTCCCCCTGTAGGCAGTGTCTACCTGATTGTAGCAGTGCAAACATCACCTGCTTTCGACCAGGTCTGAATTAGGTCCTATCTACGCCCTGCTTTGCCGATCCTGGTCAGAGTTAATTTATAGCCGCAGGGGGCATTACTCTTGCATGAACTTAGTGAACAAGTCACTACCACAGTGTTGTGCCAGTTATTGTATATTACCAGCCATCCTTAAAGGGAAACACAAGTTACTGCTTAAACGCCAAAGATCTGCTGAACTATTGCTGATGAACTCAAATTAATGAGAGACGGTGTTGCTTGTTACTTGACATATAAACTGTTGCTTCACTGCCTCTGGGGACGTAACAGGCTTCAGACGCAGCCTGTAAATACCCACAGTTATATCACAGAAATCCTGTGCACAGGTAAAGGGAAGTGGGACTACTGAACGAGACCTTTAAGTTAGGGATCAGGTACACGATGTCAGGTAAAGGATATACAGTGTGATGTGCTATGCATCTGAAATGTATGTGTCAACACAGTAATATCATTAGTTAAATGACGCAAGTACCTGCATAGTAGATTCCCTTGCTCTCGAAGTTTAAACCTGAATGCCTGCTAGTGAGATAGGCAAATTGTGGCTTTATAGTATGTTTGGCTAATATTTCTGTGAAAAGAGTATTCCAAGGATTTGGTTACATATTGCATGATTCAATTTCTGCAGGGTACTTGTTTGTATACAATTGTGCTTCATTTTAAAGTACTGACTTATGAGGCTAAATGTAATAGGGTGCAGTATCGGAAAATGTGCGATTTTTACCGCAAATTCTCAGGTTTTATGAAAATCGCAAATGTAATAGCTTGCAATTTTGTCAAAAATTGCAAGTTTTGAACATATACCAAAAATCACAAGTGAAAAATAGCATTCAGATGTTTTCCCATTGAAAACATTGAAAATTGTAACTGTGATAGGATGCAATTTTTTTCACTTGCACACAAAACCTTACAAAAAATCCCAGAATAGACTGGCGATTTTTGGTGAAGCATGCACCGATCAGTGCGATCCGTGCATGTTTCTGTATGGAAAAGTAATGAAAGTGTTAAAAATTTATAAAAAAACGACGTGCAGGTCTCCCCCAAAAGCATAACCATTCCCGGGCTCTTTGAGCCAATCCTGGTTCCAAAAATACAGGGAAAAAATTGACTGGGGTTCTCCGTATTTAAGCAACCAGCACCGGGCTCTTGGACCAGTCGTGGTTCCAAAAATATGGGGGACAAAAGACGTAGGGGTCCCCTGTATTTTTAAAACCAGCACCGGGCACCACTAGCCAGTGTGGTGATGCTGCAGCCGGGAGACACTATTATATAGGTCCCTGCGGCCAAAGCAGTGCAGTAACTAGGTGTGTGCCGGCAGTGCCTGGCACACAGCGCATGTGCACTGAGGGTACAGGACTGCCAGCACACACCTGCACATCCACGCTGCTTGGTGTGTCCGCGCGGAAGTTTCAGTAACTGCAGCGCTCGTCAACTGTGGATTGGGATGCCGGGTGAGTTTTTCCGGTCATGTGCCTCCTCTGCCAGGTCGCCTATTGTGATTGCTCATTGCTGTATCATTTTCCCCCCTCAATGATGGCGTGGCCACGGGTCCGTGATTAGGCCACGCCCTTGACTTTGCCTGTGGCTTGTAGTGTCTGCATTCCTCGGCTCTTCTGGAGGTAACACAGTGGGAACAGGGGAGTGTGAGGAGAGGAAGTTCATGTGTGTGAAACAGGCTGTGTGTATGTGTAGGGGACAGGCTGTGTGTATGTGTAGGGGACAGGGTGGGTGTGTGTGTGTGTGTGTGTGTAAGGGACAGGCTTTGTGTGCGTGGGGGGACAGGCTCTGTGTGTGTGTGTGTGTGTGTGTGTGTGTGTGTGTGTGTGTGTGTGTGTATATTATAGAAAATGTTTTATTTTTAAAAATATATGAAAAATAGCACATTATCAATTACATACACATTACATGCATA
The DNA here is from genome assembly GCF_028390025.1 of Pseudophryne corroboree. Taxonomy (NCBI): domain Eukaryota; kingdom Metazoa; phylum Chordata; class Amphibia; order Anura; family Myobatrachidae; genus Pseudophryne; species Pseudophryne corroboree. The sequence continues at coordinate 560,748,535 of NC_086447.1, read as the reverse complement.
TACAATAAAAAATGAATATGTTATAGAAAACTATTTCACAACCGTAGATGTACCTGGAAAACAATCGTCCTCTACTGATGGTTTATTATTGGCCAAGGATCTCGTTAGAGTATTAGCTCAATTCACTGTCCGTGATACAAATAAAATTAAAGTTGCAGGAGATACTTGTAGTATAAATGAAGGGTATCCAAATAAATGCTTAATAACACAGTATTCTTCATCCTCTGACGAAACCGCAATACCACAGGTGCAGAGAAACATGTAAGGACTTTGCCTTATTCAGCAGTTTGTATCCGGATACCTCACTGTATTCCTCTAAGATATCATGCCAGCTCCTGGACAGCCCTAGCCTCGCGGACAATCGAGGAACAATGGCCCTCGAGCGAGCGATGAAAAAAGTCGCTCGAGCTTGGGTAAATCTACAAAGTTTTGTGTGAAAGCGCAAGCGCGTTTTTGCAGTTTTTTCACTTGATCGCTGCACTGCGAAAATCGGCAGCGAGCGAACAACTCGGAATGACCACCAATATGACAGTGGCGGACCGGAGCAGAGAGCGGTGAGTGGTATTCCATCCACTGCTATACAGAGCTTTCAAATAGTGTGCAACAGACACAGGTGGCAACAACCGTATAAAGGACAGCGGTGATCTCCCCCTTCTCTACGTGCAGTTCCAGCTAAATAGATACATATCCAGGAGGTGAGTTCAGCATTACGTATATTGTATAGAGCTAAAAAAATGCTGTCCCTCCATCAGAACTCACAACTGACATGGTGGAATACAGCAGAGTTGGGAAGAATAGTGTGTTATCAAGCATTTATTTGGATACCCTTCATTTATACTACAAATAAAACAAATTTTCTATATACAGTAGATTCCAGAAGCGCTCCCTTGATATTCTATATCATCTATTTTTACCTCTAGTAATTTTTGTCACTACAATGGTGACATTTGGGAGCTGCTTATAGGCACTTTTAGTTCTACTGAGAGACCAAACAGAATTGGTGGTTATATAAGCGCTAGGGATTGTTTGCGGATTGGGGGAACAGACTGTGTGTAGGGGACATGCTGAGTGTGTCTGTATAGGGGACAGACTGTGTGTGCGCGGATTGGGGAACAGACTGGGTGTAGGGGACATGTTGAGTGTGTCTGTATAGGGGACAGATTGTGTGTGCGCGCATTGGGGGAACAAACTGGGTGTATAGGGGACAGTCTGTGTGTGCGCGCATTGGGGGAACAGACTGTGTGTAGGGGACAGGCTGTGTGTGTGTGTGCATGCGCATTGGGGGAACAGACTGTGTGTGTAGGGGAAAGGCTGAGTGTATGTATGCATTGGGGGAACAGACTGTGTATATAGAGGACAGGGTGTGTGTGTGTGTGTGTGTGTGTGTGTGTGTGTGTGTGTGTGTGTGTGTGTAGGAGACAGGCTGCCGTAATGTGTAAAAGTGCACTCTACCTTCCGTGATGTGTAAAAGGGAGCTCTACCTGCCGTAATGTGTAAAAGGAAGCTCTAGCTGCCGTATTGTGTAAAAGGGGACTCTACCTTCCGTAATGTGTAAAAGGGCACTCTACCTGCCGTAATGTGTAAAAGGAGGCTCTACCTGGTGTAATGTGTGACAGCGGCTCTACCTGGCGTAATGTGTAAAAGGGGCTCTACCTTGTGTAATGTGTGTAAGTGGCACTACTGTGCAGCGTAATTTAAGTAATCAGGTGACAGGCTTGCACAGCAGAGTTGGTGACCCTTTGGATCACGGGACAGTACATCTGTGACATCACAATGCATTCAGTGCAGGAAACTAGACATTACCTCTGTACCATCACAAAGCATTCAGCTGCAGGCAGCCAGACAGTACCTTTGTGACATCACAATGCATTCAGCTGCAGCAAGCCAGACAGTACCTTTGTGACATCATAATGCATTCAGCTGATGGCAATTAGAGAGTACATCTATGACAACACAAAGCATTCAGGTGTAGGCAGCTAGGCAGTTCCTGCATTCAGCAGCTAGAGTGTACATCTTGCACTTATGCCACAAAAATTCAAAAGCTAAACATAATAATAAGGGTACTGTAATAGAAGTAACTGAGGAGGAAAGGGATCCAGGGATCCCTATTTGAGGTGACATTAAGGCAGGTAAGCAAATAACAAAGCGATGAGAAAGGCAAGTCAGATGCTTGGTTGAATAGGGAGAGCGCTGGGTGTGTTTGTGACGTCAAACCAGGAACGACAAGCACTGAACTGATCGCACTGGAAGAGTAAGTCTCGAGCTACTCAGAAACTGCAAAGAAAAGTCTTTTCGCAATATTGCGAATACTTCAATCGCAATTCAGCTAAGCTAAGATACACTTCCAGAGGGTGGCGGCTTAGTGTGTGCACTGCTGCGAAAAGCGGCTAGCGAGCGAACAACTCGGAATGAGGCCCATAGTGCCCCTTACACATATGTTGTACATTATTAATGCATTTTTACATGACACACATAATGCTCCTTACACATATTCCAAACACTAATGCACAACCAACCCACTCACATGCACACAGCACTCACACTGCCACTAACACTGTGGCCTCTGCTTGGATACTTGGATACAGACCTCTGCCTCTGCCTCTGCCTCTGCTTGGATATGTCCTCATAAATCTTGTCTCAATGCTAACGTCGGGCACCTTTTTTATGAAAATGCATCTTATTTGCATTGCTGTGTAGCTAGGATGCACAAGCAGCTTCTGCTGATTAAAATGATATGCAGCATGCCTATATACTGTGTGAGACTGTGGCTGTATCTGCATATGAAATGCTACACACAGAATATAGGCATGCTGCATATCATTTTAATCAGCGGAAGCTGCTGATGCCCCTAGACATATCAAATGCCCTAGGCAATTGCCTAGTTTGCCTATGCCTATGGCCGGCTCTGGACATCACAATGCATTCAGCTGAATGCAATTAGAGAGTAGATCTGTGACATCACAATGCACTTAGCTGCAGGCATTTAGAGTGTACATCTGTGACATTACAATGCATTTAGTTGTAGGCAGCTATATAGTACCTCTGTGACATCACAATGCATTCAGCTGAAGGCAATTAGAGAGTACCTCCTTGACATCATAATGCATCCAGCTGTAGGCAGCTACATAGTTCCTTTGTGACATCACAATGCATTCAACTGCAGGCAGCTAGACAGTATCTCTGTGACATCACAATGCATTCAGGTGCAGGTGACAGGCACCAGGGGCTTACCTCTGGAGCCGGCGCTTGCCTATCCGGCTGCTAGCAGTGCTGTAGTGAGGCACAGCGGGCCTTGCGGCAGTGACTGTACGGCTGTCGGAGTGTGGGAGATGGGGGATCTGCTGGGTAAGAGTTCCTGTGTGTCTGCAACACTGGGAGCCCCCATGTTGGAGACCAAAATTATCTGTGGCAGCTTCCTCTTACAAAAGGGATCAGCCCACTCTTGCATGCTGCTAGTGCTTTATGTTATGGAGCTACAGCTACAAGATCCCTCAGGTGTCCCTTGTGGTTTCCCATGATCCAAAGGGTCACCAACTCTGCTGTGCAAGCCTGTCACCTTCCACTGCACCTCTGCCAGCGGCATCTCTGTTCCGCAGTCCGCAGCAGTCCACCCCGAGTTATATGAGAAGGAATTATATCCGGCCTCCCCACTTCATCCCTGTTTCCACAGCCACTCCTCCAAGAAACACCCAGCCTTCGGATTATCAAATTCATTGTGACAGCAGGCAGGTAGACAGTATCTCTTTGACATCACAATGCATTCAGTTGCAGGCAGCTAGACAGTACTTCTGTGACAACATAATTCAGAATTCAGCACGGCAGCCATCGGGGTGATTGTGGGGAGTGGACTGGTGTCCCGGGCCCTTATATAGAGGGGGGCCAACCCCTTTCTCCTAGCATCAAAACTTGGAGAGCTGCACCAGGCTGTGAAACAACAGCGGGCTGATGCACAGGGAGGACTTCTTAAAACATGCCTTTAACTGCACATCAGCTCTCTGTGAATTGTTCCTGTAGGTCCGCAACACTCAACCTATATATAATATCACAATGTATGACATCACATAGAGGTGGAGTGGTACGGCAGAATCTTTTTTGGGGGGTGGAGGGGCTCCATCTCTTTGGTCAGTCACGGGCCACACAATTTCTGATGGCAGCCCTGGCATTCAGCTGCAGGCAGACAGTACAGTACCTCTGTGATATCACAATTCATTCAGAGGCAGGCAGCCACATAGTACCTTCGTGATATCAAAATGCATTCATCTGTAGGCACTTAGAGAGCACATCTGTGACACAATGCATTTATATGCAGGCAGCTAGACAGTACATCTGTGACATCACAATGCAATCACTGCAGGCAGCTAGACAGTACATCTGTGACATCACAATGCATTCAGTGCAGGAAACTAGACATTACCTCTGTACCATCACAAAGCATTCAGCTGCAGGCAGCCAGACAGTACCTTTGTGACATCACAATGCATTCAGCTGCAGCAAGCCAGACAGTACCTTTGTGACATCATAATGCATTCAGCTGATGGCAATTAGAGAGTACATCTATGACAACACAAAGCATTCAGGTGTAGGCAGCTAGGCAGTTCCTGCATTCAGCAGCTAGAGTGTACATCTTGCACTTTTGCCACAAAAATTCAAAAGCTAAACATAATAATAAGGGTACTGTAATAGAAGTAACTGAGGAGGAAAGGGATCCAGGGATCCCTATTTGAGGTGACATTAAGGCAGGTAAGCAAATAACAAAGCGATGAGAAAGGCAAGTCAGATGCTTGGTTGAATAGGGAGAGGAACATACTTACCTACTTTACATTTCTCCTCTCCAGGAGAAGCATGGAGAGGAGACGCCGCAGAAGACTTTGGGGGCGGGGCCGGACTGTGACATCACCAAGCCCTGCCCCCACACTGGGAAACACTGCGATTCGTGGGTCCGTGGGAAGGGGGTGGGACTAAAATGATGCGATTTGCGTAATATTAACCCCTTCCCCACCCCACCCCACCCCACGGACCCACAAATATGGGAGATTATCCAAGGGAGACCTGCCTACTCTTCCGGGAGTGTGGGGGGCTACCCCAAAAAACGGGAGACTCCCGTAGCTTCCGGGAGAGTAGGCAAGTATGGAGAGGAATCAGCAGCAGAAAGACAAAAGTAGCAATGCCACTGTATAGGTCATTGGTATGGCCTCATCTAGAATATTGTGTTAATGTGTTCAGAGACTATACAAACGAAGAAGGGCCACTAAAATGGTGCCAGGTCTAGATTCCCAAAACGTACGAAAGACTAAAATATGTTAATATGAATAGACTGAAGCAGAGAAGGAAAAAAGGGGAGATGATAGAAACTTTCAAATATATCAAGGGTTTTAACAAGGTTCAGAAGAGAGACATTCTTCAAAGGAAGCAAAGTAATAGAAAAGGCGGCTGACTTCACAGAAAGAGTAGTGGACAAGTGGAACAGCCTCCCATCAGAGGGGGTAGAGTCCAGCTCTGGACTGGCCCTTCGGTGTACCAGGGAACCAGGGCCATAACTAGGTGTGTGCGGAGGGGGCACAGCACATAGCACTGTAAGGTATGGGGGCGCAGTTGGCGGCACTTGTCAATTATCTGTTTTAATTACTTTCACTCGCAGCTTCCCCCCTTTTTGAAGCCCAACATCTCCTGACCACCCCTGTCTCCTTTCCTGACCCCTTCCGTCACCAATACCTATACAACATTCATGAACTCAACTTGAGATTTCTTTGTTATTCAGTCACACTGTCCTTTATTACATTGTAAGATGCTGATATACCTGGGATTCGATCCCGTTGCCTATGGCATTGTAGTCAGACAATATATTCATTGAGCTATATGACCTTACATAGAAAGGTAGATAATTCTAAGCTAGAGAATTCTAACTATTTGAAGCTAACCTTGTACTTTGTGATAAAATGCACAGCATTGCGGCTGAGCAGATCTATGTAGTGTGTGGCTGTAAGAGATTGGATGTGTGGCTGCATACTACATAGATCTGCTCATTTGCAATGCTGATTATTTTATTTTTTACAAAGTACCAGTAGCTTCATATAGTGTCCATAGGGCCTAACTCAGACCCGATCACTGCAACAGCAGCGATCGCAGCCTGATGCCCTTTTGGTTGTGCGCACGTGCAATGGTCACACTGCACGTGCGCATACAGTAAGATGTGAAAGCATCTCACTTCTCCGATCTCCTTTGCCTGATTGACAGGCAGAGGCAATCGCAGGGCGGGAGGGGGTGCCGTTGGGGAGGCGCGGTCTGGACAACTCAGGCTTGTCCGGACCGTTGCTGGGGTAGTTGCATGATGTCACACGCAGCCGATGCGACCCAGAACATTGCAGGTAGCCACCTGCCAGCGCAGCTAGGCTGCGCAGGCAGGGAGCTGCTTGGCGGGTGCGAAAGCATCGCTGCCATGCGATGCTTTTGCACCTGTGCGGGGTGGGTAAAGCCCCATAGTTTTTATGCAGGATCAAATAAATCAATGAGTCACTGGCATTGTGTCAGGTCTCTGGGTTTGTCTGTCCCCGGCGGGGGCGCTAGTGGGTCAGTGTTGGTATGATGGATTAAACGTGGAGGCAATATACAAAGTCCTGCGCATAGGCGCTGATGTTTTATTATTACTGAGCAGATGGAATAACACAGAGTGAATAGAAAACCGGTAATGGAATAACAATGGTTGATAACTGAATTTAAATAGCTGAGATCTCTTGCAAAAGAAATATGAAAACAACAATACTGAAGGCAGATGATATAACTAAAGTCTCGGTATAACATAAGATAAAGTAACTTGAAAGGCAGAACTCCAATATGTATAAGAAATACTCAGTCTCTATAAAGCACACAAGTCCAGATAGCTTTACTAGGCTCAAGCAGGAAACAGTCTCTAAGCCATTAGTAGTAATACTGCTGAGAGGCACAGATGGAATACTGATAGCCAGTGCACAAGTAAGATGGTAATACGAACACCTGAGGAGAGTCTCTGCTGCAGGTGATTGTGGCTGGATGGAATTGGAGTCCGGAGTTAACAGGAGAGCTGTGAAAATGAAGACTGGAACAAATGGAAGTAACCACGGGGATCGCTGGAAACACGGTACCAGAAGAACTTAGGCACACGGTGTGTGACTTGTTGTCCGAGGCAATGTGAGTGAGCCACAAGCTGGAAGTTATACCTCCTGCTCAGCAGTGATTGGACACAAACTGCAGGCGGAGATACAGTGCTGGATTGAACACCAGAATCAGCTGCATGCAGGTGTCATGGTAACGTCCACACAGGCTGGACATCAGCACGCAGCAAAACCCACACAGGACCAGACTTCAGGAGTACTCAGCAATGCGGAAGAGAACGCTCGCGGTTACTACACCCATGCAGCCGCAACTGGGGCCATGACCTCCGGAGGCCCGCACACCAGCGCGCTGGTAAGTGAGACGTAGCAGAGCGCCGATTCCTGATACATTGCTTGCGGATTGTGTGTGACTCAGAAACCAGGCCCTTAGGATGGGTACACATCAGAATGATGTAATGAACGATGGAATGACATCTCATTCCAAATTTCATTACACTGCACTGTGCCACATGCGATATCGTCCAGTTGGCCATCCAGCACAGCCAACCTGACGATCTTGCATACAACCGTGGGGGCGCAATCTGGCTGATATGTCATTCCATTTCAGCTGGAAACTACACATCGGGCTGAGATCAATCTAGTGCAGTGGCAAATGCACGATTTCTAGAGGGGGGTTTCCAAATGCAATCCACAATCTCCCACTTGGCGGAACATGGAATACAGTGTTAATATTTAACACAATATATGGACTATAGTATAGGCTGCATCAAACATATTTAAATAATATAAATAAGATAAGTAATCAGGAAAAGGTTAAATATACTATAAATAAATACATAAACATAATACAACCAGTACTACACTTTCTATGCAAACATTCTCCCACCTCATGATAAGGCTCCTGTCTCTTCTTCCTGGTAGCTACTCTCTGGTCCAGTGCACTGATTGAGGACTCAGAAACACACACACAGCAAACTTGGTAGAAGAAGCTTCTACCAATGGGCATGTGCAGCAGCTCTGCTCTGTCCCTTAAATTGCATGATGTGGCGGCAGCTCTAGTAATCATATTATATACCATTGCTATTGTTGTTATAATTTGCGCAACTTGCCAAGAGGAGGGAAGTTTCTGGGCATCCAGAAACCCCTCCTGCGTTTGCCTATGTAGTGTGTACGCAGCTTTAGTATATGAAAGCGCTTCTTTAATTTTTAAAATTGATTTATTCAAATTAGGTTTGATTAAAAAATTAAGAATAAAAAACGAACAGTAAAGTAATATAGAAAATATAGATACATGAGTATGGAAGAAATAAAAACAAATGAAATACAGTAGAAAGTGCATGTATACCATTTATTACATCCATTGAAGAGTTTAAATGTGAACAGAACTATGCACTAATAATATATATCAGGGTAGGAAATGAACTATTGACATATCTGTAGTAGTAAATACACCCACTTCAGGATCTGGTCCACTTCATAAAAGAATAGAAATGCAGAGCAAATAGCATCTGTACAATACACATGAGGTGGGCTGGGGGTGATAGTGCGACATGGGTAAAGAAGAAGAGTAAGACAGGGGAAAATTAAAAATAAGGGAATTTAGGGAGTCCACCTTCTAGCTCTGCTTCTCAAGGCCAAAAGAGAACATTGGGCCTAATTCAGACCTGGTCGTAGCAGCAAATTTGTTAGAAGTTGGCCAAAACCAAGGCCCTCATTCCGAGTTGTTCGCTCACTAGCTGCTTTTAACAGCATTGCAAACGCTAGGCCGCCGCCCTCTGGGAGTGTATCTTAGCTTAGCAGAATTGCGAACGAAAGAGTAGCAGAATTGCTACTAAATATTTTCTTGCAGTTTCTGAGTAGCTCCAGACCTACTCCTAGAATGCGATCAGCTCGGTCCGTTTTAGTTCCTGGTTTGACGTCACAAACACTCCCTGCGTTCAGCCAGCCACTCCCACGTTTCTCCAGACACTCCGGCGTTTTTCCCTGACACGCCTGCGTTTTTTTAGCACACTCCCGGAAAACGCTCAGTTACCACCCAGAAACGCCCCTTTCCTGTCAATCACTCACCGATCAGCAAAGCGACTGAAAAGCGCCGCAGGATCAACTGCAAAACTGCTAAGTTTTTAGTAAAATAACTAAGCGCATATGCGCTGCGTACAATGCGCATGCGCATTTAGCAGCAAATCGCAGCATAGCAAAAATTGGCAACGAGCGAACAACTCGGAATGACCACCCATGTGCACTGCGCGGTGAGGGGGGAGGGAGCAGATATAATGTGCAGAGAGAGTTAGATTTGGGTGGGGTGTGTTAAAACAAATCTAAATTGCAGTGTAAAAATGAAGCAGCCAGTATTTACTCTGCACAGAAACAAAATAACCCACCCAAATCTGTCTCTGCAAATGTTATATCTGCCCCCCCTACAGTGCACATGGGTTTGCCCAACTGCTAACAAATTTGCTGCTATGATCAGGTCTGAATTAGGCCCATTGAGTTCAAGAAGACTGAGGCAGGGCTAGACTGCTCAAAGACTAGCAACAGTCAGTATTGCACAAAGCAGCATATTGGTCGGTATCTTTACCTTCCAACCATCAAAACCTAATTGAATAATATTCCTCCTCCTTACTTATTATTTAGACGTAATTTCCAGCCATTTACAATGACACTCCTGCTGTGTAAAGAAGTAATAAAAATATGTCTAAAATATAGGTATGTATAAGTCAAAACAACAGTTTATGCCCTTACACTCTCAGGATCATTGTGAGACATTTGTACAAGGAGATAGTTCAGTGCATCCCTAGCTTATCATAATTTTTATTGAAATTTTCATAAGAAATTCTAAAAGTGGTCTATATAGAGGCGTACATTTATAAAAAAGCAAATTCAAAGAGTCTAATATAAAAGGCTATATAAAGTTTATTTATAAATAAAGACAATAATTAATAAAAAATGTATAAAAATAAGTACCGGTACAAAGACTTCAACACATATAACACATAAAAACAATACAAGACATACAGACAAAGAACACAAAAATCCTGTGGGTACACTGAAAAAGTGATTTACCCCACTGGGAATAGTGTAATTTAAATGGGCTGGAATTTTACTTGCCACTTAATAACTCAATGTCCTTATTGAATGAAAAGTCTTATTTTTCTTCAGCTAGAGTAGCCCAGTAATATTGGTTTTATATATGCACAGAGTCAATGTAGCTGCTTATTAGCTGATGTTACTTTCCTTACACTTGTTACTGTTGCACAGTTTCTGCTCCTGCTGATGCATTCAAATTTTGCACAAGATCACTGGCTAATTAAGGCAATGAATGAATCCTACCTTTTCACAGTGGGGAACAAAGTTCCTAAACGGAACAAAGGATTGCTCAGTCCCGGTTTTTGGCCGCGGTATAGCGGTGGTGTTCGTCTGCCGTCAGACGTCCCGACTCCCCGTCACTTGCTTCCAGGTGGCTGTATGAAGCGGCTCTAGCGACTTGCTTCTGGACGATGATTTTCTCCCTCATGGAAAGGGTCAGGAGACGGAATCTGGTGGGCCTATTCTGTAAAACGGGCTTGGAGCGTCACATTTTTTAACCCATGAAAATCCCCATAGCAAGTGAAACACGTCGATCGTGGAGCAACGGATCCCGCTCCGTCCAGCCGTCCAGAAGCAAGTCGCTAGAGCCGCTTCATACAGCCACCTGGAAGCAAGTGACGGGGAGTCGGGACGTCTGACGGCAGACGAACACCACCGCTATACCGCGGCCAAAAACCGGGACTGAGCAATCCTTTGTTCCGTTTAGGAACTTTGTTCCCCACTGTGAAAAGGTAGGATTCATTCATTGCCTCATTCAGCCAGTGATCTTGTGCAAAATTTGAATGCATCAGCAGGAGCAGAAACTGTGCAACAGTAACAAGTGTAAGGAAAGTAACATCAGCTAATAAGCAGCTACATTGACTCTGTGCATATATAAAACCAATATTACTGGGCTACTCTAGCTGAAGAAAAATAAGACTTTTCATTCAATAAGGACATTGAGTTATTAAGTGGCAAGTAAAATTCCAGCCCATTTAAATTACACTATTCCCAGTGGGGTAAATCACTTTTTCAGTGTACCCACAGGATTTTTGTGTTCTTTGTCTGTATGTCTTGTATTGTTTTTATGTGTTATATGTGTTGAAGTCTTTGTACCGGTACTTATTTTTATACATTTTTTATTAATTATTGTCTTTATTTATAAATACATTTTATATACCCTTTTATATTAGACTCTTTGAATTTGCTTTTTTATAAATGTACCCCTCTATATAGACTACTTTTAGAATTTCTTATGAAAATTTCAATGAAAATTATGATAAGCTAGGGATGCGCTGAACTATCTCCTTGTACAACTGTATTCTCTCTAGAGTAGGTGTTCTGTAGTACACCTACCAATAGTATATCAGCAGCAACCAGCTAAACTAAACCTGTGTGGTATTAATTAGAGCAGTTCTTTCGAACCATATCATTGTGAGACATTATTGAGGATAATCTGAGTACTAGGAGAATTATGGAAACACTGAAAATAATAAAGGTGTTCAGTGGCGTTACTAGGGGACCGCAGCCACTGCGGTCGCTTGGAGGCGCACAGGGCTGCGGGGCGCCCTAGCCGCCGCCACTGATTTCTGCTGGGAAGGACACGGAGGGCACAGCACGTGCCTCTCCTGTGTGTCGCTCCTGGGTCTCCGGTGGCAGCGGCGTGTCTGTTAAATGAAGTGCCCGTTTGTGATTGGCTCACGAACCGGCACTTCATTTAACAGACACGCCGCTGCCGCCGGAAACACAGGAGGGACACATAGGGGAGGCGCGCGCTGTGCCCTCCGTGTCCTCCTTCAAAAACGCACAGCAGCGGGGGAGCTGGGGGGTACCTGGCACTGGGGGAGCATATTTGGCACTGGGGGGTCATATTTGACACTGGGGGAGCATATTTGGAACTTGGGGTGGCATATTTGGCACTGGGGGAGCATATTTGGCCCTGGGGAGCTTATTTGGCACGGGGGGGGGGTCATATTTGGCACTGGGGGTATATGTGTACATGGCACTGGGGGGGTATATTTGGCACTGGGGGTATATGTGTACCTGGCACTGGGGGGGGGGGGCATATTTGGCACTGGGGCCATATGTGTACCTGGCACTGTGGGGGAATATCTGGCACTGGAGGCATATGTGGCCCTGAGAGCACAGCCCTAGCAACAAGCATTACCCCCTGGTTACAAGCACAACACCCAGCTCATGAAATCCCTGGCAACAAGCATTACCCCCTAGAAAAGAGCATGACAACCAGTGCATGAAACCCCTGGCAATGAATATTACCCTCTGGCAACAAGCTTGAAACCCAGCACATGATACCTCTGGCAACAAGCATAAAACCTACCGCATGAAACCCCTGGAAATGAGCATGACACCCTGAGCATGAAAACCCCAGGCACCGTGCATGGAACCAAGAGCATGAACCCCTGGCAACGAGCAGGTAATTTAATAGTAATTAGAAGCCTTACTGTAGGACTTAAAGTGTAATGGGCATTGCGGTGTGTGGCATAATGTATCACGGACATTGCGGTGTGTGTCATAATGTGTCACAGGTATTACGGTGTGTGGCATACTATATCACGGGCATTGTGGTATGTGGTATAATGTCTCAGGGGTATTGCAGTGTGTGGCATTATGTATAACAGGCATTGCGGTATGTGTCACAGGCATTACGGTGTGTGGTATACTATATCACGGGCATTGTGGTATGTGGTATAATGTCTCAGGGGCTTTGCTGTGCGTGGCATAATGTATAACAGGCATAGCGGTGAGTGGCATAGGGTATAACGGGCATTGCGGTATGTGTCACAGGCATTACGGTGTGTGGTATACTATATCACAGGCATTGTGGTATGTGGTATAATGTCTCCGGGTCATTGCAGTGTGCGGCATAATGTATCACGGACATTGCGGTGTGTGTCATAATGTGTCACAGGCATTGTATGTGGTATAATGTATCAGGGGCATTGCAGTGTGTAGCATAATGTATAACGGGCATTGTGATTCCTGTCATAATGTGTTACAGGCATAACAGTGTGTGGCATAATGTGTCGGGGGCATTATGGTGTGTGGCATATTGTGTCATGGGCATTATTGTGTGTGGCATAATGTCTAAGGGCCATTGCAGTATGTGGCATATACTGGGCATTACTATAAGGAGGAAAAATGACAAATAATGTAAGGGGCATGAATCAGGATTATCTTATTTTCCTGTGTTGGCCAATGTCTTGGCGTGCAGGTCGCAAAACTGGGGTATAAGGTAGTCTTTTCCTGCAATGCTACGCCCCTTTATGCAAAGTCACGCCCATTTCAGCAAGGCCACGCCCCCTTTGCGGCACACGCAGATTAATCGCTTCTATAGTGCCATTAATGGGGGGGGGGGGGGGGGGGGGCAGAGAATTTTTTGGCTTGGGGGAGAAAAAGTCTAGTTACGCCACTGAAGGTGATGGTCTTAAATTACTACAGTAGTAGGATAGACCTTGAAGTGACCTTTTCAATGCACATTTTCATTCTGACTGGCAGAATTAGGTTAAAGGTGTGTGTACACTGTGAGATCCTTGCTATGTTCGATTTTGACTATGCGATTTCCCTTGAACCCCCCCAGAGCCCAGAAATTACAGATAGTATAGATTTTGACTATCTGTGCTTGAGATTTTGTCTATGTACAATACTGACTAAGTGCCAATTTTGACTATACTTTGTACTAGATAGTACACTAGATAGTCAACACTGACTTGCCTGCATAGTCTATCTAGCCTTACTATACCGACCCCACGGGAGCCCGCATCGGGATTAACCTGTATCACAAGCTGCCTAACACCTTGAGATGTGCACTAATTTTCCTTAAGATTTTGACTATATAGTCAAAATCTACAGATTTATCTCACTGTGTGTACACACCTTTATGCTACCCATACACTTGTGCGATTGCTTTGGACGCGAGATCGGGCCTGATTTCCCTTGAAGCTCACCTTGAGACAAATCTCATTGAAAGTGCATTTTTACTGCATTCGATGTGCATACAATCCTGAGATTTATCCATACCTCCCAACTGTCCCGATTTTCGCGGGACAGTCCCGTTTTTTGGGGACTGTCCCGCTGTCCCACCCGCGGGCCGCAGTGTTCCGCGGTCGGGGGGGGGGGCAGTTGGGAGGCTCCGTCTGTCGCTGCCCTGCTTAGCAGAGCAGCGTTGAATAGACGCTGTGCGCATGCGCACAGCGTCTATTCAGGGGAGTCAGAGGGAGAGGGTGCATGCCAGCGGCTCACAGAGCGCTGGGCATTCCCCCTCAGTGACGAAAACGGGGCGTGGCTCGCGATCGCGGTCCTCCGGCGAAGCCACGCCCCTTTTCTTAGGCCACACCCCTTTTTCGGGAGTGCGCGCGGCTTGGCCGCGCATGTGTCCCTCTTTGAAGAAACACAAAGTTGGGAGGTATGATTTATCTCATGCCCCTTACGACCGGAAATTGGGTGGTATCAGATGATCGAATTCGAGCGCATCTCATGCTGACCAAAAGCACACCAGATTTATCTGCCAGATTAGAAAAAACTTAAATAGTGGGCTGGCCTATATGGGGGATATAAAAACAAGCAGCCATTTTATAGTCTGTGCACTTCTGTTTGCTCTGTGACTAGAGAAGTTTGGTTTATACCTGTTGCTCGTTCCACATTGCTAGCTACCGTGCACTGCTTTGTTCTGCTTGCATTACAAAGTGTTTCTATACTGCTGTGTGTGTGTAGAGATGGATTCTACTCGCTACCAGGATCTCATGTGCTACTCTGTGCTGAAGGTGAGGGGAGACAGGGAGAGGGCCCAGCAAAGGTGGAGGGAGAGATCTTGCTGGACCAAGGAGTGGCTGCTTAAGTGGCCTACTCGCTCCTACATGCCCCTCCTGGATGTGATCAGGGATGACTACCGCAACTTCCTGCGCATGGATGATGACACCTTCCAGGAGTTGCTGCGTCTGGTGACCCCCTCATACAGAAGCGGGATACCAAATGGCGGGTTCCTATCCCTGCTGAGGAGAGGCTTGTGGCTACCCTGCGGTTCCTTGCAACTGGACAGTGGTTTGAGGACCTGAAGTATGGGACCCGTATCTCTGCACAGGCTCTGGGACACATCATACCTGAAACCAGAGCCGGCCATAGGCATAGGCAACCTAGGCAATTGCCTAGGGCATTTGATATGCCTGGGGGCATCAGCAGCTTCTGCTGATTAAAATGATATGCGGCATGCCTATATTCTGTATGTAGCATTTCAAATGTAGATACAGCCACAGTCTCACACAGTATATAGGCATGCTACATATCATTTTAATCAGCAGAAGCTGCTTGTGCATCCTAACCACATAGCAATGCAAATAAGATGCATTTTCATAAAAAAAGGCCCCCGGCATTAGCTTTGAGGCAAGATTTATGAGGACACATCTGTATCCAAGCAGAGGCAGAGGTTACAGTGTTAGTGGCAGTGTGAGTGCTGTGTGCGGGTGGGTTGGTTGTGCAGTAGTGTTTGGAATATGTGTAAGGAGCATTATGAGTGTCATGTAAAAATGCATTAATAATGTGCAACATATGTGTAAGGGGCACTATGTGTGTCATTATGTGTATAAGGGCATTAATAATGTGCGGCATATGTGTAAGGGACATTATGCGTAAGAGGACATTAATAAAGGTTGTCCTAATGTGTAAGGCGCATTATGTTTATAAGGACAATAATAATGTGTCGCATATGTGTAAGGGGCATTACTCTGGCATTATGCGTATAAGGTGCTCTACTATGTGGCGTTGCGTATAGAAAGGGCACTACTGTGTTGTCTAATGTGAATAAAGAGCAATAGGGTGTGGTGTAATGTGAATAAGGAGCAATTCAGTGTGTTGCAATGTGAATAAGGGGCTCTACTGTGAGGAGTAACGTTTATAAGGTAAAGTGATACTACTGTGGGATGTAATATGAATTATGGAAGCTATCACATGATCAAATGTGAATAAACTTGCAGTACTGTGTGGCGTAATTGGAATTGGGATTACTATTATGTGGCCATGCCCCTTGCCAGCAAAAACACACCCCTTTTTGGGCTGTGCGCCAAATGTGCGAACTGTTCCTATTTAAAATATAGGGGGTACAAACACCAAAATAAGGACTGTTATGGCTGAGGGGTGGTGGTGCTGGGAAAGAGATGCAAGGTCAGAGGCGGAACCAGCGGTGGTGCTAGGGGGCACCAGCCAAAATCTTGCCTAGGGCATCATATTGGTTAGGGCCGGCTCTGTATATAGCATCAGATGTGGTGCATTTTGATACTACGGTGTTGAGTGGCACCGCAGGCAGGGGCACAATGCACACATGCAACTTGGTGCAGGTTGATGGAACCGGGGACCCATCTTCCTACCCCAAGTTGCATGTGTGCATTGTGCCCCTCCCTGCGGTGCCACTCAACGTTGTAGTATCAAAATGTACTCATAAATCTTGCCTCAAAGCTAATGCCGGGGGCCTTTTTTTATGAAAATGCATCTTATTTGCATTGCTATGTGGTTAGGATGCACAAGCAGCTTCTGCTGATTAAAATGATATGTAGCATGCCTATATACTGTCTGAGACTGTGGCTGTATCTACATTTGAAATGCTACATACAGAATATAGGCATGCCGCATATCATTTTAATCAGCAGAAGCTGCTGATGCCCCCAGGCATATCAAATGCCCTAGGCAATTGCCTAGGTTGCCTATGCCTATGGCCGGCTCTGGCTATATATATCAAGGTCAGCATTCCCATTTGAGAAACGTCTAAAAATGCCTATACCTTCTTTTAAATATGCAGCACATCTGTTGCAATATATACAGTAAGTGCTGTATGATATACTGTGCAGTATGATATACATTGTTTCTCTGACGTCCTAAGTGGATGCTGGGGACTCCGTCAGGACCATGGGGAATAGCGGCTCCGCAGGAGACAGGGCACAAAATTAAAAGTTTGACCACTAGGTGGTGTGTACTGGCTCCTCCCCCTATGACCCTCCTCCAAGCCTCAGTTAGGTTTTTGTGCCCGTCCGAGCAGGGTGCAATCTAGGTGGCTCTCCTAAAGAGCTGCTTAGAAAAAGTTTGTTAGGTTTTTTATATTCAGTGAGTCCTGCTGGCAACAGGCTCACTGCAACGAGGGACTTAGGGGAGAAGAAGTGAACTCACCTGCGTGCAGGATGGATTGGCTTCTTAGGCTACTGGACACTAGCTCCAGAGGGACGATCACAGGTACAGCCTGGATGGGTCACCGGAGCCGCGCCGCCGACCCCCTTGCAGATGCCGAAGAGAGAAGAGGTCCAGAAACCGGCGGCTGAAGACTTCTCAGTCTTCATGAGGTAGCGCACAGCACTGCAGCTGTGCGCCATTGCTCTCGGCACACTTCACACCAACGGTCACTGAGGGTGCAGGGCGCTGGGGGGGGCGCCCTGGGCAGCAATGAAAGTACCTATTCTGGCTAAAAATACATCACATATAGCCCCTGGGGCTATATGGATGTATTTAACCCCTGCCAGGTTGTCAGAAAAACGGGAGAAGAAGCCCGCCGAAAAGGGGGCGGGGCCTATTCTCCTCAGCACACAGCGCCATTTTCCTACACAGCTCCGCTGCTAGGAAGGCTCCCAGGCTCTCCCCTGCACTGCACTACAGAAATAGGGTAAAAACAGAGAGGGGGGGCACTTATTTGGCGATATTAATAATATTTAAGCTGCTATAAGGGGAACACACTTATTTAAGGTTGTCCCTATATATTTATAGCGCTTGGGTGTGTGCTGGCAAACTCTCCCTCTGTCTCCCCAAAGGGCTAGTGGGGTCCTGTCTTCTATCAGAGCATTCCCTGTGTGTCTGCTGTGTGTCGGTACGTGTGTGTCGACATGTATGAGGACGATGTTGGCGTGGAGGCGGAGCAATTGCCTGTAATGGTGATGTCACCCCCTAGGGAGTCGACACCGGAATGGATGGCTTTGTTTATGGAATTACGTGATAGTGTCAGCACGCTGCAAAAGTCAGTTGACGACATGAGACGGCCGGCAAACCAGTTAGTACCTGTCCAGGCATCTCAAACACCGTCAGGGGCTGTAAAACGCCCTTTACCTCAGTCGGTCGACACAGACACCGACACGGACACCGAATCTAGTGTCGACGGTGAAGAAACAAACGTATTTTCCAGTAGGGCCACACGTTATATGATCACGGCAATGAAGGAGGCTTTGCATATCTCTGATACTGCAAGTACCACAAAAAGGGGTATTATGTGGGGTGTGAAAAAACTACCTGTAGTTTTTCCTGAATCAGAGGAATTGAATGAAGTGTGTGATGAAGCGTGGGTTACCCCCGATAGAAAACTGCTAATTTCAAAGAAGTTATTGGCGTTATACCCTTTCCCGCCAGAGGTTAGGGCGCGCTGGGAAACACCCCCTAGGGTAGATAAGGCGCTCACACGCTTATCAAAACAAGTGGCGTTACCGTCTCCAGAAACGGCCGCCCTCAAGGACCCAGCTGATAGGAGGCTGGAGAATACACTAAAAAGTATATACACACATACTGGTGTTATACTGCGACCAGCAATCGCCTCAGCCTGGATGTGCAGTGCTGGGGTGGCTTGGTCGGAATCACTGACTGAAAATATTGATACCCTGGATAGGGACAATATTTTATTGACTATAGAACATTTAAAGGATGCATTTCTTTATATGCGTGATGCACAGAGGGATATTTGCACTCTGGCATCAAGAGTAAGTGCGATGTCCATATCTGCCAGAAGAAGTTTATGGACGCGACAGTGGTCAGGTGATGCGGATTCCAAACGGCATATGGAAGTATTGCCGTATAAAGGGGAGGAATTATTTGGGGTCGGTTTATCGGATTTGGTGGCCACGGCAACAGCCGGGAAATCCACCTTTTTACCTCAGGTCACCTCCCAGCAGAAAAAGACGCAGTCTTTCCAGCCGCAGTCCTTTCGTTCCTATAAGAACAAGCGGGCAAAAGGACATTCATATCTGCCCCGAGGCAAAGGAAAGGGTAAGAGACTGCAGCAAGCAGCTCCCTCCCAAGAGCAGAAGCCCTCCCCGGCTTCTGCAAAGGCCTCAGCATGACGCTGGGACCTTACAAGCGGACTCAGGGGCGGTGGGGGGTCGCCTCAAGAATTTCAGCGCACAGTGGGCTCACTCGCAGGTGGACCCCTGGATCCTGCAGGTAGTATCTCAGGGTTACAGGTTGGAATTCGAGACGTCTCCCCCTCGCCGGTTCCTAAAGTCTGCTTTGCCAACGTCTCCCTCCGACAGGGCGACGGTATTGGAAGCCATTCACAAGCTGTATTCTCAGCAGGTGATAGTCAAGGTACCCCTTTTACAACAGGGAAAGGGGTATTACTCCACGCTATTTGTGGTACCGAAGCCGGACGGCTCGGTAAGACCTATTCTAAATCTGAAATCTCTGAACCTGTACATACAAAAATTCAAGTTCAAGATGGAGTCACTCAGAGCAGTGATAGCGAATCTGGAAGAAGGGGACTTTATGGTGTCCTTGGACATCAAGGATGCTTACCTCCATGTCCCAATTTGCCCTTCACACCAAGGGTACCTCAGGTTCGTGGTACAAAACTGTCATTATCAGTTTCAGACGCTGCCGTTTGGATTGTCCACGGCACCCCGGGTCTTTACCAAGGTAATGGCCGAAATTATGATCCTTCTTCGAAGAAAAGGCGTATTAATTATCCCTTACTTGGACGATCTCCTGATAAGGGCAAGGTCCAGAGAACAGCTGGAGGTCGGAGTAGCACTAACTCAAGTAGTGCTCCAACAGCACGGGTGGATTCTGAATTTTCCAAAATCCCAACTGATCCCGACGACACGTTTGCTGTTCCTAGGGATGATTCTGGACACTGTTCAGAAAAAGGTGTTTCTTCCGGAGGAGAAAGCCAGGGAGTTATCCGAACTCGTCAGGAACCTCCTAAAACCAGGAAAAGTGTCTGTGCATCAATGCACAAGAGTCCTGGGAAAAATGGTGGCTTCTTACGAAGCGATTCCATTCGGCAGATTCCATGCACGAATTTTTCAGTGGGATCTGCTGGACAAGTGGTCCGGATCGCATCTGCAGATGCATCAGCGGATAAACCTGTCGCCAAGGACAAGGGTGTCTCTGCTATGGTGGTTGCAGAGTGCTCATCTGTTAGAGGGCCGCAGATTCGGCATACAGAACTGGGTCCTAGTGACCACGGATGCCAGCCTGAGAGGCTGGGGAGCGGTCACACGGAAGAAACTTCCAGGGCGTGTGGTCAAGCCTGGAGACGTCTCTTCACATAAATATACTGGAACTAAGAGCAATCTACAATGCTCTAAGCCTGGCAAAACCTCTGCTTCAGGGTCAGCCGGTGTTGATCCAGTCGGACAACATCACGGCAGTCGCCCACGTAAACAGACAGGGCGGCACAAGAAGCAGGAGGGCAATGGCAGAAGCTGCAAGGATTCTTCGCTGGGCGGAAAATCATGTGATAGCACTGTCAGCAGTGTTCATCCCGGGAGTGGACAACTGGGAAGCAGATTTCCTCAGCAGACACGATCTTCACCCGGGAGAGTGGGGACTTCATCCAGAAGTCTTCCACATGATTGTGGTCCGTTGGGAAAGACCAATGGTGGACATGATGGCGTCCCGCCTCAACAAAAAACTGGACAGGTATTGCGCCAGGTCAAGAGACCCTCAGGCAATAGCTGTGGACGCTCTGGTAACACCATGGGTGTACCAGTCAGTGTATGTGTTCCCTCCTCTGCCTCTCATACCCAAGGTACTGAGAATTATACGGCAAAGGGGAGTAAGAACGATACTCGTGGCTCCGGATTGGCCAAGAAGGACTTGGTACCCGGAACTTCAGGAGATGCTCACGGAAGATCCGTGGCCTCTACCTCTAAGAAGGGACCTGCTTCAGCAGGGACCTTGTCTATTCCAAGACTTACCGCGGCTGCGTTTGACGGCATGGCGGTTGAACGCCGGATTCTAAAGGAAAAAGGCATTCCAGAGGAAGTCATCCCTACCCTGATTAAAGCCAGGAAGGAAGTGACTGCACAACATTATCACCGCATTTGCAGAAAATATGTTGCGTGGTGTGAGGCCAGGAAGGCCCCCACGGAGGAATTTCAACTGGGTCGATTCCTACATTTCCTGCAAACAGGTTGTCTATGGGCCTCAAATTGGGGTCCATTAAGGTTCAAATTTCGGCCCTGTCGATTTTCTTCCAGAAAGAATTGGCTTCAGTTCCTGAAGTCCAAACTTTTGTCAAAGGAGTACTACATATACAGCCCCCGGTTGTGCCTCCAGTGGCACCATGGGATCTCAATGTAGTTTTGGATTTTCTCAAATCCCATTGGTTTGAGCCACTCAAATCGGTGGATTTGAAATATCTTACATGGAAAGTAACCATGCTACTGGCCCTGGCTTCGGCCAGGAGAGTGTCAGAATTGGCGGCTTTATCGTACAAAAGCCCATATCTGATTTTCCATTCGGACAGGGCAGAACTGCGGACGCGTCCTCAGTTTCTCCCTAAGGTGGTGTCAGCGTTTCACCTGAACCAGCCTATTGTGGTGCCTGCGGCTACTAGCGATTTGGAGGACTCCAAGTTGCTGGATGTTGTCAGAGCATTAAAAATATATATTTCAAGGACGGCTGGAGTCAGGAAGTCTGACTCGCTGTTTATACTGTATGCACCCAACAAGCTGGGTGCTCCTGCGTCTAAGCAGACGATTGCTCGTTGGATTTGTAGCACAATTCAACTTGCGCATTCTGTGGCAGGCCTGCCACAGCCTAAATCTGTCAATGCCCACTCTACAAGGAAGGTGGGCTCCTCTTGGGCGGCTGCCCGAGGGGTCTCGGCATTACAACTCTGCCGAGCAGCTACGTGGTCAGGGGAGAACACGTTTGTAAAATTCTACAAATTTGATACCCTGGCTAAGGAGGACCTGGAGTTCTCTCATTCGGTGCTGCAGAGTCATCCGCACTCTCCCGCCCGTTTGGGAGCTTTGGTATAATCCCCATGGTCCTGACGGAGTCCCCAGCATCCACTTAGGACGTCAGAGAAAATAAGAATTTACTCACCGGTAATTCTATTTCTCGTAGTCCGTAGTGGATGCTGGGCGCCCATCCTAAGTGCGGATTGTCTGCAATAATTGTACATAGTTATTGTTACAAAAATCGGGTTATTATTGTTGGGAGCCATCGTTTCAGAGGCTCTTTTCGGTTATCATACTGTTAACTGGGTTCAGATCACAAGTTGTACGGTGTGATTGGTGTGGCTGGTATGAGTCTTACCCGGGATTCAAAATCCTTCCTTATTGTGTACGCTCGTCCGGGCACAGTATCCTAACTGAGGCTTGGAGGAGGGTCATAGGGGGAGGAGCCAGTACACACCACCTAGTGGTCAAACTTTTAATTTTGTGCCCTGTCTCCTGCGGAGCCGCTATTCCCCATGGTCCTGACGGAGTCCCCAGCATCCACTACGGACTACGAGAAATAGAATTACCGGTGAGTAAATTCTTATTTTTTGAGTGGCAGCGCTTTCAGGGGCATTATGCACACATGCAGGTAGGCCCGGCTTCAGGCTCCCCAGCACCATCAACCGGACCCAAGCTGCATGTGTGCATTGTCCACCTGAAAGCGGCGCCACTAAAACGCTGTATATCATAGTGCAACAGATCTATCACAGTATATACCAGGGCAGCAGGAATGTTATATATACCAACAGATGTGGTGCATTCTGATACTGCAGTGTTGAGTGGCACCGCAGCCAGGGGCTCAATGCACACATGCAGCTAGAGGCAGGAAGATGGGTCCCAGTTACCATCAACCTGTCCCTAGCAGCATGTGTGCATTGTCCGCCTGAAAGCGTTGACACTCACCGTAGTATCAGACTGCACCACATTTGTTGGTGTGTATAACAAGGGCACCAATAATTGAGAATCACCCTACATTTGAAAGAGATTTGTCTCCTCCTCCTCGTCTTGCTCCCCCCTTTGACATCAAGAAGGTCATAATTGCGGAGGAGACGGTGGATGTGTGGCTGGCTTGGGAAGGGTAGCTGGTTTGAGGAGATTGGAAAGTGGGGGAAGCGTGCGTGGATGAGGTTGGCGAAAACTGGAAGGGTGGATGGTTTGATGAGGAGGGGTTTGAGGAGGATGGAAAGTGGAGGAAGGGTAGTTGGATTGGGCCTGCGGTTGCGGATAACCGGAATGATAGCTGGGATGGGGAGTAGTAGATGTAGGGTAGGTGGGTGGTGGTCAACAAAAGGACAATGGGAGATGAGGAGCAGGTGCTTTAGGTTCTGGGCCATGGACACTCCACTCTGGTGTCAGATGCCCTGATAGTGTTTGTTACAAAACCTGCAACACCAGGCACTGGCACTCTATCTGCTGCTGCACAGAAACCTTCCGCATAGTTTTGCTGACATACGAAACAAAGTCGTCAAACTCATCAGGTTTACATAGCAGCTGTGAACGGGCCTCTGCTAGGAGAGGGTCCTCTAAAAATGTTGTTTTCCGTGGCTTCCTCTTCCCAGTAGGTCGCGGCGGAGAGGTAGGTTTCCCATGGGAGGTGTTGATGAAGGCAGGGGTACAGCTGAGGTCTTCTTCGGGTGTCTGTAGGGTAAAGAAAAACATATTTAGTATTTTTTTTACTTTTACAGTTCCCTACAAGCGTGGCAGAATGGAAAGCTATTGCAGAGGACTTTGAGAGGCGCTGGAATTACCCAAACTATGGTGGTGCAATAGACGGGAAACATGTGCGCATCACCAAACCCACCAACAGCGGGTCGGACTACTACAATTACAAGGGCTACGTTAGCATTGTTCTCATGGCGGTGGTCAATGCAAACTATGAGTTTATTTTCCTGGATGATGGGAAAAATGGTCGTTGCACGGAGGGTGGATCTTTGAAAAATATGCGCTTCTATGATAGGCTCACCACCAACTCCATTCATCTGCCGCCTGTGGAGCAAACAAAGAATGGCCTGGGATTTGTGTTCATGGCAGATGAGGCCTTCGCACTGCACGAACACATAATGAAGCCCTACCCGCAAAGAGTTCTGAACCACGATA